>NC_138037.1:13425680-14025680 GCF_964106645.2 Podarcis pityusensis
CCACTGAAATTAAGCTAGTCGTATTCATTGATTTCAGTGGGTCTACTCTGAGTACATGGTCATAACCAGTATTTATGTTGGGAGGGCAGGGCTCCCACCTAACCTGTTCCAGAACCGAGCTACTGAGCTGCCAGTTGTGTTCCTTGAATGCGCCACAACATCACCCAAGCATTTCAGTTTCAAATATTCTGATTATTCCTACTTTTAGTTAAGTATTATTTCTTTATTTATTTGATGCTGCGGGGTGGGCAGCTGCCCCCCTGGCTGCCCCCATGTCTGAGTATGACCAACGCTCAATGCAACTCTGTGTTAGGATAAATTAGATATCTCTTATAAGTCAAGTTATATAAGCCTCATTATGGGGAGTAATTTATTCTATGAAGTTGCTTTTAGACCACATCGGACGGTTTGCTCACTGAGTCTGCTGTCATCCACCTCGGCTGCCTCAGGATCTCAGACAAGAGAAAGTTTTTTTCCATTTCCCACTATTTTATTATTTTGAAAACCACCAGCCCACACAGGGGATTGAACCTGGGGACTTCTGGGTGCAAATAAGTGCTCTGCTGCTGAGCTATGTTCTTTCTCCAAGTAATGTTCCTTCTTCTTATGAGGAGGAGCAAAGGGCAATGTATATCATCAAAGCCCTGCTCTTTTACAAGTGAATACTTCTTGGCTTCGTTCTGGTTTCTGTGATATTGCCAGGTATTGACCTGGTACATTCACCTTAAAGAGACTCTCATTCTCATATATATATATATATATATATATATATACACACACACACACACACACACACACACACACACATATATATATATATATATATATATATATATGAGAAAGTTCTCCAATGCTCACTTTTGGGGATTTTGAAGGAATCATGCAATGCAGGTAGTAGTTCTGACTATGGATTAATTTTAGAAGCTGCAGAAGGGAAAATGTTCCCCAACCCTGTCCCAAGGAATACTTGGTTATTTCAAGTACAGTGGTACCTCGGGTTACATACGCTTCAGGTTACACACTCCGCTAACCCAGAAATAGTGCTTCAGGATAAGAACAGAAATCGGGCTCCGGCGGCGCGGCGGCAGCGGGAGGCCCCATTAGCTAAAGTGGTTCTTCAGGTTAAGAACAGTTTCAGGTTAAGTACGGACCTCTGGAACGAATTAAGTACGTAACCCAAGGTACTACTGTACATCTTCGAATCACAGAATTGTAGAGTTGGAAGGAACGACGAGGATCATCTAGTAGTCCAACCCTGTGCAATGCAGGAATATTTTGCCTAACATGGGGCTCAAACCCACGATCCTGAGATTATGAGTCTCATGCGCTGCCGAGTGAGCTATCCCAGATTTACCTTGTTACATACATTTTCCTTGAAGGGTATGGACTCTATTGGGCAGGGGGTGGTGGGATTTTTTTTTTTAACAGGGTGTGTGTGTTGGGGTGCTTAGGGCAGGGGTAGATAGATGGAATTGTTCTCTTATTTTGCAGAAGCAGAAAAAAAGATAGGGTAGTTATCTCAATGAAGAAAATCTTTCCTACTTTTGAATAACGTCTTTCCAGATATTCTGTTCTCTGGTCCACATCATGTTCTTGATATCTCTGTTATAATTTATAATTATATGCACTAAACAAAAGCACTGAAGAACATATTAGCATTCTTCTTGTTCAGTTGGTGCTGAACTTCCTAGGAGTATTCATTATCTTGGGGTTGTTTTTTTTAATTAAGCAACAGGTTGTTTAATTGACAGGAAACCCTTAAATTCTCCCTCTCTGTATTTCAGTGGTATGAAAGAAGTTTCCTTAAACCTATAAGAAAATTGCAATTTGTAGATGTGTCGCAAGAACTCCACCAGACAGAAAGGGATTACATTTTTTTTAGTATACAATTGGGAACTCCAATGTCAGAATTTCCTTTATTAAAGTAGTATGAATACTTCTTAATGACCAAGAGATTTTTTTTATATAAAAAAGAAATATTATCATAATCCGTATGATTAGAATAACCCATTTTGCAGTGCTTGGGAATGTAAGTGGGTGCCTGAGAAGTGTATCAAAGAGGCCAAAAATTCCAAAATTCAACAATCAGGCCCAAACTAACCACCCATCATTTTAAGTAAGTCTGGGCCTAGGTCTGCAAAGCCTCAGAAAGTAGGTCTGTAGAGCCAGACTCAAATGGCCCACCCCTTCACACCCGTTGCACTGTGTGCGGGTGTATGTGTGTGTGTGTGTGTATACAAAGTTAGGTATCACCATGGCCATGGCACAGGTGGTTTTAGGGTAGTGTGACCCATTCAGCCACACTGGGGGCACTGCAGCAACGGCGCAGAATGGAGCCACGAGAGGAGTGTGTGAGCGCCAAATTTTAGCGTTGTCCAGGGCGTTGCTGAAATTTGAGCGCCACCACTGGCGATGCCGTTCTGTAAAGGAGGCTGCGTACACACGATACCTTTAAAGCACTTTCGAAGCACATTATTTCTCTCAAAGGATCCTGGGCAATTTAGTTTGCCCCTCCATAGAGTTACAATTTCCAGCAACCCTTGACAAATTGCAGTGCCCAGAATTCTTTGAGAAGAAAATGTGCTTCAAGTGTGCTTTAAAGGTATAGTGCGCATGGAGCCGCAGACTGAGGGTGACAAATGCTAGCTTACAAAGGCACCCAGTTTGTGGCTAGGCTGAGATTTGAACTACGGATTTCTAGGTTATGCTGTTAATGAGTTCTTTTAGATGGGGGACCTCAGGCTGGGGGTCGGTGGTGAGCAAATGCAGCCTTGCAGGCCTCCCTACCTGGCCCTCAGCCTGCTTTCCAGACAACACACCTTCCTGAGCCTCACAACATTGCTTCACACCCTCCTAATGTGTTTTTACTGGAATGCGTCCTTGATCTATGACTATACCTCTTGTTTTCCTGCAGGGAGGGATGTGTGAGTGTGAAGGAACAAGCCTGTTGTGCAAAGTTTCATATTTATAGCTCTGTTTACTTTTGCCTATGGCCCTGCCCTCAACTGACATTTGGACTCCAGAAGGGAATGTCACCCCCAGACTAAGACAGGCTCCCCAACACCCCTGATTTAGAAATGCAGTAGTACCTCGGGTTAAGAACTTAATTCGTTCTGGAGGTGCGTTTTCAACCTGAAACTGTTCTTAACCTGAAGCACCACTTTAGCTAATGGGGCTTCCAGCTGGCGCTGCGTGATTTCTGTTCTCATCCTGAAGCAAAGTTCTTAACCCAAGATACTATTTCTGGGTTAGTGGAGTCTGTAACCTGAAGCGTCTGTAACCTGAGGCACCACTGTAGAAGGGAGGCCCTACACTATAGAACAAGGCAGTCTGAACTCTTTGTGCATTTTTGTTTGCCAGATATGCTCACCAGTCTCCTTTGTCTGTCCCCGCTATGTTGCTAGTGCTCAGCTAGGCACTTCCTTTTAATGTTTTCCTCTCCCTCCCTCCCCCCTTCAGTTTCAAAGGTGTCTTTGTGCACGTATGGCTAAATTAATTTCTGTGACACACATTGCTGAAATGTAAACATGATGCCACTTTGATTTCCCATGAAGATAGAACACATGCTGTTTCAGAAAAGAACATGCAAGATTGCAGGGAATTGTGGAAATCAAATGCTAATTACGAGTCCAGATGGGGGAAGATGGAGGGAAAGAAGAAAATAAAAGGAAGAGAAACAAAAGATGAAGAGAAGGACAAATCTCCTTTCCCGACTATTCTGTGCAACTGTCAGTCATTTCTGAATATCCAAAAGAAAGTCATCATCAGTAGAGGAGTTATTCCATTAGGAAAAACCCCCACTCCTTTGCCACATAAAATTATACTTCAGCATTACTTATATAAGGGCCACCATGTTTCCTTTTATTTATGTCTGCTGTTTGCTTTCACAAGGGATCCAGGTGTTCTGCTTGGCAAGAGACACATCCAAATAACGGTTGACTTCCTTATTTATGTATTCATTTATTTATTGGTAGGGGAGCACCCATTGCAATTTCTCCACCTCAGTAGCCCTTGGTGCAACCTTAAATCTGTGTTTTGCTCAGCACAGCCTGGTCCGGTTAAGGCTAAACAACAACAACTGTTTTTCCATCTTCTTACAATCTTCATGTTGTTTGGCTTTGTCCAGTAGTGGCCGTGACCTTGGAGCAGGTGGGGCCAGAGCTAATGAGAGGTGGAGTCTATTAATTCCAGTTTTGCCCCTGTCATCTTCCCTGCTGAGTTCTACAAGGGCAACAACACTGGGAGGAGAAGGAGAAGGAAGATTCTTACTGTTGATAAGCAGTGCCACTCTTTGGACCGGCGGTTAGTAGGAGGGCAAGCCCAGAGCATATGGCAGCAATCTAATCTGAATGTCACCAGAGCATGGGCCAGTTACTTCTAGTCCAGGACAAGAAGAGTTAAGCCTGCTTTGAACAGGATTAGGTTTCAAGCACTGACTTAAGGTGATGGGTTTGTGGGTGGGCACCAGCTACACACAACACACTAAGCTCCCCCTTCTCCATTTCATTATGCTTTGTTACTCTCAGTGAGTTGGAGAAAAGTCTTGGGTGGGAACCCAGCTAACCTGGGGTTCTGAATAGCTTTGGAGAGTTCCCAGAAGGCTTGTGTATGTTTGGCGCCATGTCGTCTGGGATGGCAAACCGTGGGCAACATTCTCTATGGTTTGTTTCAAACAAGCCAGCTTCAAAGCATGAGTTATGAAGCTGGCTTGTGAAACTAACCATGGTTAGTGTTATCTGAAGTTCGCCTTGTCGTCTAAGCCAGCAACTATGGTTAACGAAAACCAGAAAGATCAGCTGTGTGGGGATAGGAGGAGTTTGAGTCTGGAGCTTCCTGCTACATGGTTTATAGCATGATGTTGCAAACATATAGCAAAAGCACATGTGCAAGAAAGCGGTTAAAGAGCCTTTTCCTCTGCTTTAGCTGGTATGGTTATGACTTAATGGGCAGAGACATAAAACCATTGCTGAAAGCAAGATATCGTTTCTGTTAAATAACAGCCTTGCCTATAAAGACAGGAACCTTTACAGCTGTGTGGCTTGATTGGGAAAGATCTGGAGTGCAGTATATTCTGTAGTCTTTTTGTTGTTGTTGAAAAAAAATCATTCTTGAGCATCTAGCTAGTGTTGCCAGTTGATTTCTGTATGGACTCTTGGGAGACAAAGAAAGAAACATAGTGGAGATTTGAAGTTTTAATTCATATGCCCTTGATGATAATTCCCCATCAAACAATCCAGATTTCCCCCCTTTAGTTGATGCTACATTCAGCAAAGGCATTTTGTAATTGTGGGGGAAAGATCACCTCATTAAAACAAAAAAGCACTCTGCTTAATTCCGAGCTGCTTCCTTTAAGCAGAACTATTGTGCCTGATGGCTGGGAGCCTTGATTGCATCTCTTCAGAGGGGAACACCCTGATTTTGAACTACATCCTGGGTCTCCTCCCTTCCCCCGCCCCCCTCCTGCTTGTCTTTTTCCTGATTTGCAAGTCAAAGAGTCGAGGTATATTCTTGCTTGAAATGGGTTTATTTGTTTCTCAATAGTAGGTGATTCCCCCACCCCCACCCCAAGGGACTGTAGCTAAACATATCACCTCCCCTCCCCCCTCTGCCTGCTTTTTTATCTTCAGAAATGCTGCAAAGTTTTGCTGATCACATACTCCTCAGTTCTTGAGGTCCACCCCCCTTCAAACTCCTGTGGAGAGAGAGATTGCGGTGAGAGTTATTCCTCCTGACCTCTCCTGAGCTCCCATTGAGCTAAAGGTCAGGGGTCATTTTCTCAGACTCCCCATAGAGGAGCGAACCAAAGGTCATTCCGTTAACTCACTCCGAGTGGGATGTGATGATGATGGTCTCTCTCTTCCTCTCTCTTCTCTCTGTATATATATATGTGTGTGTGTGTTTGTTTGTTGCAGTATTAGTGTTTTGTTTTGCTATTATTGCAAACAGGTATGCAACAAGACAAACATCAGAGAAAATGCCAAAAATAAAAATGGCACGTTCTGAAAACAATAAAACCATTCCTACAAACCCTTAAAAAAAATATGAACTCATCGTTACAGATGTACAATTAATGCCCCATGAATGACTGGGTCACACCTCAGAGCAAGCCTTCTTAAACAAAAACAGGTTCCATAGGTTCAGTAAATACAGACTGGGCAATGTTCATCTGAGAACCAAGAAGCCATATTCCTTTTTATGTCCCTCTGATCACTTCCATTCTAAACAACACATTCATAGCCAGCCCTCCCCCCTCGTTTCTTCAAATGGATGGCTTGGCCTTTTCTGTGTCTTACAAAGGGAGTCGTTATGGGGCTATGCCTTCTCTCTGCCCCCCCTCCCTATTTGCTTCCCATTCAGCAAACCTGTGAGTCTCATGCTGTCCCACGAAGAAATTTTTCTGGCTTCCCTTGGCATGAATGGTTTTGCTTTTTTTTTTTTAAAAAAAAAACAACCTTCCTATGAAGGAAGACTCATCATCACCATCATCAAAGGTCTTCCCATTTCGGAGCACCCCTCTTTTCAGAAATAATAATTGCCAAATTGTTTTCCCCTCCTCTTTGCCTTCATATGTAAAGGGAAGAAACGAAGGAAAAGAGGCTGGTATTCCTTGATTTCTTTGGAATGTCTGAGGTCAGGCCAGGCATTATTTCCCAGTCTGGATTCCTCTCCAGAAGGAGGGTAGGAAGACTTATTTCCTCTGATCCCCTCCTTACCAAAGAGAATGGACAGGCTCTGTCAATGCCATGGCTGCCTCTGAGGCTGCTCCTTCTCCTTGACCTGTCCCTCTTCCACACGCATATAGTGAAGAGATCTCTTGGGCCTCTCTCCCCACTCCTGAATAAATAGAGAGAGAGGGGAACTAATCACAGGGCATTAATTACCTGAGGAGGGCCCCTTCTCTCTTTTTTTCAGAAGGACACAATGACTAAAAGGGAGAGAGGCCTTTGTTCCTTCCGTGAAGCCTGTCCTCATTTTGACAGAAGCGACCAAGGCAGTCTACGTTGGGCTGTGGAGAGAGATTGTGGTGGCAAATAGGTTAAAATACGGTATTTGGCCTGACTGCAATGGTCAAAAGAGATGTTCTGCTTGACTAGAACGAGAGCAGGGGAATCAGTCACATTTCATAGTATAACAGCTTAATTCCTGTTTATTTTTGGTCTACAGAGAAATATGGTATAACACCGCAACCATTTTAGGCACGTCCGATATGTGCATGACGCACACATGCACGCATGTGTATCACACCGAACCTGGAAGTCACCCAAAAACATCACAAAAAAGAGTCAGAATGGGTTGGGGCAGGGGCAGAACAGGTTGTTTGTGTGTATAATCGGAACATCCATTGAAAAAAACCCTGCAATTTTCTTGCAGGTGCACAATGACCCGGAACACCACCCCTGTGCAAACAGGGAGTTTCCTGTATGGATTTGGCTAATTGTAGTATTATAAAATAACATTTTGGCCCCTTTCTCACCTTCACTGCATATGTTGACTGATTGACCTAGTTTGCACACCATGGTAAACCACAGTTAATGGTTTGCCATGAAAACACCAGACTGAACTGCTTTGCTGCTTCCTACTTGCAGTGGGAGGAAACAGATCATGGCCCCTAGCTTAGCGTTCTGTCCAAATCAGGGATCATGGTTTGTTTCATGCCAGCAAACCATGATCTGTAGCCAAGGTTTGCCCTTCGTTTACTGATCGTAGTTAATAAGAGTGAAACAAACCATGATCCCTTGTTTGGAAAGAATGCTAAGACTGTAGTTTGCTTCTGCCTAGCTTGAACTGGAGCAAAGTGGAAGCAATACACTCATGCATGATAAACCATGGTTTGTCCCCTCCAAATAAGCGGGCCTATGGAGGCCATAAAATAGGGATTTGTAGGAGGGGCATTGTGTCAGGTGAATGATTTATGCAGGTGAGTGCTAGATAGACATGAGGCGGCAGTGTAATATCAGAGACCAGAAAATTGCAGTAGTTGAGGCGAGTGACGATCAAAGCTGGAGAGGGAGGGAGAGAAGTGCTATAGTTTTACAATACTGCAAAGCAACATAACCTGGGAATGGATCGAATATGGAGAACAAAGTGCAGAATGGAGGCATCAAGGGTGTGCATCTGTTGAGCAGAATGTAGGAGCCCTAGTAAACTGTGTGAATAGTGCAACATGGTGGTAAGTAGGCACAGCAAGACTGGTAGTGTAAACACCCATAGAGAGGAGCAATTGATTTCTGCAGAAAATGAGCTGCCCCTAGTGGCTATTGAGTCCAAATTCCATAGTGTCAAACTTGGTAATGATTTTCAGTTCAGTAGCTGGCTTGTTCCCCATGCTCAGTTTGAATACCTATAAGTAAGTAGCTCTCAGAAAATATGTCACAAATCTTCATAGATAATTATAAGTCTTCAGGACTGTAAAGTCCTATAAACGGCGGCTCTGAAAGCTACATACAGTTCAGGGAAGTGTGTGCGTCTGTGCTTGCAGAACAATATTATGAAATGCAGAATCAGTAGGCATTTTACATTGCAATGAACTCACATATTTTCAGTGCCATGGTGGGTATTTGTGTCTGTGCATTGCATGGTGTCTTGAACAAATCACAGAAGAGGCCTTTCCCCACACACTAATCATGTTTTAGTCAAGTTATTGTCACACAATTGTTCGTTCAGAATTATGCTGTGAGTTTTATCCATTGTTGAGATTCTTTTCTTCTTCTCTGGAATGGAAAGTACAAATCCACTTTTAAAATGCTGAGATCTTTTGACTTCTCCCAGAAAACTTTTTTTTTTTAAATCAGTCTAAGAGGATAAGAAATTCATTAGCTTAAGTTGTATGATTCTACCAGCTCATTAGAGAGCTGTGTGCTTTTTGGTTTGAGGATGCCTCCCAGCTCTACATTGAAGCTGTCAAAGTTAAGGATGAAGGTATGGGACCACTTAACCATCCTATGAGGCAATTTCTTATTTTTAACTATGCAGACCAAAGGGTTCATTAGATTAGCTTAATGAATAGTTATGGGCCTGATGTACACTCCTCCCCCTCCATTCATTACTGTCTAATTGCAACCAAAATACACAATTGCCACCCCAAGAAAAGAAATAAAATGTAAATTTCAGTTTATTGACAGTAATTATGTTTTCAGAGCCACAGTTCTTAAGTTTTCTTTCATAACCAGGTAACACAAACATTTTGATTTGAATGTCAACACCTCAGACCTGTAAGAGTTCTAAACAGTTGAAAAACATGTACATCCCTACACAAACCAGTAATTATTTTTACACAGACCTGGAATGATTACATCCAGAATCTTCCTTTCTGCTTGCAGTATTATGAAGTACTTGGTAATTTATTTTAATCTCTAGCATCTGAAAAGTCGCTACTGAAAAAGCAGATTTTTTATAAAATGCATAGATGAACACACACACACACACACACACACACACACACACACGTGTGTTCATTCCAGTTGTGCTTTGACAATCTTCACAGTTTTGGTCAATTTATGTATCATCTGGAAAGTTCAGAATAGGGCAATTGGCCTCAAAATACATTCTGAAGCATCCTTAGTAAATCTTCTTTCACTCATGGAGAGAAACAGAGGCACTCAGGTGGAATTTCTCTGAGATTTCTCGGCTGTGGGCCAAGGCTTCACCAGAGATAACCTCTCGTATCTTTCCTTCAAGTGGTAACGTTAAGGTAAAGATGAATGATTACTTTTCATTTCCCCCTAAAGATATGAAATCGAAGATAATGCCCGCTGGCAAGATTTATATAACTATATTATTGTACAGCACATGTGTTTATGTGGAACATTGTGAGTACCCTCCCTGTCTAAAAAAACGATTTCAGATATTCTCTGTTGTATTATTCTAATTTTCTTAGATAAGATAAAAATGTGTTACACAGAAACATGTTTCTGGTGAAATAAATCTTTAATCACCATCTGGGGCTGGCTTCTGGCAACTCTCTGTGTCTCTCTCCTCCCTCTGCAGCCAAGTACTTATAGTGGACAGGTGACAAAGAGCACTTCCTTTCTTAAGGTAAAGTAAAGGGACCCCATACCATTTGGTCCAGTCGTGACCGACTCTGGGGTTGCGGCGCTCATCTCACTTTATTGGCCGAGGGAGCCGGCGTACAGCTGGTCATGTGGCCAACATGACTACCGCTTCTGGCGAACCAGAGCAGCGCACGGAAACACTGTTTACCTTCCCGCTGGAGCGGTACCTATTTATCTACTTGCACTTTGACATGCTTTCGAACTGCTAGGTTGGCAGGAGCAGGGACCGAGCAACGGGAGCTCACCCCGTCACGGGGATTCGAACCACCGACCTTCTGATCGGCAAGTCCTAGGCTCTGTGGTTTAACCCACAGCGCCACCCGCATCCCTTTCCTTTCTTATACCAACACAACTATTGAAGGTGCGTGCCATGGAAAGGCTGGACGTAGAGGAATGGGGGGTGAAACCAGCTGGTGAACCACCAAGGGAAGAGGGCTGAAAGTCTGGGGAGTGGTGGTGGGACAATGATGAGTGGTCACAGGGAAGAGGAGGTGTCAGGAGCTGAAGAGGTAACACGGCATAATGAGCTGGGGAAGTGTCTGGCAGAGAGAAGTCCAGAATTGGAGGCAGAAGCTGAAGCAAGGGAGGAGGGAGGGAGGCCAAGAGGCAGAGAAGAGATATGGGTGTCTTCCCCCTGCTGCTGTTGCAGCAAGCTCCCCTCCCCTCTGGTCTCCCAGAACCAGAAGAGGCATGAAAAGGGCAGAGGACAGGTTGGCTTCATGTAGGCACAGTCTCCAATTGCTTGGGATAAACCCTGGAAAAGGAGGGGACTTAGGCAGCTGTGGGGAGGCAGGGACTTTCAGTCTCTGCAGTTGATCCATGGGTTCAAGACCAACCGGGGATGAGCTGCTGTGCATATTAGGCCTGACACTCTGCCAAGTCTGCACAGATCATGTTCTTGCTAATAAAGAGTGCACACTTCCACAGTGTCATTTACTGCTAGTTCTTGACAATGCAGGAGCCACGTCTTTTTTACTTGGCATGCTAGGCATGGGAAACCTGTGGCCTTCTGTATGTTGTTGAACTTCAGCTTCCATTGCCCCTGATCATCCACCATGCACAGGGCCAGATTTAGGTTTGATGAGGCCCTAAGCTACTGAAGGTAATGGGGCCCTTTATATGTCCAGCTGTCCTTTGTCAACAACAAATTGTCGCTGTTTTTTGTGTTGCATATATGCTGTATGGTAATTTATGGGCCTAATAGGTATCTAAAGCCATTTGCACATAACAAATAGGAGCCTACACAACACAATACACTGTTGCTGTATGTAGGTTTTGTTTTATTTGTTTTTTATCTTACATTTTGGAAATGCACATCCAGTTTCTTTTCCTTTAAATTTTTTTGGGGCCCACAAGAGAGTGGGGCCCTAAGCTGTAGCTTGTTTAGCTTCTATGTAAATCTGGTACTGACCATGCAGGTGGAGAGTAGCGGTCCAACGCCACTTGAAGGGGTGCTGGTTCAACACCCAACTATAAGTTATTGAACCTTCCTAAAGAAAATACTCTTGAGAGTCCCATGGACTGCAAGAAGATCAAACCTACCCATTCTTAAGGAAATCAGTCCTGAGTGCTCACTGGAAGGACAGATCCTGAAGCTGAGGCTCCAGTACTTTGACCACCTCATGAGAAGAGAAGACTCCCTGGAAAAGACCCTGATGTTGGGAAAGATTGAGGGCACAAGGAGAAGGGGACGACAGAGGACAAGATGGTTGGACAGTGTTCTCGAAGCTACCAACATGAGTTTGACCAAACTGCGGGAGGCAGTGGAAGACAGGAGTGCCTTGCCAAGAAATCTCCATGGACATAAAAAAGGAGAAGCTTTGAGAAGAAAGTGAGAGTTTCCAAGGCATGCATGTTCTGGTTCATGGGGTCATGAAGAGTTGGACACGACTAAACAACAACAACAAAGAAAATACCATATTTTTCAGTGTATAAGACTTTTTCCTAAATTTTTGAAGTTTAAAATAAGGGATCGTCTTATACACAATAGTGCATAGTGCATTTTCTTCATGTTGAGTCCCCCAAAATAGGGGGCGTCTTATACATGGAAAAATATGGTAATCAGTATCCTGTTTGTAAACATTTTCCGGCATCCTTACCAGCTATGAAATATAGCAGAGTGGTGTCTGCGAAGACTCAGGCGGTTTTAAAATTGTAAGTTCTGCTCAAGTGAGTATGATACGGTTTCTGATCTCCATTTGTTTCCATACGCCCATAGACAATTTATTTTCTTTGTTCTCAACTATGTGTTTTCAGGACAAACATCACATCACATGATGCTCAGTAAACTATTAGCATCCCAAGGAGAATACCACTAAAATTGTAATTACCGCAGCAGTTTGTATTAAAGAATCAAAACAGCAAAGCATTTCAAAAGCAGATCTCTGATTTTTAATGTGTTATGTTTTAGATTGCGAAAGCATTGCTGTTTTGACATCACAATGGAGGGGAACAACTAGTCACAATTAACCAAGCTCTTAAGCAACGTATGGCACCTTTTGTATTTCCACCCCACCCCAAATGATTATTTCTGTAGTTTTGTGGCTAAGCAGAAACACATTATAAAATACGGAAAATCATTCAGGAAGCAGCGATGGAGGAATAAATGTGAAAGTTTGGCAATGCAGTCCTAAATATGTCTCCTCAAAATTATGTCCCACAGAGTTAAATAGGGCTTACTGCCAGGTAAACGGATCTAGGATTGCAGCCTAAAAGTCTGTAAAATGTGCTGTTTTATCATAATGAAAACCATTTTGACCAGTGATATTGTGATGAGCTCCATATGAAAGTGATAGTACACTGGAGTAGTCTAAATATACTTAATTGATGCACTGGGCTAAAAATTTGGAGGAATGGAGAATTTTTTCAAGTCCACAATTTTGCATTTCATTTCATTCTACGTTTCAGCAAAAAAAAGGCTTCAGACCTTTTCCCCTTCAGCATGCTAGTGAAAATTCCAATAGCACACATTAGTTTAAAAACTAGGCTTATGACAGAATAACCAGTTGGCTGACAACATTTCAGCCTGGTGCTCCCCATTCTGATTGGTTATGTTGCATAAGGAAGGATGACGCTGGATTGGCCGGCTTTGCAGCTGTTGCTATGACTCTGCTGTTGCTAGGATCGCTGCTGTCTCCAAGCCCTGCAGGAAACATGTAATGAATTATGGATGGTTGATTTTCTCAGAGAGGCCTGATCTGTAATGCAGATGAGCTTCAAAGACCCCCTTTTCTTCTGGGTTCTTAAAAAACACACACACACCCGAGTTTTAAATCAGAATCTGGCATTTGCAGTAGTCCCTAGTCACAGTAGTAACTACTGAATACTGATGTTAATTCTCATGCAAAACAAAGGCCAAAAGGTCACTATCTGCTATTTGTTCAGGAAAACCTTGTAGGATTTGCACTGAACGCGGAGACCGCTGGGGTATTTTCTTTTTAATTTATTATTATTATCATCATTCTTATTATTATTCTTATTATTATCATTATTATTGCTGCTGCTGCAAAAAAAAGCAGCATATGGTACAGAGCTCAGAAGAGGAGCCATTAGAAATAAATGCCATTCTGTATATGGTAATATTATTCTCAGCAGGGGTTCCAAGACTAGGTTGCGGACTAGTTAACAGAATTCCCGCTTCCTCTGTTGCCTTTGTCAACAAAATTGTTGCCCAAATGTGACCCCAGGATGTTCACAGCATGCGCTTTGATCTAGAGTATCAGTAGCTTTCCTATGGGCTAGAAGTGCTAATTCAGTGACTGTTATGAAGCATACAGAACTCCTATTGCTTGGCAAGTAAAATGCCATCTCTGATGCACCAGACATAAACCGTGGTATCGGCTTCAAGTTTGGGGGTGTGGGTAATGCTGTTTAAACTGGGAGGGAGGCCATTTGAAATCAGAGGCCATTTGAAATCCTATCCTCACTGTGGCCAACCAGATGAGGATGATAATGAAGATTTATTAAATTTGTATAGGAGGAGGAGTTTGGATTTGATATCCCACTTTATCACTCCCCGAAGGAGTCTCAAAGCGGCTAACATTCTCCTTTCCCTTCCTCCCCCACAACACTCTGTGAGGTGAGTGGGGCTGAGAGACTTCAAAGAAGTGTGACTGGCCCAAGGTCACCCAGCAGCTGCATGTGGAGGAGCGGAGACGAGAACCCGGTTCCCCAGATTACGAGTCCACCACTCTTAACCACTACACCACACTGAAGATCTCGGGGCATTTCACAAAAAATGCCTCAAGGCATTTCACAAAAAACGCCACAAACAAGACCCAAGTGCAAGATCACTTTCCCTCTCTGTGGTTTCCAGGAACTGTTTTGCCTCTGACCATGGAGGCAGAGCAAGAACCATCATGGATGGTAGTCATCAATAGTCTGCTCCTCCATGAATTTGTCCAATCCTATTTTAAAGCCATCAAAGATGGTTGCCATCACTGCTCCCTTATGCGAGCAAGTCACATAGTTTAACTAGGTTGTACAGTGGTACCTCGGGTTACATACGCTTCAGGTTAGACTCCACTAACCCAGAAATAGTACCTTGGGTTAAGAACTTTGCTTCAGGTTAAGAACAGAAATCGTGCTCTGGCGGTGCGGCGGCAGCGGGAGGCCCCATTAGCTAGAGTGGTGCTTCAGGTTAAGAACGGACCTCCAGAACGAATTAAGTTCTTACCCCGAGGTACCACTGTACATGAAGAAGTACATCTAGAACTCTATTTATGAGCAGACATATATAGGATCACAGTGTTCATTTCACTGACATTACTGTGAGGCAGGAGAGAGTTGCAGTGAGATAATGTTTTCATTACTCTAAACCTTTGCTCTTACCCGTTTATAATACTTTGCACTTAAGTAGTGCTTTTGGGTGTTCATATGCACAATAGTGAACTTAGGTGAGGAGCGCTGACAGGATTGGAACCAAATGAACAAACAAGGCAGTACTGGCATGCTCCGGAAGTTAACAAAAAATGTAATGATACTTGGGGTGGGAATTGAAGTTTTATGCCACCATAAAACACTGAAGGAAAATGGAGCTTGCTCTGTAAACACACAAATGTTGACTGACTATTGGAAAAGGAGAAAAAATGGAGGCAAGGCTAGCAGTCATTATTTTACTGCACTTTCAGGTTGCATTTGTTACCTTACAACAACCCTGTAAGATAGCTCAATATTTACCCCTTATTGCAAACAAGGTTATGAGGCTTGGTGATGCTGGAGAGAGAGAGGTTTGGAAGAGAGATTCATTACTCTCTCATAGCAGATTTAGCACAATGACAGTTGCTCCAAGCACATTAAAACTTATATTTACATCTGACCTCACCCACCTTCAAACAAACATTCCCCACAAAAATACTTTGGATAGAATAAGTTGCACTTAGCTTTACAAATAAGTGAAAATTTTACTCAGTTTTCCGAAGTTGCAGCAAACAACCCTCCAAACTGTTGGCAGTAGAATATAGATGGAAAAGGTTCCAAATGACTTAAAAAGAAATAACTTGCAGGAGAATTATGCAGTCTTAAAGATGCAGGCAGCAAAAATCTTTTGGAGAGATTCTGGGCTTCCAGCATGCTCTAGGAAGTTTGGGGGGGGGGGGGAGAAGCAGAGGCTGCTGGGAGCCGGTTGGTCTCCTCCCATGGTAAGGAGCTCAGGGCTTTGTGCACACAGGTGTGAATCAGTAACTGTATATTACAACAGCTGAAAGCCATTTGGTTGAGTACTCCGCCTTTGAGTAGAGCTTCTTGCAACACTGAACTGAATGAGAAGACTTCTGCAGGTAAGGGACTATCACACACACCAGAATTTCCTTACCCCAAACTCTTATTGGGGTGCAAAAGCCTCATAGGGAAGTCATTCCCAGGTAGAACTTAAAGCTGCTGAGCTATATGTCTAAGAAATGTCTGTGGCATACCTTCCAATATCAAATGTAGAAAAAAAGGCACCCATTTTATATTAAATATGGGAAGCAACCCAACCATGTTAGATAGTTTCTTCAATATAACCAGGCACTGTATCCCACCAATTAATTTTTTAAGATGGGAGCATCTGTACTGTATAGCATATTCAGCCTCATTTCTGGAAGACAAGGAGTATTCTGAATTCTAAAATCCTGTATACATTAATGGTTATGAGATCCAATTGCCAGGTAAGGCAGGCTGAATTTTGCCAACAGCCAAATAAGAGACAGTTGGTAGAAAAGCTCTGCTATTAACCAAGAAGTAAATTGCACAGCTGCTGAGACGTATCTAATAAACGAGTGCAATTGGAAGGTATTGACTTAAACATATTGGGGATATTTATGCACAAATGATACGAAATTATCCATTTACACTAGATGTTAATACTTTCGTACGTATAGGCACAGTTTTCTTTCTGAGTCCCAGTCCAAGCTGAACTGACGGATACCTTTGACACCCTTTATTGTGCACAGTATAAGATATGTTATGGCAGCTCAAACTACTATTGCCTTATGTGGTTAATCTTGAGAAAGGTCATAGGTTGTTGCAGTTGGCTGAAGGCAGAACAGATGGGAAGTTCAATATCAAGGCCCATATCGAGGCTGGAGCTCATCTCCCTCTATCAGCCTGTGTGGAGAAAACAAGTCTCCACGACAACGCATTGGGTTTGTGGGCTATTGCAGTGAGTGGCTTTCAAATTCATGGAGGGTAAGGCTGTCAATGGCTTTTTGCCTTGATGGCTTTGTACTACCTGCAGTGACAGAGGTAGTACACCTCCAATACCAGCTACTGATAATAACGAGTAAAGGGAATACTATTGTGTTTGTGTCTTGCTTGTGGAGGCATCTGGGTGGTCACTGTGAACACAGGATGCTAGATGGGCCTTTGGTCTGATCCAGCAGGGATCTTCTTAAGATCTTACGAAATGATGATGCCTCAAGAGACTTATATGTGAAACAAGTAAAACTGATCTAATACTATGCAACTCTTACTTCAAACTGATTTCGAATTTGGTTTTGGTTCTTTGTTGGTACGTCTTCCCACTAATTGAGGTGTTTGAAATTCCTGATTGAAGACGCTGTATGGCATACTTTCAGTTCTGGTTCTGAGGTTGGCGAGCACATCGCAAGGGGTGTAGAACAACATCAGCCTCCTCAGAACATTCTCCACCCCCTTGTTCCCGCTGTGTCCTTAGATTGCCAGTATTGTCAAATGTTTGTGTGGTCTGGTTACTGCATGCAGTTGATATTTCTGTGTTGTTGTCGGTAGCGATCTTTAAATTCTTGGAAGTGCATTATATAATTCTCCCCACTTCCCAGTTGGTGCAAGTGGTTTCGTGGTCTGTTTCCACACTTCGAAGGGCCACCCTCGGGCTGCTGTATACAATAAAAACTCAACATTTTGGGTCTATAACTGCAATATTTGTATACTTATCTAGGAATAAGCCCCATTGAACATAATGGGATTTAATTCTGAGTAAAGATGCATAGGGTTGCACTACAATCCTAAATACTTGCTAGAGAGTAAGTCCCACAGAACTCAGAGGAACTTCTGGGTAAATTTGCAAAATGTTGTGTTTTAAGGCTACAATACTTTGCACACTTACCTGGGACTAAGCCTTGGTGAACTCATTGGAACTTGTGTCTGGTTAGACATGCGTACAATTGCAATATGGTGTTACTGTTGATTTTTCCTATAACTTTTTGCAGACCAGCTTTGCTCTTTGAGTGAGGCACTGCAAGTATATAGCCTCTGTTTTAGTTGCATCTGTTTTTAAAACACCTTTGGGTGTATTGATAATTTTATTTCTCACCTGCCAAGTACGCATTTTTCTTTATTCATTTTCACCTTTCCTTTCTTAAAATCCATCACAAACTTGTTTAGCCTGTCATTATGTAATTACCTGAACTTCTGTCATATCAGGTTTGTTTGCTTGTTTATGAAATTTGCATACCGCCCTATACCTGCAGGTCTCATCCATCTGCTAAGTTGCCTCGGACACTATTTTAGTAGGACAGAATTTATTTATTTATTAAAAACCAAATAAAATGAATCCCTGCCATATGACACCATCAAGATTCTCAACAGTTCTTTAGCTAACTGTTGGCTATACTTCCTTGAGCTGAAGAGTCCCAAATTCCAATCTTGTAAATATATGTCTGCTAAAATGTACATTGTGCTTATACTGAGTGTGCTCAGCCTGGAGCTTTGCCATCCAGATGACTCTGCCCAAAGTCCCTGCTGATGCTGAAAGACGGCCACCAAGTAAGTAGGTTCATCTGAAACTCTGTGCATGCCCCAGAGCTGTGTGTGTGCTTTGGCTTTTCTCTGAGCAATAAGTGCAGCATTATGGAAAAGCCCCTGTGTTGTAAGCCAAGATTGATTCCGGCATGTTCCAGTCATGAGCTGTAGACAATAATTGCCAAATAGATATTCAAGGAGCCCAGTGCTATAATTAATGCCACCAACACCATTAATTTGATCATATATTCCTGACATCTCCAGATAGGGGCTCTCCAGGATTTTGCCCCTCTTTCATATTTCAACTTCTTTCCAGCCTTTCTATACATTATGACATTATGGGTTCAGATACGTTATCTGGTCTCTGCCAGGCTTGTTGACTCCAACTCTAGATTGACCTACTCTGTAGTTCTTCCACCATGACTGTCACCTTCATCCTCCCCCCATGAGTTGGTTATCTTAAAATTTTATCACTTGCCACTAGAAGCTTCTGTGCTGCATTGATTACAATCAGTTAGTTCTGGGTTAATTTTTTCTTTTCTTTTTCTTTGGACTACTGCTCTAGCAACCTGGGCCTTGAAACACATTTTTGTAATCGATATCAGCATCACACCGATCTTCTGGGTATGTTTCTATTAAATTAACTATTTGTACAGAATTTGAATTAGTCACGCCCTGTAGACTCAGTAGAGATTGTGCATCAAAATCTACTACCTAGAATTCCAGCTGAGCTGTCTTGTAACTTGAATAGCATGTATAAAGACATGTACTGAACAAAATTTCATTTACCAAACTCTTAGAAGTCATATCCAGGGTATGGTTCCATGTTACCAATGTAGCATTTGAATGTTCAACTGGTTCAGCTTGTAAATTACAATGTGATATAATTTTTTGAAAGACATTAAATTTGTCAGTGCCCAGAGTCAGTCTACTGTTTGGGGATCATTCATGAGAAGACCCACGTGCTTCTTTTAGAGATGAATAATTCAGTATACCAATTAAGAAATCTTGTACTGTAGGTTTTATCTGCTTCTGGCAATGCAATTGTACTTCTGCTTTGGAAGGCCGGCCCTACCATGAGACACGGTGCAGCCTCAGGTGGCAAATGCTGAGTGATGGATAGTAGACAGAGCTGTGTGCCTGCTTTGTATGCTGTAAGCTATCTTGTTGCCCTTAAGTGTGGCGGAGGACTCTTGTCTCATTACCAGTGTTGAAGTAACATCCAAATGCCAGTCTAGTCAGCTGTTGCACATGTAATGAGGGAGGCACCATATTGTCCTTTGCCTCAGGTAGCAAAATGCATTGAGTCAGCCCAGCTGCCTTGACGTGCTATTTCCCCAGTTTTACAGATCATAGGAAAATTCTTGCATTTGCCATGTTTTGTGACTTGAAACAACACTGATCACAAGCTTTTGACAGGGGGGTTGACCCCAGCACCCCAGAATGGCATTTCAGCAACACTTCAGATGCTCAGTTAAAAAAGGGAAAGAGGAAGGGTAAGGTAGACAATACTGTTTGTTTGTGTACAGTGGTACCTCTGGTTACATACGCTTCAGGTTACAGACTCCGCTAACCCAGAAATATTACCTCGGGTTAAGAACTTTGCTTCAGGATGGGAACAGAAATTGTGCTCCGATGGCCTGAGGGCAGCAAGAGGCCCCATTAGCTAAAGTGGTGCTTCAGGTTAAGAACAGTTTCAGGTTAAGAACGGGCCTCTGGAACAAATTAAGTACTTAACCCGAGGTACCACTGAATTGTCTTATGCAGGCTTCCTCAACCTTTGCTCTCCAGATGTTTTTGGCCTACAACTCCCATGATCCCTAGCTAGCAGGACCAGTGGTCAGGCATGATGGGAATTGTAGTCTCAAAACATCTGGAGGGGCGAGGTTGAGGAAGCCTGGTTATGTAACCAAGCCAGCCAACAGGATTTCTGGGCCTGGTTCACTATGAGTATTGGGCCTTCTGCCCACAAACAAATTTATTTTCCTAGTTTAGAAAAGATCTGGTGTGTTCAGGGTGGTAAGGCTAAACCACTTCCTGTTCATTTAACTCTTAACTGCCTTTTGCCAGCCAAGTCACACACACACTCCAATCTCTTTCTTTCCTGAAAGATAATCACATATGCAAGTTAAACCTGTATGTGTCCTGATATGCTGAACAGTTGGAGGATTTCTTCTGTGTAATCCTATCCTGAGATTTCTTTCTTGATCAGACTTCTACACAGGGGTTGAGCTACTGAATAAATTGTCAGGACAATAAGGTAAAACATTATTGGAAGTACAGTGGTGCCTCGCAAGACGAAATTAATCCGTTCCGCGAGTCTCTTCGTCTAGCGGTTTTTTCGTCTTGCGAAGCAACCCTATTAGTGGCTTAGCGGATTAGCGCTATTAGCGGTTTAGCGGCTATTAAAGGCTTAGTGGCTTAGCTGCTAAAAGGCTATTAGCGGCTTAGCGGCTTAGAAAAGGGGGGGGGGAAGCGAAAAAAAATCTCAAGACTCGCAAGACATTTTCGTCTTGCGAAGCAAGCCCATAGGGAAATTCGTCCTGCGAAGCGCATCGAAAAACGGAAAACCCTTTTGTCTAGCGGGTTTTCCGTCTTGCGAGGCATTCATCTTGCGGGGCACCACTGTATGGGAACATGCCACTGTCATTGTAAAGATCCCTTGATCTAAGGCTGTGCTCTGAGATGAGTGACTATTCCTGGCACTACAAATGGAAGAATCTGTTGATTGGAATTTGCTCTTAGTTTTTCGTTTTTCCACACTCGAGTTCAGTTCACCCCATTTCCTCATAAGTTTGTGGTTCATTTATTTAAAAATATTCTGTGTGCCCTTCTCACCTCCTTGCAAGGTGGTGGTGGTGGGGCTCTGTTGCAACAGGAAAATATTTTTTTTTAAAAAAATGCTCTATGTGAAAATGCATCTTCATTTTCAGGCACATATACTTATTTTGGTACCCATCTCCTCTGATATATGCAGTTTTGCAAACCATTTCCCCTCATATACTGTACCTTTGCATGATAAATTTACAGATATACTTATTTTTTTCTGTACACTTTCCCCTAATATATGTGTGTGTGCATGCCTGCGTTGGCTGGAGAAGCACCCGTTTGGGAAGCGTGAATTAGGTGAGTTCACATTAAAATGTGAACCGGAACGAATGTCTCCCTCATCTCTGCTTGTAATAACTCTTTGTTAAACACCTGCTGCTGCCCCAGTCGGTTCCATTGCCATTCTCAGCTTCATGGTTGAGATCCTTGGTTTGAGGCTGCTCCTTCGGTTGTTTTTCGTTCCAAGAATGAGTGGGTAGATGAGGCTTTTGAGCAAACTGCAATTACACAATGTCACAGTTGATGAGATTACAAAGAAGTAAACATGTTGTTAATATTAGAGGGGATATTTTTAACAATAGCTGCTTTAAAGGCACACATTGGCATCCTCTGTGGGAAATCTTCTTTGGAGGATACAAAAGGCAAGGAAGAACCACATTAGAGCCAAAAATTTTCAGCAGACCAGAAATATAGTGCAATGATGGTGGGTGACTATGGTTTAAACTACTTACTTTATACTAGGGGCTGATGATTTTCAAACTTTCTAGCATCCGAGAACACTTTTTAGATTTACTTATCTGCAGAGGGCAAAGAGATTGCTGTGACTGGAGGGGGAGCCCTTTCCTCATGCTTTGAACCCCCCTGGAAACGCAACAAACCTCCTGTACCTGGAACTAGATGTAGACAGGGCAGATGAATGGGGCAGAACTGTGGGCAGCCTGAGGTAGCGCCATCCACCTTGGGCCTGCCCAAGAAGGCAAGTGTAGAGAGACCAGGCTGATGTCCACTATTTCCAGGACCTCTTCTCACTGTGAGACTTTTGTGGATGAGCTGAGAGTTTGTTTGAACCCAGAGTGAGAACCCGGAGGCTGAGAGGAAGGGTGTGTCAAAGGAAAATTCACACACACACACACACACACACACACACACACAACTTTGCATCAATGCAACACTTTTACACGTAACTGTATTTTTGTACTATTTTGTTTAAGTTGTCTGTTGTTGCCTTAGTTTTTTGTGCACCGCATTCAGACATTTCCAATATGTTAAGCAGTGTAGAAATTAAATAATCAATCAAGAAGATTAGTATTGGTGGTTCTCTTTTATGGAAGTCCATCCACCCCCATTGTTCTACCCTGACACTGAGGTCCAGCGCTGAGGGCCTTCTGGTGGTTCCCTCACTTCGAAAAGCAAAGTTACAGGGAACCAGGCAGAGGGCCTTCTCGGTAGTGGCACCTGCCCTGTAGAACACCCTCCCACTAGATGTCAAAGGAAAAAACAAACTACCAGACTTTTAGAAGACATCTGAAAGCAGCCCTGTTTAGGGAAGCTTTTAATATCTGAAGGACTACTGTATTGTATTTTAATATTTTGTTGGAAGCCACCCAGAGTGGCTGGGGAAACCCAGCCAGATGGGTGGGGTATAAATAATAATAATAATAATAATAATAATAATAATAATAATTGCTATTATTATTTATTTATTGCAACAGTGGGCCATTATGCAGCAGCCATATGGCTGGGAGTTCGCTTCAGATCTCATACAATGCCACATTTTAACACAGCTACATTGATCATCAGTTGTTTCCAGGCCCAGTTCGAAGTTCTCGTGTTGCTGTTTAGAGCCTCAAACACCTGAAAGACCACCATCTCTCTCGGGTACTAAGAAGCTTTGGGTGTGTGCCTATGGCAGCCTGGGAGAGGGCCTTCTCTGTGGCAGCCCCCAAGTTGTGGAACTCCCTTCCCACAGAAATTATGCAGCTTTTTTTGAATGCTGAAGACACGCATCTTTCTCCTGTCATTTGGACCTTTAAGATGCACATTTTTAGGACCCAACTTATTTCTGTAACTTTAAGTTGTTTTAAACTGTTTTAAATATTGTTTTGATTGTTGCAACTTGCATTTGGACCTTAGGGTGAACGAACTAATGAATATAATATAATACAAACTAGTAATAACAACCTTCCCACTCAGTAATCCCTGCTAGTCATCCAAGGAGCTCCCGAGTCGCATCTGCAAATCAGAGCTGCAATTCCTGGCACCTCTATCAAACTACAGCTCCCAGGATTCTTTGGGGGAAACATGTGCTTTATGTTACAGAAATGTAAATAAAAAATCCTTTTGTACAGCATCATGTCTTGCACCTTTCCCCCAACACCCTCTCTGGAAAACAGCTCTGGAATTTTTTTTTGAAATGTGCTGCTGATAACTGCATCTCATTTGTTGTTGTTTTGCTTGTCACGCCAGGGGTCTCCCCCCACCCACACTTTTGCTCATTCTCCCCCCGCCTTTTCAGTTACGATGGCTTTGCAATCTGACAATGCCGCCACCTACGCAGTTTAGCAGAAATTATACAAAGAGGATTGTGTCAAAAGACTTGCACTCTTGAACAGCCTCTACTAAATAGCATGTTTTGTATGATTGAAGGAGGTTAGGATTAATTATTAAGAGAAAATGTTGCATCCTTTTGCCCTCATTTGGTTGAAAATCGTCACAAAAGTGTATTGCAGGAAAGATTTGATTTTGTGGGAGGAATTTGCACCTCCCACAAGCTAACCCTGTTCCTTTTTTGGCCTGACAGGGATTTCATTAGGGGAGGGCAAGAGCAAAAGACTGAGAGCCCCTCCCTGTTTCTTCACCTACAACTCCACTTCTTTCATGTACTCTTTATGACTAAGATAATTTTTGTTCCTGCAAGCCTGTGTTTTTATCTGTTTTTCACTTAACCATTGGTTTTAAGTTTATCCTGTTTTAAACCTTTTTTCGGAGCATTTTAATGCTTTATTTTTTGTAAACTGCCTAGATGTTCCATTAGCAATCAAGCGGTATATACATTTTGTTAAATATATGTAGTTTCCTCCCCCTGTTTTAGAACTTCTTCATAGGAAACAAACAAAAGAAGGCACAAAATGGCTGCTTTTCTCCCTCTCGTTGATGCCTCTTGGGTTTTCAGTACCTTTTCTAAAACTATATTTTTTTGTAGTGGTTTATTCACTGCGCATTACAAGGCTCCACTAAGCAACAGGGGCAAACAACCTTGCCTATTTTCCTTTGTCTGATCTTAGAGACCTTCTTCCCTTTCAGCCCTTTCTGAAATTATTTCCTTTCTCTTGTCTGCTGTTCTGACTGGAGGACCCCCCCCCTTTTGCAGGTCTGCCACCCCACTCTAGGCTTCTCCCCCCCACCCCAATACACACAGACACCTTCCCTGACTGCTGTTGTCTCTTTGCAGCGATGTTCTCTCTCGCCAGCCCCTCTTTATCTCTGCTTACATCTCTGTTTATGTGACAAGGGAAAGGTTGGCGGATGAAGGAAGGAGATGGGAATTCCCAGGTTGATCCGAAGCAAAGAAATCTCTGCCGGTTTCGTTCAGAAAGAAAATAAGCAGCCTTTCCATGCTCCCCTGCCAGTGTCATAAACACGACTCTGCCAAGGCGTGTGGTTTGCGTCCGGCTCTGTCCTGGCCTGTTGCTGGCCTTGCCCTTTCACCAACATGTGCTTGCTGCCAACCAACTGACTGGGACCAAGTAGGGGTGGGGGGCAGTTAGGAGCCTGGAAGGGATGGAGAAAGTCCCGTCCTCCCCGTGGGCTGGACCCAAATGCCCCAGGCCCCTCAGTCTAACCATGATAGACTCTCCTTTAAACAGAGGTTGGGTGGCCCTCTGTCAGGGATGCTTTAGTTGTGCATGGTTGGGGTTTGGACTAGATGACCTAGTTCTCCTGGTTTGTCCCACGGAGGACCTTACGGTCTTCAGACAAAAACATCTTGGAGGTCTCGGGCCACAGAGAGGTTAGGCTGGCCTCAACCAGAGCCAGGGCTTTTTCGGCTGTGGCTCCAATCTGCTGGAACGCTCTATCACAAGAGACTAGGGCCCTGCGGGACTTGACATCTTTCCGCAGGGCCTGCAAGACAGAGCTGTTCCACCAGACCTTTGGCCAAGGCACAGCCTGACTCCCTCCTGTGGCAATTCTTCACAGAACTCTAGCCCAATGGTTGCCATTAATCTGATTTGAACTGATTTTATAATGAAATGATTTTAGAATGTTGTGTCATTTTACTGTTGTTAGCCGCTCTGAGCCCGGCTTTGGCTGGGGAGGGCGGGATACAAAATAAAAATTTTTAAATTTATTATTCTATGAGGAGTGCACACAATTCCCAGGCTGAGGGGCTTGTTGGGGGAAGCACTAGCTGGTACTCTATGGAAGCTGCTGGAAGACCGGTGGGCCTGGGCGGGGGGTGGAGTGGGCAAAGATGGAGGTGTCTGAGCGTACCCCCTCACTTGCAGCCAGGCCCACCTGGTCACCCATCTTTGGGGGTGGAGAGGGAGACCCAAACTCTGCCCCCATCTCCCCTCTTCCTCCTCGCTGGCTGCCATGTCTTTGGCGTTCAGTGCTGAGTGATTTGTAGAGAAGATTTTAAATAATTTTTTTATTCCTTTGTACCCATTGCATGTGATTTGTGGGTTTCAGCACTTGGGTCGTGGGGAGGTAACAGCGGCCTTCGCGATACCATATTGGTTTCTCAAGTCAGCCGGAAATGAAAAACAGAGACAAGTACCAAATTCTCTGTTTAGGCAACAAGAGGGAATGAAATAGGCATAGGATTCTTATATTTCAGGGGGATCTGCTTGGCTGATCAGCCACTGAGGTCTGGCACTTGTGTCAGGCATTTATCATTCTACTTGCAGTTGTGTCTGATTTGGCTCCTTTGCATCTCATTGGCCCTCACTCCCATGTGATTAGCTCCGGCAGCTAGTTTGGGGTGTCCATTGAAAGGCCAACTAATTGCTAGTTTTTTAATTTATTGTTCCTAATCCCTTCCAAGCTACGCATGGGATGTGCACCCTTAACCAACTACAGTTCCCAGGATTCTTGGTGGGGAAGCCATGACAAAATGGTACGATGCTTTAAATGTACGGTGAAGATGTGGCCTTGTCTCTTCTTTTGTCTTCAATATCGGGAATATATATATTTTTTACAATGATGGGCAGTAGGTCCCGACGGAGATTATGAAATCGGAGAATTCTGTTTACCAGCAAGTAACCTTCTTTTCTCCTTCATGAAATGCTTTGGAACGAGAACACTAATCAGCGGTATCACCCTCTTAAGACGCGGAGCACTTAATTAAATGAGAATCGAAGCACTACCCTCATCCGCTGCAATCCAGGGAGCAACATTTTACAGGAGTGTGAACAGAATGCTGAGTAAGAGTTAAATATAGTTCAAAAGCAGGCACACACAGAGGCAGCTGAGCTTACCAGATTTCTCAGTTAATGCACTCTCAATCCACCTGATGCCAGCATGCCTGCTGATGATAATAATCCGTGTTATTCATTTGGAAAGAGTGCACTGAGTAGGTCTGCTCTTTGGATTTATTCCTAATAGCTATAAACAGGAAGAAGTACAGAAGTCTTATGGCTCAGAACTAGGATCCATTGCATAGGCACAGCTCGTAGAACAGGATTAAGGGTTCTGACTTTGGCGCAAGGATATAACAGCATACGAGGGCAAACTGAGGTTGAACCGAGAGTTAATTGTTCTGAGATCCATTATTGTGCAGTACATAATGGCCAGACCCCCCTTGTGTTGCTGGGATTTTCTTAAAAGATGGGACGGACAGAAGTGTTGGGGGAAAGGTGCAAGACACGTTGCTGTACAAAAGGATTTTTAAATTTACATTACATGCATTTAAAGCACATGATTTCCCCCAAAGTGGCGAGCACCCTCTAAATGCCCTTTCTGTTGCCCTCTTTCCAACCCATACCAAAAATACTGTATACAAAAATATCCACAACTTGAGTTGAAGCTCAGGGGCTGGCAGGACTGCTCTGGCCAGTGTTCAAGGAACAATCCAACCTTTGATGCAGACACTTCTTCATTCACGTTAAATCTCTCTCTCTCTCTCTCTCTCTCTCTCTCTCTCTCTCTCTCACACACACACACACACACACACTGGTACTTCGGGGTACAGACACTTCAGGTTACAGACTCCGCTAACCCAGAAATAGTACCTCGGATTAAGAACTTTGCTTCAGGATGAGAACAGAAATCACATGGTGGCGGCATGGCGGCAGCGGGAGGCCCCATAGGCTAAAGTGGTACCTCAGGTTAAGAACAGTTTTAGGTTAAGAACAGACCTCTGGAACGAATTAAGTTCTTAACCCGAGGTACCACTATATGACAAGTTGAAGGATAACTACATTAGGTAAATGCCTGGGTCTAGCTAGGGCAGGGATAGCCAACGTGATACCTTCCAGAAGTTGTTGACTCCAACTCCCATCAGCCCCAACCAGCACAGTCAGGGATCATGGGAGCTGTAGTCTATCCAGAACACCTGGAGGGCAACACACTGAGTTGCCCATGCGCTAAGGGGGTCATGCACATGCCCAAACAGCCTTTCACATCCTTCCTCCGTTGGGGATGGGGAATTGTGCCTGTAAGCAGCAGAGGTGGTTTCCCCTGTCTAAATCCACCATCTGAAGCTCAGTATGTATTCAGAGTCCTCGCTTGAGTAATTTGATCAGTGCCTACCAGCTTTGTGGGACTTCCCTGCCCCAATTGGTGCTATTCAGTTTCTGAGCAGCTGCAGCACAGGCAACCCCATGTTTCTGCAACGTGTTGGTTTGAATCAGTCCATGGCATTTTCGAGAACAGCTTTGTGAGCACCTGATTTGTGGTGGTGGCGGGGGGGAGAGAAGGGTTATGCTGCAACTAAGCCTACTGAGAAAAGCTTTTAAAGGCTGCTGATCATTGATCAGAAAGATGAAGTTCAATGGTCTTTCTAAAACAGTTTTAACCGTAAGGCAGGAAGGAGACCCTTAAGCAACGAGAGGTAGGCAGAGAGAGCTGGGAAATTAACCTATGCTGCTGATAAGAAAGGTGTTGACGATTTGAGAGAGAGAAAAACCGGGAGTGAAACTAGCTTTAGGATTTATCCTGCAAATGATTGGATAGCAGGAAAGAAAGAGGGGGAGAGAAGCAGTAGCAGCAGCCTGCTTTTTCTTTAAAGTGTGTGGCATCCTTGTGGGAGATTTTCTGGATTCTGGTAAGCTATTTTCCCCCTCTTTGGAGGAAATAGAAATGGCTTGGCCCTTAGCAACCCAGCTTACTTCCTAGTTTTGCAGGCAGAAATATGTGTGTGCTGGGGTGGGGGAGAAAGGCATGAGTATGCAGGGTCCTGTCAGGTGGCAGGAAGAGAGATCCTCTGCCAAT
The DNA here is from genome assembly GCF_964106645.2 of Podarcis pityusensis. Taxonomy (NCBI): domain Eukaryota; kingdom Metazoa; phylum Chordata; class Lepidosauria; order Squamata; family Lacertidae; genus Podarcis; species Podarcis pityusensis. The sequence continues at coordinate 13,454,192 of NC_138037.1, forward strand.
AAAAGGAATCAAAAGGGGAATAAACACTGGGATAATCAATTCTCCAGACTTTATTGCCTCTAGCTCTTGGGATTGTTCCTCGGAGAGATCTCTCACTACAGTGAAAGCCAGAGCTGTAAAATGTCTTGCAATCTTTGAAGGCATAGAGGGAGAAAACCTCAGGCGTAAAACAGACCCAAGTTGGGTGTGCAGGTTCAGGGAATTGGGTTGACTTATTATGGTGGCAATGATAAGCAGACCTCCTTGGAATCGCCTGTTTATTTGTATATGGGGCTTAGACATGCAGAATTAGGTGAGCAGCACAGTTATGAGCCCTACCACCTTTAACAGCTGTCTTGACACACACAAATTAAATACCGTATTTTCCGGCGTATAAGATGACTGGGCGTATAAGACGACCCCCCAACTTTTCCAGTTAAAATATAGAGTTTGGGATATACTCGCCATATAAGACTACCCCTCTTCCAACGCACACCAAATAAAAATTTAAAAAACCAGTCTCCAGTCCGGCTCGGAAATCCGCTCCACTTCTCAGTGGCCGGGGGCTTCTGGGGCCAATTTTCAAGCGTATTTCTGCTTCATCTAGAGAGCTTGGTGTCCTCTGATTTAATTTGCTGTTGTTTCATCCTTTGGTGGGGAGTTGCTGCAGGAGCTGCTGCTGTAGCCGGCGTATAAGACGACCCCCGACTTTTGAGAAGATTTTCCTGGGTTAAAAAGTAGTCTTATATGCCAGAAAATACAGTAGGTGTAGTTTTTCACCAGTCCTGGCTGGTTGAGGCTGATGGGAGTCCAATAACATCTGGAGAGTCAGAGGTTAGCCAGCCCTGCTATAAAAGTTTCAGCTACTTCGTTTCTGGGTTAAAAACTGTGTGAAAAACCATGGCTTAAGGCTGTGTGTGAGAGCTGGAATGAGCCCAAGTGAGACTCAAGCTTCCATGTTCGTGTGGCAGATTTTAGTTTCACTTTCACAAAATCGGGGAGCAACGGAGCATGAACCAGGAACCACGGTTTGTAACAAACCCTGGTCAGCTCCAGAACAAGCCAGCTTCAAACATGATGCTGGAGAAACCAGCCAGAGTTTAGCCTTGCTCAGACTTGTTGCAGCTCATGCATATAGCGCTAAATAGGCAGGAACGGTGCAAAAAATAAAAAATAATGGTCCAGCATTCTATGGCTCAGCAATACTTAGATGAACCCTACAAGGTAGATCAGTATTAATATTTCCATATTAATTGCTTGGGAGCGGACTGAGACTGAAACAGTGGCTTGCCTAAGGCTGCTTAGTGTGTTCCTTTCTAAAACGGGATTTAATGTGAGAGCATCTCTGCTCACACTCTTAGCCTCTGGCCTCATTCAAGTGAGCTATAGGCAGGTGGATACACACCGCTGCCGCACCACACTGGCTGCGACTGCACCAGCCAGTCTAACCTTTCCTGGTGGGCCTTTGACCCCGGTGAGCAGGGTCTCTGTAACTGACCTCAAATCTCTGGCAGTTTCGTGTAGGTGCATTCTGGGTAGTTTGCACCCAAACCATTGCCAACACCTTGAATTGGGTCTAGAAGCATATAAGCAATAGAAGAGGCAGGTCTCCTTTTCCTTGACACCTAGGCTGTTAAGGAAGTTCCTGTGGTGTATGCATAATGTGAGCTGAAATGCACATCTATCCTGCATTTGCCCTGTTATTTCTTAGGAAATACTGCATCTTGATGCTGTTTCCCCTCCAAACCAGCTTTGATTGAAATTGAGAAAATGAATGGCTTGGCTGTGTTTCCAGCTGGTACACAGCCCCAGACATGGGTACCGGATTTGAGCATATGGCAGTCAGCAGCCAGGGCTAGGACTGTGTCCTTTGAGATTACTTGATCATCTCCATACATCTTTTAACACCATGGGGATGATTTGGGTTGTGGGAAAGTGATTGAAAAAGGAGAGAGGTGCAAAAGGAAAGGATTTAGGTTTTCGACAGTCATTTCTTGTTTTGTGTCAACTGGCAAGATATATTGGGGTTGTTATGGTTAGTGTGGGTGTACTTGGGTGTTACCAGCACAGATATTGCTGATCAAGCTCCATCGCTAAGCAAATTCCACGTACCTCGATGAGAGAACCACTTATCTTTGCACAAATGCACCTGTATTTGCTTTTAATAAAACTTGCTAATATTTATGAAGCGCCGTAATGGGGATTTTATTTTCATCCTTAAATCTACTACATTTATTAAAAGCCATCCGGTTATTCTTTTTCTTCTCTTTTCTTTTCTTTTCTTTTTTTAAAAAAGCATTGCTAAGCAAACATATTAGCTTCAGTTGGTTGATTTGGGGGTGGGGGGAACAGAGCAAGATGCTATCGCGCAATTTGCTATACCCCAAAATACCTATTGCTCCCTAGACTGTCAGATTACATTCTTATCCTGTTGAAACTAATTGAATTGAAATAAGTGATTAACAGAGCATCTGCACAATTAGGTGGGCATTTTTCTTCCATTTCAATTATATCATACTAGAAGGGAGAGAAAAGAATCTCTTAAGGCGGAAGAAGCAAGGAAATGAGGTATAAATATCCATCAGTACCATTATAGCCTAGTCTCTTACCATTTCCTTTAGAGGACTCTATGTGCAAAGATTTATAACTCAGCAGCGTTGAAAGGATTTACCCAAAGAAATCTTTGTTCTGGTTTTAATGCAGTTTCGAAGCTTGGCAAATAGAGGTGGAGGAAAGTGCCGGAGGTGGCAAATCAGGGATTGAATTAGTGCTTGTGTAACTGCAGTCCTAGTTAACTAGGTATCATCAGTATAAGAACATAAGAGAGTCAGTGTGCTGTTGTGGTTAAGAGTGTCTGGTTGGGACCTGGGAGTTCATATTCCCACTCTGCCATAAAACTCATTTGGTGACCTTGGGCCTGCTAGAATTCCTGCTCCGTAATTGCAGTCATGGGATTGTTGTCTTTCACATGATGGTGTATGTTTTGACTCCACAGAGTGGGAAGTGACAGAGACAGGATGTTTGTCTTACTGTGTTCCTTGAAGTGGGACTATTGTCCTTTGTTCTCTCTCTTTGCTGCCTGATACTAGAGAGAGAGGGAGCCATGTTGCAGTGCTCCGTGTGTGTTTATATGTAAATAAAGTAGATTAGCCAAAATGCTGAGTTGCTGAGGTCTGTTACGCAAGCTGCGAAGACTCTGTAGATCCCTAAGTGTGCCGATGTCTGTTGGCATCGGTCGCTGTAATGTTCGGGCAGAAGAAAGCTTTTGAAGCTCCCGAACGATCAACCAGGAGGGAGAGAACATGCCAGTCGGGCATGTGTCTCTGCCAGGGTCCTACTCAAATGTAGGGCGAGCTCCTGACAGGGCCTAGTCACCGCCTCTCAGCCTAACCTAACTCCAGGGTTGTTAGGAGGGAAGGGACAACCATGTACACCATCTTGAGCTCATTGGAAGAAAGGTGATATATAAATGAAATAAAATAGATAAATAAAAATCATGTGGGATCATACCAAAAACTCATATAGTCCATTTCTCACAGCGGGACATCTGATGCCTGTGGAATGCCTGCAAGCAGGGCATGAGCATAATCACCCTCTTTCACTGTTGTTCACCAGCAACTGGTATTGAGAGGTGTACAGGTGACTCCTCATTTTCACGGTTATATTCCAGGCCTCCGCACGCATATGCAAAATTGCATTAGTGGGGAGCACCCTGGAGAGTCTTCCTGGCTCTGGAGGAGACCCACCCCAGAGACCCTCTGGGGCAGGTTTCTTTGCAATTTGGAGGGGCAGCGAGGCTTTGTTGAGCTGCTCAACCTCCCCGCCGAACAGCTGATGTTCGGGGTAGCACAGCAGCACTAGCTGCTTGCCCACATGTCAGCTGCATCCAGTGTGCTCCCACCATTGGTTTGGGAAGTGGTGCACATATGATGTGAGCTGCAATCTATATCTATCCTGCGTTTTACCGCTGGTTCCAAAACTGCAGTGATTTTTATTTATTTCTTAGAATTCCCAAGGAATGCTGGCACGAGGTTGCTATTGACTAATAAATTGCTTGTGCCATGAGTTTCCGAGGGTGAAGAATTATACTGCTTTAGGATCATGAAGTAGCTAATAAAAGTCTTAGTTATTGGATACATGCTTTTATTTTTTTTATTCTCATCTTGTTACCTTCTGCTAGAATCTATCCGCTAGACTAGATTGCTAAATCTTGGGTTAAAATCAGTGCTTGAATTACAGGAGAGTTAAAGGGGGCCTAGACCATTTTCTTCTGCCGATTTAACTAATCTTTTTAGAAGGCTATGGAACTGTGGGTATGATTTGGTTGGAAAAAAATAAAGGGATTCCAGGGCTTTCGTTAAGGTCTCTTCCTTTCCTCCCATAATTCAAGCTTTTTCTGGAAACCACCCCAAATTGCTGTGGTTGTGTTCTCATTTCGTTTCAGCCTCAGAAAATCAAAAAGTTTCTACTCTTTGCTTAGCCCCCCACTCTTAAGATGCTCCCACCTCTAGTAATTCATGGTGCCTTTGTAAAGCTAGAAATTGTATTTTCGTCTATCTAGCCATGTTTATGATTGCTTCAGTAATTGCAGTGTTCCTTATTTTTCCTCAGATTGCGTTATTTGAGTTTGTGCATTCAATTATAGTAAGTTCATTAAAAATGTTCCGTGCCTCAACCCACTCTAATGCTCCTTTAAATAACAGAAGTTGCCACTTTGAAGCAGACCTGAATGAAATTGAAGTCGAAGCCTAAGATTAACAAAATTAATTATTAAGCAACATTACCATAAAATGGGATTTCTGTAAAATATTTTAAAAGCTGTCCATAAATACTGCTGCTGTTACACTGTGTTGGTTTTGAGGGCTCCTTTGAGTTCTGTATCAGTATTAGGGGATAGCTCCTTAGTTATTTTCTTCATCATCTGCTCAATAAGTCTGTGAGTCTTTGTGAGTCAGAAAAATAGTGAAGGCCCACTGTGTGTGTGTGTGTCTGTCTATCTATCTATCTATCTATCTATCTATCTATCTATCTATCTGTATCTATATATAAAATCTCAAATATAACAGAAGGCAAGGGAGGCAAAGTGAGAAAAACATTGCCAGAATCTGTAGAGTCATATAAGCAGTCCATGTGTCTGAAGAGGTATCTAAATGAGATTGATGATCATTAATTCCAGTGTAGAAAGGGCAGTGAGAGCTTCACTGTACAGTGGATGGTGGGTGTTTATCATTTCTTGCTTGCAATGTAAGTCTCTTTGCCACGATAAGGGCTCATCGGATCTTTGTCCATCTATTAGTCCTCTGCCATGTTTTCGGACTCAAGAGGCACTGCCTTTTGAAATTTTTTATGTGATTGGGGCATTGTTGAAAATGATGTCATCGTGGCTTTTCAGTGCTTGCAAAAATTCAGTGGTACCTTGGTTTACGAACTTAATCTTTTCCGGAAGTCCGTTCTTAAACCAAAGCGTTCTTAAACCAAGGCTTGCTTTCCCATAGAAAGTAATGGAAAATGGATTAATCCGTTCCAGACGAGGAAAAACAACCCCTAAAACAGCAATTTAACATGAATTTTACTATCTAATGAGAGCATTGATCCATAAAATGAAGGCAATAATCAGTGTACTGTACTATAAAATAAACAAGACAGTATTGTAGATGATAAAAATTAAAATTATTATTTTTTCCTTACGTGCACTGATGATAGTCATTGTTTGGATGGGGGGCTTTTATTCATTTCTGCAGTCACACAAGTAACCAGTAGCTGAACTGGGTTCCACACAGTCTCAAAAACAAGCTGCAAAAACTAAGTCACAAGCCACAGTCACAAGTCAGTTCCATAAAACGAAGAACAAGTCACAGTCAAAAAATTGAAAAAGTCACACAAACAAAAACACAAAAATAAATAAATAGCAAAAACAAAAGCTCCAAATATCACTTCTGCATTGTGTGGGTGATCGGGACTCAACAGCCGACAGACTCAACAGGAAGCCTCTGATTAGCAGCGGGGGACTCAATTTACAAACTGAACACACTCAACAGGAAGCGGAACATGTTCTGCTTCCAAGGCAAAGTTCACAAATCAAAATACCTACTTCCGGGTTTGTAGCATTCTTATTCCAAGTTGTTCATAAACTCAGCTGTTCTTAAACCAAGGTACCACTGTATTGTGTTTATGGGAGACTGAGCCATGCGGCTCTTTTCTTCAGGACACATAAGCCCATGATCATGTGGAAGAAATCCCTGCTGCAACTTTCCTAAATCGGCATCACCCCTCCCAGAAATAGGTGCATTGTTGGCACCTTACAGCTCCTTTTTGACCGTTAAAACTTTTAAGGGATAGAAGTGGCCCAAGAAATTGGGTGGGGATTCTCATCTGTGTGGCCAAAACTGAACAAACACTTAAGAGACCCTGCAATCTGTTTTAAACATGGAAAGAATCTTAGCATGAGCACATTCCTTTTAGGAAATTAAATCTGATCATTGGAAGCAAATGTTATGGGTGGTGAGAAAAAACACACCCCTATATAGACATACAGTCGCTGCTAAGGAGAAAACAAGATTAGAGAGGTCCTGGGAGACCTTATTGCATTTTCAAACAGTGTTAGAAACTGAGATATGAAAGCTAGGAGCTAAATGGTGCCTTAAACCTAGGTTATGGGCACAACAATGGAATGTCTTGGCACACTTTTTTCTAACAAGAATACAAAGCTGAAAATGAACGAACCGGCTAAAATCTTACATTCATTTTTCACATGGGCTAATCCTCATCTGAAGACTGCAAAAACAAAGCCATGCTTCCCCTGCCAGCCCCCCAAATATTCTTAAGAGGGTCTCTTCTCCAGAGGGTGGCTGGAAGTGGGGAGGCAGAAAAAGGTCCTCCTTTGCTTCCACTCTGCAGTTTTAATCTGAAATTTTAGGACTGCGCCCAGAGCGCAGAAACCGCTTCTCACTAATGAAATTCCTTGTCGCACAACGCGCCTAGAACAATGGGAGTTTTGAGCGCTGTTTTCAGATCCCTAATACATTTGAGAAGCTAACACACTGATAAATTTGTTCTACTGTAAATCCTCCTGTTATTCTAAACCAAATCCGCACATTGCTTGTGCTTGCTGTTCAATGTCTTCTGGAATGTCCAAATTAAACACACCCACCCCCCTACCTTTTTTTTTATTTAAGGTTTTGGGTAAACAGTATATTAATTTCAATTTATTGCATAAGAATTATACATGCTTATAATCTGTTTCTGGATAATCCCTCTGAAACAGTAGTTTTTTCTTAGAATTAATGGTTCAGCGACCAGGATGATTTCTGAAACTGAAACATGGAAGAAGGTTTACATTACCGCTGTCACAAAATATAATGAAGCCCCTCTCATATTTGTCTTGAGAATTATTAAAGCGTAGCCTGCAAAGTGGCCAGTGTGGAAATGCAATTCTGGTGAGAATCGTCAAAGGATGCAATGAGCGAGTATGAAAATGCAGCAGTGGATCTAATTAGCAAAACTAAAATTGCAATCCAATCCCCAAATAATTGTCATTAGAAATAAAATCGCATTTCAGGCATTTTTTTTTGCAATCATGATTAGTACGGGGGGGGGGGAGAGATTTGCTCTTGTTGTTCCTTTAATTGCAATCATTTAACCCCAGTCAGTAGGATGTGCCAGTTTAGCAAACCATTCTGACACAGGGGGAGAAAAAACTTCCATTCAGTTCCAGGGTGTCTTGGACATTGGGATCAGACCTACTTGTCCCCCAGAATTTCCCTCACCAAGACTTTTGCTTTTCCCTCTGCCTTAAATATAATAGCCCAATTAATTTTAATATTTGCCAGCCTGTGCATCTAAGTCTATCAGAGGAGATGTCATAGAATGAAAATACTAATGGGATATGTGCCAATTTGCAGTTGAAGTAAGGCTGCTTCTAATATAAGCTGGAGAGCTTTTGTATTAACCTCTAACAATGGAGGAAAATCAACCCGTTGCAGCTGATTACTTAAGCTACCTCCAGTTACATTTGCACAACAAATTTGAATTCCAATCATTTTGCATACTATTTCCACCTATGTAATTGTCTGCTGGCCCTTATTATTTATCATGCAAAAGTGAAGGTGCCGGCTTCCCTCCCTCCCTCCCTCCCTCTTTTTGAAGCGTGAAGAATGAAATGATTTTGTATGCAAACAGTTAAAATTCTCCTGTGTATTCCCCATTCTGTATGTGTTGATAAATTCACTTACGATGAGTGACAGTCTGAGGGTTTTGGGGGTCAGATCGGTCACTCTTTCCATGACACTGATGAAAATGATAAACTAAATGCCAGAAGTGTCCCTGGTGCATCATACGATGAAATGTGCAAAATGTCAGTGTCTAGCCAGTGTCTATTAATAACTAAATATGATTGCATGTAATGAGCAGATATTTTCATGTTGATTGAAGTATGATTTCTTTTGATCTTCCAGATGTTGCTGCTTAGAAATTCATACTGCTCTTTGGCTGCTAAATACATAATGACCTTTTAAAACCTTTTAAACTCTTCCTTTTTCAAAATCCCTATTATTTTCCATGTGGAAGTCAACCTGGTGAGCTTTTCCCCCCATGTAGGTTTGAAGTTTAGCCTTTCTTCATTCCATCCTTCTCCTTTTATTGTCTACTGATCATCATTATTCTTTGTGTCCTTTTCTCTTTCTTTATCAACACTGCCCTGGAACTATTGCAGGGGAAATGGACGATGGAGGCAAAGAAAGCATTGGTTAAATTCTGTGTGTTTTGATGCCTGATTTATTAGGTGTTGCGTTTGGAACCTCCCCAAGATCCATCAAACTGTAGCCCTGAGGAAAGGCCTTCCGATGTCTCTATCCCAGCCTCCTGAACTAAGGTTCATTGGATCCTCAAGTGAAAACCATAGCAGACCTTATCAGCCTAGTACAATTTTATAAAGGCCGCCTCCTATTTCTTCAAATGAGCATCCATTCTAGAGACATAGGAATCCAAATGGGCTGCTTGGTGCCTTCTCAGCCATGGGCTCCATGTCTGCCTCCAGTGCTGGATTTACATATAAGCTAAACAAGCTATAGCTTAGGGCCCCACTCTCTTGGGGGCCCCCAAAAAAATTAAAGGGGAAAAAACCACTGGATGTACATTTCCAAAATATAAGATAAAAAACAAATAAAATAAAACCTACTTACAACAACAGTGTTTTGTGTAGGTTCCTATGATGTAAGTAATGGGCCCCGCCTGCTCCCTAAAATATCACTGGTTTGCTCATTTCTATGTATAGGGTGCCTACATTCTGCATGGACTGGTTGCAAGGCAACATGTGCAAATGGCTTTAGATACCTTCTTTTTAAAAAAAAACTTTAGATACCTATTAGGTCCTTAAATTACCATATAGCATATATTCAACACATAAAACAGTGACAATTTGTTGTTGACAAAGGACAACTGGACATATAAAGGGCCCCATTACCTTCAGTAGCTTAGGGCCTCATCCGGCCCTGTCTGCCTCCATTCCTTTGCTCACCTTATATGCCATCCTTTGCCAGCCAGGTGCCTGCATGATCTTGTGGAACAAATCTGCCAACAGACCCAGCAGGCAAGGATGTGCTGGCAGGGGGGTGATGGGAGTTCTGTTCCAAAGCGTTTGGAGGTCACCAGGTTGGCACAGACTCCTTATGGAGCCAAAATGACGCCATCTTTGCACATTAAAGAAGGTATCAGCCCGTTCAGAGGAAACTCATGGGTAGTAGAAGTACAAAAGAAATCATTGGGGGAGGGGGAAGGGGAGAACTCAAAACAGCTCAGTTGAAGGCTGAGCGTGGTCAGTGGATTGCAGAGTGACTCTTGGTGGGGAGGCGGAGTTAGAATGGATGGGAATGGAATGGAATATATTGGAAAAGGTCATGGCTGGCTGGAATCCTGAGCAGGAGAGCTTGACACTGCAATATCTTGTTGCAGGTCCCTTCTGTCAATCTTGCCATTGTTATCATATTAATTTATAGCCTGCCTTTTTTCCCTGACAGGGACACAGATAAAAGAGAAACAACTAAAAACATAGATGGGATCATAAAAAAAAAAAAATTATTGAATTTGTTAGCCGCCTTGACTTTCAACAGACAGGCAAAAAAACATTTTATTCTGTTAAACATTTGCACACACATGCACACACCCACCCCTCCCTACATAACTGCAATTGCATCAGCAACTATTGCTGTTTATATAGGTGTCCCCTAAAGAACGATTATAAATATTTATAATTTAAAATATAATTATAAATATTATAATTATAAATATTAAAGTTGTGATGTTTTATTGATCAATCTTTAGATGTGTTGAAATTGCACAATAAGATAGTGTATGTACACACACACACACACAGAGACGACCCATTTGGAGTCAGGCATAATGTTATAATTTCTCTTGTTAAATCCCTGGCAGACAGGAAGCATTCAGTGATGTGATCCCACACCTGCAGTAAATAAATATAAGCCACAGGTTTCCTTGGTTCATTGGCCACCCTCTCCATCTGTATAACAGCCCTGCCTTCTATGACTTGAGACACACCTGCAATTGCATCAACAATTATTGCTGTTTATTTAGGTATCCCCTTTTCATTGGCATGAAAAATAAAAACTGAACAGTGCAATCGGAATAAATCGATATAACACCATCCTTATCATTATAGCAATGGTAAAAATTGTAATGATGAGTCAGGGTCATCTGATTTTGATAGTTATTTTAGGTGCCCCCTTCTGCTGCTGTTCTATGGTCAGAGCAATGCCAAAGGGAGGGGTTGGTCTTTGCCCCCCCCATCATCTTGTGTATTATTATTACTGGTGCAGTCAGAGGTGTGTGTCTGTCTACATGGCAAGACTGGAAGTCACCTTCACACACAGAAGAAAATAGCAATTTCTGCACATTCTAATTTTCTCTGATACCTTGTCCTTTCTCTAGTCTATGTACTCGATTCTTTTGGTATACTGAACGCATATAGATTATTACAGCCAAGATCTGTAGCCATTTCTACCCGCTTCTCAAGCTCTCACGTTATTTAAGAGAATAGTTTGCTTGTAAGACCATAGCAATTGTAAAATCATATAAATTGCAATGCACAGATATCTCCCCGTGCAGAATTTCATATCATGTCATCTCCCCTGCCCCGCTGCACACAATTAGTTGTCCCCCCCCCAAAAAAATTAAAAATTCCCACCTTTCCTCATTCTTATGGGATTTGGGGAGTTTCTGTTCTCTGTACCTTTTACAGCACTGAAAAAAGGTAAAGGACCCGTGACAGTTAAGTCCAGTTGCAAACGACTCTGGGGTTGTGGCGCTCATCTTGCTTTACAGGCCGAGGGAGCCGGTGTTTGCCCACAGACAGTTTTTCCGGGTCATGTGGCCAGCATGACTAAGCCGCTTTCTGGTGAACCAGAGCAGTGCACGGAAACGCCGTTTACCTTCCCGCTGGAATGGTACCTATTTAGCTACTTGCACTTTGATGTGCTTTCGAACTGCTAGGTTGGCAGGAGCAGGGACCGAGCAATGGGAGCTCACCCCGTCACGGGGATTTGAACCGCCGACCTTCTGATCGGCCAGCCCAAGAGGCACCACCCACGCTACAACATCCTTTCTGAGGTATAGTGAAATATTTCCAGTGATTTCCAGTGAAATATAATAATAGAATCATAGAGTTGGAAGGACACGATATTACGAAAATCTTGTGAGATTGGGCAATATCTTGTTCTCTTTCAGAAGCCAGTGCCACTTCATCAGTGGCAGAGGTGGCATGGCGGGATGCCAGGGTGGCATTTCAAGTGGCGAAAAGGGGTACATCGCATGGGTGTAATGACCAGAACTGTGTGGGATATAGCCAACCTCACATAACCAAGATGCTTAACTCTAATCAATGCATTAAGGTGTTCAGACCACAGATTAAGATGCCAGGCTTAGCTAGGTCACATCCCCTTACCTTGGGAGGAGGGGTTACCAAACTCTTAGTTCTCTCTGTTTCCACCATGTGAATCTAAGCTGGATGCTCCAAGCTTAGACCACATGGCTTTAGCAAGCCATCTTTGTGTTTCTATACAAATCGTTTAGAAAGATTTGCCACTTTTTGGAACCTAAGTTATACTGCCTTGTGTGTTCTTGGTGCTGTATGGGAAAGCGCATGAACCTGACATTTGAAGAATTTGTAGGTAAACCATTTTTAACTTACCAAACAAGTCATTTCTATTCAAAGGGGAGTGGGGAACTTTGGAGGAAACTTAGAAGGGGACATTTTAAAGGTATATTTCCATGCTGCATGTTTTGTGATTTTAAATCTCTGCTGGGGCTCTCTCTCACCAAAGAGTACTTGCCCCAAACCTGGATCTAGCCATCCAGGGAATTCTCCATTCTATTTTACCAAATACCAAAAACCAAAAGTACCCCAAACCAATAAACAGCACACAGTATTTCAAGTATGTGCTGCCTACTATTCATGGATCATGACCCAAACAGTTAACGACATGCAGTATGACTTGATCCATTCTTACAGCAAAAATCAATAAATAATGTGAACTAAGATTTATTAAAAACATTTAGGGAGAGGGAAAGTTGTGTTTTCCCATTAGTAAGGGGAGGACAGACAAATATTGTTTCTATTACATTCTAATGAGGTTTATTTCCCTGCCTTCTGCCAATATGGCTGTGGGGAAATTTAATAATTGTTAGAGAGTTACAGGAAACAATCCATGCTTAATTTGTTTCCACAAATGAAATCCTTGCGGTCACAATTATGTGTTGGACAATATTGTGTTTTCCTTTCTTCTCTTCGTGTTCTGTTTCTTGCCCATAAATGCAAGGTATATTTAGATCTGAGGGCTAGCGAAAAAATTGGAATCAATCTTTTTAAAGGGCACAACTTATCTTTCTTTCTTTCTTTCTTTCTTTCTTTCTTTCTTTCTTTCTTTCTTTTTAGTTCTGTGGCTCTCCTATTGAATCAAGATTGATTTTAAGAACAAAACCTTCAGAGGAAGTTTTAAAATACATATTTTTCATTTGACAAAAAGGAGCAAAGCAGTTCAGGTTGTGAGTATGTGCAAACCTGAGTTTGATCACCCTTGGTGCGTCTCCCCTGGGTGATGCTGATGGTTCAGTAGATAATGCTACTTGCTGTTGAGAGAGTGCTAAATGTAGGGTTCAGAAACTGGGAGAGAAGTCTATTAGTGTTAGACGTGTTCCTACAATAGTACTACGCTGTGCTTTGCTGCCTATGTTACACAGAGCTCCAGCCTGGAGAAGTTGGGCTTCAACACTCCTAACGCAGGAACATAGGAAGCTGTTATGAGGGCCCTCACAGGGTCATTGAGGAGTCCTGCCTCCTTCCCAAAGCCTAGTGAGCACATTCCCAACTTTGAGAAGGAGGTGGGAGGGCTCTGGAACCCTGCCAGGGCCTTGTGCCTCCTCCTCAAAGCTCATAGCGTCACTTAGCCTGCTTTGGGAAGGCAGCGCGAAGGCTGGTAGTGTGTGTGTGTGTGTGTGTGTGTGTGTGTGTGTGTCAAATTTTGGCCTCTGAAATATACTCGGAGTCGAGAGTGGATTTCATGCTCTTTATTCAGCTCATAGTGGTGAGGAGGAAGGGAAGTTCCCTCAGAATGTCTGCGTTATGTACATTATTTACACAATGGGCCCCACGTGATTGGCTAATTCCGGGATTCACCTGTAGGCCAATCAGGTTGCAGATTCACTTCCACCTGGAGCTGGATTGGGTGGCTCCTGTGGACCAATCAGACTGTTGCATTCTGGACCCTATTTTTCTAAGACCAATCAGACTGCTGCCTTTTGGATCCTATTCAACTCAATACATAACAGCCTCGCTGCTCACCCCCTGTGCAACAAGGCTGTGTGCGGCCCATACTTTCAATGTTGAAGTACTCTTGCAGCCTCCTTGGGATGAAAAGTTGGACCGCCCTGGTCTACGCTGACTGACAGTGACTCTCCAATGTGTTAGGCAGGAGTCTTCCTCAGCCCTTCCTCAGCAAAGGTTTCCTGCCTGTGGTTTAAGAGATAAACCGAAGGTCTAATGGATTTGGTCTGAATTACACTTGAATGTATTTCGAACACAAACCAGGATGTGATTCATACACGTGGGCACCCTTCAGAACACATATACATTATGTGCTTGGATATCTGAAGTACAAAATGTCATCTAAAGAACATCACCGCCGAGTCTTAATTAATGAGCACCATTAATACATTTCAAGAATTCACCCAGATATAACACAAACGCCAATTTTAAGAGCACCAACCGGACCCAGGGGAGAGGGGTGGGGAATGTTCACAACGCGTTTTCTCCAGTCCTTCCTTTTTCCCAGTTCCATGTTCTGCATGACAAAACTTGGGCCACGGGGGAATCTGAAAGGCTCTTAATTAGGCAGAATTCACAAGGCTAGCAGAAAAAGTGTGGGTGAAGGTTAGACATGAAGATGAGGATCTTGTTTTGAATGAGTCCAAGATTTGGGGGCGGGGGGGGGGGCGGGGTGGGAAGTGAACAAAGCAGGAGAAGGCAAAATGGAGACCGGCTCATTTACTTGACTAGGTGCAAGTCCCCTAGGGCAGATATACCCACTCCAGGACAGAATGCATCATTAGAAATTGTCTGTTCCAATTGTACTGTTTGCCATATTTTTTATATAATACTAGGTATCAGTCTGCAGTGAGCTTTTTGCTTTGGACCGAAATCAGTTTCTCAATAAGCATTTTTCAGAGGCAAAAGATATGCAACAGATCTAGATTACGTGTGGACTACGTGGAGAAAACAAGTGCTTGGTCTACAGGGATTGTAGAATAGGATGGGTATTCGCAGCCTTGGTTTCAACTGGCCTTCTGCTTTGCTCTTGATTGTGGAAGAACTGGGTGGGCAGATTATGAGACTGAAGCACACATTTAGCTTCAGTTCAGTTCAGTTCAAGCACAAGTTCAGGATAGCTAGCTATGCAGATCACAGCAAAAGCGCCAAAGGATAGAATAAAGGGAGTTAAAACAAGTACTGGCTCAGTGTTTTCTCTCTCCTGATCAGAAGTAGCAGCTTTAGTATAGAGCAACTGTGATGGAACTCTCTGTTTGGTTTTTTTCTTTTCCCTTTTTCCCTTTTTTGCAGGTGAAAGTTAGGCTCTGATCATGATGCACATCAGTGCTTAAGAGAGCACAGAGGCCTTTGCTATTATAGGATGGAATGCTGTTAGATAATTTGCTGTCCCTGTACTGTGGTCTCAGGTGGCTGAGCAGTTGCAGAGTACATGCGGAAAGGCTTCTATGAAACATAAAAGATGCATGCTGAATACGAGCACTGTGCCTTCTACTTAGGTCACAAATTTAGCATTCTCCCACAGCTTTGCCTGTTTGGTTTTGGGAGGCGGGGTTCTGTACGACCATTGTGCCATGGAAAATGCACATGGCTCATATTTTGCACGGACAATGAACACAAAGACACACACCAGTGCTACTTTTTACTAAAATCCTGGGGGGGTAGGGAGTCCAGGTTTTAACTTCACCTACAGCTTGGACATGGGAAACATTGAGCATGTGCAGAATGCATGGCTATATAAACCCTATTCAGACATTCTTATCCCTCTTGCAATGAGGGAGTGCACTGCTGTCCCCATCACCCGCTGCCATGAATTGGAGGGATGGTTTTAGAAATGGGGAGCCTGCTTGACTTGTGTCAACTCCCAACCTGATCTAGAACCCTCACATTCCAGGGTTCTAAACTGCACATAGAACCAACTTGAGTTCCTGCTGCAGACATTTGGCTAAGATGGTGAGAGAAGAGCTGGCATGCTCTTGCAAGCAGAGTTTGTGGGTTGTATCAAATGGAAGAAGAAGAAGAAGAAGAAGAAGAGGCGGAGTTTGGACTTGATACCCCACCTTTCATTCCCCTTAAGGAGTCTCAAAGCGGCTAACAATCTCCTTTCCCTTCCTCCCCCACAACAAACACTCTGTGAGGTGAGTGGGGCTGAGAGACTTCAGAGAAGTGTGACTAGCCCAAGGTCACCCAGCAGCTGCATGTGGAGGAGCAGGGAAGCAAACCCGGTTCACTAGGTTACAAGTCCACCACTCTTAACCACTACACCATGCTGGCTTCCTAGTCCTTCTTGGGTAGACCCATCAAAATTAATGGACATTAGGCCTATTAATTTCAGTGGAACTTAATTGGATACAACTATGTGTTTCTCATACACAGCTTTAGAGTTCCATGGAATCTTTATATGATCCCACCCAAATTCAGTAGCAACAGCTATTGATTGCTTTTCTCGGAACAGTATTCCCACGGAACTGCTGCAGACATCACAGATGAAGCGCGAGTAACTCACGAGTCTGAGGCTTTCTGTAGAACTAATATATCAGCCCCATTGACATGAATGTATATTGTATTTTACAAAGCAACACACAAAAATAGGGCATGATCTACTTAATCTCTGGATGCATGTGGATCTCACCACGGAGCAAAAGTTTTTTGCCTTCTCTGTTGCTACTTGTTTGCAGCATCCAACATGGCTGTCATTGTACTGTATTCTACAGGCCTTCAGTAAAAATTAGAAACTGAAAGCAGCCCCTTTATTGAGCTCTGTCTAGAGCATTTTGCTGTATGTTATTGTGCACAGTGCCTCCAACTATACATCCGAGGTTGCAAAATGAAATGTGAGTGAATATTAACACCAGTGCAATGAGGTATTAACCTAAAGCTCAGTCCTACATTTGTGGTTATTTGTGTAAGCAGAAGGGGTGGGGGCACTTTTTAAACCCCTATGGATACTGTAATTTTGATGCCAGAGAATTACAGCACAGACATAATAACAAGAGGCAGGAGAAGGGAGCTGCGGGTTAGGATGGAGGAGAAATTTGATTCAGTTCATGTTTATAGGAGAATCTACCTAATTCACACTTTCTGAAACCACATGCAAACCAAGGCTTCTTGAAATAAACAATTACCTGATTTTTGCAGTGTAGTTCTCCCCCCCGCAAAGTAACAGGTACAAAAACAGGTACTAGTAAAATGTGTGTAACGTGTGTAAAAATTACACACTCCCCCCCCCATACAGTATTAGGGGAAATTGCTTTGCAAAAGTGTGTATGCAAGGGGAAATTTCATTCAAACACATGTATTAAGCAGAAATTTGCACTTAAATGCTACTGTATTTTCACGGGATACTCTTAAAAAAGAAAAGAAAACGGCAACCATACCACAAATCAATTTGGAACTGTGCAGAACTGAACTAAGTGTGGAAAAATGAGAAACTCACAGATTTGCCCATTCCTAGCTGTGGGGAAAAGGACAGTTGTACCACTGAGAGGGGAAAGTTGTGTCTGCGCTGAGGATGGTTTAATTCCCTTGGCATTGGCTTGGCAAAAACTGTTGTTAAAATGGGATTGTAGTTGTAATATAGATGCTGCCATAATTATGTAACTGAATAACAAGCTGGCAATATGCCAAAACAGAAAAAGGAGAACAGAGGTATCCTGGGTTTGAAAACCAGTACCTCACCTTGCTCCCTTCTCTACCACCCCATGTTTTCCATTTGTTGTTTCACAGATGCTTCAGTACGTATTTAAATCAGAGCAGCTGATGTTGAGCCTCTTTGTGTATGCTCAGGGATAGGGCTTGGTGTGGCTGGTAAAGAGGGGGTGGAGAGGGGAATCTCCTTAGCATACGGCTTATTAGTATCATCAATCATCAGGGGTGTCATTTCTAAATTCCCTCTCCCTCACCTAATTTGCTAAACTTAATTCTTTATCACACCACAAAAGCCAGCATGAGAGATGGAAGTGATAATGAGAGGTGGCTTGCTCATCCATGCCCTAATGCAAGGCAACTTTGCAAGAGTGGAGGGCGGAGGCAGATTTTGGGTTTTTTTCTGCTTAGTCACGTCTCTTAGGGAAGATTGCAGAGTCGTGTCTCGCTGAAATCGCCAGCTTAAATCATCTTCTGCTCGGGTTGCTTTCCCAGGCAAGTCTGATCTGGTGCGAGAGGGAAACCTATACGACACTACTGTGGGTTGCTGTCGACACCACTTCCAATGATTTCCACGTGGTCAGAAGAGGGTGAACAAAGATGAACATTTGGTTCTGCTTGTCTAGAACTGGGGGATTTTCACGGGTGGCTGAAGAACGTACCTTATACTGAGCCCAAACATTGGTCCACCGAGGTCAGCATTACCTACACTGATTACCTACATACCTCTCCCGGTATGCCCCACGGAGAGCCTCAAGGTCCATAAATAGCAACACCCTAGTGGTCCCGGGCCCTAAGGAAGTTAGATTAGCTTCAACCACAGCCAGGGCCTTTTCAACTCTGGCTCCAGCCTGGTGGAACGCTCTGCCTCATGAGACCAGGGCCCTGCAGGATCTGATTTCTTTCTGCAGGGCCTGTAAGACAGAGTTGTTCCGCTTGGCCTTTGCTTTGGAGCCAATTTGATTCCCTCCCCCTCTTTCTTTTTCCTTTCTCCTCCTGTGATGAGGCTGCATTTTAATGTTTCAGTATTTTAATGTTGTATTTTAATCTTGTTTTTAAGTTGTATTCATTCAACTTGTTTTTATTATTGCTTGTTAGCCGCCCTGAGCTCGGCCTTGGCTGGGGAGGGCGGGGTATAAATAAAAATTATTATTATTATTATTATTATTATTATTATTGGCAGTGGCTGTCTAGAATTCTGGGTTTAGGACATTGCTAGCTGTACTTGGAGATGCCAGGAATTGAGGCTGGGACCTTATGCCCTACCAGTGAGCTATGACCCTTCCCCAGTTATCATTACAGCTCATAAAGTGATGTTTATGGCAATCTCTTCTGGCAGTCTGAACTACAGTCCTCTGGCGTGGACTGTAGGACCTGCAGACAATTTCAGTGGATGGCTAACGGTTAAAATCTCAACAGAGAAGCAGCTTCTGTGAAGACCTGCAGTTTCTACATTAGGCTGGATAAAGAACCTACAAGAATGAAACAAACAAGACTTCCACGCGTTGTTTTCTTATTTTCCTTTCTTCTCCTGAGATTGTGGTGTGTGTGTGTGTGTGTGTGTGTGTGTGTGTTGGGATTATGAGCCCTTGAGTGTTGTTCAATTCAATCTCCATGGATCTCAGAGTTTTTATGGGATTTTGAATGTCTTATGTAGATTTTTCAGTTTCATTGTTCTGTATGGGACAATGACAATAAAGATATCGAATCGAATCTCAGAGAAGCCTTGCTGATGTATTGGAAGTATCTGGGCAGTGAGAGTCCTTCCTTGGTGCTAGAGGCGGGTGTAGTTTCTGCATTCAGCTTGCAGAAGTCACGAAAGGCGTCTTCCTAGTCGATGCAGACTGTGATTACTTGGCCTCTGTCAAAGTAATTATGGCTCTTCCTGCGCCTTCCAGAGAGTGGAGCTGGTGGTTCTAAGTGGCTTGGCGGTTATGGCTAAAGGTTGCACAGGAGAGCTTTTAGCATGTAGCTCCTTGGCTGACAGGAGCCTCCCTCGCTGGGCTTGACAAAGGCAGGTAGAAAGCCCTGGCAAGAAAACAGAAACAAACTGAATGAGTAATAAATCAGGTCCAGAGCCCAGCGGGGGGTGACCTTTGCAGTCTTGTGTGTTAGAGCAACCTGCCTCGGCGATCCTCCTTTGGCAAGAGGGATCTGTATCCAACCGTCGACGTTTTTAACGCCAACACGCAGCACTGGTGAAGGCACTATTTATAGGGATGGCTTCCTGCAGGGGGGCAAGGGGCGGGGAACGGATGCACAGGGACCGGAATACAAAGGAGCTGCTAATTAAAGAGCACTGTTGCTAGACACTCGTCATACGTATTAGTAAAAAATAACCAGGGAGAATGAAGGGTTTCATTCTAATCAAGCCGTAGCAGACATTAAAAGGGAAGAGTTTGAAAGGAACACTTTATAAAAACAAATATATTGCTTGCAGTCCCTTGCTTTCATTTGTGCCTCTGGGAACTTTTGCATTATTTACAGTGGATCACTCAAGCGTTAGCTGCTAAGGTTGCAATCCTAAACCCACTGAGGTTAAGCCCCACTGAATTCAATAGGACTTGCATCTGAGAAGACGTGGCTAGGATCGCACTGTTAGCCTATCCCTGGCCAAGGTGTGGAGAAGTTGTTGGGCCCTTCTCATCAGCCCCAGCCAAGGTGGCCTGAGGTGAGGGATAATGGAAGCTGTGGTCCAGGAATACCTTGGGGGGGCACAGCTTCTCCATCCCTGCCATGGTTTAAGAGTTTATGGGACATATGGTGGGTTTCCAGAGCCTTCATTGTTTAATTCATGAATATGAATTACAGGTGTCCTTCCTCCCCCTTATGCAGCGGGGGTTACAATTCCTGGACCACAGCTTGCAATATAATGCAACCATCAGATGTGATGTGGTTATCATTTGAGTAATTAGAATGTACAAAATGCATAAAATATAACCAAAATGCATTCAAAACGCAGCCCCAAAGACTGCAAAATACAATGAAAATGTGAATATTTGGTTTCATTTCGTAGTTAATTTTTTGTTCATTTAAACCCTCCACTGTTTGATGCAGAATCAAGATGGAACGGATTATTGACAGGGAAATATGAGACACAAAATGAAACAGAAATAGACCAGTCTGTCCACTCTTAGGTGCGTGCACTTCTGATAGACTCCTTCTGCATCTCTCTTCGCATGGAGCTGTATGTGTCTGCTTCTTGTTTTGCCCACATCTATGCCCAAAGCTGCCATGAGTAGCTCAGGGGGCTCAGAATAATGCGTCCATCAGGGATAGATTGACCCTTCACTAACCCTCTGCTGCTGCTGGCTCCACTTTCTGGCGTGCGCATAAAGCACCTCAGAACCTGTTTCTCTCGGCTAGGAAAACGCTGGACAGACCGCAGGGAACTTTCTCTGTGCTGTTGCCTTCAATAAGCACTAAGACCATACGGTTCCAGAGAGAGATAAATAGTTCTGTAACCATATTGCTTTGTGCCGCCACCAGTCTCCTTTGTTGCGGAACTCCCAAATAATCTATCACAGCATCTTGGGGCTACATAAAATGCAGCTCAAAAACCCAATGGGATACATGGTTATGTCCAGATGTTGATGTGTGGAGTGCTCCTGTTCAGGGGGTCAGCCAGCCAGCCAGCCAGTTGAGCATGCCCCTTTGTAGCATACTCCATTCCATTCCTGCTTCCCCATTTTTCTGATCCCCTCCCATTTCATCATTCCATGTCCATTAAGCATGCTTAGCATGGATTGTTGGGGGGTTTTCCCCTTTCCTTAGGATAGTTTTTTCCCCCCTAACATTTTGCGGGAGGCTTCTGCAAACCTTGCCCCCCCCAACCATGTGCCCTTTAATGTATTTTTTTGTGGCAGGAGGATATTTATTTATTTGAGGCAGTACCAGCCTACTTTTCATTCTATTTGATTTCAGAACAGGGTACAATATAAAAGAAAACACAATGCATACAACATAATAAAGACACATGGCATGCAAAACTAATGTAACCTTAAAGCAGTGTTTCCCAAACTTGGATCTCCAGCAGTTTTTGAACTGTAGTTCCCATCATCCCTGACCACTAGTCCTGCTAGCTAGGGAGTGATGGGAGTTGTAGTCCAAAAATAGCTGGAGACTCAAGTTTGGGAAACACTGCCTTAAAGCAGTAACACTAGGAAGAGCATAAATGCCTGGAAGATGAGTTCACTACTAGTACAGAATATATGCTCAGGAAACCGTGGTTTGCATAGCCTTGGTGGTGGCATGCCTTTGTGGGCAGCCTTCTGGGGGCTTCATGCCAGCAGTGGGCAAGGCTAGAGGCAAAAGTTGGGCAAGGTCAGAAGCAAAAGTGGGCAGAGCAACAGATGTGGCTCTTCCCTTTGGACAGGAGGCTATACTCCAGCTGTGCCCAAAGTCTGAGGTTTCTATCTATATCCATATTTCCATCCTCCACCCAGGCAAGCAAAGGCACCACCAGTTTTTAAGAATACAGTGGCACCTCGGGTTACAGACGCTTCAGGTTACAGACTCCGCTAACCCAGAAATAGTACCTCAGGTTAAGAACTTTGCTTCAGGATAAGAACAGAAATCGTGCGGCGGCAGCGGGAGGCCCCATTAGCTAAAGTGGTGTCTCGGGTTAAGAACAGTTCCAGGTTGAGAATGGACCTCCAGAACAAATTAAGTTCTTAACCCGAGGTACCACTGTAAATTCTAGCCAGGCAAAAGCATCTGAGCAGCATGTGGAGCAGGACCAATGAGAGGTGTGTACTGGAGACTGTGGGCGTGTGGCGAGTTCCAAGGGCCAGGTAGAGAGGTTGGACGGCCGCATTTTGGCTGAACCTGAGGCTTTCCTCCCCTGCACTAAAGCCATCCTAGTTAAAGAGAGCCATTAGAATTTCTGCTAAGTCTGCTATATTTCCTTGATATTTTTTAGGGTGAAGCATCTGTACTACAGAATACACACCCACCCACCTCTGCATTTGTGTCAGTGCTAGTAAACTTAAACTGTAGATGCAGCAGACTATTAACAGTAGGTGGTGTATCATTATGGCACTTAGTTGTGGCTCTCAAAAATCTTGTCGCTTGCAACTTTGACAGTGCTCCCAGCTGCGCATGAGGCTTAAGACACCGGCAATTTTCACCTTGAATAAAAGTTTAGTGGCACTCATTGTTTTTAATTTGCAGCTTTTAAGACTTGAAGTCTTCATTTTATGGATTCCCTCCCCTTCTCTTCCCTCTGAGAAACTCATTTGCTTTGCTGTGTGTAACCATTGATTCCTTGTATTAAGGGATTGATAAAACAGATTAGCCGCAATAGAATGTTAATCAAGGCCATGTTTCAAAGTTACTACTTCCCAAATTTATTCTTCCTCCCCTTGCCCCCTCCTTCTGCAGAACGCTCAGCGGCTCTTGGTTGATCAACTGGTAGTAGCCGAGAAAACCAGGCACCCTGAAAAGATTAATGGGCAAGACAGTAAAGTAAGACAGAGTAATGGGACAATGCAATTATATTTGCTGTGTTGTGTTCTTGATAGTTGTGCTTAACTGAGGGGTGCCTGGGAGCAAGAATGTCCAATTAGATTTACAAGCTCTAGAGATGGCCATTTTATTGCTAGATTCATTGTTGCCTGAGCCACTAACATACTGTTGGGTGAGTTGAAAGTGTGTACAACACCTTGAAGCTGTAAGGAGAAACTGGTTTATAATAATCAATTTGCAGGGATGTGGATGTGGGAGAAGTATCTTTTACCATGGGGGTCAGCAACTGACGATCACTTGGTGAAATCTGGCTCAAGACCAGGGGTGGCCAGAGGGAGCTGGTGACCCTGGCCATGAATTGTGACTGCGACCATGAGATAGAGCGGCGGGACACAGGCGAAGTTTGGGTAAAACATGGGACCGTGCTTATTTAAATGTATGCAAATGATCTGCAGTGGGACTGCTCAAGAACTTGGCTGTTAACCAGTCAGGTGAGGTGGAATGAAATAGTGGCCCTAGAGGCTAAAGATGATTGGTGGGAGAATGGGGGGTGGGAAGGCTACCTGCTAAACCCGTTGCCATGGAGGCGGAGGCAGTATGGAATGGACCAGCTTTTGTAAATTTTGCTCCGTTTCCAGTTTTTTCCAATCTTAAGCTCAGTTCACATCAACACATTGCCACATCCGTTTGCAATCACGAGAATTCATCAGTAGTTTAGCTTGAATTTCTCCTAAAAAACTCATTTTTGAATGAGTTTTTGCCTAATATGCACATTTCTGCCAAGCAATTTTGCCAGATAGAACACATTTTTGTGTGTTTTCCAATATACACACACTTTCCTCAAGTAGATACACTTCCATACACATTAACTGGATAGAAAATCCTGCTGCAAAATTCAGAGAACTGCGCGTATTGCTTGGGAAAGCACAAATTAGGTAAATTCATCTTTAAATGTGAACTGAATTGAATTTCTCCCCCTGTTCCTAGGAGAGGGCAAGAGGTTGATAGAGCATGGAGCTGTAGAAAATTCCTTCTCTTTAGTCTTATGTGCCAGTGTGAAGCATTATTAGAGTAAAGATGGTTTGCCTACCCCCCATGCAGAAGGAACTGCTTCTCCCAGACCCTGCATTCAAGTGGGGAATTTGGGAGAGATTCAAAATACAGGTGCATTTTTATTCTCCCTCTCTTGTGATACTTATATACTCCCCCATGTCAAAAAGCAGACCATAATGCACTAGCCCTGCCAAATATGGACCAATTCAGGGATCATGTTGCGTTGTGCATAATGTCCTATGATCAGGTTGAAGAGAGGCAGATTGGCAGTCGCCCAAATATATGCAGTCCAAAAATAAGTAATGCAATGGGAAGCGAGATTAACTAAACCACAGATATAGTTCCAAAGGCATTTGAATAAACAAGATTGTGCTATAATCCACCAGGAAAATATGGAGTATTTAATGCACCATTTTGAAGAGCGTCTCAAGAAGTGTATGAAACTGCCGTCTCCCTGGAGGGTACAGACCATCAGAGCAGAGGAGCTCTTGGTTTTGGGTTTTTGCTTTGTTAAATTGCTGTCTGCGTATTAAGCTCGTGGAATATATTAGGGTGGGTGCTTTTTTTGTGGTAACTTCGCACTTTAGTGACAGATGTTGTTTCTTTCCTGAGCTCTGAGGGTGTAATGAACCCGGCAAAGCCTTCTCGGGTGGCTTCCAGAAGTCAAAAGCTTTTGAGCTGTCAGTCTCCACCAGCTTTTCGTTAATTCTCGTTTGACGTGGCGTCTGGGGCCAGGCTCTTGTCTTTGCAGCAGCGAGAGCTCACAGCAGGCGGGAGCAGCTTAATCGATCGGCAATACTGGTCACCCAGAAAGAGTGTTAATTGGCCTGAATACTTCAAGCATTCGACATGGACTGACCTAATCACCAGGCACAGAGGAGATGATGTATTCTTGTGGGGAGGCAGAGAGGAGAGGGAGGAATTAGCAGCCTAGGCCTCTGGACAAGTACAGCCAAGGATGTGGTGGCCACAATTGCTCAAGATATTAAGGAAAGAGGACATCATGGTTCCCAACTATCTATGCTGGGGCGGGGGCAGTTGGTCAAACATGGCCTACTAGGCATCTTTATCTGGCATTCAGGAGTTTCCCCAGGCCATACACCCTCAACAGTGCCACTCCACACCCTCCTCAAGTGCGTTTGCCAGCCTTGCTTGTCTGGATATAACTCAGAGAGAAATGGGCGCATGGGTGTCTCTGTGTGTGCAGAATCCTATGACTTCTGTGTGGTTGGAATGCAGCCTCCTGCCTAAAGGGCAAGGTTCACCGTTACAATTTTGCCTCTGTTCTTGCCTCCTTTTGCAGACTCTTGTCTATGTGGGCAACCACAAGTGGACGACATCTTGCACTATTTACTATGTTGCCCCACTATACATTGGACCCGGGAGGCGATTTCTCGCCTTGCCGTCCGTACAGGAAAGATGTCTCTCCCCGGCAGAAAAGGTCCTATGACTATTTAGCCATGTAAACACTTCAGTGATTCATAAAGTCTCCCATTTTGCTTTGGCGGCCAAAAAGATCAGAAAGAAGGCCCTGGACACAATATGGCAGTGAACTGTTAAGGGAGACACAGAGATCTAAATAGAGACCATTATTTGTGGCGCTACACCCCTTTTACTTGTATTTATTTTTGATTCAGATTTGTCATGACCAATGGCTAGTACAATAAAGGTATTTGGATTGGGATCACCCCCTTTTTGCCTGTCCAGGCCAATAAGGCGATGCAGCCCTCAGGCTGAGAAAGGTCCCTGCCTCCCGGGCTACACCATTGTTGGTGGGCCAGAGGTGTGGCTACCCAAGTAACAGTGGGAGTTTGTAGCTTACCTGCATAGGAACGTGGGTTGGTGGGTCTGGCTCTGGCAATGTGTGTGTTGTGTGTGTGTGTGAAGTCTCTAAAACCGCCTGTTGGCATGATAGGTATGCACTTTGGTGGTTAGAGCAGGAGAGGGAAACAAGGTCCCTCCTTTGGGGTGCTCCTTTTGGGACTGACATTTGTGCACTTTCGGTCTTCATCTTCAAAATGCTGGGCAGGGCAAGTTGTTCCTCAGCACCAAATGAACAAAGGGCTTTTAAGGATGCATTTTCTTCCTACTTCTCAAACTTTCTAGCTACATTTTTTTAAAGCGTTCTGGTTCTCCTGGGAGCTCATTGCAGTTCAGAACAGCCAGGAACCTATTATATTTCACTGTATGGTGAACTAGTTCTGTCCAAAACCTGCCTTTCCTATACAAAATAGAACGGTCCCTTATGAACAGTTACTAGATCTGTTAAGGTTCCAATCCTATGAGCTACTCCTGAGTAAACATGAGATTATTCAGTAAGGCGTTCTTGCCACAGGTGGCGTTCGGCTGTGGCCACAGTCCAACTAGAGTTAAGCACATTTAAGGCCATTGAAGCGGTTGTGGATACAGTGGTACCTCGGGTTACATACTGTCAGGGAACTGACATCGGAGCTAGAGGCGGAGGCAGGGCTCCCAAGCGATGCTGGAGAGGGGCCCAGCAGGGAGAGAGGCAGCTCATCAGCTGGGGAAGGAAACACCAGGGAGATGGGGGAATCGGCGAGGGGGCTCCAGGACTCCTCGCTGGAGACCAGCGGGGAGAGCACGGGTCCTCCGCTACCCACACCCTCCCTGCGCAGAAGACTTCCGCGCAGGGAGAGTAGGAGGAGACTTGGCGTCAAACAGCTTTTATGCTGGAAAAGGTTTAAGAAACGCCCACTGACGGATTCTGCTAGCGACTGAAACAGCCACGAAGTGAAGGGCTGTCCAGACAGAAAAGGTTTAACAAGGCAACCTAGCCAGGAGTGGCGGCAACTTACGCACGAGCAACCCCTATATTTATTACACATACGCTTCAAGATACATACGTTTCAGGTTACAGACTCTGCTAACCCAGAAATAGTGCTTCAGGTTAAGAACTTTGCTTCAGGATGAGAACAGAAATCGTGCTCTAGTGGCGCGGCGGCAGCAAGAGTCCCCATTAGCTAAAGTAGTGCTTCAGGTTAAGAACAGTTTCAGGTTAAGAACGGACCTCCGGAACGAATTAAGTACTTAACCCGAGGTACCACTGTATTCTTAACTACATTGCATATCATTTGTAAGAGTGTGATAGTGATCCTGTAACATGACATTTTGTTCAAGAAAACACATCTCTGATTCCTGACCTATGCTGTCTTGTCAAGGCAGCGTACAACAAAAAGACTGCCTTATTATAACAGACCCGAAATACCATTAATGAATTTAGTGACATTTCCCCACCTTCTCGGGACTTTGCTACTGCAGCAACGCAAATGTAGACACAAGTCTCACATTTAACTGGTTTTGCACATACTAAAGACACAATGTAAGCACAGCAAAAAGCACATCACAGATACCCATAGTTCTCGAACTGGACAGTGTTGACGTGCTCTTCCCTGATCCACCAACGCCATCACCATGTCTAAGCCCACCGTCTATGACTGGGGAAGACAAAACTGTCCGTTAATCTGGTATCAAGTTACCAGCTATTGCTGGAACATAAGTTTATGATCACTTGCTATGTACGTGCAGCAGCTAAGTTAGACTACCATATGTTGTTCTTATATTTCCACCCACACAGTCCATGCAAATCTTTCGAAAAAGCTCAAGCCCTGCCTAAGGCGGGTGTTGTGTGGCTCCCACGTGGCAACAGCAGATGAGGAAGGGAGCACTCTAGGAGCACAACGATGACTCTGCCTGCATCATCCACCTCGCAAGGTGCTCTTCGCCATCTGTTGCATTTAATATTATAGTTTCCTTTAAAAAATATACTTTGAGTGATATTTAAAGCTTATAACAACCACATTGGAGTCCTTGCCTATGATTTTATTTTACTTTAAAAAAAATGTACATTTGCAAAGGCTGAGAATTCATAGTAAAGGTCATGACTGACTGTCTTGGTTAATTCAAATGACCTTCAGATACCTGGTGGGCAAAGATGTATCTGGACGTCTTTTTGTTTCATATACAGTGGTGCCTCAGGTTAAGAACTTAATTCGTTCTTGGTCCGTTCTTAACCTGAAACTGTTCTTAATGTGAGGTACCACTTTAGCTAATGAGGCTTCCTGCTGCTGCTGTGCAATTTGTGTTCTCATCCTGAAGCAAAGTTCTTAACCCGAGGTACTATTTCTGGGTTAGCGGAGTCTGTAACCTGAAGCGTCGGTAACCCGAGGTACCATTGTATTTTCAAAAAGATTTTGCCGGTCAACTTCTTGCAAAGATTTACTGGGGACGAGGATGAGTCAGTGAACCAGACCAAAAAAAAAGGAAAACAAAACCCCAAGAGTGGATTAGCTAAGAATAGACAATGGAAGAAACACACAGAAAAACAAATGGCAATGAGTGATCATGCCACAAATCACTAGAAAATAAACCAAGGTTGTAAATCAGAAGTGGGGAACTTGTGGTCCTTTGGCCATGCTGGCTGGGACAGATGAGAGTTGGGAGTCCAACAACATCTGAAGACTCACAAGTTCCCCCACCCTCTGTAGATAAACCTGGATAGATAATGGCAATATATCCTGAGCTCCTTTCATCCCTTAGGAAAGGCTGTCTTAAGATCTTCCCTGGATTTCTTGGTTATTTCAGCAGACCATGTTCAGGGTTCTTCTACCTTGTGAGATCCATTTGTTGAGTACCAAGGACAGTGTATTGAAGGAGAGAGGTCAAAATTGGGGAATTCTTTCCTTCAGGCTTGCCTGGCTCCATATCTCTACCTGGTTTAAGGTGCTTAGTGAAAACAATTCCTAATTCCAAATACAGTATGGTCACAATTAGGTATGGATGAATCTGTCAGCTTCAGTTTCTCCTGTTTCTATTCTTAGGTTATCCACATCAATTTTGTGATATTTTTAGGTATGCATAAAAATTCATCAGCATTTTAGTGCAAATTTCTCCTAATATGCACATTTTTACAGAGCAAAATCCCCCAATATAATACATGTTTTGTATGCTGTTTTCACTAATACACACATTATTTTGCACACTGTATTTTAGTATGTTTGTACACATTATTTGACTGGAGAGGCTGAATTACAAATTACTTTGAACAAGTGAAAATTTTGAAGGATGGCTTTGTTTCAGTTCACATAATATTCTGGGAAGTGCAAATTAGGAAGGCTCAAATTTAAATATGAACGAAACCTAATTCCCCCCCCATCCCTGGCCACAACCCAGTAAGTACATAGGGAATGTTTAAAACTCTCTTGCTTTCAAATGAAACTTAAATGTGTGCCACTGTGGATTATGTCTATATGGATTTTGGAGGCTTTATGATTCTAGCGGCACGATTTCAATATTAATCTTGTTGCCAACTGCATTTTTGCAATTACATTTTTGTATTTATGCTAGAGAATTCATTGCTGATTGTGTAGCACACTTTGTGCACTTTTTATGGGAACGCTTTGTAGGATTTCTTTTATAAAAAGAAATAAATGGGAACAATATCATAATTTTGTACACCGTGTAGCTTTCCGTCTTCTGCCGGCTGACCTTTCGATAGCAGCTCCAGCTCTTTGTGTTCAGTGCTCCCCTGACTGTCCTTTTAAAAGGAAAGGCTCCTTCTTGCTTTCAAAACCACCAATATTGTTATGTCTGTCATAGCTAGCCTCCTAATTTGACTAATGAATTAATACTCCTCTCTCTGGGGTTAAAAGAGCTTGTCATTCACAGATGTGATGTTTTCATCCACAGCCCTCCTGCAGAGGTACAGGGGAAGCGCTGTTCCTAGGTGATCATATTCCTGCCAGCTTGCCATTGTTACCACACCTGAGGCCTTAGCCGTTCTGAGAGAGTCTAAGGCTTATGCTGGCTGTCTTATTAAATCATCTTATCTGGGTTCCTGCTCTCTTTTGGCTCTGTTCCTGGTCACATTTCTGTCTGGGGATTCATAGCTTATTTCACCATGGTGGTTTTCCCGTTCTCTTTCTGCTTTTCCTGGGGAAACCCAGATTCTGCAGAATACCCTTCTTGCAAATGGCATCATAGCTGATAATCACAATGTGAAGAATTGTCCAACCTGCCCTCTGCAGGAAGGATGCCAGAAAATAATAATAATAATAATAATTTATTATTTATACCCCACCCATCTGTGTGTTGATTGGTATCCAGTTTTATACCTGATGTTGAAGCATGTGTACATAGGCATGTTTCGTATCTAAAGCATACTGGAAATCCAAACATTAGTGCAGTTTGGAGTCAGGATGGAGTGCATAAACCATCCTAGCCTTCTTACAATAAAAAAAAAAAAATGAAATTAGATATTTGCCATTATGAAAGGAGTTCTGGTCTTTCAACAAGTTCACGTCTCCTGTGGACCACACCTCTGGAATCTTCTTGAAATGTTTGTTTGTTTGTTTGCCTGTTTATTATAGTAGTTTATATCCTACTATATATATCCTATATATATTAGGTATATCCTACCTTGTATATATATATTTATATTGAGAGCCAGTGTGGTGTAGTGGTTAAGAGCGGTAGTCTCGTAATCTGGGGAACCGGGTTCGCGTCTCCGCTCCTCCACATGCAGCTGCTGGGTGACCTTGGGCCAGTCACACTTCTCTGAAGTCTCTCAGCCCCACTCACCTCACAGAGTGTTTGTTGTAGGGGAGGAAGGGAAAGGAGAATGTTAGCCACTTTGAGACTCCTGAAGGGGAGTGAAAGGCGGGATATCCAATCCAAACTCTTCTTCTTCTTCTTCCTGCTCTTTATTATTCAGTGACCCCAAAGACAGGTTACATAAAAGGTCTCATAAGATTTATTATTATTATTTAAAACAATTTAAGAGCAAGAAACATATCTAAACAACTGGCAGCAGCAGTACTGTCATATCATCCTAACAATGATATCAGATCCCCATGAGAACCGAGATGCACAGATGGGTTTTCATCTGCTGTCAAAAAACAGATGATGGCAGTCTGAGCGCTGATGCAGAGGGGAGGGAGTTGCACTTCCGAGGCTGCTGAAACGGATCTTTCCTGGGCCATCATAGTTTGAATCAGTGGAGCGATTACCAAGAGGGTCCTCCTACAGATATTAACCAGGCTGATTTAGGAAAAGAAGCTACTTCAGGTATCTGGGGCCGAAGTCATTTAGTACTTGTAAGATGACGCCAACACCTTAACTGAAATGAGTCTAGATAATCTGCTTCCTCCCAGAACATCTGAAGTTGAACATCCCGCAGTATCTCAAGCATCTTGCCTAAGAATGACATATTTGTTACTGGGTGGTAGTTATCACAAACCGTGGGTCCAAGTGGGGCGTCTTGAGGCGGGAGCCTCATCATGACCCCATTTGAGACATCACAAAGAAACACGGGCCACCCTGTCTGGCTAGTTTTGATTGGCTGCAATAGGCAAGGGTCTAGGCAATGCCCCTTCAAACATCTCATTCCCAGATGACAGCAGCCCAAACTGGCCAGATGGCACTCTGGACCCCTCTTCCAGATCTGTGCAGACCGCAACGTAGTAGTTCATGGTGAATGTGAGCAACTTTGCCGTCAAAATCCCTCACAGCAGTCCTATAAGGGTTCTAATGCTGGAGGACCCTCTGCGCAGTCTCTCCTCCCCACTCTGTATGGTAGCTGGAGTGGTGGCAATGAAAGTGCTTCTATATTCCTGATAACCACTGCCAGGAAGTTGTGCTGGTAAAATGCGGCTACTTCAGTAGTTGGTATTCCAGAGTCTGAACCAGCCGATAGTTCACCCATGTTCTTTGAACCAGCTCTTCTGAGATCTTTTGGAACAGAGACTCTTTTGGTTGTACCCCCGTGGTGCTCTTCTGTCATATAGTCCATCTCTGCACTGCATTGGGTCATTCCCAGGGCTTTGGGGTCCCACACTGATCGTGTGCTGAAGCCTTAAAAATGTGGCCCATCCCAAGAATTCACCTGGGCTGCTTGCACCTTGAACATCTCTGCTTGTAAGCTTCTTAGGGGCATCTGGAATTAAATGCTAGGCTGGATGACCCCTTGGTCTAATTTAAATGCCCCCCACCCCGACGTTTTACACCCCTTCAGTCAAATATAACCTACCCAGTTTCTACTTTGAAAAATATTCCACTCTGTAAGAGATGTGTTCCTCTTAGGGTACTTGCGGCCACACACCTATTTGGTTTGCTTGCTTGCTTGCTAGGAACCTGAGGAAATGGTGCCACATTTATCACTTTGCCCACCGACAATTTTAGCAGCATGATTCGGTGTCACATAAAGGTGGCCTGAAAGTGAGGATGCTCTGTCTTAATCTGGTTAAAAACAGAGCATGAGCAAATGTTCTGGAGACAGGCAAGATGAATGATTAGAAGAGGTTAAATACGTCCCACTGTGGAAAAAGTAAAGAGATTAGGGCTGTGGAAAGGAGGCAGATGAGACCCCATCGATCACGTTTCTGTGACATAATGAATGGCATTAAAGAGTGCAAGATAAACAATCCTATGTATCTTCTGGTAACGCAGGGCCAGTTAGTTCTGAAAACTATTTTTGTTCCCCTCCCTAAAGGCATGCCTTTATTGCATCTGACTCCCGTTTGCTATAAAGCAGCTTTCCCCAACCCGTCGCTCTCCAGAGAAGTTGGCGCTGGTGGGAGTTGTAGTCGAAAACAGCTGGAGGACTGGCGCAGGCTGTTCCAACGCTTATTCTTACATCAGAGTTGCTGATTGCCGTGGCTGTGCTACGCCAGTGCCTCTGCTCCCTGCAGTTCCTACGTTTATGTATTGCATATTTCAACGAGTTCTACACACGATTGTGTGCGTCTCTGCATGAAAACGAAACCAGCTGCAGCCAGAAGCAATGGCACCTGTGCCCAGGAGAGGTTTCTCCCTTGACTCTAATCACTAACTCTCTATATATTTCTTCTTCTTTTGCTGTGGATATTCTTTTAGAAGAAGGTGTCCCAAGAATTTAAATTCCACCCTGTATGGGGATTCTTTGATGGAACTTAGGAATTTACGTTGGTTGGAATGTTACCCCCGGCTGCCCTTTAAATATGCACCCTTGTCCAGTCCTTTCCCATTGCTTTATTGTCCTCTCACCTCCGCGGGACCTATGCAGTGGGAAGAATTTTACAGTGCCATGCCACCAATCACATTTGGCTCATTATGACATGAAGGCAACAGGAGTGCAAGTGAAGGCAATGTAAATGAAGTCACTGAAAAGTCAGCCCAAAGGAGAGATATACTATATATTGTTTTTATTCTGTTGAAAAGGGTTTGGCGGTGTGATAACAAGAAAACTGGCATAATATTTTGGTCACCAATGACAAGACTATGTGCAAATGCAAATGCTGTCACTTGTCTTGAAATGTGGAAATGGAGCTTTCTTCTCCCCATGTGGAGATACTCAAGTTGTCCCTCCTTTTTCGCATGTTACAAGTTCCAGTTAAGTGTGTGACTGTGTGCATGCATGAAAGGGGTTTTCATGGCAGCATTTCCTTGCCACTGGTGTGCTGTCAGTACTTTTGGCCAAGGAAATACTTTCCTACACACCATAGTAGTTGTGGATGCTGCTACTGGCTATCTTTTGGGTCTCTAGGAAAGTTATATGGTGGGGCAGCCAATGTAGGGCCCTTCAGGCTTCAACACGTCCCCAGACATCTTGGTCAATGGACAGCAAGGATGTGAGTTGTAGTTCAAAACATCTGGAGGTTACCACATTGGCCACACATGGTCTACTAAACTTTCAGGTCTGGGTCTTCTTTAAGAAAGTCTTAGACAGGTACAGAAAGCTTCAGAAAGGTCTGAGGGTGCTTGTTGTAGTTCCAGCTCTTGTCTTGGCCTGGGTGGGAAAACCAGCTGGGAAGATCCATGTGTGTTCCCTTGACCTCCCTTTGAAAGAGGGCAGAATATGCACCTCATTAGATAGAGTCAGGGGGTTGGTATTGAGCAGAAAACTTTGGAAAGTTGTACTCCTCTGTTCTGCTTATGTGAAGCTCCACCTGGAGTCATGTGTCCAGTTCTGGGTGCCACAATTTAAGGAGGATATTGGAAAGCTGGAACGTGTGCAGAGGAGGGTGACCAAGACGATCAAGGGTCTGGAAACCCAGCCTGATGAGGAATGGCTGAGGGAGCTGGGTATGTTTAGCCTGAAAAAGAGGAGACGGAGAGAAGATAAGCTAGCCATCTTTAGATATCTAAAGGGCTGTCACATGGAAGAGGGAGCAAGCTTGTTTTCTCCTGCAGGACTTAAACCAATGGATTAAAGTTATGAGAAAGGAGATTTTGGCTAAACATCAGGAAGAACTTTTTGACAGTAAGAGCTGTTCAACAGTGGAAGAGACTCCCCTGAGAGGTTGTGGACTCTCCTTCCTGGGAGGTTTTGAAGCAGAGGCTGGAGGGCCATCTGTCATGGATCCTTTAGTTGAGATTCCTCCATTTTAGGGGGTTGGACTAGATGACCCTAGGAGCCCCTTCCAACTCTACAATTCTATGAGTGTATACATAAATGATTTGCTAAGATACCGTACTAAATGGGCTGCTGTCACTAAACATTATCTGGAATGAGCTTCTGAGCTTGCTGTCTGCAATCCTGTGCAGCAGAAGTACCTGTCTGTCTTTTGAATTCCCACAAGGCTGTAGATTTGTCACATTAGCAAAGTCAGTGGTAGTGGGGAGACTTTCAGATTACAGAGAAAGAACAAGTGTTTCTAAGGCCTTGACTAAAGACTAGCTTGAAAACCTTGGAACATCTGATTGAAAAGATGGCCGGATTTGTTAGTGCTGCGACTATGTCAACCGAGAGTGCAGCGCCCTGTGTATAATCACGGGGACTGAGACACATGGCAGCGTCTAACTCAGCATCATAATGTGTCAAGCAGCAGGAGACAGGCACCAGCCTCAGCATCCTTGTGCCAGACATTACTGTCACTCAGAGACTGGCGCTATTGTTCTGCCTCCAAATACCATTATATTCCCTTCTTCTTCTTCTTCTTCTTCTTCTTCTTCTTCTTCTTCTTCTTCTTCTTCTTCTTCTTCTTCTTCTGTCATTGATGAGCACAGTGCACCAAGAACTTCCCTTCGGCACCCCAAACCCCATTTCCCAAGTATTAAAATTCCCAGAATTTCAAAATGCAAGACACTCCAGCAGTTTTTAATGAGGCAATAAATACTTTGCTTCCCACATTTGGGCAGGTAGCTCTGCTTTCAGGTTGCTGGCATGTCCTCAACTATCAGGACATGTAGTACAGCAATACTGAATTTAAGAGCCAAGCTGCATGATAAGTAGATTCACGTTGTGAAACTTTTGCTGGCCTGTGCCCTCGTCAGACTGCAGGTATAAGAGACATTCTGCATATATCACATTGTTATTCATTCTTATATTGTTGCTACTCCATTTATCGCCCACCTCTCTTCAAAAGGAGCTCAAAGTGGCATATATGATTCTCCACCTCCCCAATTTATCCTGGCAACAACCTGTGAAATAGACAGAGAGGCTCAGAGACAGTGATTAGCCCTAGGTGAGTTCCATAAATGAGTGCTGAATCGCAATTCAAATCCTGGTCTCCCAGGTCCCATATGCTCATCTGTAGAGCACGAACATGCCAGAAACAAATGTTCCTTCTCCCTGTGCATTTCTTAACATGCTAGTGTTAGAGCATGGTGCTGATAATGCCAAGGTTGCAAGTTCGATTCCCATACGGGACAGCTGCATATTCCTGCTTTGCAGAGGGTGGGACTATTTGATCCTCAGAGTCCCTTCCAACTCTCCAGCTCTATGATTCTGTTTGTGACCATTCTAGAGTGGCTGGGGCAACCCAGTCAGATGGGCAGGGTACAAACAAATTATTATTTCCATTTGCTTGTTTTTAATCGAGGGGTGCAGTTCCACACCTGGAGTCTGAAGTTGCACAATTTAGCAAGAGCTGCTTGATGCAGTTCTGATGAACATGTAGCTGGGCTAAACCGGCCAGGTAGGCAAGTCAGGCTTGTGGGCACAAGAAAATACCTGCTGAGTCAGGCCAAAGGTCCCCGTAGCCCAGCACTTGGTTCTCATTCCTATTACCGTATTTTTCGCTCCATAGGACGCACTTTTTCCCCTCCAAAAATGAAGGGGAAATGTGTGTGCGTCCTATGGGGCGAATGCAGGCTTTCGCTGAAGCCTGGAGAGCGAGAGGCATCGGTGCGCACCGACCCCTCTCGCTCTCCAGGCTTCAGGAAGCTATCCGCAAGCCTTGCAAGCCCGGTGGGAGTTCCCGCGGGCTCACAAGGCTTGCAGGCAGCAGCCTGCAGCCCCGGTGAGTGTCCGCAAGCCTTGCGCGCCCGGCAGGAGGTCCCGCCGAGCGCGCAAGGCTTGGGGTGGCAGCTTGTCGCCCGAAGCACGGGGAGCCCTCCGGAGGGCTGCCCGTGCTTCGGGCGAGTGTCTGCAAGCCTTGCGCGCCCGGCAGGAGGTCCCGCCAAGCGCGCGAGGCTTGGGGCGGCAGCCTGTCGCCCGAAGCACGGGGAGCCCTCCGGAGGGTGCCCCGTGCTTCTTGCAGGTGTGCACAAGGCTTGGGGCGGCAGCGGCGGGGGGGGATAATTTTTTTTATTCATTTCCCCCCCCAAAAAACGAGGTGCGTCCTATGGGCCGGTGCGCCCTATAGAACGAAAAATATGGTAGGTGGAATTACTCTGGTACCCAATTTTCAGCTGTAGGTTTTTTTAATGGCTTCCAGGACTGCGCCCTTGGATTTGGGCTTGGCAATAGGCGCGTAATAAGCTGTGTTATACACTGGTCCATCTAGCACAGTATTGTCTACACAGACATACAGTAGTTCTCCAGGGTCTTAGGCAGGAGTCTTTCCCAGCTTAACCTGGAGAGGCTGGGAATTGAACCAGGAACTTCTGTGCAAAGCTAATTCTCTGCCACAGAGTCTTCCCCATTAATACTCGCGTTCTTGCGTCTCCTAGTGGCTGCTGGTGCCCAGTTCCAGGCTCAGTCTCTTGTTTCCTTATAGTATTTGCATATGCATTGAAGAAGTCCACCTTCTTCAAAACTGCATACATCTGTGTTCATCTGTAGAATCACGGGGAAGCATTCTGGGCTATCAGGACCAGTAGAGATAGATGTAAATGGCAGTGCTAAGGGAAGGAAATATTTAGCTGGTGGGGGGCAGAGTTGTAGACAGTCTTGTAGGGTAAGAAGAGTTCCAGAACTTTCGAGCCTACTTCCCCATCTTCAAGCCAGCCCCCTGCTTTAGAAACAAAACACACTTCTCTCTCTTTTTTTTTTGCAGTAGTCACAGAACTCCACAGATGGCATAACTTTATTCACAAGTGAGGTTGTGGGTTTTTTTTACAGAGGTAGAACAAAATACTTTGTATGCTATTTTTTGTTTTTGTTTTAATTATATACATATCTAATATATTTAACTGAACAAGAGAAACTTTTCAAAGACCAAACAAGTTATGTGGTTGGATGGATACGGGACAAACACCATGCAGAGGGAAACCAGGAGTGATCTGCTAAAAAAAGGGATGGTGAACCTGTGGCCTCTTGGAAGACTCCAACTCCTAGTCAGGGATGATGGGAGTTGTAGTCCGGCAACACCTGGAGGGCCATAGGTTCTTCCCACCCATGCACTAAAATGCCTGCTCTCACACAACCCCACTGGGACTCTGCCCCAAAGTCACACTGAAATGAATGGAAGTGGCCCACACTTGGTGGATCACACCCATTGTCAGATAAAATCCTGCTGGTGTTAATGTTTTGTTAGAAGGAGGTAACTAAGGGGAAATCTGCCAAGCTTTTAATTAGATTAAGGCTGCAATTCTTTACAAACTGACAGGAAGTAAATTGCCTTGGGTCAGTGGGACTCGGTCTGCAATAGGCATGTATAGGATTGTGCTTTCAGCCTCACACATTTCATTTTTTGTTCAGTTATTAGATTTTTACAAACGGCCTAAATGATGAAATGTTTTTAAAATGCCAAACGAAGTTTTAAGCATAAAAGCATAACCAACAGTTTGCAAAGCAAAGTAATAGCAACTATACATTTTTAAAAAGCGAATCATCAGAAACATGTTCACTAAGAGAGTTCCCTAAACACATAGGCAAAAGGTAACTATTGTTCTGTAACAAAAACTAATCAAAATTCTATTCCAATAAACAGGCTTTGTTCCTTAAAAAAAATTAATGTCTGTCCCAGTAATTATGAGGTTGGGCTGTTTTATATTAACATTCTACTTGATTAATAAAGCACAAACCCCCAAATTACAGGCAACACTGCTGTCATTCCTCTGTGGGATGTGTTGGAGTAGCATTATACATCTATTTAGGAAATATGTGCAATAGGCATTTTACTTTAGGGTTTTAGTAACTGCTGGGGAAGAATTAAATTCCACTCATCTGAAGGGCTGTGTATGCACCGAGTTTAATTTATTTGTGACGTCAGCCCATTCAGAGCCAGTCATTCCAGCAGCCCCTGGAGAAAACCTGCTGGCTTTTGGAACTTTGGAAGACTGTTCTGAAAGCCCCTCATAATTTGGATTTTATGGAACTATACATCAGGAGGTTTGGTGATAGCTATAAAACCCCTCCTCACAAATCTCATGGGAAGTGCAAGGACAATAGAAGGAAATTGTTATCTATGGTTAATGTTGTCATAATTGGCTAGAGTGGCTTCTCTAATATTTAACTTTGAAGAGCTGACTTTTTAATCTCTTGGGTTATTGGACTAGATGTGCCTTTGGTCTGAACTAGAAGGCCTCTTCTTGTGTATAAAAAATCCTGGATACTGAAGTGCTGTACTTGCACTGCTGTGTAACAAGCCATTTTCCTAAGGCCATCCCAGTTGGCTGAGCATTGGATGAGAATGATGAATTGTGTGGCTCTTACCCATGAAATTGACAACTGTGGAAATTCCCATGACTTATGCCATTCCCATAAGCTTTATTCAGGTTTTTAGGACACATGATGTGCCAGGCTGAGCATGTCCATGGAAGCATGTCTGCAGCAGGTCAACCTATGAAACATGAGCAGCTATCTGGAACTTACAAAAGGAGCTTATGCGTGTTGGCATCCCCAGTTTAGAACTTGCTTTTTGAAGTTGGAATGGACCCATTTGTATGGAAATTAGAATAATAAAAATACGCAGTGATTTCCCAGAGGTGAGCCAAGTACCTAAAATATCATTGTAATAGTGTGACATCACTGTTCTAGGAGATGTCTTTGCTTCCATTGTAAGTCTAAACTATTTAAAGCAGTACTGAAAATTAAACAGTGATAAAAACTAGTTATAAAATAATAAAAAGCTGAACTTCTCAGATGTTCATCTGCAGTTCATCCCAAAATCTGAGTGCTTGTGATATTCCTTTTCCTCAGTTAGCTATTAACACAAACCACAAACACTTAAGTTATACATCCAGAACAGAGAAGATTAAAATGGTGAAAATTCTAAAATCACAATTCATTGGAATGAAAGATGGATAGATTCTAGGGCAGAGGATTGCTGATGGTGGGCCAAATGTATCTAATAGAACGGCACTCTATGTACATGACTCTGATCCAAATATATGTGTGTATAGCAGTTCACTGCTATATATAGCCTGGATTCGGTTTCTGAGCCCAGCCATAGGAACACCACACAGGCAACCTCTTGAGTGGCAAAGTATTAATCAGTGCTATTATGGCTACCCAGCTTAGATACAAACTCAGCACACTGAACTGCACCATATGAGACACTCTCTTGCAATTGGGCATATTAACCTGGGTCCATCTGAGCAAGGTTCCTGGGTTCATCAAGATGTGGATGAGTGATACAGTACTGCAAAACTGGTACCCACGACAGTTACCTGCTTTCAGTAATCTGGTTTGCCAGACCGTTCTGATTACTGAATTAGGAGTTGTGCATGCAGTATTGAACAAACAGATGGCCACTGATGTCAGGTGCAACAATGCCAAACATATTTAAGATTTAGGGCTTAATGTATAGGGCAGAACTGAAAGTCCCACCCTTTCTCAAAGAAGGACACTGTGCGATTAAAGTGGACAGTGCCTGAACATGTGTCTTGAAGGGTTCAGGGCCTTTACATGGAATTATGTTAGAAACTTTCAAAGAAATGATTGAATAGCCAATCAGTGAGCTGTGGGAGAAGGCTTGAAATTGCTTCAAAACAGAAACAGAAGTAACCGCCTGCAGTTCAGATTGTACATGTTTGCTCTGTAGAGTGTCTTGCCTTCAGTGGGACTTATAAATCAGCATTACAAGACAGCAGGCTTAAGAGAGTATGAAATACTTTAATCATGGATACTTTAGCACCTCTACAGCTGGGAAAGGGAGATCAGAAGGACAAAGAAAAATGGACTTGCAGCACAATCCTATGCATGCTTACTCAGGTTTTTTAAAAACTTTTCTTGCCGATAAGAAACTATTCATACAGATGGTTATTCTTTCCAATAACTGGGATCCCTTAAAGACTCAGTGAGGAAGTAGTGTACAAAATAGCTGGCTTTTCTTTCTTTCAGTGGGTTTTGCAAATAGTTCTAATAGCTGGTTGAATGTAGACCTGGAGTGGTGGCCAACATGGTGCACTGCAGATATAAGGGCATATCCAGAATCCTCTTTAGTGGGAAGCATAACCAGACACAGTAGACATGTCTTGGAAGAGGGCAGGTTCTCTCCACACCCGAACATTCCCTTTTATCATCATGGGAACTCAACCCTGAAGACCACTCAGCTCATCCTGGTCCAAAGTAGGGTCGTTTTCAACCATGTTGAAAGCAGAGATCAATGTAGGTTGAAACACAGATGGGAGCGAATTAACTAAACAGTGCACAAGATTCCCCCAGATGTGGACCAATGGTATGATTTGCCCTAAACCCACTGACATTTCTTTGCAGGCTAGTACAGTGGTACCTCGGTTTTTGAATGTAATCCATTCCAGAAGACCGTTCCGAGTTCTGAAAAGTTCGAAAACAGAAAACTCAATACGGAAGCCACGTGGCATGTTCTACTTCCAAGGTGTGTTCGAAAACCGAAGCGTTTACTTCCGGGTTTACGGCGTTTGAAAACCAAAATGTTCGTCAACAGAGACATTCAAAAACTGAGGGACCACTGTAACACACCATCCCCAAGAATACAGGATTTCGTAACAAAGAGCTGTATGCCAAGCTTCCCTTTTTGGAATCTACGCTTTGATCTCAAAGTTGATGCATGAGTGTGCAGAAATCCATAGCAAACCATTTACCTCCAGTAAATCAAATTCAAAATGCTAGCAGATGCTGTTCAACTGATTTTTTCCCCTTCCCTAAACTCCTAAAGTAATAAAGGAAACGTGTTAAGAAAAAATAACCGATGAAAAGGCCCTTTCCTTAACCACACCCTAAAACTTTCCATTTTAATTATTATTATAGTGCTGATGCCATAGAATAAAAAATGTGGCTAAATATACAGCAGGTGTAGACTGTCAGTATATGGAAACATCACCGCTGCAGACAGCCAGATTGTTGACATCACATGATGCGCCTATCTGTGGGAAAGAAGAATTTCCCAGGACGTTCACAGGCTGGATAAGTCTTTGTGAAGAGTGTAATTTGAAACCTTCTGTGTGCGCATGTTCAGGAAGTTTGTCAGACTTGCCGGAAGAACTGAACTGAAAGGACGTGTTTTTCTTTAGTGCTGGAATGTCAGAAATAAACATCATGTAAATAGATTTCTGACTTATTTTCTTTCCCCTGCGGAAGCAGGAGGGAGGGGTTGTGCATTTTGCCCATGCTTGGGAAAATGTGCGCTATCAAAATCTCCCTGGTCTGTCTGGATATCAGCCAGAGGAGGTTACCGGTATGCAAGCTCCGAGGACAGTGAGAGGGGCCAGCCTCTGTGAAGGGGGCTTGCAAACCGACATAGACAAAGAGGATAGAGGAGTCCGCTTTAACTGCTCTACAGGAGTAATACGCTAATGAAATGTGCAAACCAAACGTTTCCCATGTGCCAGGAACCGTGCGCAGAAATGTATGCACGAAAGCTAACACATCTGGAGCTTTTAAAAACAATTCTTTAATTACTAGGAGGCCGCATAGATGCTTACATTAAACAATGGAGATAAAGGGTCTAATCCTCTAAGCGCTGCTAATGCACATCTTCCGTATATTTCAGTGGGGCTTGCAAGTGTGACGAAGACAGGATGCGTAGTAGTAGTGGCCGGTGGATGGGCCATGGAAGTCCCATTGAAACCGACAAGAGTGTGCTTCAGCTGTGCTTGGTGGATTGTGCTCAAGAATTGAAACATGTGATTTCATTCACAGGATGCTGTGATCTAACTGTTCTAGCCAAATTATACATTTAAAACAAAACATAACTGTACAGAAATTTACAGACACACACCTCAGATTGAGAGCCACAGTTAAGTGCTAGAA
Organism: Podarcis pityusensis; assembly: GCF_964106645.2. NCBI lineage: Eukaryota > Metazoa > Chordata > Lepidosauria > Squamata > Lacertidae > Podarcis > Podarcis pityusensis. The sequence continues at coordinate 13,496,503 of NC_138037.1, forward strand.
GCATGGAAACAAATAATTAATAGCTAGCATACTACACAGTAATTCAAGTAATCTTCTTTAATTCAAAGCTCAAGCAAATGAAGATGTTTCCTGCAAAAGCACGTTTCAATCAGCAAATTGAAATCAGCAAATGCCAGGGGCATGGAAGCCTCCTTGTATGTAGCTTTGCATGTGCAGTAGGAGGAGGCTGGATCGCTCCCTCTTATGTTTAAAAGGGAATTATTGGACAGTTTTATAGTAAAAGATAGCAATCCTAAAAGCACTTATGTGCAAGTAACATAATGTAAAATAAGGCTACTTGTAAGTGGATTAAGAACTAAAGGCAACAACCATTGGTTTTAAATTATTCTGCAAATTTGGAATCAAGTGGAAAAAGGAACCTGCTATAATTTTGAATAACTATATGCTAGCAATTCAATCAGATATGACTGAAAGCTCCTAAAAAAATCTCTTTACCGGTCTTTAAAAAAGCATGCACTTTTTGATTTTTTAAAAAGGTAAATTAATCTCGAGATATAAACACAACAATAGATGCAATTTCTCTTCTAATTCTAAAAAAAGAAAGAAAACCAACATTCAGCAGTTTGCCAACACGGACTTTTAAACCCTCTTGTGAAGTTCAATTACTTTGCCATTCTTTCCCTCTATTAGGGCAGTGATTCACAATAAAAAAGTTTGCTGTGCTCTTTGGAAACTTGGGCTCCTGCTAACGTGACCGACTTTTTATCCCTGGTTGTGCTAACTGTGCGGGTCTCTGGACTTAAGAGCTCAGATTTGCCTCTATTCATTGCACAGAAGATGGAAAGTAAACAACTGTTAAGAAAAGTGTTCCTTTTGCCAAGCGCAGCATGAAGTGGCACAGCCTCTTTATGCAAGAAATCGGAGCTGTGTTTACTAACACGTGGCATTGTTCTCTGGTCTTGCTTGGCCTTTGTAAGAACAACCCCCTATGCTTGTTTTTTTTTATTTTCAAAAAAGTAATAATTAGGCCCCCTGCCTCTTTTATTCAGTCCTGGAGAAGTTTACAGATACACAAGAGAGCACTATGTTGCCAAAGATACACTGAATGCACTGCGCATCCACAACACGGTGTGTTTTCTATTAACAAGGTGTACATGTGCTTTCAACGCGTGAGATTCAGAACATTGTGGATGTTAAGAGGAGCTAGAGGGATTGTTCTTGTCTCTTAAGCCAAGGTCTCAGTGTGTATTACTTCTGAATACCATAACAAGAACAAGGATATACATTAACTGCTGGACTTTTAACCGGCAATAGAAGTTTGTAAAGATCCCTATCGATATGTGGTTACAATAGCAGACACACAAGTTAAGGTCAGGCCACGGTTTCCAATGACATTCACAGGGACCGAGGATAATGGAAGAGGGAGACGAGCGCCTTGGGAACCTTCCGGGGACGACGAGTCGCTCACTGTGGAAGAGCTTTGAGGATTGCGTTCACTTCTTCCGCAACTGCCGTCAACGCAAACTCAAACTGTTCCTGTAGATAGAACAGTCGGGATTAATGTTCTGGAGCATTTCCAGGAATCCTGGTGAAACATTTAGCAAAATATCTAGGGACTAACTGTACAGAACAGAACAACAACAACAACAAAAAAGAGGCAGAGAAGAAAATGTCCTGAGATTAAGATTATAGACTCAGTGTGTGCCCACCATGTGGCTTAATCACTGCAGCTCAGAGTTAACTACAAATAACTCATCAGCACCATTAGTAATGCTAGCTATTAGCCTACATGAATGGCCTGTGAGCAGTGATCAACCTGGAAATCTTGCCAGTTTGTATGGGAAAATTGGACAGCAAAGCATAGGAAACAGGGAGAGTAACATAGGAAACAGGCCTCAGACCTAACATAATCAACAAGACACGTTGTGTATTCCTTATATATACATATACACAATCCTCTCTTTCTTTGAGAGAATGAGAGCAGCCCATATGGGACTCCCAATTATTTATTAATTTATTATTGCATTTATATCCCACCTTTTTATTGAAGGAACTCAAGGTGGCGTACATGGCTCTCCCCATTTAATCCCCACAACTGCCATGTGAGGTAGGTTAGGCTGAGAGGCAGTGGGCTGGTCCCAAGACCACTCAGTGAGCTTCATTGCCAAGTGGGGATTTGAACCGTGGTCTCCCAGGTTGTAGACTGACACTCTTAACCACTACACCACAAGGACTTTCCCTCCACCTGAGATACAAAGCACACCCAATGCACATTTTAAACACATGACTTTCCCCCAAAGAATCCTGGGAACTGTGGTTTCCTTCCCACGGAGCTATAATTCCCAACAAACTACAGTTCCCAGGATTCTTTGGGGGGGAGCTATGTGCATTGGGTGGGCTTTAAACATGTAGTGTAGATCTGCCCCCACACTCCTAGTTTCAACACCGGGTGATTATAGAACAGGGCTGAGGAAACTGTGGTTCTCCAGATATTTTTGGACTGCAACTTCCACCAACCATACCCGGCATGGTCAGTGGTCAGAGCTGATGGGGAGTTCCTCATCATCTGGAGGGGGCGTTCCCAGCCCTCTTTTAGGCCAATTATTGTGCAACTGTGTCACAAGATTTTCAGAGGTTTTACTACTTACACTCTGGGAAATGCATGCTAGCAGCTCACTTCCAAGATTCTACAGTGGTACCTCGGGTTAAGTACTTAATTTGTTCCGGAGGTCCGTACTTAACCTGAAACACTTCTGTTCTCATCCTGAAGCAAAGTTCTTAACCCGAGGTAATATTTCTGGGTTAGCGGAGTCTGTAACCTGAAGCGTATGTAACCTGAGGTACCACTGTACGTGTATGCATTTAATCAGATGTGCCTGTCTATCCTTATCACCAGGATCCAGATGTACATAACATAATCACTAAAAAATTTACAACCATAATTGAGAGACTACTTGGAAACTATAAATGCACTACCCTGGGTTTCGTAACGGAAGAAAGGTGGGATATAAATTTAAGGAGAAAATGTGTGTTCATTTTATGTGGATTGCTAAGTGTCTCCCCTGTAACCCCTAGACCCTAAATATAGGGAAGATGGTCATGATTAAAAACAGCAACAAACATATTGAAAGGGATCATTTCCACTGACCAGTGAGCTATGGAAACATGGTGCAGTGTCTGCTTGTAAACCCAATGTCACTGCTGTTTATTTTGCCTAGAGATACACTCTAATTGGCATTTCTATCCTGATTTTTAATCCACTGTTTTAAATTACTGTAAGAGGCTCATCCCTTATTTGTATTCAGCTGGGAGAGAACATGGTTTGTTTAAATCTATCACATGTACAAAATTCTCTGGAGACTGCCCATTACTGGCTCATAGCCAAATATTTAGAGTTTGCAGTGTCCTTGGCACAACAAAGTAATTTGGGCAATTTTAACAAGGGGATGAATAGTTAAAAGGAAGGTGAGCAAAACCTTGAATCCATTTTTTTTTAATACCAGATCATCAATAACTTTAGCCTGATACTATTGAAGTCCTTTCAAATACATTTTTTAAAAAAAGCTTTAGCCCAGAGCCGATCTGTGACTACATGCAAAACGTAAATGAATAGAATAAATCAGAATTCTAGATCATACCCTACTTGTGCTCTTAGACATTTTTTAAAATTGTTGGGTTGGATCCAATGGCTGCCTGAGCAGAAAACAGCCTGCACAATCAAACTTTCTCCTCTGCACTCTTGGAAAAGCCATTCCAGAGAGTTGGGTCCCCACTCTGAACAGGATGGGCTGTGTTGTATAGGTCTGCTGCAGAAGGTGGGGGAGAATACCTGAAACTGGGTGGAGGAGTCTTGCAATTTCACACAATCCCTCCAGTCTACTACAGTTCTATACAACGGAGCCTACAATCCCCAACCACCCTCTGGAGAAGCTTTATGAAGGCTACAGGGCTGCAGAGGAGAAGAAGTGGACAAGAAATTTGAGTTGTGCAAGTGGTCTTCTACTTGTCTAACTAACACACACAACCTTCAAAGAGGATTACTGGAACGTGTATCTCCCATCGTAGCACAACTTTACATTTACTTATTCAATTTGCGTAAATAATCTATTATTACATAACTTTATTATTTTTATTTCAACCTGTTCTGTCTCCCTAGCGGTGGTTTTTCCTATCAAAATCACTTTTGGAAGTGATAATGGCTTGGATCCTGACTTCCATTAACATACTTCCTACTCAAATAATGGAGCTCTACTGCCTTCCACTTCCCACTCTAGTCCCTTCCCAACTTCCAAAAACCTGCTCTTGAGGATTAGGGAAACCTTCGGAACAGCATGGGCTATGGCCCTAGCAGGAAGAAGGAATAAGTAAAAACAGGAGACCCACACTTGTATAAGCAGAAGTGTCATGGCATGAGAAGAAGGAACTTTTAGATCCAAGCCAATACATACCTGGTACTATATCACTCCTGTGGCCTAGTAGTACTTCTACTTAAGACTTCTAACTTTTTTCAAACGTATGATTTCTTTGATATATTCCATCAACTTAATGTTTAACCTATTTTGTCCTAATTTGAGAATCTTGTCTCGAGAGCCACTGTGGTGTAGTGGTTAAGAGTGGTAGACTTGTAATCTGGTGAACCGGGTTCGCGTCTCCGCTCCTCCACATGCAGCTGCTGGGTGACCTTGGGCTAGTCACACTTCTCTGAAGTCTCTCAGCCCCACTCACCTCACAGAGTGTTTGTTGTGGGGGAGGAAGGGAAAGGAGATTGTTAGCCGCTTTGAGACTCCTTCGGGTAGTGATAAAGCGGGATATCAAATCCAAACTCTTCTTGAACTCCAGCCTTCTTGCTAAGTATGCTTGATGAACCCTACCATTCAGATAACGGTCACTATATTTTCAGTGAACTTGCATTATTTTTTTAGGAAGTAACCTATCCTTGAAGATTAGGAAAGTGTTTTCTTCTGAACACACATTTTCTTTAGTCATCTAAAGATTGCTATATTTAACATTTTAATCCAGATCAAAAGTAAGAATTTTCAGAAGAAAAAGCAAACACAAAAGAATGCACTTTGTGTTAAATTGTGCCCTATCCTCCTTTTCTTTTGGGAGAACGAAAGCAAAGTATTAAGGTCTTTAACCCAAGTGGATTTATTGACAGTACCTTTGTCTGGACCATGCCAGGTCTCTGGTCTCTCAAGTGCTCCAGAGTAGCAGCAATATCAATCTCTTTAGCACCTGCCGGAAATAAAAATAAAATAAATCACCAATTGGACTGAGTTCAAAGTGATGATAATATATGCTCCATCTGTCAATCTCCTGCTACTGGATTCCCTTTGGGCTACAAGCCCAATTGAAAATTATACAGTCATCTCTCAGCAGACTTGGCATGCTGCTCAAGAATTGGCATTCAGAAACGCAGGAAGAATAAAGCCAAGGGTAGCTTTGATTAGCATTAGTTATTTTTTTGAGAGAAAAAAATGATAAAGAATTGTTAAAAGATGTCTGTATTGATGCTGACAGGCAGCAAAATGCATTTATTGACAATTAAGTCAGTGTTTCAAACTCATTCGTAAATGTATATATTGGGGGTGTGAACTGGCCTCAGGATTCATTTTGAATCTGTGCTTTAACACCCCTCCATCTGTTCCTAGGTTGCTCTTGTCTGTCTGTGATTTGAGTCCTGAGCCACTCTGTTTATAACAAGATTTGTGTTCCACATTCACTCTCTTGGCAAAAGTGGGTAAAATTTGCAGGCACAGAAGCTCCTCAAGAGTAGATCAAGGCTGCCAGATAGGCAGACAGCTGTAGGGTTCCCCCCTCCCCCGCATGGCACCTTTAAAGTTTATTTTAAAAAACCAAACACACAGGAAGGTTCTGTATTTTTTCATTTTCTGCCATTGGACTAAAATACTAAAATCCATTAGATTAATATTTTTGAGTGGGGGCTTGTGTCTTGATCTTTTGTAACTTAAAATAATTGCAAGGTGGGCATTGTACCAATATTCTTGCTTGTACATTTTTTAAGAACATGAGCAGCCAGTTTAACTTTCTGGTGCTTCCTTTTGTTTTCATATAGGCACTATAAGGTAAAGCTGCCTCAAATGTAGTTTGCAGAATGCTGATGAGTTATATATATATATATAATCTCCCAAAAGAGCAGTAAAAGTTTTTTTTAAAAAAATGTTTAATGACTTGAGAACTATTCTCCCTGTTGTCCTCGTTCCAGGATTCAAGATCATATCTGAAATTAGGGTCTTTTTTTTTTTTTTTACCACAGTGAGGATCCATTTATGCTTACATTAAACCATTATTTTTCAGTAGTGATCTTTGCTTTGTTAAGGCTATTGATTTGCCTAGCATTGTCTCAGTTTCTCTTGTCGTGCCTTTCCATGTGGCCTGGGGGTGTGAAACACACAGACTAAACTGAAGACTCATAAGATCCTACATAAGAAACTCTCACTACTCACATTGTGAACTATACAAAACACCACACACACAAAAGTAAATAAATATTTGCGGCGGATTTACACAACCAGTTTAAGTGTAAGATTGCAATGCAAAGTGGTAACTTCTTTTCTTGCTGTGGTTTTTTTAAAAAACACCATATAGTTAGCACGCGAAGGGAGAAGATTCTGTGAGTTGTCTTAAGCGTTACTGGAACTTTAAACAAAATTTCTGCACTAAGAACAACAGAATGAAGCTACCAAAGTGGACTGGATCCTATTTTACTTGGCGGTCAGGGAAAGAAACTACATTCATAAATGTAGATTTAAGGCCTCTTTCCCCTTGTGTGGTAGGGAAGCAAGAAGTCTGGCATCAAGCAGCTGGCACAGGGATTACCGAATCTCAGGAGGATTAACAATTCTGGTCTGTAGGAGGGTCACCAGAATTGTATGCTCTGTAACCACATGGTGCTTTCAGGACAAAGCCTACAAAATTCTGAGTGACGCTCACTTTTAGTAATGTGGAACATTCAACAGGAGCTAGTTACTCCTTTAGTGTGGGATATTCACTCTACTTTAGCCTCAGCTGTTGCAAGGATAAAGTAGGATGATCACATATATTCCTTCCTGAGCTTCTTGGAGGAAGAGTGAAATGCAAAATTAAATTAAAAACCAATTAACATACCCCTAGATGGGCAGACAAAACTATGGGTTATAAATTGTTCCAAGTTTCACAAAAAATCAGTCATAGATATGATATGCAGAAGATATTATTAGGATGGGAAGACAATGTAGGAAGAAAAATGCTAGGATATTAATGTCTTTGACGTTACATCAGTGGGGTGGGAGCTGTAACATTTAAAGGTCCGGTACCACATGAGCGGGACCATTTGCAATGGTTCTTTCCACCCAGCCATAACTCCTGAAGATTGCTGGGTGATAATTATGTGCATGATCAGACCCTTCCATATGTTGCTGAGCCTTTAAGTGGTGCTGCAGCAACGTGGGATGAACCTAAATGACTTACCATAATACCACTGCTGTAAAGGCTACCATTTAAACTTTTTATTCCTACTTTGTTTACATATAAAGTTCACGTTGAAATGAATGGCAGTACAAAAGGCCCAGTGAATTACCTACTGCTCAGGTTGTATTAAAACTACCTGTTTCTTTTTCAAAGAAATTGTCAAATGTAGCAGCAGAGAGTACACCTAGCAGATGTGGTGCTGGACTCAGAAGACTTGGATTTCAATTAATTCCCAGCTAAGAGACCGATCTTCCCATGTCACCCTGAGGCACTGACTTAATCTGCATTTCAGACAGCTGCAGAGTAATAATCCTAGGTGGGAACAACCAAACAAGCTCTGCTGTCAACACCACAAGTTTTAGCTGAATAATTTGAGGGTTTTTTAAATGTTTTTTGAATAATTGGGGGGGGGGAAATGGGAAATTTTATTTATAGAAGCATTTTGGTTTAACCCTCATGGTCTGGGTGTGTTTATAATATACCCATTTGCAGAGGAAGAAGCGATACTGAGGGAACGCTAATACCTTCCATGTTCACACATTTGTATCATACCCTTCCTTCCAGGAGCTTATGGTAACGTAGAAGAGGTTGAGAGATGGTGGAAGTACTCAACTGGAAGTGAGTGTTCCGGTTTGTGAACGTTCTCTGGAAGCCAAATGTCCGACGTGGCTTCCGATTGTGTGCAGGAAGCTCCTGCAGCCAATCGGAAGCTGTGCCTTGGGTTGTCGAACATTTTTGGAAGTCGAATGGACTTCCAGAACGGATTCCATTTAACAACCAAGGTATGACTGTACATTGGAATCATAGAATTGTAGAGTTGGAAGGGGCTTTGTTGTTTGTCTCCTACAATTTTTACGCATAAACTCTCAATCTTCCTTCCGTGCTACAGGTCATGGATTTCTTCACAAGTGTACACACCCTTTACGTATAATCCTACTTTCCCTCCCTTACTGTTTGGTCTATTTCTTTTGAGCAGGTTATACTCCTCAGTTCTTACATTCTAGTCATGAGTCTCATCTCACCAGATTTCAGTAATGCCTGCTAGGTATATTTGCCATCCTATATTAACGTTCCAATTTGTCTTGCTTGTTTCCCATACTTTGTGCATTAGTATAGAGATAACTGAAATCATGAGTCATTCCCTCCAGCCGCTTACTTCTTGTAGTTTCTTGCCCTTTGGCAGGTTTCTGGAGCACCACCTCAGTTTTCTGTGCACCAGTGAAGCTATTATCCCTAGTACCATATGTTCTTCTGCTGTCAGTAATGTTGTCTCTCTCCCTCAGGATCTAGTTTAAAGCTCTCCTGAGCAGGTTCATGAGACTCTTAGCAAACACATTCTTGCCAACTACTGTGATCTGTGGAGAAAAACTAGGAGCTTTGGCTACTTCTGTAGTGAAAAGGAGCGTGAACTATGGCATGCAGGCCTCAGAAACTAGTAAAATGTCAATATGGTCAGCAGGTACAGCTCCTGAACTCTCATATGTTCATCTTATTTTGAGCCCTGTTTCTCTACTCCCTAGTCCCCTTTTGAAGCAGAGAAATATATTAAAACATTACATATATATTTCAAGTTTACATAATTTGTTCCCATTTATGTAATGGAGTTTTCTGCTTGAAGACTTTGGAGTATTTTGGTGCAAATATTTCTATTAAAATACTTTTGTATGTTGGAGAATAGGCTGTTAATTGGATCCTGCTGCCATTTGGTGCTCCTTAATGGCTGTAATAGCAGGTATTATGTCAGGTTTCAAGTTGGTGAAGATCCTGCGGAATGACCTTTATTTTACTCAGGTTTCACAACACATAAAAGCTGTGCTAAGTTGGGCAACTGGCTGGTTTTCGGGCACCTCTAACATTCACAGAGCACTTCCTTTGGGGGTGAATTAAGTTACAACCAAATCCTGTTCTAACAGCTTTAGGGTGCTTTGAAAATGCTACATTCCATGTGGAACTTAAATATGCATAGAATTTATTTTTCCACATTTGTGTTGACTAAAAGCATTTGTTTCTTGATAAATATAGCATTACTTGGCTAGCCCTTTCATGTAGATCTTCATTATCAGTATTCTTTGAAGCAGCCCACCCAACTCCTGCTGCGAGACAAGCAAGTACATTCATATGCCACAAAACTGAGAGCCCTTAAAGGTCTGGATTAAGCAAGAAGATCACTAACTCAGGCCAATTCTGAGCTGCGTCAAATGTCAAACTTAATTAACATATATAACGCTATACAGAAATTTTTCACTGCTCCATTTTCTTCCTTACAGCTACCATGAAAGCTAGCAAGAAGAATCCCATTTAGGATATGCTAACCACACAACAAACAAAACAAAATACACAGAATGCCCAGGAAATTATAAAACAAAATTCCGAAGCATTAATTTAAAGAGTCCGTCATAAAACATGCCATTCTGAGCTCAGTTCTATGCTCTTTTGAAACTTAACTATGGATTAAGACAGATATTTCGATGAAAATGCTTGCTTCCTTCTCCAATCTTTTGTATGGCTGTATCTTTAACAGGTGGGACGCGGGTGGCGCTGTGGGTAAAACCTCAGCGCCTAGGACTTGCTGATCGTCAGGTCGGTGGTTCGAATCCCCGCGGCGGGGTGCGCTCCCGTTGCTCAGTCCCAGCGCCTGCCAACCTAGCAGTTCGAAAGCACCCCCGGGTGCAAGTAGATAAATAGGGACCGCTTACTAGCGGGAAGGTAAACGGCGTTCCGTGTGCTGCGCTGGCTCACCAGATGCAGCTTGTCACGCTGGCCACGTGACCCGGAAGTGTCTTCGGACAGCGCTGGCCCCCGGCCTCTTAAGTGAGATGGGCGCACAACCCTAGAGTTGGACACGACTGGCCCATACGGGCAGGGGTACCTTTACCTTTTTATCTTTAACAGACAACACACAATTTCTACTGGCGGTGTCTGTTATTTACCTCATAAATACAACTATGTTTTGCATGCAGAAATGTTGCCTGCATCCTCTACAAACTTGTCTCTTCTGTGACTTCAGTCCATGAGATTTCTTATTTCCAAATTGATTACTATTTCAAACTTATTGATATCAGCTCATTCTTTTCAGAATCTTCTAAAGCTCTGGAAGTCTTTTTTCTCCTTCTAAAGATATTGACTGTGTGTGATCAATTCAAAGGTCCCAACCCTGAATAAATGAGGCAGTTTTTATAGTTTCTGCTGTTAACTCTTCCATTCTAAATACCACAGGGCTGGGGGAAAAATCTCGATTATTAACAGAAATAAATAAATAAATGAAAATAAATAAATAAATTGTTTTGCTTACTTCCAATGAAAAGAAATTCTTGGATAACTGTTCAAGGAGGTATCAACTCCTTGCAGTGCACGATCCAGCTCCTTGCTCAAATGGTTCTATTTTGCTTAAGTTGTCTATAATAATGTTTGGAAGTCTGTGTGTGCCTACAAATTTCTCTACTGGAACCTGCGACTATTCATCTAGGTGAGTCACGTCACATAGGGCTTTGGAAGCACCACTATGAGCTGATCAGCAGTTCTGCAAAACCTTCTCTTGTCCAAACTGTATCTTTACATATTCCACATCTGACATCACATGACGTCAACAACAACAAATTATTTATACCCTGCCCATCTGACTGGGTTGCCCCAGCCACTTTGGATGGCTTCCAACATACATAAAACATAATAAAACATAATACCTTAATAAGTTTCCCTATACAGGGCTGCCTTCAGATGTCTCCTAAAGGTTATATAGTTACTAATCTCCTTGGTAAAGTAAAAGTAAAGGTAAAGGACCCCTCGACGGTTAAGTCCAGTCCAAAATCGACTATGGGGTATGGCGCTCATCTCCGCTTTCAGACCGAGGGAGCTGGCGTTTGTCCACAGACAGCTTTCTGGGTCATGTAGCCAACATGACTAAACCATTTCTGGCACAACAGGACACTGTGACAGAAGCCAGAGCGCACGGAAGCGCCGTTTACCTTCCCGCGGCAGCGCTACCTACCTATCTACTCACACTGTTATGCTTTCAAGATGTTAGGTTGGCAGGAGCTGGGGCAAAGCAATGGGAGCTCACCTGGTCATGCTGATTTGAGCTGCCGACTTTACAATTGGCAAGCCCAAGACAAGACACTTGGCGGTTTAGACCACAGCACCACCTGCATCCCTGCTCATTTCCTTGACATTTGATGGGAGGGCATTCCACAGGGTGGGTGCCACTACCGAGAAGGCCCTCTGCTTGACATCAGGTGTTGGATAGGTGGGCTTCGCTTCGCTGAAATGGCCTTGCTGCTTTAACCCATCTGAAAAAGACTACCATGTTTTTGAACTCGCTGGGAGTATTCTCTAAAAGCATGCTTAAAAAATATTAAATAGTCTTTATCAGTTAAAAACTAAAACTATCTTCTTCCATGTTTGCATTTGAATACGGCTTGAGGCACAGTTTTAACTGTGGTTGACTATCTGTTGAAAAAACTTGCCACAGCCAACAATACTGCATAATTGTGTTAAACTGGCTAACTCCATCGTCAGTTAACATTACATTAAAAGCAGCTCACTCACATAATGCCTTTGTAAATATATAATAAGATTTTGTTGAACGCAAAGAGCTATTTTGACAAAACTGCAGCCGCAGTATTTCAGAGAACATAGAGTGTTCTTACTTGAAATGACCTAAAATTGGCTTGTGAAAAATATGCCTAAAAATGAAAGCAAGATTCAGGCTGTTTCTGCTGCTTTCACTTTTTTCCTCCATCGGATAACTGACTGGGTCTAATGAGCTACAAAGTTCAAGGCTTAGTGATTCAATAAAATTCAAAACCTAGAAGGCAAGACAGCTACTTTTTAGAACAGAAGACTTTTCTCCTTCTCCTTCTTTGTGGGCTTCTCAGTAATTATGTCTCTGTGCCAACCCACTCATATCCTTTGAACTATCAGATCAATAACACTGCGTATTTTCCCCAGAACTACATTGTAAAATATGGCAATAAGAAAGGCCTATGCAGATATTTATTTGGAAATTGGATCGGAAGCAAAAGTTACATTGTTGGAAGCCAAAAAAATTATTTCAGATTTATAAAACTCTGTAAATTAATGATATTTCCACTACAACATTACTGATTCACAATTTTAATTAAGCCAACACACGTGGGACAAAAAGCAGCATAGAAACATATTATTGAGCTTAACTGGATTGCAGACTTGTGAATCAGGCTTGTAAGCACGGCTCCATATTGCTTCATGAAGCTCAAACATGGGTGGAAAGAAATAAGGTATACAGGAATTATGCAAGATTTCATTTTTTTTAGTATGTGAGCATAGCTCTGTTCTTATGTTTGAACATTATATTGTAAAGTACAGTATGTGTTTTTAGCTGTAAGTTCTGTGAGATTTCACAGGGCAAAACAAGCAAAATACATAAAACAACCCCAGTTTATAAATTGAGGAAGCCGCAAGCGATGACTGAGAGTGAACATCACTTCACATTTTTATGCTACAACCCTATATGCATTTGTCAGGAAGAAGCCCCATTGAACATAGTGGGATTTATTTTTATGCATTGCATTGTAGTAGTTTTATTTTAGTTAGAAAGGACAGCAAAGTACTTGCAGGAAATGGGACTTTTGAGGAAAGATTTAAGAAGAGAGAGAAGGGGTACCACATGGGTTTTATGGGAGAGAGTTCTAGGAACGAGGACAAAGATAACATGGTACGCAACTTAAGTTTTACTCAGAATAGATCCACTGAAATGAACGAGACTAAGCTAGGTCCATTGATTTCAATGGATCTGCTCTGAGCAAAACTTAACTAAATACCACTCAGTGACTCTGAGTGTCAGGGTCTCCTCACACTGCCTTTTATTCCATCATCACAGCTGCAGGCCTGATTTATCTTCCAGTTTTGTAATGTGTACTCTTTCCTAACTCCCATTTATTTCAAGGTGGTTGCATAGGTAGCATGGACTGTGCCCTCAGTATTCATGGCAGACTGCAGAAAAAGAAAAGTGGTGTGGGAAATTTGGTATGAAGAGTCTTCCTCCTCACTCCACCCCCCCCCCAATAAAAAACCAACACTTAATGATTACAATGGTAAAGAATGGCACTTCAGACCAAATGTAACTTAATACATGAAATGAAAAGACCACGGTGTAAATAAAAAGTGCATCATAATTCATCTGAAGTGTGCTCACATGCATATGTTCCGCACCTCTGCCTCACAGAGAGTTGCAGCAAATCCTTCATGATGTTGTATGAGAGGCCAAACACTCCACAACTGCATTATGCAGCTGTTTGAATAACAAAAGGAACTAAGGGCCTGGAATGTATGTTCCCAGCACAGCTCTCCTCCAGCCATCATGAGATCTGTAAATATACCCTCTTGCTACACAACACGCAGAACAAAAACACCTGAAACACTTAATATTAGCGGCAACTATTATCGGAGTACCACTGTGCTAACCATTTATATTAAGTGAAGCTGAACCTCTGGTTAGAAGAAAAACTGGACAAATGAGAAACTCATGAAATCGTAACTGCAATATCAAAACTGGGAACTAAAAACAAACAAACCCCAAACCCACTGGATTTCCCCCTCCCTCTTAAAATTCCGTAAGATCATTTAAAATGTGATTTTTCTTGTTTTAAATCAAAGGCAGGATTAATAGCAGAAAATACGAACTTCTAAAGTACTGAAATTCAAGCATCGGTGCCTTGTACAGTCAGCTAGGGGAAACTGTTTTGAACACAGAAAAGTAAATTATGTGAAAAAGGAGTCCCTTTTCCTAAACTTGTGCTATTTAAAGAGCTACTGAAGAGCCAAAGCATCTTACTGATTGCTTTTCACTTTCCCACTGCTGAAACTAAGTGGTGCTGTATTTACTTTGATTTTAAAATCCATTATTGCCTGCTTTCTAATAAAGCAGAGTGTGGAACAAGAACTCAGATTACTCTTATTCATAAAAGTCCTTAAAAAAAAAAAAAGAACACAAAACCTGAAGGCCTTAATCCTTAAAAGCACTCCCCCCCCTTTCCCTAAAACATGTTAGCAGATGCTGTCCTTGCAGCTGGCCCTAGACTGAAAGTGCACTTACATTTTTATGTTTAGAACTGAAGGACTCTAAAGTTAGTGTTTGCACCACAGAAAAAGCAACGGCAAGGGTATTCATTGGTACTTGTGCAATTCATTCTTTAAGAAAAGGAAATGGAAAGAAAGATTTCATGTCCTGGACTTCAGGCCTTTGATCATTTGATGAGCGCTGGATTCTCAACCTGGGCCTCAAACTTCTCAGGCCAGACAAAGGAGGGCTAGGCCTCACAGACCGGTCCCTAGATTCCTGTCAGAACAAAAACTTTGGCTGCCTCACAGTGTGACAGCCTGGGAAAGGCCCACCTCAGCAGGGCTGAGATGCCCGCTCTGCCCTTTGATCTTTCATTTAAACTGCCCAAAAGCGCCAGGTCAGGGATTTCAGACTGCACACCCCCAGTGGCAAAGGGGTGCAGGTCAAGAACAAAATGGGGCTGACCAATCTGAAAAACCCTGCAACTCTTTTCTTTAGCCAGTTTCACATGACTTGTCTTGCATTGTGCCACACTAAGCCCACACTTAAAATGGAATTTGACATTACATGGTACAATGGAGTCAGTAAATGGCATTCTTTAGAGCTCTTGCAACAAAGTCAACCTTTCCCTTAAGTGGTTGAAAGCTCGAAGCTAGAAAATACTACTTGTTTACTATTCTGTGAAGAAAACAGTATGTATTTTGCAGTTTTGCTTTCACTGCAACCTCTGATGGAAAAATGGAATGAGCTTAACAAAAGTCTAATAAATGTGGCATGTCTGCTCCCTCCCTCAGCTCAATAACTTTGATACAGGCAGATCAAGATGCCACTTGCAATTCAAATGTTCCAAGCAGATGAAATGCCTTTTTTTTTTTTTTGCACAAATGGCAAAAGATCCTCAGTGAACTGTTTCATTTTGTTTTTTAAGGGGAAAAAATTATAACGTAGCGCAGCGCACAGAAAACACAGTCATACCGGACAAGGCATACATGGCAAGGTCAAGTTGCCCAAACCAAAAATGAAGACAACGCCCACATTCTCAAATAATAACATAGCCACCAGTATTTCAAACATGAAAATAAGAGACATCCCTATGTATAGATAAGCTCAGAGGCATTGCCTAATGGACAAAAGGTAGATGAGACCCTTTTAAGACAGGACACACACACACACTTTGTGCGTAACGCTAAAGCAAACCATTGCTAAGCATGAACACATGATTTTTTGGATACTTGGCTGCTTTGCGACCCCTCAGTCCTCCTGCTGCTGTGCAACCCATTAAAAATCCATGCTTTGGCTTTGTGCCACATCTGATCCTGGGTTCATAATTTGACTCACACTAGACAATCCAGGCCACCCTACAGGGAGGACTGGGGGAGGCCATGATTTCTGCTGTGACATCTACATGTTCGCACTTAACTATAGTTTGGCTCAACATTACACGTGAACTGGGCAGCAGACAGGGCACAAGAAACAAAGAGGGCACAAGACAAAATTCACTCACATGGCACACAAAGGTACGCTATATATCCCACCTTAATGGTGCAATCCTGTGCACGTCGCTTAAAAATTAAGTCCTGTGGAATGGGACTAATTTCCAGGCATGTATAGGAGGAGATTTTTTGGGGGAAACCCCATATTCTAGATCATCTGGTATGCTAATCTTTCAGCATCATTGGAAATAAGGCAAAAAGCACTGTAAATATGTTAAGATGCATTATTTATGATTAAGTCATGTTGTTGGGTGCCCTGCTATGCATTACTTTTGATATATGCAGAATTTCTCATCACACAAAGCAGTCTTTGATGAGTAGTTCTATGAAACCAAAGACTTCATAGTGCTGCATCTACAAAGTTGAGCCGATGAGAGGTTTTTTTAATGTTTAAACTATCTGAAAAAGTGTGCTCGGGGAGGGGGGTGATTTTCAGATAATGCAGGTTAGATTTCTCAGCAATCAAACTACAGTATTCCGTAAGCAACTCAAGAGCAATCTCTCTTCTTCCAAGGGTTTCAGAGTAGCAATATGTAGAGCAAACCACCCTTGGAACTGTGAAATCAAAGAGGAAACCAACGTTCTTTGAAAGACTATAGTGATGAAACACTATAGTTTGGTGAGATACCGTCACACCTCCGTTTCACTAAGCGTAGATTATTCTAATCTATGACTTTACCACATGGTGATGATGCCTGAACTTTTCCCACATGAGAATCTGTGGCAGAGAAAAATTACACACTGTTCAGGGCAATAAAGCCGCCCAGATTGGCTGGGGAAACCCAGCCAGATGGGTGAGGTATAAATAATTTCAAAAATGTTATTGTTGTTATGGTATTCTTATTAAATCTGGCCCTAATAGTTAATTTACAGAAAAAGACAGTTATGTACATTTAAAGTAATATACTTTGTCAATCTCAAACTTTTAGTGGCATATAAATATACTTTTGTCATCTTCATTGCTTCGGCCTCAGTGAAATGATCATCAGTGATAGGTCTTGCATCATTATGAAGTGGAATAGATTCAGATTGCGGAGTTCTATGTTCAGCTTTGTAGGCAATTTTTCTTATGCTGATTCCTAGGGCTTCCAGCTAATATAAGAGATGTTCGGGGATGAGGTGGGGAGACTAAGCATCAGTGGCTTCTTTAAAGGGGCAATGATTAGACTGTTTTCCTTAGGGCAGAGGCCTGTAAACTGGTTCTGCCCAGGCCACTTGGAAAGTAAATAATGGGAACTTCACTATTTCAGTGCAAAATTTGGGCACAAAGTTCATTATCAAGAGCAGGCACCCTAACCTTTGGCCCTCCAGATGTTTTGGACTACAGTTGCCATCATCACTGACTACTGGTCTAGTTAGCTAGGGATCATGGGAATTGTAGGCCAAAACATCTGGAGGGCCACAGGTTGGGGATGCCTGATCAAGAGCAACCCAGGTATGAATAAAAACAGCTTTCCTTACTTCCGGGTTGGCGCCATCGCCGAATGGCGGACTCCCTCCGAGCTCCGGAGGGAGCCTGCTCGGCAGGGGCTGGGTCCTACCGCACCGGCGATGCGGGGACCCTTAAAAACCACGGCCACGGAGGCCGTGGACATGGAGACTCGGCTGGCACCGCTAGCGCCCTCCCGACTCGTGAAGGAGCCTTTTTAAAGGCTACGGATCGGGTGCCGGGGAGAAGCGTGGTGCTTTGAGTCCTCTGCTATCCCTGCCGAGCGCAGCCGCATGCCATCCGGCGGAGAGCGCTGACTTCTTCCACTGAAAATTCGGACTTCTTAACAACAACCCGTGAGTAATTTGGAAACCGGGTTCAAAAGGAGAAAAAAAAGAATTTTTTTTCGGATTGGACACGAGCGGGGGGGGATCCAAAAAGGAAGTCAGTCCCCCCCCCTACTGTAAACCTTCCAAAACAAGGACGCGGAAACCAAGGTCCAAAAAGATTTGTATTGCTGATAAAAACTAAGAATTCCACGATGGGGAACTATAAGAACTGTGCTGGAGGAAGAATTGAGGGAGAAGAAACGTAACCCCCCCCCCCTGGGAACCGGGGTGATTGAAGAGAGAGCCTGGTGAAAAGAGTCGGAGATTTTGACAGCTGTCAAAGTAGCTGTCAAAGTCGGAAAGCAGAGAGGATTTTATTATGAGAACTTTGCTGGTTAAATTTGTTACAATTTGCTATAACTCGTTAAAACTTGGATACAAAATGGCGAAAACATGGATAACAATCGGACTTTTGGACTAGAGAAAACAAAGTTACAACAATCCCCCTAGAGGAGTTTCGGGACATTACAAAGATGGTCGTAAGTGGAAAAATACCATTGGAATTTTACAGGACTGGTTATCTTCTGGGAAAGCTGCAAAACGGAAATAATATTTTGTCTACAGGGTGTTCAGCTAAAGGAGACAATAGAATTTTCTATTGAAGAAAGGAAGGGACTGAACGCAAGTTTTTGTTCCTGAATAACAATAATCCCTGCAGAGTTACTAAGCTTCTGAATTAGAACGTTTCAGCAGCGGAACAAGAGGAAATTGGACTACAATTTGGAAAGAACAATGGGGGGAGTTTTATTAAAGATTTGAAGTTAAGTGTTTTAAAAAATAACTATAAAAAGAAAAAGCCAGCAAGGAGTTGGGGGAAATAGGTGATTTATGGACTTTAAGAATTCCAGGCGGATAACATGGTTTGGTGGTCAGGGGGAAATTAAACCGGGGACAGGGGGGGGGAGAACTAAAATCCAAAGGCTTGTTAACTTCTTTTTTTTGAACTGGCTCTTTTTCATCTATTATATTTTTTATTTCTTATTTCTGATATTTCTATTGTGTGGGGTGTCCTTATCATTAAAAAAAGGGAAATTGTGGAATGAAAATGGGGTGGGCCCTGGGAGAGAACTTTTGTCTTTTATTAAGGGTATTGATGAGGAGTGTATAAATTTTAAATTCGAATAATGGTCTAAACAAATTAAGTTTCAATTAGAACTGAGAGCTTGTGGAGCCAACAATATGAAAGAGGAATATGGTAGGGGTGGGGGAAGGGGGGAGTCCCGGAAAGTGGATGTATGAAAATAAGGCTTTGAATGTATTTTAATCCTTACTTTCTGTATTTTTGAAAATTTTAATAAATATCATTTAAAAAAACAAAAAACAGCTTTCCTTTTTCTGCTAACTGCAGGATATGGTTTATAGTATTTTATTGCTACAATTTGTTTTCTCATACATTTAATGGCTAGAGCATTTAAGAAAATAATTTGCTTTACTGGAAAGAGTCTGGTATGGGGCATAATAGAGCTCCATATTGAGCTGTTTAGATGCTGACTGTAGAACACACCACCCCCACCCCCCTGATGATACCCAACTAAATCATGTTCAGGGTCTGGTCATGAGTAAAAACAGGAGATCACCCTATGGTTTTAACACTACTTGGTATTTATTAGCACATATGTTATTACTTAATATTATGGTTCTCGACATAAAGCAACTATTAGCCGCATCATTATCTGCTATGATGAATTGGACTGCATTTCTACAGCCTAAGGTGTAATACAAATCACTGAATACTCCTAGAATCAGTTGTTAATTCCTATACATGCCTTGGAGGTGCAGGTATCATTGGGAAGAATATAGCATTCCTCTCAACATAGATATCCAATATGCGGTAAATATATAAGCCGTTGATTCTCCTTTTAGTATTTAGAACTACTTACCTCCTATCACACAAGCTAAGCTATCAGAAAGCAAGCAGCTAATCTCATTCAACACTATTTTAGACATGCTTGCAAGCTTAGGCGTGCCCACCTGATTCTGCCCCCCCCCCAATTTTTTTAGTTAAATACCATATCCCCGTGTCATGTCATAAACTGCTTTTGAAAGTCCCCTCAATTTCTTTTTTTAAAAAAAATAATATTTATTGATAATTTCAAAATTACAAGAATAAGAACAAATAAAAAACAACACTACAATACAAAAAGGAAAAAAAAGACAAGCAATTAAAAAAAGAGAAAAACACAAAATATGAAAAACATGAAAAACCAATACGACAATACAACAAAAGAAAGTAAAAAAAGAAGAAAAAAGAAAAAAAACCACACACAAATCCCAAATTGCATATCCATAATTTCCATTTGCTTGTTTCATTGACCTCCTCACACCTCCGTTTTTGTGTTCTAGTTTAGTAATTATTTCAGCAAATTCTTTCCATCTTTCTCAATTTTTGTTATAAAATTTATCTTAACAATTTAACCTAATAGTTAACTCAACAAATCCTTACTATCTTTCCCCATATTCTGTTATTTAAATTACCTTAATTTATTTGACCTTATCTTACCCCTAAGTGCCTTAAGACTTAAATCTTAAATTTCAAATATACATAGCTCCTAATATCATTTCTGCTAGAGAGTCGTATAGTTTCATTCCCACATTTTCCCTAATATTCATTAGCTAATTCTAAAATAAAAAAATTCCATTATAAATTCTCTTTCAATCATCATCCAGCGTCTCTTCTTCCTGGTCACGGGTCATGTCAGTCCTTATTGTCCATTCCATCTAGTCCATCAACCTGGAAGCCTTATGTCCGAGGCCCTTAAATCTCTTCCATGTCCCTTCTGCAATTCTTCTTCATCTTGTTTGTGCTTGCCCTTTTCCTTGTCTTTTGTTGGTCTCTGTCTTAGTTTCTTTCCTTTCTCATTGAGGAGTAGGTCTCGGGGGGATTCCAACCCAAAATTATCTCCATCACCCTTCATACAGCTCACCCGTTCCCCACAGTCCCACTCCCCACAGTCCTCGGTATAATCCAAAATGGATTTAAGATCAAATTTCAAGGTCTCTCCAAGGCTAGGAACCTCCTCATCTCCAGACTCCCCTTGGCCCACTCCAACTTCAATTTTCAAAAACAGCGGCTTATGCTCCTGTAGGGCCTCGGGTCTCTCCATTTGTACTATTTGAGGTGCAGCCGCATCCTCCTCCATTGTCATCTGCACTTGCCCAGTCAGTGCAGATTGATAGATTGGTTTTTGGATGATTTCTGTATCAATGTTATCAGCCACAACAGTCAAATCCATTTTCTCATTCATCAAGTCCATCTTCTCATGCATCTGTTCCAACAAAGCATTTGTCTTGCATAGAGCAAGCACCCAGTCTGAAAGTCCCCTCAATTTCAAAGTGCATTGCCATGTAGCTTAAAAAGCTGCTCTTCAAGAAACTCTAGCTTAAAATCCCCATGGCCATGCAGAATGAGCTATGCTTTTCTGCCCGTGTGTTAATTAAGAGGCAATACAGAAGCTCTATTAAGAACATAAGAAGAGCCATCAGGCCAATGGGCCCACCTAGTCCAGTGTCCTGTTCTCACAGTGGCCACCCAGATGCTTGTGGGAAACTGGCAAGCAGGACCTGAGCACAAGAGCCTCTCCTCTCCTGCAACTCTCCTTTCCAGTAACTGGAATCCAGAAGAATTACTGCGTCCCAACTGTGGAGGCAGAGAATAGCCATCGTGGCTAGTAGCCATTGATAGCCTTGACCTCCATGACATTGCCCACTTCTCTTTCAAAGCCATCTAAGTTGGTGGCCATCACGGCTTCCTTTGGGAGCAAGTTCCATAGCGTATGTGCTAGATGAAGAACATTTCTCTGTCCTGAATCTTCCAACATTCAACTTCACTGGGCGCCCATGTATTCTAGTGTTACGAGAGGAGAAAAACATTTCCCCTTTCCACATGCCATGCTTGGAACCAAAAGTGCTGCACCAACAAGTACAAAATTACCCCTCTGTAGCACCACAAATCCAACTCAATGGTGTAACGTTGGAAATTGTCGATCACTTCTCCTACCTAGGCAGTTATCTTTCCACAAGGGCTAACATTGATGCCGAAATCCAATATCGCCTGAGCTCTGTGAGTGCGGCTTTCTCCCAACTGAAGTGCAGAGTGTTTGTGGACCAGGACATTCGCAGGGAAACAAAAATGCTTGTTTACAAAGCTATTGTACTACCAACTTTACTGTATGCTTGTGAAACATGGACCGCTTAGAAATGCCATCTCCAACTTCTCGAAAGATTCCATCAACGGTGTCTCTGAAAAATCTTACACATCACTTGGGAAGACAGGTGAACTACTATCAGTGTACTGGATGAAGCAAAGATCACCTGATTCTTCAACATCAATTTCGTTGGACTGGTCATGTTGTGTGGATGCCTGATTATCGTCTTCTAAAGCAACTACTCTATTCCAAACTTAAAAATGGAAAGTGTAATGCTGGTGGTCAACAAAAGAGGTTTAAAGACTGTCTCAAGGCAAATCTAAAAAAATGTAGTATAAACACTTGACAACTGGGAAACACTGGCCTGCGAGCGCTCCAGTTGGAGAACAGCCTTTACCAAAGATGTCATGTGCTTTGAAGACACTCAAGCTCAGGACGCAAGGGAGAAATGTGCTAAGAGGAAGGCACGGTTGGCAAATCCACACCGTGATCAACTCCCACCCGGAAACCTATGTCCCCACTGTAGAAGGATGTGTGGATCCAGAATTGGCCTCCACAGTCTCTTACGGACTCATTGTTAAAACCGTGTTCATGGAAGACAATCTTACTCAGCTATAAGTGATCGCCAAAGAAGAAGATGATGCCATGCTTAGCTTTATAAACTTCTATCATGTCACTTCTGACTCGCCTTTTCTCTAAACCAAGAAGTCTCCAATGCTGCAGCCTTTCCTCATATGAGAACTGATGATTTTGGTTGGCCTTATCTGAATTCTTTCCAACTCTATGATTCTTTCCAACTCTATGATACCCACTGGTGAGGTGGCCAGAACTATACAAATGTGTTTGCACCATAGATTTGTATAACTGAATCATGATAATAGCAGTTTTGTTTTCCTTTCATTTCCTAATGATCTCTAGCTTTCTCACAGCGGCTTTGTCACACTAGGTCAACATCTTCCATCAGTCACCACCAGTTCAGACCCCCTGAGTGTGAAATGTGAAATTAGGATTTTTTTGTGCATTGACATGCATCACCTTATAGTCAATTGCATTTGCCATTTTACCACCCATTCACTCAGCACTGACAGATCCTTTTGGAGTTCTTCATAATCTCCCTTTCTTTTTCATTATCTTGAACTACTCGGTATCATCAGCAATCCTGGCCACCTCACTGCTCACCCCTAACGCTAGATCATTTATGAACATGTTAAAAAGCACAGTAGTGATCTCTTGGGAGTACTCCACATTCTGCAACTCTCCAGAGTGCTATTCCTAGGCTCTTCTTCCTGCTACTTAATCAATTCCTGATGGACAAGGGAACTGCTATGCTAAGCTTACTCAGGAGTCTTCATTGAGGGATCTGGTCGAAAGCAAGTACACTATGTACCAAATGAAAAGTATTCACTGAAGTGTCTTTGGGGGGAGGGGGAGAGAGTGTTTCTTACATTTATTTTCTTAAATTTATATCCTTCGTTAGTCATGGAAGGAATTACTGAAGAGTTGCAATCAGTATCTAGGTAACATTGCAGGTATGCTTGGTCTTGAATTCTTAACACCCAGTGAAAGTGGCTTAGTGTGGAACATACCACAGTAGGCAACTATCCGCTGGTGCAACTGTCCTGGAAGCGTTTTTAAATGGTTATGCGTATACTACCTGGACAGTGGGACGCAGGTGGCGCTGTGGTCTAAACCACAGAGCCTAGGGCTTGCCGATCGGAAGGTCGGCAGTTCGAATCCACGTGACGGGGTGAGCTCCTGTTGCTCGGTCTCAGCTCCTGCCCACCTAGCAGTTTGAAAGCACGTCAAGTGCAAGTAGATAAATAGGTACCGCTCTGGCGGGAAAGTAAACGGTGTTTCCGTGTGCTGCTCTGGTTCACCAGAAGTGGTTTAGTCATGCTGGCCACATGACCCAGAAGCTGTCTGCGGACAAACGCTGGCTCCCTTGGCCTATAGAGCGAGATGAGCGCTGCAACCCAGACTGGACCTAACTGTCAGGGGTACCTTTACCCGGACAGTATTCCATTTCCATTCTACTGGAAAACCATTGTGAGAAGGGGAGGGGGTGAAGCAGCAAGGTTCCATCCTGCCCCTACAACCAGGCTGATGTCCAATCCTACTATAAGAGATGTTATGGAGCTCCACCTCTTATTGGGAGGCGCACCTGATGACATGGCCCAGCAGACTGGATTTGGTTGCAAGGTGCTAATTGCTGAGTAAGCGTGGAGCAAACAAGACATGCAGAATTCTGAACATTCCTCCCTGCTCGGCTGGTCCTGATCCCATGTCTAACAGAAGCATGACATGTAAAAAATCAGCATGTAAATCTTTTCCTAGCTTAAGAGTAAGTAGTGAGAAAAACTTCACTAGCACAATGTGTGTGAGAGAGAAAGAGAGAAAGAGAGAGAGAGAGAGAGAGAGAAAGAAAGAAAGAAAGAAAGAAAGAAAGAAAGAAAGAAAGAAATTGGTGGTGGTTGATGTTAAAGAGAAGCAAGAGAAAGGCCATAAAATAATGTTATATTGCTTTATGTAATAGAAACTCCCATGATCTAGTTGATGTGTTCTGCAGCTTCACCGGAATACTGTGGAAACTTCCTGACTGAGCAAGCCAGTCACATAAGAGGAAAGGAGGAGGGGAGCATAAAGAGAAATATTTCAAAAAGGTCAAAATATTCTACTTGCTTATTTCAGTTTTCTGTCATCTTCAAAGCAAGAGAAGCCCTTGAACACAAATTACGGTCAGGTGAATGTCAACTGCTGCATACCACACAGAGAGTGAATGTAGGGCAAAACTAAATAAATATTTACTGCGTAGTTCATAACATTTTTTGCCAATAAAAGTTATGTAAATTTGTGAAAGTACAAATCCAACCACACATGTGTGAGATTCATTCATATAGAGCTCCAGGGGTTGAAATTTTGCTTCATTTTTAATCACTGTGGACATCGGAAAAACAAAATAAAAAAAGCCCCGAGAACATTCAGGCGAGGGTAAAATTTGCCTCTAATCTATCTGAGGCCCCTTTTGCGAATATTGCGCCTGCGTTGCCATGACAACGCCACCACATCTCAGAACTCAAAAAGCGACAGCACTTTCGATTCTCACCTTTGGCCATTTTATTGAGAACCATGTCAATTAGGATGTAGGTTCCACTTCTTCCCGCACCGTCACTACAGAGGGGGGGGGAGAGGGGGAAAAACAACAATAGCCCATGATCAATTCAACATGCTCAAAACCCCGACAGAAATGCGATGCTGGAAGTATAGTAGCATAAAGGGCTGAGTTGAGGTGGAAAGATGATATATGTTAGACAAGCTTTCTTTAACAAACTGTCCTCACAAGCTTGGCAGCTGTTATATTATTATTTGGATAAACTCTACAATTCTGCAAGATGAATTTGTGTTTTCGTTAAGGGCAAATACTTGCTTATTTTGGAAAGACGTCTCCAAATATTTTTGAAGAGTACTGTGATAAAGTGAGTAATTCTAGAAGCCAAGTATCCATGATCAAGAGCTGTTCAGTCAGGTCTGTTAGCAAAAAGCTAAAAGGACAGAGTAGCATCTTCTCCAAATGACTGCTCTCTCTCTGAGCTTATAGGAACGTTCTTGTCAACAAACCAACCTTACAATCACTTGCATCTTCTTAAACTGGGGGGAAAGGATTGTATTATTTCCTTATAAATTAATTGGATACTAGCCACCTGGGCTTGGGGAAAAATGCTGCCGATTTCCTTTTTCTTTAATATAGTAGCTGTCTTGGTTAGGGGGGAAATAACATGCAGCTTCTGAAAGTATTTCTAACCCCCTTGGAACACACACGATAATTTTGGAGACTTCCAAGTGATCCATGTGAAGATGTCAAGATCCCTAATCTGAAAGCAGTTTCCATTTGCTGTCAGAAACCAGCTTCTAATTGGAAAGGTGTTAGTTTTCATAGATGTTGCCAGTATACAAAATTAAGATTCTAAGCAATCAATTTTTCTTGCCCTTTCCCCCAGTTTTTAAGGTGGCATTTTTGTGACTATGCTTGACGGAGAGAGAGGGAGGGAGATATATCACTTAAAGTAATTTGCTTTTGTTGATTTTCTTTACCTACAGAACTTATTTCTGGACTGGAGGGGTTTGGGGAGAAGACAGTGGTGTTACTGTGGTTTTGAAGGCATGTTCAATCTTATGTTAAATCTTGCAAGTACAATTTACTAGAGTACAATTTACTAGATCAGGGGTGTGGTTTTTAACCACAGAGTTAATGTTTTGACATTAGGCATTGGACTTAAGAGTCAATAGAAATAATTGAGCGATTAAAAAAAAATATTTGACAAGGATATCGTAATATATGTGAAAATTAGGAGGCATGTGCTTCTTCTCTTTTATAGCAAAATAAACCGTGCCAGTCCAGGCAAATTCAGAAGTCTACTAGAGTCTTGAAAATGGCACAATTCCCTGAGTTTTACGCAACGGAGCCTCGAAACTGGCAGAGTTTTCTGGTTATAAACCACAATCTATGAACTCTCTTATTTGGAAGCAAATTCTCAGCTGGCTTACCAAGTAATATGCTTCTTGGAAGTCTATTCTGTTTAGCAGTTCCTTAGTCTCAAATCTCTTCCCTTCCTATGAGCTTGTGGCATTATGAACACGGAGGGAAAAAGACAGGCAGCCACGGACCAAATAAAGGCAGCTTGGATTCCCCAGTTCTGAGTCTCCCACACCACACCAGTCCTTGAACTGAACAGTATGGAATCCATGCCTAAACTGTATAATGAAACTTCTCTCAAAGCAGTAACACGTGGTACTGGGAAAAGTAATGTTTGAAGGCTTTTGAAATAAATGTTCAATGAGCTGCCAAGCAAGTAACAGGGCCTATTTATTTACAGATGCAGAGAGGGTGAGGCTATAACCGTACACTGATTTACCTGGGAGTAAAACCCCATTGAGCTTGATGCGACTTACTTCTAAGCAGGTATGAGATAGTGCTGTTTGGTGCCTGTGTGCACTGTACTGTTGTAGGTTGGAGGGAGAAGGAAGAATTGCTGGTGAGATGGTATTGAGACCCCACTGGTTATTTCTGATGGGCTTAAGCAACTTTCATATTTTCATGGTGAAATCTGAAGTGTGAGGAATCTTCCCATTTACTAGAGACTCTCCTCATCAGCAAATGCAATTTTTTGGGGGGCAGAACAATAAGGAACAGTTTTTGCTCATTTCGCAAATCAAGCTACAGAATCATCTGCATATTTTGTTCAGTCCATGCAATCTCCTTGTGAGCCTCTTTTGAGGGTGGGTTGAAAATGGTACTTGCCTGCAATGAACAATTACCGGACAAGAACGACCCCTGTAGCACTTGTTTACTTTTCTGTAATAAAACAAATATAGACATTGATAAATATATTACTTTCTGAAGTAATCAGAAGCATTCCAAAATAAAGTATCTTCCACATATTACCCCCCCCCCCCAAAGATAGGCTATGATCTTCCAGCTCGTTTTCCCAGTTAAAGGCTTAATGAAATTGTTAGGGCAATGGGTGCAATTCTCCGATCATTCCTCCTATAAAATAGCCATCGGGGCACATTTTCTAGTGGACACTGCCATAGATAAAACTACATAGTCCAAGAATAGCAACCTTCGAAACTGCCAGTCTAGCTATCAAACAAGATTGTCGCTGCTCAGTGCCTGTATGCAAAGCCAAGCCCAAATCACATGGAAGTGTTACAACACAGACATATTAGTTATATGCTAGATCATGTAAACATTCGTGCTAACCCAGTGGGCTATTGCAAATGGAAGCTCCTGTACATACATGTCTTCTTGAATTCTTGAGTCAAAAGAAACAGAATTTTCACACATAACAGTAAAGCACTTTTTAAAATATACTTCACACATCTGTAATGCAAATGAATGTAAAATCTACAGTTGATAGAAGGCATATTCCATTTGAAGAGCACTTTTTCAAAAGATAAAACCTCACCAATCAGCTGTTTGGCAGGAAAGGGGAAATCAGGTAGAAGTCCACCCCCCCCAACTTGCTTCTGATTAGTAGGAGTTAATCTTTGAAAAAGGTCTCTGTGTGTACACTGCTAGATGCTTGATTGGAGACGCATAGGACCTATTTGGTGCATGTAGTTCCTCACTGTGAGGAAACCTGGTTTCACATACACGCAGAAGCTGCAACCCCCCCCCCCGGCTCCTCAGTAACTCCCACATACTAAAACAGCATGAGATAAGACTGAAATATCCTGTTTTTCAGCAAAGAAAAAATGAAAAAAAATGCTATCAGTGGCGTCGTTTTTAAAACATCAACATAAGATTGTTTTAGCAATGTTGTTCACCCTGGTTTCTTCCTGTTCATGCCATGTGTAGAAGAGTACAAATAAATTTGTTCCTCTTATGTTAAATCTTGCAATTATTCTGCACTGGTGCTCTTCCACATTTTCACTGAAATTGACGTCTCTTAGTTTCAAAGTAACTGTATTTAGAAATGAAATGTAGAAGCTGTATTCCTGAAAGAGCAGGGTGGGGGGTGGGGACAGTCAGAGACCATTGAGGCCTTCATTGTTCTGTTTTTCAGAGAAATAGAAGCTAGGCCTATTTTTCCTCATGTCACAAAGTTGCCTTGGGCATTTTAGCGCCTCAACTTTAATTCCCATCTGTAAAATGGGAACGTTAGTTATCTATCTTACAAACTTGCTGCAAGGATGGGCATTAGAGGAGCTCTACTGCGTCAGATTAAAGTCCTTAACAACTATCACAGATAGATTTAAAATGGGAAATAAGTATTTCATCTAAAATTGAAACCCAGCAGCCCACAGATCCTGCTTAAATGTTTCTGTGGTGTGGGTGGTGGTTGTTTGGTTTTGGTTTTAATATGTACTTTATGGTTTTATTCTCTATTTTATGCTGTGAACCTCAGATGAAGTGTGGTATACAAATTTGAAATTTAATATCATCATCATCTGAGTTCAGCAGAGTATTTTTATGTGAATTGGGCTGTAGGTTTTAAATAAAGCCCATTGAAACTAACCCCCCCCCTTTTTATGCAAAGTGCAATTGGGGGCTTACTACAAATAAAAATCTTCAAAACATACCACAGAAATAGGTAAGATTTTTGAAGCAGTGGCATCTTTAGGCAAAGCATATCCAGACTATGGCTTAAATCTAAAGGACCACAAAATTAGTTCCAATGTGCCCAAATGGACTTTGAGCTTTTGTTTCTCAAAAAGCAATCCCGCTGCCACATGGCAAGCTGCTTTCAAAATCTAAGTGTCTTCCAAAAGCAGTTTGTGGTACTGCAAGGGGATCTGCCGTTCAAAAGGAAAAAATCCCCAATCCACTAAGGATTCCCAAGCCTATTAGTGCACCCAACTTGGCTCTTTGGCTCTTTAGCTTTCGCCTTTTCCATTTCCACACTAGGGCTGCCTCTCAACAAGGGTCATCATTCTTGGAGTATTGTTTCAGTGCAGACCCCAACACGGTCACACCACCAAACTGTAGTTTGATTAGCAGGAATGCTCAGTGGGCTCTTCCCATCTCATGCT
This sequence comes from Podarcis pityusensis, assembly GCF_964106645.2. Classification (NCBI taxonomy): domain Eukaryota; kingdom Metazoa; phylum Chordata; class Lepidosauria; order Squamata; family Lacertidae; genus Podarcis; species Podarcis pityusensis. The sequence goes on from NC_138037.1 coordinate 13,525,959, forward strand.
GATATTCCTCTTCCCTTTGGTTTCGCAGATAGCTGGTTAGCATGGCAGGTACACTGATATATTCACTAACTATATCCCTTCAGGCATAATCATGTAAGGGATCGTCTGGGCTCTGCCCTCCATCATGGTAAGCTGAGGAACTTTTGGTTTTTCCAGGGCACTAAATAGCAAAGAATTCCTTCTTTACACAGCTATGCTCCAGTTCATAGCAATTTAGAATGGCAATGAGGGAGTGGAGCTAGTGCATGCCCCCCCTTGCCTGATTATTCTACTCAGTAACAGAAAACCTGAACAGGGCTTATATACTAAGCCCAAGCAAGTGTTCACAAACCCACTTTGACCATAGTTTGAGGCTTACTATAAGCACGGTTAGCAAAAGCACTATATCCATAATGGAAGGGCAGGGCATTTCCATTTAAAATGGAGGAGTTGTGAACCTGAGGGGTACTCCCAACTGCCCACCATGTGGTAAGGTAAAAAGGTAAAGGACCCCTGGATTGAGGCACTAAAATGCCCAAGTCAAGTCAAAGGTGACCATGGGGTGCGGCGCTCATCTCACTTTCAGGCTGAGGGAGCCAGAGCCTGCTTTCCAGGTAATGTGGCCAGCATGATTAAACGGCTTCTGGCACAATGGAACACCGTGATGGAAGCCAGAGCACACGGAAACGCCATTTACCTCCCCGCTACAGCAGTACCTATTTATCTACTTGCACTGGCGTGCTTTCGAACTGCTAGGTTGGCAGGAGCTGGGACAGAGCAACGGGATCTCACCCCGTTGCATGAATTCCAACTGCTGACCTTCTGATCAGCAAGCCTAATAGGTTCAGTGGTTTAGACCCCAACCATGTGGTAGAGGTTGGTCTGTTTGGGCGAATGGGGCAATGTCCCACCAACCTTAATCTACCTTCAGTAGGCTGAGACCTGCCTGGCACTCATTACTTACAAGCAGTCCAAGGGGTGGGCACTGCCTGTGAGCTTCCTCCTCATTATTTCCACAATGCCCTGGTAGAAATCAGCAGGAAGGAGGAGGATGGGGACAAAACCAGCATTAGTTGGCTCTGCTTGTTCTTGGCTCTGCCTCTGCCTACTGTTGGCCTTCTGACCCCACCAGTCCCAATGCAACCATGACAGTATGGCAGCATTAATGGGAAGAATTATATTTGCAATGATGTGCCTTCTTGCAATGTTAAGTGCTGGACCAAATGGTACAATTGTCGCAGAGTGAATGGTTGAGTTCTCATCCTAAAGAATGGGGATATCAGACGCTGGTTTGAAATCAAGGTAGCATGATCAATTAGAGCCAAAGGCTTTCTGAGAGGTGGAAGTTTAACATTTTATCCTTTTCTAAGGGTAATATTTTCATGATTATCGTTATGCTGAAATAGCATAGTCTTGGACTTGGAAAAAAGGCCTTGGGATAGAAATACACGACCAGCAGCTCATTAACGGTTGGTCTCCTGAATGCACAGCAAAAGCCAATTTACACTTCACGTGGTATGGCAGGTATGTTGGTGTTTGCTGTGTGACTGAGAGATGTGCCTCTCCAAACACAGATGAACACATGCTAGCACTGTGGCTCCCTGGTGGACCTGTCCCTGTGGGTTTAGGGATGTTGCATTCCGCCCTTCACACTTTACAACAACCAACATCAGGCTACTCACAGGGGCATGTGAAGCGTTAATCAACTCCGAGGATTAGCTAGAAGTGTTAAGACATTTATTTTCATATTTCTGTTTCCCACATATGCCCATTAAAAATCTGCATGGCTCCTTACCTATAGATAATCATATGGGCAACTTAGCATAATTTGTCTTTTTTTTATTGACACCTGAATCGTATTTCATATTTCAGAAGGCATTTGAAAATAATTATTTCAAAACAAGCTTTGCTGAGAAATAGCTTTGGAACATTGAGCTATACATGGTTTCATTCAAAGTTTAGTCCTTTCAAACTCAGTAAAAACCTTTTTTGATAAAGTAAGGTTCTGGGTGTTTTAATATTTATTATTAAGTTTATATGCTGCACCTTCCTCAAGGAGCCCAGGGTGGCAAACATGGCAATACTAAAACGATATAATTAAAACTTTTAAAAACAGTTAAAACATCTAAAAGCAATCACCTACTGTCAAACTAATTATTTCAGGTTTGCTACGGATAGAATTGCCAACCATTAAACACCTGGGTAAGTAGGAATGTTTCTAAATTTCTCCTAAAAGTTAATAGTGAGGGAAACTGACAGACTTCACTAGGGCAACTTATTCCATAAATGGGACCACCACTGAGAAGGCCCTGTCATGGGTAACTGCCTACCGGGCCACCCCTGATGGTGGCACCATTGTAGGGTTCAAGTTGGTTGATATTGGAGAAGGTACTCTTTTGCGTAATGAAGTCCCAAGCCATTTAAGGCCTTATATTCTAGTACTAATACCTTAAATTGGGCCCAGTAGCTCACTGGCAGCCAGTGTTGTTCTCTAAGGACCAGTGACACATGATCCATTGGTCTGCCCAACTTACCAACCTAGCAGCCACATTCTACACTAGCTGCATTCCCTGGAACTTCTTCAAGAGGAACCCCACATAGAATACATTACAGTAGTCCAGGTGGGAGCTATCCTGAGCCAGGAATGGCCAGGGCTGGCAAACCAGTCTAAGCCTGGCATAAGCCCTTCCAGCTATAGAAGCCGCTTGAGACTCCAGTGACAAGTTGGAATCCAGGAGTACCCCGAAACTACAAACCTATTCCCTCAGAGGGAGTACAACCCCTCAAATAATAGGTTGAACACCTAATTCCTGGACCCAGGAGCCACCAGGAACCAAATAAAGTACATACATACACATATAAATATATACATTTACACGCACGCACACTTCAAGAGGGAGGAAGAAGAGGAGAAGAAGAGGAGGAAGAATTAACTAGGAAAGAATGATTAGTAATACAAACCAACCCTTGGTTCATTGAGTGAAAAAGAAATCACCATGCAAACCATCAGCAAGCAAAGGTCAGAGGTCGTTAGAAGCTCAGAAAAGGGGTTTCCCATATTGTCCCTGCAGCAGAGTCACAGTTTCCAATGATCACTTTTGTGACTATGCAACTGGGCTTATATTACTAGCTGCAACATCACAAAAATGACACTGGCAACCGCTAATTAGCTGGCAAAATAAGAATTTGACCATTTTTAAAGTGAGCAGTGTTAGTAAATGCCATTGCACACAGCAAGCAGTGATAGCATAATATATATTTTAAGCAAAGCCCTCACATGTGATGCTAATTATCTTTTAGCTTAGCAGTGTCTCTTTAAAGTGTAAATGTGCTCCCTCTGGGCTCCAGGAATATTTAATTACACATTATCAGTGCATGACTAACAAGCTAGTCCAGAGTTTAAACGATTGGTCTATTGTTCAAAATAAAATTAGGTTTCTATAACCATTAAAACTGACCAGTGTTTTCAGGAGAAGTTTCATTTATCAAGCACTGCATTCTGCATGGATATTTTAAGCTTATGGAGGGAAGAAAAATCTGCCTTCATTCACCAATTGATACTAGATTTCACAATATTTTAATTCACCTACTCAACACAATAGAATCTGAAACAGTGTCTAATATAGAGGAACAAAAGAAGTGCAAGCTTGTTGTTTTCAGAATCTCACAAAATTTGCTTCCAGGAGTGAAAAATGCACATATATTTCAGAAGCTCTGGGACCAGCTAATTTGGGGATGGGGCGGGGAACCAATTTTTCTTGGTGATATTTTCTTAATTGTTTATATTTGCATCTATACATACATACCTATGTAAGCATATAAATATACATACATTTACAAATATATATTTGTATATAAACATGTTAGATGCATGTCAAAACATTAAAAGGATGGGAGTCACACTTAGTAAAACTTTATCTGAGTATCTGTAGTTGCAAAAAAAGGAAAGTAGCTAAGCCAGAGGTACTTTTTTCTGAAAGTGTGAGACATTAAATTTCAATATCAAGGGAGGCAGAGTATTTATTGCTTTGGCTGATCTTAAATTGCTTCAGTTGTAAGGTAATTACGATTGCCAATATACTTAAGTTCCCTTTAAAAAGAGCATGGAGCGTTTTGTTTCCCTTAAAATATGTAAAATTGATTCTATTTAAAAGCAAACAAACTGTGAATAGCTTTTAAACCTTTACCTGAAAAGCACCTCCACTACATACAGATTACATGTTCATTTTATTTTCTTTTAAAACCAGCTGGCTTCTAACTCAGTCACTCCAACCTCTACTCCTGTGGCCTTTTGCCCTTGGTGGAGCATTGAAAAAGGGCTTGTAACCTTTACCCCTTTGTGACTGCAGTAAGAAGAAATTCTTGCTGTCTACCAATGCTGGTGTTCTGATTTTGATTTATTTTTTTTAGCTGAAGTAAGCAAAACCTGGGTATGTAGAACTGCAGGACTGGTACTTAAACAATGCAGAAACCTGAAAAATCTGTGGGTTGGATTCAGATTAAGTTAATCATACCTAGGTCATGACAAATCCCAATAATTTAAAAGCAACCGTGGGTCTTTATGTAGCCTGCAAACAGAAATCAACATGCGCAAAGCTTTTCAAGACGCAACTGTAAGCCACATAGACCATTCCCCCTTTTAAATGTGCCAGTGCGCATTTTTACGACATGCCTCATAAGAGCATTTATTTAAGAGTGCAAGTTCAGAGGACTCAGCTATGGTATTTTAATCAGAAGTAGCATTACATGGAAGAACTTTCATATATAAGCGGTACTGCGATTTGCACATTCCAATGAACTAGTGTGAGACTGTCCATGAACTCTGCTAAACATCATCTTAGCATACCTTCAAAATGCGAGGAGGGATAGTCCTCAGAAACAATGTGGAATTTCAGAAGCTACCTAGACAGTTGGAATATCAAAAGCAATACCAGCCCACTACCCAAAACTAGACATCAGATTCTTGTTGCGAAACAACTGTGAAAGTGACCAAAAATGTTTTCAGTATACACGGTAGCCTGGAAATGGCACTCCTAACCCTAGGAGGTCTGGGATGGAGAGGGTTAGGTAGACTAGCACACCTCATGGCTTCTCAGCCCACAAGAAGCAGCCAGTTTAGTACCCACTTTAAGATGCTTCTCCCATGAGATGCATTCGCTGGCATCTTTAATCTTCATATTTAACCTTGTTCTAATTCATGCAATTGGGTTCATTTCGCTTGATGCCCCAAGCAGGGCATGGTGACATTACCTTGGCACATTGGCATGACTTTAGCAAAAGGGCTCCATGCATGAACTGCACCTGAAGGCAGACACATGCAACAACATACTTGGCTGTGCAGGCAAAGTTTCTCTACTGTGGCCACTGCATATAATGCAAACAAACACCTTATGCATAGATAAAATCGCTGCTTTAGATTCCAAGTCAGCACACTGATCATGGTGCTAAAAATACTGTGTGCCATTATTTACTTACACACAGAATCCATTTGCACCATTACATCTGCCTACAACTCCATGGCTAACATAGCATTCAAAGTATCCACTGGTTTAGGATAATTCCCTGGTTCCCGACCGGGTTCTTAAGTGGGATTATTTCTTCTGCATGGCAGTTTTTAAAAATGTGAAACCATGGGCAGCTATTCAACCTAGAAAGAATTTTTTTTGGGGGGTCATATATCTGAGTTTCCTTATGAACAACTTTTGATGGCATTTTAGGGGGCACTCAGAAACAGTCCCAGAAGCATGTCTGACTCACCAGCCACTTATGCACCTAACTTAAAACTATTCACTCTTTGTGTTGTACCTGCGAAAATCCAGAAGGGACCTTGTGGAAGTGGGCACTTTCTGGTCATGCCAGGTAAGGAAATGGAACTGTGTCACGGTTCGAGTCTCATTGGTTTGTAGGTTTTTCAAGTAGAAACTTCTCACAAGGAAATCTTCACACCAGATGTGCTCTGAGACCAGATTTACCTGCCGTTGCACAAAAAATATAAAAGTGAATTAAATATGGAATACAGCAGATAATCACACACATGGCATGTTCTATTGGGAATATCTGACATTTCAAAATATCCTCTTTTGGACAGAAAACATGTGCCTTGTTGGAGTGGGCTTATTTAGGAATTTTTCTTATTTTGCTTATTACTTGAAATTTACTTCCTTTAAGTCAAATACATATTTTTGACAATCTGCTCCAATGGGAAAAGTTGTATGAATTTTAAATGCCACTTTTCCAAGCAAAAAAAGCCCACGTAAAATAACCTATACTATTAAACTAGCAATAAACACAATAAAAAACCCTCATTATCGTAAACAACACAATAATAAAATGCTGCAAAACGTGGGTGCTACCCACCAGAGAAGCAAGGAGGAGGAGCTTCTCACAAGAGCCCCATGAAATCTCATGAAACTCTCTTAGGATCCCATAGGGCTCTTGTAAGATCTCTCTGGAGCCTAGAAGTTGTCATTGTGTGACCCACTGACCCAGGTAAGCGAGGCTTCAGTGGGGCTTTGGGGACACAGAACGACAACTTTCCCGTTTTGCCTCACACACTGAAATGGACTAGACTGCCCCTGCTGTTTGGTCACAGAGAAGTAATGTGGCTCAGGTTATTTGATGAGCAGCTGGTTAATCTTATTAACTTAAAAAAGTATCTCAAGCCTAAACATTTGTGCTGGATGGACCTAGCATTGTTAGTGGTAAGGGATATGCTTTTCATTAAGGCTCTGGACTCAACCCTAGACACCTTGAAGCTTTGAACACAATACTGAGCTACATGGACCAGTGGTTAGGCACAGCATAGCAGTTTTAAATACAGTGGTACCTTGGTTTGCATGCATCTTGGTTTGCAAACATTTTGGATCACAAACATGTCAAAAGTGCGTGTCCCAGTTTGCAACCTTTTTTTGGGATTACGAACAAAAAATTTTTGGAGGCCCCATTGGCGAAAACGCGCCTTGGGTTACAACCTGTTTTGGTTTACAAACGGACCTCCAGAATGGATTATGGTTGTAAACCAAGGTACCACTGTATTCCCAATGCAGAATCAGGCCCCTGCGATACCAGAACAGGATTGCTATGCCTGGCGAGTGGTTCATTACAAATAGGATTTGATTTTGATTTAAGCCTATTAATTCTGCTTAAATCCAAAAACTCTTATCTTAAGTTGTTTTAATACGATCACCAGTAATTCAACCTAACTTAGGCGAATATATATCTTTGCTTCTTTATCCTGCTTTAACATTAAGCAGAATCAGAGCTGATCCTGCACCAAAGAAAGTTATGAAAGTGAGAGAAACACACACGTGTTGTAGGAGATGCAGATGGCCCTTCACACCTAGAAGCAGACACAGATAATGCCTAGAGAAACAAATTCACTATCCATACTTAAGCAAGGTTGGTTCAATCAATTTCTGTTCTGCATCACTTTTGAATGTATTCATGCCCCATTTCTGCACATACGCATTTTAAAAACAAACCATGAATGCAAATTACTCATTTATAGCCTTTATTTTAACACTATGCATATATTTTTTTTCATTTTATCCTAAAATACAGAATTTAAAATATATTTTGAGTTGTTGTTTGTTTTTTAAGCCAAGAACTGCACTGCAAAATTTGGCGCGAAATGCAAAGGATAATGACATTAGAATCCACATCTCAACGTATAGGAGGTGCTGTTTGAGTTAAGTTTGCATTCAAAAATAGGAAATTCCTTAAACATCTCTATCGAATGTGACTACTGCTTGTTGACGATCCAAGACAAACAAAAAGAGGTCTGCCCTACCAGTCCTCATTGAATTCCTCCTCTCCCCCCGCCACTTGTGCATAATAAACTCTTCCCCCATGCATGTAGAAGTCAACAACTATGGCTGTTTGACTTATGCATAGAATCAAGCTGGAATCTATAGATACAAAGCAGAGTGAGGCCATATTTGTTCAAGAAGTGTTGCCATTAGTTATTGCTTATTCAAAGTATTTCTGTATAGTATAACCTGGCAAGACAATTTTACACACAGGAAACAAATTTTGCTTTAACTGACTTAACATGGCCCTGCAGATGTTGCTGGACTACACCTTCTATCCAGCCCTGACCATTAGGCATTTTGGCCAGAGCCCATGGGAGTTGGAGTTCAACATCTGGAGCATTATGGGTCCCCCATATCTGTTTTAACAGTTGCAGAGGCCCTGCCTGCAACAAAGTAGTGGTCAGGATGGAAACTTTAAAAGGTACCTATTTCGGTCCAGAGGGAAGCCCCACTGATGTATAAATGTATCTGGTTTTCAGCAGCTCATTACTGGTCAATTTGTCGTAATATACACATTTTTTGCAAAGCAAAAATTTAATCCCTAATACGTTTTTGTGTGTTGTTCTCAAGTGAACAGAATGAGAAAGATGGTGGAGGTCTACCTCCTATGCACTATCTGTTAGGAATTATGGTTGAAATAGGTTTTGCTCAGGACTTGGCACCCTATATTATTTAGTCAGCTTTTATAACGGAGTCACAATGCCTGGTCTTATAGCAAGATAGACCAGATTGTTGCAGCCACCTCGGTGCATTCTGCTATTTGGGGTGTCGCAGCTATGTACATCTACAGTTCTGAATTGAAAAAAATGCTAAACAAAAATTAGCTTAATTATCAAAATCATAGGTAGGCCTTTTGATAGGGTGTGGAGCCTACAGCTGCTGTTAAATATTTATAGGCACAATATTTTCTTATAATGTATACATTTTAATTTCCCCCTTATTTGTATTTTAAATGTCTGTGCATCTGTGTGTGTGTGTGAGAGAGAGCATTCTAATTTTCAAACCTCTTTGGTCATGTATATATTTAGAATCCGCACAGAATTGCTTTCCTGCTAACCGTTCCATCAAGATATGCATAGAATTTTCAATGAAGCTGAAATGATTCAAGAGCCACAAGATTGCATTTTATGGTAGACCTCAGCTCAGTTTGCAGGTCAAATCCCATTAAGCAATATTTTCCTCTGTATGAAATCAATCCACACACTTACTGTCAGGTTTACAAGCAGATATTTTGTTTAAGTACCTCGTAGATATGGTAGAGGTTTGACCCTTCGTCTGGCCAATAGTGGTAGCACTGTTTGACTCCGTTTTCAGCAAGGGGTGTCAGCATGACAATAACGACACAGCCGTTTTCCCAGACCATCTGCACACAAAGAAAGACACCGTGGCCACACTGTGACTGCCTAATTACTGCATGACATGTATAATTACGGCACTCAGACACACAATCGAAATTTATTCCATTCACAGGAAATGTATTTCATTTTCATTAGACACTTTTTCTCTGCAGCTGCTTCCAAATCTCTGAATAAACTAGCGTCATATTTTGCATGTTCACATGAAATATTAAAGAATCTCCAAAGAATTCCTCCAAATACTTCTAAAATAAATTCTATGCCTTTCTTTACAATTATCTCCAGTTCTTTTTCACTTTCACACTCCCAATTTACAGAGGAAACAATAGTGCTTTTCGTAGAAAGTCTGCTGCATCGTATTTGGTTGCAGAACGCAAACCCAATATGGATGTGTGTAATTAACAAAATAGCAGCAAAATCTGTCATGCTAAGTCAAAGAGAGATGCTGCTTCTTTTAGATGCCTGTCATGTTAAAAGATAATCAGTTGAGCTGTCATATTAATGCTAGAAAAACAGTAGACAGAAAAACAAAACCAGTTGCCTTCTGGAGTTGTATTGGTGTAATACTTATTCTCCCCCTCCCATCCCAAATGAATCATCCTACAATAAGTCAATGGGTCTACTCAGTAGCAAAAATCGACACTACAGGTTTCAGATTTGACTCATAAAATTTTCAAGAAATACATGTAAAATAAAATATAATGCAACCTACCCTCTGGGCTATATTTTCCCAAAATATACAGATATCACCATGAACATATGATAACAAGGAAACTTCAACAGTGGGACTGTTTAATAATGTAGTGTCGCCCCAGAGCAAGCAAACAAGAATCTAAGGCACTCTCAATTAAAGGTCCGCTAGATGTTATTCACAGAAGCAACAAAACAAGCTAGGGTAGTATATCTGTGCTGGAAAAACAGCCTGTTGTTGAACAAAAACCCTCCTGAATTAATATGGAGCTGCATAATCAAGAAAAGTCTTCATTATTGTGGTGTACATTGATGCTATATTTGCATGCAATTTTCATTGTCTTTTTATTAGCATACAAAATTATCTCATGAAAAGGAAATTGGACTTACTGCAAAAAGGTTACGTTTATTTCGCAGAAATATTTATAAGCAACTGCATTGAAATGTAAATGGAGTAAACAAGAAAAGGGGGCATTCGGATAAGAACCACAGGGATGTTACATTCAATTAAAAGCTTCCTTCTTTGTGGCACAGGGATTTATTTTTACCTTAATTTCATTTGCTTTATTTACACAACAATGACTCTTTTTAAAAGGAAAAAAGCCTTTGTACAAATTTTGGATAGCATTAAGACAAAGACAAAGGTATATTGTAATGCTAGGGACTACTTTTACACACTTTTATTGTAAAACCTCTCTGTCTCTCTGGAAAGAGTAAAACTTTCTATGCTGACCCTGTATTCCCAAAGTGATTTCCTGGTTCCACTGAAATCAGAGAGTATAAATAATCTTGCTGCAAATTCTTAACAATGCAAAAATAGTATGTTGGATCTAAAGCAACGAATAACGACTAAGGGTCATTTTTCTATTTCCTTAAGAGGTTTTTTAATTAATTTCAGCAAAACCTTGAATTGAAAGATGCTGCCAGTTACATTAGTTCATATACTCCACTCCACAGAATTCTACAGTCTCTCTCTCTCTTATTTTAACTGTATCTGTACTATAGAAAAAATGAAACCCCACCACAAATTGGCCAGGCTAGCTTGTGCTTCTATCATATAACGATTTAATGTGCCTTTAGAAGGTATAGAAGCTCAATGAAGCCATTACGAAAATGAGGAGAAACACGGTTTTTATGAGTGCAATAAAAACACAATGATCTAGGTCATAAACTAATCATCCAGCAGTTGCTTGTGCCACCCAAGTGTAACATTATGAAAGCCCACTCATTTAGAGAGAGGGAGAGGAATCCTTACAGTTTGGCATCCCTTTGCATGGGCTTAAAAAAAGAAAGAAAGAAAGACATAGGGAGAACAGCATTTCATTACAGAGGGACTTCCTCAAATCTCTGAAAATTTCCTTAAGCATAAATCCAAATGAAAGTTAATTTCAACAAACAATTTCAAAGCTACTCTGGGGTACCATATTTCTTTCCAAGTCATGTTATGAGGTACATGACACTGAACGCTATCAATGCCACAACTGAATTCCAACAATGGAATTCTAGGATATTGCAGTCATATTTAACACTTTGATGTCTATACCATTTCCCCATTAACCCCACCTCCCCAACATTTTCTCCTATCCTTTTCCCTAAGCTAATATTTTATTAGCAATAATAATTGATGTTGGGGAAAAATACAACTTAGTCTTCTAATAATATTTAGGTATTTATTTTATTTATACAGTTTATATACCATTCTAGCATGTTGCCCTTTGAGAAGTTCCCATTGTCCATAGAAACACTATCATCACTTTGACGCCTGCTTCCTGAATCAAATGCTTCACAGTAAGGCCAGTCTGTGGTGCCCTCATTCTTCTGTAAGAATATATGTTCAAAGGACCAAGTGGAACATTTGTAATGGCTGACCAGGTAGACTAACTGCTACAAATTAACGAAAGATGCTATTAAACATCTGCACTAAACATTCTTTGTATTCGTCTCCCATTCCCATCTCCTACCCCAAACGTAGAAGAACCTTCCTCAACTCTCTTTTAAAATGAATCCAATCCAGGCACACAGCAGTCTGTCACCTAACTGTACCTCTTCTGGGATCACTTGTTCAAAATCTTGCTGTATACATGGAAAGCCAACAGATGTCACTGGATTCCACCTGTGGGCCTCAGTTCTGAATGGGCTTGTGCTTGCATGCAGGTTGCGACATGACAAACATTCAATCTTTATCTAGCTTCATACCCACAACCTGGACCCAGCACTTCTTTATGACCAAAGGAGACCTGGATCCTGACAATGGGCAGATGCCTAGTTTGGATCATTCTGGGAAGCAACCACTGAATTCCATGGAGAAGGTGGTGGAAGCCCAAGGGATTGAGGAAACCCCATCCCTACTGCTAAAAGTTCTCTTGCTCATGCCCTCAGACAGATGCTTCCCTCAACATGTTCTGCAGCTATGCAGATCCTGCCTTCACAACTACATGAGTCTGAGAGGCAGCCGGAGACTTGATAGTATCCCCTGAAGTTCATACCAAGCACAACATGCAAACTTTGTCATTCGAACAGAGCTCTCCAGGAGGCAGGAGACATCACTCTGAAGGGCAATTTCACTCCTCAGTAGCATCCAGAAAGGCTTTCCTGAAGCACCCTAGCTTTGCTTACTCAACAGCTCTGTTGCCACCTGGTTGACTTCATTGTTTTTACGCTGGTGCCTAAATAACTGCAAAGCTGATCCTGGGCAAAGTCTCTGGAGCAGGAAATTCTACAGGTGGAACACTATAGCTGCGCCCAATTGAAGACCTCAGCAGATGAAGTGAGCGTCTAGGAGGGCTGAAATCAAGGAGGGGTTCCTTTAGATTCCTATGCAGTCCTAAGTAACTTGGCACCCAGGTAAGGACTTGAATCTTGAACTGGCCTTGTAAACCGGCAGCCTGTGAAGCTCTTTCAAAACTAGCAAGACAGGTTCCCACAAAGGTGCCCCAGTTCAAATTCAACATTAAAAAATCTTAGGGAACATTGAAAATACTAAGATATGGGACATGTTCAGCTCATGGCTGTTGCTTTCCATGGGACTGAAAAGCAACATCAGGATTAGCCCTTAAAAAGCAAGTTTACCCTTTCTAACTCAGGCCAACCAGATATCCTAATTTCAATTTTATGGACTTTGGCTATTAAAGTATTGCAGAGAAATAAGGAGAAGAGCACCGGTTTGACTATGAAAATCAGGGTTTAACATGCACTAACCTAATGCAACACTAAGTAAAACCCCACTGATATAGAGGTACAGGTTGTATTTTGGTTCCCCCATAAACTTCCCTTCTTGTCCAACCCATTCACAATTGCGAGGCTGATCTACTCCAGAGTAGGGTTGAGTAGGGTTGTTCTGCTATTACTGTGGGCTTCAAGAGAGCCTTGAATTAATAATCAGAACAGGGGCCCATGGGAAAATGGGTTCCATCAACCCGCATAAGTGCTACCTGGATACCATGGACCTTCAAATGACACCTCTTTGGTGTGGAGCAACTTGGGTTTTTTTGGCGTTAAGTATTCGTTATTCTGCAATCAGAATCCCCCCCCCCCCACTTTGAGTGAATTCAAGGTTTTATACCCTGGGAGAATCTGAAAAGCACAACAAAGCAAAAAGCAAATCTGCTGCCCATTCTCTTCAGTTAAGGTGGTGCCAGAATGATCTTTGCAATGGAGGCAGGGGTGGGTGGGTGCAATCCAGAGCTTGCTAGATTGCTTGGTTTGCAAAGTGCAAGGAAAAAAAGTATCTTTTTTCTGCTTCCACACTTCCAGCTACACACTGAAGACTGTGACCCAAGTAAGACTATATTATGGGGTGGGAGAGGTGAACTGTGGCTTTGTTTTTGACATAGGGTGCTGATTTGTGTTTGGCCCACCTTAAATCTTTTTAAACCTTGCAAGTGTGTTGGAATTCTGAAATTCCAAAAAGCAGCAGTTTTGAATATCTTAAGTCTTAAAGGAGCAACTGTTTGGTTCATGAAACAATGGACAGGATTTGGGATCCTGCCCTTGTGTGAACCTCCCCCTAGTCTGAGACACACACAGACATATAGGAACTTGCAAATATTCTGGGTGGCATTCAACTAACTTTTACTCAGAGTAGACCCACTTAAATTAATGGACCTAAGTGAGGCATATTTCAATGGATTTGATTTACTCTGAGTAAAACTTAGGTGAATACGACCCTCTATCTTATCTTTTCTTTCTTTCTTTCTTTCTTTCTTTCTTTCTTCCCCCAACTCAGTTAAGGATTTAATGGGAAAAAGTTTATATAACATGAAATGCTAAACTTTAAAAAGCACCTTCTTGGGTCCGGAGGGAAGCCCTACAAATGTATAAAAGTATTTGGTTTTCAGCAGCTCTAGGCTTGCATTACAAAGTACTTTGAAAATTAGAAAATTGCATTAGTGGCAAGCAAACGACATATTCCAACCCTGTGCACATGCTGTTAGATAGGAATAAGGCCACATCTGGATCGTAGCACACTTCCCTAAACCTCCTGCTAGGAATTGAGTGACTGCTACTTTTCCTTGGGGTTCCCATGATGTTCTCTTCTCAGCAGATCCTAGGTAGGAACCATTTTCCATCTCAGTTCTCCCTTCTCCCACCCCAAATTTGACAACTCAATTGTCACCTCAAATTCTGCTGATACCCATTCTATTCCCACAGCCCAGGTTTGCTTCAACTTGGCATGCTAAGATTCCACACACAGACTCATTCAGCACAGCTTAAATTGCTCCATGGTCCTTCAGGAGAACCTTTCGGCCTTTCTGTGATGTGAGGAGTGGGGGCATGTTTCACCCCAACACACAGACCCCGCTTGCACATCTGCGGAGTGTACATTGAACCGAATCCATTTGTCCACAAACAAAATCACCGCCATAGTTATACCCAACCCAGTGCAGGTTTTTAATATTACATGTATGATATTAAAGGTAAAGGTAAAGGTACCCCTGCCCGTACGGGCCAGTCTTGACAGACTCTAGGGTTGTGCGCTCATTTCACTCTAGAGGCCGGGAGCCAGCGCTGTCCGCAGACACTTCCGGGTCACGTGGCCAGCGTGACGAAGCTGCTCTGGCGAACCGGCACCAGAGCAGCACACGGAAACGCCGTTTACCTTCCTGCTATAAAGCGGTACCTATTTATCTACTTGCACTTAATTGTGCTTTCGAACTGCTAGGTGGGCAGGAACTGGGACCGAACGACGGGAGCTCACCCCGCCGCGGGGATTCGAACTGCCGACCATGCGATCAGCAAGTCCTAGGCGCTGAGGTTTTACCCACAGCGCCACCCGCGTCCCTAACAATGTATGATATTACAACCCTGTATTTTGCTGCAGGCTCACAATACTGTTACACTTAAAATGTAGTTAGAAATGAATACACAATTGTAAAAGGACGGCCGCAGCATGAACCATAATTCAGCAGCAGATCATCTGCTTGGTATGCAGAAGTTCCCAAGTTTGATCCCTTACGTTTCCATTAGGACTGGGAATGTTCCATTTGAAACCCTAGAGAGCCATGGCTAGTCAGGGTAATGCTAATCTAGATGCATCAATGGTGTGGCTCAGGGTGAAGCACCTCCCTATGTTCCTAAAAGCAGTTCAACAAAGGCTTTTTACCTGCCAGAAGTCTGTGACCGTAGAAGGCAGGGCGCCCTGAGCAGCTATATAAGCAGGGTTCCTAGGATCATGGTCCATCTGAAAAAGGAAAAAGCAATTAGACGCAGTGCTCAATATGAACAGAGAGGGAGAGAAAATTGCCACAAAACAGCGAAAATAGCAGTTTTGCAGTGCATTAGTGAACTGATCAACTAGGAGAGCACTTCTCTTGAAAGGAGGAAAAAGTCTGTTATTTCCTTTCCTCAGAATAAGAGTTCCTTTCTCCAGCAGAACAGAATGTGTCGTCTAATACTAAGATGTCACAAGATCAGCGATCTATGTTCTAAATATGTAACGTGAAATCATTTAAGGAGCATTTGCTGACAAAAAAAAAGCAAAAAAAAAGCATTTACTCGGGGTTTTCAGTCTCATAGCAACCTACAGGCCACTTCAAAACATTTCTCAATGCAGGGCATTAGGGATGCCGGGCACATTTAAGCATCTCTTCCATTTCTGTCATAGCACTCAAGGGCATCTAGAAACAAGCCAAAACTGAAGAACAAACTCAATCCTGGCCTTTTCTGGTCAGTTTGTTTGTTTAAAAATGCAGGCTTCTAACCCTCAATAAAAGAAGTTCTGTTTAAAGACCTTAATTATTACATCTATTTCAAAGAGTGACTGAGTAGGGGAAAAAGAGATCCTCAGAAACAAAGCTACGGAGAGTAAATAGGATTAGGTAGTTACAATGAGTGTTTTCAAACAGATGGGTGGGTTTTCTGGTCTTAAATCTTTGGCCCCATTCTCCTGATAAGGACAAGATTGGCTGATGGGAATTTAAACACAAGAAAAACAACAAAAACCCCATTGATTGTAATCCTTAGAAAGAATTAAAACACACACACTCACACTCATGAACAAGGCTGACATTATGCTTGCAGTTGCAGGAGCACAAATCTCAATTATTTCAACAAGTGCTAAATTGTACTGAGCAGTGGAATCCACCCTCACCCACCCCCAAAAAAAGTTTTATCAAAATTTTAAGCAATAGCAGATAGCAGCACCCTGTAACACTCAATATATTAACATTTATAAACACAAGTCAGCCGTTCTAAGGGGGAACCACTTATTAGGTTGGAGATTCGTGTTTGCATTTTCCAACTTGCTTGGTTTTACTTTTAATGGGGTTGTAGTTGTGTGAGTTTGCTGGCTGCGCTTTTAACACACACACACACAATTTTTCCAATTTAAAAGACCCCTGTACTGCTGTTTGTACCCCAGGGGAAAATTATAGATGCTTGTATTTGTGTTTTCCCTGTGTGACACATAGCAGCATGGGGTTTTGTTTGGGGAAATGGCCTGGAATGAAATTCTGGAGCTATTTCCCCAGTCCTGCATTTCCATTTTTGTTTTTAAAAATCTGGTGATACAATCACAGATCTCCTAACTCAGGCCTGGATTATTCATTACTTTCAGAAGCTCTCTTTTACTTGTGGAGTCGTTCTGCCTACATGATCGGTATTATGTTCAGCCAGGAGTTTTTGGACCTTGGCTGCAACCAATTCCATGGCATCAACACCACATTTCATATTTTGTGGTCCACTGGATTCAACACATAGTACATTGACCAGGACCAAAAAGCTATTTTAGGCACATCCAACGGTTTGGGGATGTGCAGTGCAGTTTCTAAATTATTTTGTTTGAACATCAGTTTCCCATCTGGTATCACAAACTGCTTCTTAAAAACCCATAATTTCACCTCTTCGTATGCCTCTAGGCGATTTGAAGCAGATTGGTTAAGATTTCTCCTGATTCTTAAACAATAGCAACAGCAGATTCCATAATTTCAAATGCAGCACACAATATCCATTAGGGTGTATTACTGCTCAAAGAACCACGGGCCAAAATATACATTGGAAGCATGGAACTAGTTGTGCAGTTTTAGGTCTCCCCTAGCCACTGCTCATTTGAGTGGGTGGCTCCCATGATTGAAAGAAATGGCAAAAAACCAGATACCTGAAGCACCTCACTATAATAAAATATAACACGATTTTATATATATATTAAAACCCAGTATAATTTGTAACACATGCTTGCTGCTTCTAGTAGATAATGATTCCGTTTTATTTTATTTAACACCTTTAGCATATCCAAAGGAGAAGGTCACATTCATTTATTTACATGACCACATTTGGAAGTGCTGTGCTTCTTTCATAACCCAGCTTTCCCTTTCCCCCCTCCTGAAACACATAACAAGGCAAAAATTGGAGTACAGGTAAAGGGAACAGTGGCCTTGAGGAAGGAGATGCGGTGGCCTAACCAGCCTAGAATCACCGGACATCATTTGCAATGGATGAAGCATGCAGTGTGTTGCCTAAGGCGTAGACTACACTGAGGTAGTTGGAAGGTAGTTTGGCACCTGCTGGTAATTTGAAGTAGAGTTTCTCTCAATTGTTTGCCAAATAGCAAGAGCAAAACAACTTCCCCCAGCTAAATCAGATTGCCTAAATGAAGGACGCTAAACAGGCACGAACTTTTATGTGTGAGCTTGCTTCAGTTCTAGCACTGGAAAAAAATATCACTGGGTCAGAATATCCTGAGACACCCCACAATTTTGCCCCAACCACAAGTCTTTAGCAGATACAAGTCTATCTGGGCTGGTAGATCTTGGTGTTCTCACGGGTAAAATGGCATGTCTGAAGTGTTGGTCCAGCAGATGCTGTTGGGACTCTGGCTCCCTTGGCCAATGGTCAGGAATGCCACAAAGCTGCACTCCAGCATCATCTCAAGGGCCACAGGTTAACCACCCCTGGTACAGGCAAGCAGCTCATCACCACAAAAGCTCATTACTAAAACCATTTCTGCAATGGATTACTTCAGACTGCTGGCAGCACTTTGCAAGTGTGAAAACACTTTTGTGAGTGCGTTGGGGGAGAACGGACCCTTACACATGGAAAACTAGAATGTTGCGGTTAAGGATAGACTACAACTGGGGTGGCCAACATGGTGTGCTCCAGATCTTGCTGGACTCCATCATCCCTGATCACTGGCCATGCTGGCTGAGACTGATGGGAGCTGTAGTCCCACCAACCTCTTGAGGGCATCACATTAGCTGCCCCTGGACTGAAGGCTGGTAGAAATCTTTGCCCTTGTAGGCAAGACATTGGATTACATGGCATTTGTTTGTTTCTACTTTTCCATTCCTTATGCTGACATTTCAAATGGTGCGAACTTTGTGAATGAAAGGGGGGAAAAGTGAAGCTGTGTGTATTCATTCACAATGTAAAGAGAATAGGCAAGCTGAATCAGTGATGAGGTGAGTGCCACTGTCACGGAAGAAATACTTCTAAACCCTCCACTATTTGATAAATCAGGAAAGGGCCACTCTTGGCCTTACAGTATAAATCAACTGTTGTCAGAAAGCTGCAGTTTGAGCATTACAGACATCATAATGAGGAAAGACCGGTCAAACGTATCATCAAGTTAACAATAACACAGACATTTGCAATTATTATATTCTGGTGCACAGAAAGCAGCTATGGAGAAGACACATGCAGGTTAGGATTACTAGTTTGCATGAAAAAATAGCTGGGTCACTTTCAAATTTGCATGTATTATATCACTTCAATGAATGTAAATGTTTAAATTGCCTGTTGTCTACTACTGATGCGGAGCAAAACAAAGAGGAGAAAGGTTATCAGTCTCACTAAAAACTGGCATTGCCTAGCGTGCGTATGTTCTCAGAGGATATCCAAGATGGCAAAAAAAGCTTTCTTCTCTGCTAATAAATGAATTTACAGACCCCTGCCAAGGTTAAACTAATTGAAAATAATAATGCATGCCTCTATTAACTTGCGTGTTTTAAAATTCCCAATGCTAAATATATTTGGGAGGATTTGGATATTAACTCACAATTTGCACTCTGTTCAGCTGAAATGCAAAGATCTAAATAGATGCACAGCCTATTAAACTACTTTGGATCGCATGATAATAACATGCACAATGGCAGCAAAAGTGCTGCTGTATACTTAGGTATGTGTGGAAAACTGTCCAGTTTTGTTCCACTTGGTACTGAGGTTTTTAAATTTATTACGGTTGCAAACACAAAGACCCCGGGATACAGGTTGCTATTAGGACACTTAACAAAACCACACCAGCATGGAACTTAAACTTGCATCAGGATGCTGGCAATCTAGTTTGCTAGGTCTGGCATGGGCAGGCCTGGCCCAAGACACCTGAGGCAAACCATAAAATGGAGGAACGAAGTGGGAGTGAAGATCTACATAGGGAATAAGGACAGGGAATAAAGTCAACCTTGCCCAATGTTTGAAGGCAGGCACATATCCCAGCAGACCCCCGAAAGCAGCTCCCACCATTTCCTCTCTAGGTGTGGGAGGAGGCTATCAGTGCCTATTATTCACTGAGAGGCCACTGTAGAGGCAGTCGCCTCACCTTGCCTCACGGGTGGGCTGGCTGGGGTTATGGGCAAGTAAGAGTTAACAAGATCTGATCTGGCTGATACCAAGGTAGGCAAGCAGGCAAGTTCTGAGAAAGGTTTCAGGTTGCTCAGGAAGATGGTTCACAAATGGTACAGGGAAGTTCACCTCTGGTCCTCCTCCTGCTGCACTGACAAACCATGAGCTGAAAACCTAAGAGCAAACCTTGGTTACAGCTCACGGTTTGCCACAAGCCCAGCTTCAGATGACATGCTAAGCCAAACCAAACGATGGCTTAGCTCACAGAAGAATCACAGGAGAAGTAAAGCGGCCACAATCTCCTCTCCGGGAACTGGTGTGTTTATGCTAAGCTTGCCTTAAAGTTATGCAAGGGAACTGTGAGGGGAGAGACTCCATCAGGTAAGGCCTCCTTCCACCTGCCTTGTTCCACCCTCTAGTCTCTGCTTCTCAATTTGTATTGTATTATTTTATGTACTGTGGCTTGCCGTTGTTCTACTGATTATAGTTTAGAAATTATTTATTGTAACTGTTGAGTGGATTTCTGTTTAACTATTATATGTTATTATTATTTTATACTATTCTAATAATTGTTGATGTTACTTTTTTGATGTAGGTTGCTTATTTTAAAGTTTTGTTTTATTATCACTTTTTTTTAGCGCATTAGATTGTTATAAGATGTACATTTTTTGTTTCTTCAGCTTGTAAACCGCCTTGAGTATTGTAAGATAGAAAGATGGTATACAAATTAAAAATGATGATGATGCGTGACTAGAGTAGGTTCCAAGTCAATAAAGGTTAGTCAAGACCTCTTGCTGCTGCTGCTTCTTTCTTCTTCTTCTTCTTCCTCCTCCTCCTCCTCCTTCTTTTGCTGAGTCAGTGTAGTAAGAAGTTGCTGCCCCACTTACAAACCATTAGGAGTGGGGAAAGTACAGTGGTACCTTGGGTTAAGAACTTAATTCGTTCTGGAGGTCCGTTCTTAACTTGAAACTGTTCTTAACCTGAGGTACCACTTTAGCTAATGGGGCCTCCCGCCGCCACAGCATGATTTCTGTTCCCATCCTGAAGCAAAGTTCTTAACCCAAGGTAGTATTTCTGGGTTAGTGGAGTATGTAACCTGAAGCGTCTGTAACCCGAGATACCACTGTACTGAGTTGGGGCTGGGGAGATTCAGGTTCAAAACCAACTCATCCATAAAAGCGACTTGAGGGAAATCCTATGTGTGTTGCCCTGGAGAAAAGGGCAGGATAAAAACATGAAAGGGTAAACTTGACAGGAAGTGAATGCCCCGGGTAGTCAGTCACATTTGTCTCAGCCATGCCTCATTCTACGCTGGTGGGGCATGGACGAAGTCCTGAGATAAGAGTCAAAAAGCAGCAGTACCATTAGACCAAAGGCCAGAGTCAAGTCCTGGCAGTGGAGCAAAGGCATAAGCTGGAACATTATCCTGATGCCAGAATAAACCTTTCAGCCAAATCCTTTGAACCACTGAAGGTCATTTGGGATCTCAGCACCACTGAGATCAATTTGCTCAAATTCACGTTAACTAATATAACCCAGCTGGAAACATCAACCAATAAAAGCTTAGCACAAAATGTTTAGGCTGCTTAAGAGTAAAGTTTCTGAACAATCCCTGAGGGCATCTAGATATTCTGAGCGCAGAAACAATGGAGAAGTGTTGTTAAATGAAATCTGTATGTTGTGCCAAAACGTCTCGAACATCAAAGCACAGCTTCTTCCTCTACACTAAGAAATTATCACTACAGATAGATAAATCGGAAACGGTCACAAAGTTCATTTTAGAGAATAAGACAGCAAATAATTGGCTCATTAGGACAAATATCAACGTTTTTTGATCTGCAAGGGTTTAGGAAGTTTAGACTATATATTTTTAAAAAACAACAACTTGCACAGATATAGTTGGTAGAGTCTTTTTTTTTTAAAAAATGTATAATTACACATGTTCTGCTTCTCACAAAATTATCATTTTTCACAGCTGCTCCAGCAAGCCAGGAAGAGAGCTAGTCTACCGCATATCCAGAGTTTCCATGATAATACATGTGACTAAGGATCACTTGAACCAAAGCAAAATTAACAGCTCTGATTCTGGTATCATACGAGGAAGAAGGAATAATCGAAAGACGCCCAAAAGAACCATCTGCCTCGTTCCAACTTATCAGAAGAGAACTCCTGCAGGGGATCAGATCAAACCACCTCTAAACCTAAGATGTTTTAATTCCAAGTCATCTAAGCACTCTCCCTGCCTGTCCCCAAATTAAAATTGATTGACAATTCCTAAACTAGAGAACACCACACTGAATACAAATACATTGCTATAATCAATTCTATCTGAATTTTTAAAATATGTATGTCAATTCTTTTTGCATATTTATGCTGCCCCCAAGTAAATGCTAAAAATGCTAATGTGTAAAAGATTCAATTTTTTTTTATATTTAGAGACAGTGTTATTTTATCCTTCTGTTTTAACAAACTTCATGCATATGCTTCTGCACTAAAAAAAAAATCTAGATATGAATAAAAACAATGCTCCACCGCTTACCAAGGGAATAATAAGAAAAGATTTGATATTATGCCATTATTTATTGTGATAAAATCTTATTCAAACAATGTATCTGTTCTGTGTGACTCCACTTAAACTGAACTAGCTTCATGCCAATTTAGATCTGTATTTTCCCAGTTATTGTGCCGACACAACATACAATTCAGAATTCTTTTATTTAGTTCTTTGGCTTTGAGCAATGTAATATTTGTGGCTCAGAACCAGCCAAGTTCATTTCTGTATGTGTGTTGGCTGTTCAATTTATCCTGACTTCCTGCATACTTATTTTAAATGCATGGTTAAACTTAATGTGCATAAAACCAACACATAAAACCAAAATCTCTATGAAATTAATTTTCTTTAAAACTACAGGCAAGCTCGGAGGCAATTTTGTTTCCACACTGCAATATATTTAAAACCACCACACACACGACTTTCAGCAGGTATACTACTACTGAATCACCTCTTTCCTCTGTTAAAAATAAAAAATGATACAGGAGATGATAAAATTATGACTAATATATTAATAGTATATTAGAACATATAATTATTATAACTGGCACCTGCCTTTCTTTCTTTTTTTTTTAAAAACCCCACCTTTTAAAAAATCCCTCTTTCAAAAATGAAAAAGATAATGGAATGAAATAAATATGGTTTTGAATGTCATTACAAATTTCAGAATCTATTCTCACTGATAAAAATTTGTATGCTGTGTTTGAGCAAACTGTCATGTTAATCACATTCCTCAGTCTGGTGGCTTCAGTAATAAGCAAGCTGAAAGGTAGGTGCTATTTTGTTTTTGTTAATGTAGTTGATGGGCTCCCCCCTTTCCAACACCCTAAGAGGGAAAAGCAAAATTCCCATTTACTTTTCCTGACCTCTGATTTAAAAACAAAGATTGCACATTATTTACTACTGGATGATTTCCCTGGAATTTAATGAGGACAAAGTACAAATATGACAGATGTAATTATCATAGTTTTATTCTGCACAGTCAGGGTCTCCTTGTGCTGTAATTGCAAGCTTTTCATTCAACCGCTGGCAGCAGAGTTATTACCTCGGTATTTTATGTTATTTCAGAGAACAGGAAAGAGGACTTCCAGCTCAGTTTTATTCCAAGGAATCTCTAAGCATCCTCGCATTGGAATAGTAATTAAAAACAACAACGATCAGCAAGATATTTTATCAGATTTCTTTGCAGATTTCTCTCCTTGTTGCTTTTTGAGCGCATTAAGTGTAAAAAAAACCACACACAAAAAACCCTGGGTTTTCACAACGTATTGGGAGGGATGGGAAAGTGGGGGCAGGGAGGGGGGCTGCTAAGCAGTTTCGAGAAAGAAACATGTGGGCAGGTGGCCAACGCATTGTCTGGTGCAAAGAAGGGCTCCCCCAGCATGTATTGCTTTACTCATTTAGACTCAAGCCAAGGTTGAGTGAGCCCCAGCTGGAGGCTGGACCACTGACCCTGGAGCTGGAAACACACAACTATACGCACACCCCTGGAAGCCTCCCTTTCCAAGGCCTGAATGTAATTGCTTTATATTACACTCCGGCTTCATCAAGCCCCTCACATGCCGAAGGGAGGCGAGTGGAAATAAAAAAAACTTTCTAGTCCAATTCATAGTTTATAGCTCTAGCGTTATTAATTTTCCGTTTGGAATACAGGGCAATTGTCACCTCACATCCAAAGGCTTCGTGGCATCAAATATGCCATTTTATTGGCACGGTAATTGCTGGAAGCTATTAAATTTTGAACCACTTCATTTATTTATTTTGAATTTAAAAAGATTATTTGTAGTTGGTGAAGAAGATCAAACCACTGTTATTTCAGGTCTCCACACATCTGCTACGTTTCATTAGCCTTTCCTATCTGTTCTTGGCTAGACTAGGGTTAAGTTCTCAAAACAAACAAGAGATGTTTTTAGCCCATCAGTATGAAAGTTAACAGGAGCAAGTTCTCTGCTGAGGACTTGAAGCTTACTACTAATATTGCACTTACAAAATATCATGCACCTTCAATATCATGAAAATAGTTAACACATTTTAAATATGGAACCAGTAAAATTACCAGACAATCATGGCATTAAAAAGCTATTTGTTCCTGTCAATAAAGACACATCAAGCAAGAATGAAGCAGAATTTTAAAACATTCTGATGTTACCCTAAAGCATACTTTGCTCTTGGAAACAACCAAGGACTGTGAGACAGCTTGTGTGACACACAGTGAAGCCACATTGAAACATCTATTTTGGCCAAACACAGTTTGATTTGTGTGAAACTGTAATGACTGGAAGAATTTGGACTGAGGTGTGAGAAATGGGACTAGATTTCAGTTACCCTTTGTGAACTCTGAAAGGAAAGGAAAACAAAACAAAGTTCTGATTCTGCTTCAGTTCACTTCCTGCAATGTCACAAATTTTGCCAGTCTAAATTATCAGGGCACACAATTTTGCCGTACAATAAATACAAAATGGCTACTTGGCTTTAAGGTGATCCCAATGTCTTTCCTCAAGATAGATGCTGTTTCAGAGGGCATCTGCTGTACCTTACCAACAATATTTTGTCAGTGGGGAAAAGCAATTCTTCCCACAGCTATGGGAATGATAATGAACAGTAAGAACAATCACTATGTCCCCAAGATATAAGGAGTTTTACTAAAACCTATTGCAGGGAGCTGGGCAAGTATTTACTCTCCCACCCAGAAACTCCCGAAACTCCCCATTTATCTAAACTCTCACACTGTGGCATTCTTAGCCAAATGATTAATACAGCTACTGAGAAAACACCCATTGTACATAGCTGCTATCAGAAGCAGGCAAACTGGTGGCCGCAAAGTCACAGGAAGGGAAATATTGGAGGGATGTCGCCATGTGGACTCAATAAATTGCTATTATAACTTGCATCACAATCAACCTTTTTCTTCCATCAGAACTAACGTTTTAGTTTCAAAAAGGCAAAGTAGTATTTTTTTTGTTTTATACTTACAATAGGACTTGCGTTGATGTAGTCCGAGTTGTCGTGACTGTTTTCAGCTTTCAAACATATCCTGCAATGATCATCTGATTTTTTTTAAATAAAAAAAAAGTTAAAATCAGTATTAATTCATATTTATGTTAAAAGAGATCTTTCAAAGAGCATTTCTGAACAGACCACTACTATTCAGCCTGTTTTTTTTTGCATACTTGCTTCTAAATATAGACATTTCCAAAAGACTGATTTAAATGGTTAAGAACCATATAAAAAGTGTTCTTGAAATGGAACTTGATATGTTGAGGAATAATTGCTATTAGGCAGGTGCCTTCGCTGTATTGTTTTCAGCGCCTGCTAAAAAAATAAAATGTTTTTATTTACACAAGTCTATCATATATTTTTTTGAAAAGAGAACTACTGATTTTATTTCTAGCTTGATACATTTTAACGCAACATGTTTTTAATGTTTGATTTTATCAGTATTTTCAAATGACTATTTTATATCATTTTATGTAAACAGCTTAGCAGTTTTTTTTATGATGAAGCAGTGTATAAACCTCGCCACATAAATAAATCAGTAAAATGTTTGGGTGTCTAACAAGTTCACTTAAAAACACACAACAATGTTTAATATAGACTGTGCTTCAGGTTCAGTAGCCCCTAGCAAGGGCATTAATGAAGCCAAACCTTTCCGTGTTCCTTCTCTGTAAGAGCATGACAATGCTTAAAGACCATTGCCAATAATAACAGGTTTATATTAAAGGGATTTCCACACCAAGTTCATATGTAGGGTAGCTGATGAAATTTAATAAATAGCGTCGATCTCATGGTACAGCCTTGTGCATTCAGTCTGATGTACAATACAGAATGTTTGATACACCTACCAGAATAAGCAAGTACATGGAATAGGAATGTGCTGCTTTTGGCTGAGCATGAAGAGCACAAAAAACTTTTAAAACACATATATGCCCTGGCTACTCTCGGCTCCACTTTCCATCCTAGGCCCAACACGGAGAGCAGCTGCCTTGTAAGCTCATCTATCAAAACCAACAGGTGCTTATACACTTGACTGGGTCTAACCGTTCTAACTACAAGCCAAGAGCATCGTGCACTTTTGGATAAAGGTATTTGTGTCCAAAAGCCATGCGCGAAAACCGCACCATGAGGCTGTCGAAATGAAATGTCCTTTACGCAAAACGGCACTTGCTGTTATCATAGAATTGTAGAGTTGGAAGGGACCGTGAGGGTCATCTAATCCAACCCCCTGAAATACCTGAAATTTTTTTTTTGCCCTACATGCTGGGGCAAAATATGATAGGGGTGATATGATAGCCATGTTCAAATATATAAAAGGATGTCACATAGAGGAGGGAGAAAGGTTGTTTTCTGCTGCTCCAGAGAAGCGGACACGGAGCAATGGATCCAAACTACAAGAAAGAAGATTCCACCTAAACATTAGGAAGAGCTGTTCGACAGTGGAATTTGCTGCCAAGGAGTGTGGTGGAGTCTCCTTCTTTGGAGGTCTTTAAGCAGAGGCTTGACAACCATATGTCAGGAGTGCTCTGATGGTGTTTCCTGCTTGGCAGGGGGTTGGACTCGATGGCCCTTGTGGTCTCTTCCAACTCTATGATTCTATGATTCTATGGGAAGTAGTGCAAAGCATACTTTGGAAGCAGCAGCATCCACCATGAAAAGTCTGAAGCACACAGCAAGACAAGATGGGCCACAGGAATATTAACTGTTCCTTGCACAGAGTGGCTGATAACAGTTCTTTCGACACATTTCCTCCTCTAATTGCAGCAACAGGCAAAGGGGAAAGCAATTAAGTAATGAATCCAGCTTAAACTGTACATACACGCAACCACATCTTGTGAGCGGTTCTTCTGGGCGTTTTCTTCCTTATGTGCAATGGTAGCTGCATTGGGCTCAGCCTGATAAGCACAAAGTGCTTCCCATTCTTTCTCCAGGCGATTCTTGTTCTTCAAGTGGTCTTCCATATAGGACTGAAATGAGAAAATTTCAGAGGTAGTATTATTTATACACTCAACACTCTGCTATTCCAATTAAAATCTGAATGGACTAGAGAGGACAAAAACCAGGCATATGCAAACTCCAGCCCTCCAGATGTTTGGGACTACAATTCCCATCATCCCTAGCTAACAGGACCAGTGGTCAGGGATGACGGGAATTGTAGTCCCAAACATCTGGAGGATCGGAGTTTGCCTTTGGCTCAAATTCAAGAACTGCTTGACTATGGCTGTCTGCCCAGGGGCTTGCTTCTTATCTATCTATCTATCTATCTATCTATCTATCTATCTATCTATCATTTATTTATTTGACTTATAAACTGCCCTTCATCAACAGAATTCAGGGTGGTTCACAAGATAAAAGCAGAAATAAACATAAACAACAAAACAGTAACCAACCACCTCCCACAAGGCTGAAGAATAGCCAAAGGCCTGGTTGAAGAGGAATGTTTTCGCCTGGTGCCTAAAATATATATAATGAAGGTGCCCTGGCGGGAGCATTACACAAACAGGGAGTCACTAAAGAAAAGGCCCGTTCTCGTGTTGTCACACGAAGAAAGGCCTTAGAGTCCAGGTCGGTTTATATGGAGAGAGGTGGTCCTAAGCCGTTTAAGGCTTCATCGGTCAAACCCTTATGGAACCCAAGTTTCTCAAAACAGCATAGCAAACTAGTTTTAAAGCTGAAAGAAGTTTCAAAAGCTGCTGGATCCCTGCAAAAGCAGGTTATGATATTGCTGAGCCAAAATAGGGCAGGGCAGGGCTGTGAAATAAGAATCAAGCTAATCTGCTGTTTGGCCATGTGGTGCAATTCATGAGTTCCACCTGAGCCACAAGACCCATGAAGCTGGACTTCTGACATTAGAGTCAAAGTGAAGAAAACAGGAACAGAGTTGACTTGCTTCTCTGGTTTCCCCAACATCTGTGTACACATCCTCTTGTCTCATGCCTAGAAAGCATTGATCCATGCGGTTTTCTGCTGTCTAGGCATGAGTCAGAGAGGTTTCTACTTCTGTCCCGCTGCTCCCCCCCCCCCGCAAAACTTGCTCTTTAGTGCTAAATCAGAGCAAATGTAAATCTGGAGAAAGTCCGATTGGCATTTGCTCCAATTCTGTGGTAAGCAGCAAGTTTTCCCAGGGGCCGGTGGCAGGGCAAAAAGAAGTCCAGGGCCAAATTAGTCATGGTGTTAAATGTGTTCTTTGCATTTAACCTGCATATATTTTTTAAAATGTCATCACTGGGGTGGGGTGCGGGGAGGACTGATAATTAACAGCGTCAGGGTAGGAGGCAATAAAACAAGGAAGTAGCACAAGAATGGCAAGACAAAGCAAAACTAACTGAAGTGAAGATCACACTGTACGCGTCCCATGTGAAGAACAGGCTGGTCCTAGCTTGAAGCAACACAATGCACTTTTATATAATATGCTTACTCTTCTCCTAAACCAGTCAGACTCCAATTCAAATCAAACTGAATTGTAATTTGATTACAAATTCTGTAATTTTGTAATAGTCCTTTCAAAGTTTCCAGATAAGTATTACCAAGACTGTGATGCATGCATACTCTTGTTTAATTCATATATATATATTACAAAAGGTAGGGGGTAGATTCAGAGAATTCAAATTAACAAAAATAAATAATATATATTATAAAAGAAATGTAGGAGATAGTTGTTAAATGCATATTTTTAAAAAAAAATCCAGCATGAGCTTATATTGTTAATGAAAAAAGTTTTCTGTTTTTTTGAGGTGCAAAAGATAATAGAACTTGTCACATTTCTTGTTTTGTTTACAGTAGTCAATAAGGGTTCCAAAAGTATGACATTTATTGGCCTTTTTCATGATAAATATTGTCATGGGATATTAATTTTTTGTGTGCATCTTAAGACTTTGCACACAATTCAACAAGTCCTCATGCAATGTCTGACCTACATCAAACTACTGAATTCCTGGCAGTTTGGCAATAGGCAGGGGGGAGAAACCCCACTTTTTTGACTTTGAGATCATGTCACCCCACTACAAATTTATTTGTATCTTCTTCCTGCATATCCTGATTAGTTACTAAAGAATAAAATACTTCAGAAACTTCAGAAGAATTTCATACATATAAATAATTCCAGCCTAGCTGCATCTTCAGAAAGGACACTGAAGAACTGGAGCAGGCACAGAAAGGATATGCAAGACTTCATACTTATGAAGAAGAGTCATCCATTAAATCTGATAAGCAGCCAATATAACTACAGTAATACCTGGGTTCTCAAACGCCTTGGTACTCAAACAACTTGGAACTCAAACACTGCAAACCCGGAAATAAGTGTTCCGGTTTGCGAACTTTTTTTGGAAGCCAAACGTGCTCTGTTTTGAGTGTTATGCTTCCGATCTGAGTGACACACATCCGTTTTGAGTGTTACGCTGAGGTCTGTCTGTTTTTGCTATTTATTGTGTCTTTTTGTGTCTTTTTTGTTTTGTTTTTGTGACTGTGTGGAACTCAGTTCAGCTACTGACTGATTGCTTGCTTGTGTGACTGCAGTACATTGTTTATTGATTTCATTTTATGGATCAATGGTCTCGTTAGATGGTAAAATTCATGTTAAATTGCTGTTTTAGGGGTTGTTTTTTAAAGTCTGGAATGGATTAATCCATTTTGCATTATTTTCTATGGGAAAGCATGCTTTGGTTTTGGAATGCTTTGGTTTTGGAACAGACTTCTGGAACGGATTAATTTTGAGAACAAAGGTACCACTGTATTACTACTTTGTGTTATGCATAATAAGCCCATGAACACAAATCACAACAGATGCTGTGATATCCATGGGGCATCTCTCTAGCAATCTATTAGCCATGATAGCCAAAATAACAGGAGGTGCATATTTCCAACATACCCTGAACTTCCTGAACTTTTCACTAAGACTGTTAGTAGACCATTGGTTTGACTCAACTTAGCAATTTCTATGCTTCCACTGACAGCACAGTCCCAACACATTTTTACTAAAAAGGTCCACTTATTTCACTTGAACTTATTTATTATTAAATTTCTACCCCGGTCTTCCTTCCAAAGGAGCCCAGGGCAACTTACAAATAAAAAAGCCAAGATAGCAGCCTATGAAGTCGCTCCTTCTATCTCCCAGAAATGGAGGTGATAATGAATACATTAGGTTTTTCCCTTTCCTTTCTACCAGTTTAGTAAAATTGTGATGCCATCCTTCTAATTGTACAGTGAACAGTATCAATGCTGATCTTCCTTGCAAATCAAAACATGCATTTGTTTGTGTGAAAATGCTGCCTGAAGTATAGTCTAATTTTCTGCAAAACATTCATGCACATTTGCAAGCTGGTTTATGGAAATCATATCTGCCAAGGGCAGTCAAGCTAAAAATAGAGGCATTTGCAGAAGTGGGAAAACTGTGAGAGGAGTACACATTTATTGCCGCTGAGATATTTTGGATTATAAGATTTGTTTTGATGGAGGCAGTGAGAAAATGCTGGTACTTGAAAACCACAGTGCCACCTATGTCTTTGGTCTTTCCAAGGTTCTGTGGTACTGTATTATTTTGATGTGAAAGGATTATCCCATTAGATTAAAAGGCATTTGGCACACATAAAAAAGACACCTCATAAAATAGATTTCCAAAGATTATACAACAATCCTTTCAGGGACTGGGGGGGGGGGAGCTATATCTTCAAAGCTCAAACTTCATCTGATTTTCAGTGGCCCAGTAAGCCTTCATAACTACAGAACCCTGCATAGCTACAAATGGAGCTTTGTGAAAACACCTGGATCTGACTTTGAAACCAGCTTAGTACTGCAATGGTAGCCAAAGTTCCACCTGCTGAAAATTCTCGACCCTGTGCAACTACTGCAGAAACAAAGCAGCCCTTGAGTATGGCAACTCTGTGGATCATTTCGTGCATGCAAAACAGCTACTTCGGGACACAGAAAGCTGCCTTCTACCGAGTCAGGTCATTGGTCCATCTAAGACAGTAGAATTTGCACTCTGCAGGGTTTCACATGAGGGCCTTGCTCAACCCAACCAGGCAATATGTGGCACTGAACTTGTTATGCACAGCATGTGTTCAGCCACAGAGCTACAACTCTTCCGCAGTTACGGAATACTCTCCATGAAAATGTGATGAAATCCCATTGTATAAACTTTATCCATTTTTTTTTTTACCTGAAATCATTTTAAGAAGACATGATGACACCTCTGTGAGAACCTGGCTGTGTCCTTAACAAGATGAATACAGGTACTCATCTTACCACAACTACATGGTTGCTTGGCCAGCTGTTTCAACGACACTGTATTTTTCTTCCTGGCCTCAATTCTCCTATGTGCTAAGCTGTGGGGTCCTTATCCAAGTGGTAAGGTTTACTCACATTTTTCATGTGATAAGCCTGTCTGGCTAAATTGCTACAGTCCAGACATGCTAACAACTTCAGTATCTTCCCATCTCCAACAACTCATGCTTTTCAAAGTGTTGGTTTTTTAGAATGGAGAAAATCGTACCTGCTTTCTCCTAAATTCTGGTTATGAGTAACACTGGAAATTGGCATACAGAAGTGATTTAAGATTAACCAGTCTTCATCAGAATTTTGCTTTGTTTATACAGTGTGCTGGGGGGGAGAATGTGCATAGCTCTTATGCTCCTAAAAAGGCAAACAATAACAAGGCACCATGCTGAACATGAACTGCAGACTAAAATAAATTTGCAGGAAACATAAAAACGTTTGTCAAGTGCAATTAAAAAATAGTAATTGAGATGACATATAACTTTTCCATCTAAATCACACGTTTTAATTTATGCTTCTCTAAGCATAGGTAAGGGACGTGGGTGGCGCTGTGGGTAAAACCTCAGTGCCTAGGACTTGCTGATCGCATGGTCGGCGGTTCGAATCCCCGCGGCGGGGTGAGCTCCCGTCTTTCGGTCCCAGCTCCTGCCCACCTAGCAGTTCGAAAGCACTCTTAGGTGCAAGTAGATAAATAGGTACCGCTTTATAGCGGGAAGGTAAACGGCGTTTCTGTGTGCTGCGCTGGTGCTGGCTCGCCAGAGCAGCTTCGTCACGCTGGCCACGTGACCCGGAAGTGTCTTCGGACAGCGCTGGCTCCTGGCCTCTTAAGTGAGATGAGCGCACAACCCTAGAGTCGGACACGACTGGCCCGTATGGGCGGGGGTACCTAGGTAACCCCTAAACTAGATTCGGTAGACAAAAACTTGTCTTCTGGGAAACCTTGGCATTGGTAAACTTAGCAGACCTATATCAACTGAAACCTACCCAGCAAAGCATGATGCCACATTCTGTGTTTCCAGGTTCATTTGTATTGATATCAATACAAAAGGTTTTCCACAGAGCATCTCGCAAAATGGTGGCTACCATTATAAAAGCTTCCCTATTTTAATAAGCAAGGTAATAATCCCCCAAGATACCTGCTTTTAGGTTATCACTCAGTGAGAAACTGCAACTTCTGTAGCCCCTGCTATTCTGCAAAGCTCTTGAAACAAATCTAACTTCAATTCCCATTATGACATTTGGAAGAAATTTGTCTCAATTTACTTGCATATTGTTGAAACCGGGGCATGGCAAAGCTGCTAAGGAACCTCTTGCCCTTAGATGAAGATCCTAAAAATATTTCCAAACGGAAGTGTCAGGCCAGCAGATTTAGCAAGTCTGGCATCTTCAGACCACACAGGGACTATGTCAATCCCTATTTTTCATTTCCAAATGGTTGTAAGGAGGACCAGAACAGGAGGCATAACTGGTGCAAAACCAGCTAGTGCACTGCCAAACCCCCACACTCAAGATAAATTTCTTGTTTGGTGTACTTCTTACTATATTCCCAATACAGACACTTCCATTGCTGGGGAAGCTCTTGTCTCAGCCAAAGAAAGCAGCTTCCTCCTGTTAAGAGGGGAGCTGTCCTTGGTACCAAAATATGTACTTTAGATGTGAATAGTACACCCATTCAAGGAAGAGATGTGCTATTGTTAGGTCAACTGAAGCTTAAAGCCCCGCTAATAGGAACGGAAACATACCGGTAATTAATGTTAAAGATTTGTATAACGTGGGCTTGATCTGTATTTGAGGCCTGCAGTATCGGAGGCAGTATGTCTCTAAATACCAGCAGTATGGGATCATGAGCAGGAAACTGCTTTTGTTTATGATTTTGGCTTACCACTGTGAGAGCAGAATGCTAGACTACATAAGCCACTGGTTGGCTCCACCAGGGCTCGTCTAACATTCTTATAAAACTTGTTCCATCTACCTGTTCTTACCTAGGTGCCAGTTTTTGCTCAAACACCAGTTTCCACCACTTCACATTAAGTTGGTGGATGTAGAACTGTTCACCAATACTGTCATATCTAAGGTTAAGATGTTGGAGAAATTATGAGCTGCTAGGCTCAGTGGCAGAGAATATGCTTTGCACAGAACACGTCCCGGGTGTTAGTATTTCATGCAGTCCGATGCTGCAGGTGAGATTGTTATAAATCACATGTCTGTCTGGGACGTGTCTGAGAAGACTATGGGAACGGAAGACAGCCTTATCTCTCTTCCGCTGTATGTACTTTGTAACGTACTTTCACTTTGGTTGTTCTCTGAGAGCTGGAGAGAACAGATGCCATTATGCCTTTGTCTGTACATAGTGTGGAAATAAATAGTAGTTTCACTCTACGATGCCTCAAGCTTCTTGCTGTGTTAAGCCAGAAGATTAGTGTGCATATATCAAGCTGATATATGTCGCTGGGCGCCCTGGAGAAGAAGGGAGATGCCTTTTTTAGTGCTGCACACATCGGAGGACGCTCGGAGTTCCAGGGGTTTGCAGGCCACCCCGGGCATTTTCCAAGACTGGGTTTAATCCCTAGCACCTCCAGGTAAAACCCTGGACAGCTGCTACCAGTCAGTACTGAGGTAGATGGAGCAAGTGTATGATTAAGTGTAAGGGAATTTTCTATTGTTGCCCATGCTGTTTGACCCCTTCAGCAGAGCTGCAATGCACTCTGCATGAGACTGTACTTGAAAACTGTACAACTGGTGCAAACTGTACAGCACCACAACTTTTGCAGGTATGTAGGTGCCTACCACACCAGTTCTCTTCTGCTTGCATTAGCTGGCTTCGAGGAGCGACCCAAGATGCTGGCATTTAACTTGTAAATCTTAAGCTCAGTGTACTTGAAAGGAACATAGTCTTTCCTACGAACACTGGAAGACATGGCTTTTCCAGTTGTACCCTTGTACAGTGTCTTGCTGAAGTTAAGTTTACCTGACATTTTATTTATGCTGTTTTTATGCTACCCTTCTCCCAAGAAACCCAAGGTTCCCCCCACTCTGTTTTATCCTCACATGAACTCTGTAGCAAAGCTAAGAGATGGTGACTGGTCACTGAGCTTCATAGTCAAGTGTGGATTTAAATCCAGGTATCCCTGGACTGGATCCTGGCCAATATGCTAATTACTACATCACACCTTCTGCTATGTAGCTTCAGGAACATGCTCACAGTTTGGAGTATATATGCTTATACTAGTGCTGGACTGTCACAGTGTCATAAGGCTCATTCATGTAACTATGATGGGTTTTGCTGGTATACGGAGCTACGTAGTGGGTTTTTCTTATTTTAGTTACTGCATACTTCTGCTGATTAATGGAATGTGGTAGCTTCCTGAGTTTTTTAAGTTTTAAGATAATTAATTAATTGTACACTATTGTTTAGTCCCGGACAGACTGTTGGAGCAGATGTCTGAAAGAATAACTAAATGCATATCCCCATCCCTTGGCCTAGCATACATTACATAATTTTTCTATGAACTCTACAACCAATCATAATAAAGTAAGACATGAATATAAAACTCTCACCAAGTCCGTACCAAAACCACATCCACATCTTGTGTACATCCTCTAAGTCATGGAAAACCCATTTCTCCCCAATTTGCTTAGAACTCCCTTGATTTATAATTCAGACAGCCAGATCACCCCCAAATGGAAAATTACAATTAAGGTAAGGATGCACTAGAAATCTTAAGTCTTGATTTATAGGCAAACATTGCTGTAGCAAACCTGTATGAAACTAGGTAACACTTAGGTTAATGCAGCACATCTCGTGTGTTTATGTTGTGTATGTATATATTTGGCATAAAATACAGATATTATCATCATATATATATGAATTCATTAATAATTTTTTTGCCAACTGAAAGGAGGTTTTGAGGTCCAATGATGAAACCACGACCTTTTAATTCTTAATGGTGGTTTGTGCTTTTAAAGAACTGGCACAAATGAAGACATCTCAAGTGAGCCAAACCTTATTCAGAGATTGGTCAGCACAGCTAACCATGGCTCAGGGCAGGTTTTTCTAAACCTTATACAATAGCTGTAATTACACACACACAGCTAGAACGGGCCACCCACGTAAGTTGCAAGTAGACAACCCTGTTAACTGGATCCATCTTGGAAAAGATCCAACTTCACTATACAGGACCTTCCTTGATCTGCTTCATAATGTTGCTCTCTAAAGAGTCCATGTCTGAAGCAGGCTGGGAGAAGGCTTCCCTTTAGCAGCAACCAGGATAGGAGGATGGAGCGGGAAAGACATGGAGGCTTATTTGCCTGGCATATATGCACCCCTGGAAAGAAGGAATCCTATCATGGGATCATTTCACACATTCTGCTAAACTGTTCTCATTGTTGTTTTAAAAGCACTAGGGCTTAATGTGAATGAGCAGTGTCTTCTCCATGGGGCAAAACAAGCCAGAGTCTAGTTGGACCTGTCATCTGCACCTGGGCTCATGGTTTTGGGTTGAGGAGAACAAACCAAGTCTGGTAAGCCAAGAACAAACTTTGGTTACCACTTGAGGTTTTCGTTTGAAGATAAAGCACAAGTCCAGGTTCGTACATCATAACAAAGCCTACCCCTTCCTTGTTTTAATAATAATAATAATAATTTTTATTTATACCCCGCCCTCCCCAGCCAAGGCCGGGCTCAGGGCGGCTAACAAGCAAGAATAAAAACAAGTTGAATGAAAACAACTTATAAACAAGATTAAAATACAACATTAAAATATTGAAACATTAAAATATTAAAATGCAGCCTCACCACAGGAGGAGAAAGGAAAAAGAAAAAAGAAAGAGGGGGAGGGAATCAAACTGGCTCCAAGCCAAAGGCCAGGCAGAACAACTCTGTCTTGCAGGCCCTGCGGAAAGAAATCAGATCCTGCAGGGCCCTGGTCTCGTGAGGCAGAGCGTTCCACCAGGCCGGAGCCAGTGTTGAAAAGGCCCTGGCTCTGGTTGAAGCCAATCTAACTTCCTTAGGGCCCGGGACCACTAGGGTGTTGCTATATATGGACCTTGAGGCTCTCCGTGGGGCATATCGGGAGAGGCGGTCCCGTAGGTAGACAGGTAGGTAGAACTGTTTTGTGTACAATTTGGCCAGAGCAGCTGAAATGGAGGAGGAGTGTTTATGAATTTTTGAGTTGTGTTGCTCAGCATGCTGCTGGTTCACATCAAGCTATCATTTGTTTTAAACCATGGCTTACTGTGACATGCAGAACAGTCCTGGTTTTGTTTAAAGCTGCAAAAGAGAGACCTTTGCCACATTAAGTGATACACTGCAGCTTTTAACAAAGCTAGAGGCTTCTTCTTCGGAAAGAACATTTTCTCTTGCAAGCCCCTCAGTTTCCATCTGCCTGTAGTAGTGACTGGAAGAAGTAACTGCTTTTTTCTCCAGCAAACCAAACCAAACCAAACCAAACCAAACCAAACCAAACCAAACCGTCAAAGGAGAAACCAAATCCACATTTCTTCACATCAGAAACGTAACACATGAAGCACTGAAAAAACCTGTGGGGAACAAGACACATTAGAAATGAATATTTTTAGCTGCCGTGTACCTACTTGAATAACTGCGAGAGAGTAATCTCCATTGAAGCAGGTTACCACCTTAAATTGTTCCATGTTATTAGTATTGCAACTAGTGGGCCTAGTCAACAAATTACATGCTGGAATTGCAAATATGAATGGCTTTTATATGTGGCTTTCACTGAAAACAGGCTTCTAATAAGTGAGCCAAGTTGCTCAATGCACTTGTCAGTTGCTGAACTTTCTATCCCTCGCCCTCCACCCATGATGCAAGAAAAGATCTACTGCCTCCAATTCTGAGATAGGTGGACTTAGGTACTGATGTTGCTGAGATCATATGAAGCTGTAATAGGTCATACAGAGTTTGTAGCAATTGCTAAGACAAATGTACTTATTACACGATAGACTCCTTAGGTGATGCAAAACTCAACTCCCCATTGCTGCTATGCAATACTTCTGCTTTCTAACCAATTAAGATGGGAGGGGGCAGCAATTTTTATTGGGCTTGATGTGTCTCAGAGCAGGAGTTGGGTTGAAAAAAACACACTATTAAACAGAATTAAAACTGAGACCCATTAGCTCATCTCCTGCATCTCACGGATGAACTCATCCCCCAGAGGCAAATTCAGTAAATTAACACTTTTGTCATAAAGTGTCAGTTGCCTTTCACCATATAATGTATGCATTTCATGCAAACAGAATAAAACCCTCCCTCTCTCTGCAATTCATGCCTTTCCTATGAGATTTCCTGACCCATCTCTACAGAATACATTAAAAGCACTAAAAACTGTTTCCAGAGAGGTCACAGAGGAAAATGTTTTGTACGACAGCACATTGTTTTAATTATCTGCTCTCTGAAAAGCGCCAGATACTGACGTCTGGTTTCCTCCCCCCTATCTGGAGGAATAATGCCTGTACGATATAATCCAATGTGCTTATATCGTCTTCTTTTTGATAGTGCACTGCATTACTGTATGGGTGATAGAGGTCCCTCTGGTGGGGACCTTCTGGGGTCGTTTGTCCACCTTTGGTCCCCGACTCTGCACTCAGCTCTCACCTGTGGCTTTCAGCATGTGACAGTGGCAGCACCCTGGAAATGGCTTCGGCTGGCTGGCTAAACCGGGTGAGGGTAGCCAATGGGTCTTGAACACTTAGTGAATTATGGACTTCCTCTGCATGAGAAGACAGGCTCTGGTGGATTGAGCAGACAAGACCAATAATGGGTCCAATGGTCAAGGTGGTTTCTACCTGTACTGTCGAGGGAAGCGAGTGGCAGGCGGGGCTTGCCAACCTGGGAAGGGAGCCCATCTAGGAGAAGGAAAACTCTAATCTAAAATCTCTGCTGCTTTGTGAGAAGCAAGGGCTACTGAGTACACACAGCACAAGTCTGGAGTGGAGATGGTTGGATGGTGTCTTGTAAGTCTCCTTCTGGCAACTCCTGCAGCCAAGCTGGTGCCAAGCGTATTGCTCTGCTTTCCTTTGGAGCACATCAGCGAGGCTGAGACGAGGGTCTTGTTGTACAGGACCTCCATGCACACTGCCCAGGCTTGCACTCCAAGGAGGTCACTTTGGTGCTGCTAACACACCCTGTTGTCTCTAATAATAATAATAATAATAATAATAATAATTTATTATTTATACCCCGCCCATCTGGCTGGGCTTCCCCAGCCACTCTGGGCGGCTTCCAACAAAATATTAAAATACTGTAATACATCAAACATTAAAAGCTTCCCTAAACTGGGCTGCCTTCAGATGTCTTCTAAAAGTCTGGCAGTTGTTGTTCTCTTTGATATCTGGTGGGAGAGCGTTCCACAGGGAGGGTGCCACTACCGAAAAGGCCCTCTGCCTGGTTCCCTGTAACTTGACATAGTCAGAGGCCAACAACAGCATCTGACCACTTTAAAGATTCAGTCTCGAAATTTTCTGGACCAGTCGATACAATACCACGGTGGGGTATGCTAGTCGATATACCAGAGTACCACAAAAAACATATTGGGACACTGGCAGCAACAGTGAAAAGCTCTCTTCAAAGTCTGTTAAGCCTTATTAAAACACTACTTGATGAAGGATTTTTTTTTTTTAACCACAGCACACACAAAAAAAGCTTCTCCTTAACTATTTGACACTTTCAAATAAGGAGTACAATTTGGAAAGCATATTAATTATCCAAAATTAAATGAGGACACATTACATATTAATTGAATCAGAATTATATAAAGCACTATATTGCTCTGTAACCTTTTTTTTTTAAAAAAAGAGTCCTTGGCTCCTCCTAGGAATCACATTTTTTTTTGTACCTGAAGACAATTCTATGCTACGTTCCAGACTAAATGACACAATGAAATGTTTACACTAAATGGCAACCTATGTTCTATTTACTTAAATTAATATACTTGTTATGCAGTGGCCGTTGCTAGCTCTGCTTTTCGTAATGCTCCAATAATAGAGTTTTGCAACATGTAAAAGGATTATTTCAATCCAATCAGCAGGTGCTGGGATCAGTGTGTGTCAGACAAACACTTGCTAATCTCCTTTCTTACACTTTGCAGCTGCCAAAGGTGCTCAAGTGAAATCCAAACGAAATTACTGGATACAACCTGGTAGGGACTGAGATGCAGGGCTTTGTTTCACCCACTTCCCTTTGGAACACCTGAAAATTACATTTTATTCTAACCATTGTTAACAATTCAAAGAGAACGGCATCAGGTATACATATTTTTAAAGAGGGCGTAAGAGAGAGCAGCAGCAAAACTACATACTTAAAAATGAAATAGTGTAAAAGCTCTTTCTTACACTATGTAGATACTGTTAAGTAGGTAAGCAATTTATAATCCTGATTTAGAGATTAATAGCTATTATTGGTGAGCACGGTACACTGAGAACATGTCTGAGATTTGCACAAAAGGGCTCCTAATTTATTATTCCTGATGTCTCTTAGACCTTAAAAATAATCCAAGTTATGCAATGAAGTTTTATCCCTGCAATTACTTTGTCTGAAATAAACCTTCAACAAAAGAGAGGGGACATTTGTCAAAGGGGGATAATACCTAACTCTTTTCACTTTTGCACAGCCTTTCATCTGACAATGAAAACCACACATACAGACACAGAAATCACCTCTCAGAACAAAAAGAGAGAGGTTATTTTCCCTTGTTTGTGGATCAAAGGAACCAATAAAAAAACCCCCAAAAAATAAAATAAAAGCAAAATTTACATCATCCTTGAGTAATCACTGGTACTGGAATCTCATTATGACAAGATTGCTGCTGAAGAAGAATGGAGTAATTTCATTTAAACAATCCTCATGCTCCATTTACACAGGGACATCGTACTTAAGGATTAGAGCCCAATCAGCGTAGATTGATTTAAATCAAGTTGCCCATTTTGAAATCCACATATTTCTTGGACAAGCATGCGTATTAACTGGTTGCTATAACAATTCAGATATCCCGGCATGCAATGAAAGATGATTGTTTACTATGAGCACTTTTGCACTACAAATTGGTATCAGCTTAGGACAGAGGTTTTCAAACTTTTGAGACCAACGGCTCCCTTAACCAACTACAGTGGTACCTCTGGTTAAGAACTTAATTCGTTCTGGAGGTCCATTCTTAACCTGAAACTGTTCTTAATCTGAGGTACTACTTTAGCTAATGGGGCTTCCTGCTGCCGCTGCAACGCCACTGCTATGCGATTTCTGTTCTCATCCTGAAGCAAAGTTCTTAACCCGAGGTACTATTTCTGGGTTAGTGGAGTCTGTAACCTGAAGCGTCTGCAACCTGAAGCGTCTGTAACCCGAGGTACCAATGTACATTCTTTCTGCAGCACCCCTGTGGGGCTCAGGAGCCCAGTTATGTAACCCCTTGCCAGCAGAGCTAGCAGCCTCTCACCCTTTTTCAAACACCCTCCCTTGTGGAGTGTTCCCTCAGCCTCCTCTCCTCTTTCCTTGGGAGTCCTTTGGGGAACTGCTGCTGTCGTTCCTGGTCTCTGAGCTGCCCTCTACCACCCCAAAGAGAGACCCCTCCCAGAAGCCTGCAGAACTTAGAGCCAGGGTTGCTGCAATAAACAGCTGTGCAATCCTTGGGGAGACAGAGATGTGGGAGAGCATCAGAGGAGGGAGGGAAAGAAAGAGGGGCAGAGGCCAGTCTTGCCCACGGCACCCCTGACCATCATTCAAGGCACCCCAGGGTGCCACAACACACTGGTGGAAATCCACAGGCTTAGGAAATACAGAAATTGTAGACGTGTCGATTCATAAATAAGTCCTACTTAACAAATCAGGATTTACCTCTGAACAAACATGCATACAATTATGCTGCAAGTGTTTGGTATCCAGGTAAAATAGAATTCCTTCATAGAAATAGAAGTTAAACTGCATACATATGTAAAATGTATTAATAAAAAGGTAAAGGGACCCCTGACCATTAGGTCTAGTCGTGACCGACTCTGGGGTTGTGGCGCTCATCTCGCTTTATTGGCCAAGGGAGCCGGTGTACAGCTTCCGGATCATGTGGCCAGCATGACTAAGCCGCTTCTGGCGAACCAGAGCAGCACACGGAAACGCTGTGGACCTTCCCGCCGGAGCGGTACCTATTTATCTACTTGCACTTTGACGTGCTTTCGAACTGCTAGGTTGGCAGGAGCAGGGACCGAGCAACGGGAGCTCACCCCATACAATTAATTGCAATAAAAACAGCATGGCACCAGCCCTTTCATTAAAACCAGTTAAGTTTCCAAAAGCCTGTTGGAACAAAATAAAGTCTTCACCTGCCAGCAGAAGGACAAGGAAGGAGTCAGCCTAACTTCTCTAGGGAGGGAGTTTCAAAGTTGGGGGCAGCCACTGAAAAGGCCCTCTCCTGCATCTCTACCAAGTATGCCTGTGAGGGTGGTGAGACTGACAGAAGGGATCTTCCCGAATATCTCAAAACCCAGAGAGGTTCATATGAGGGAATATGGTCTTTCACAAAGCTTGGACCTAAGCTGTGTGGGGCTTTATAGGTCATAGCCAGCACTTGGAATTGTGCCCAGACTGGTAGTATGTGTAGCTGTCGTAGCAAAGGAGTCATATGCTCTCTACAGCAATCTCAATTCACACATTACCTTGTCCTCTTCTACCTCCTCAGCTGCTCAAGCATCATGTGTATTATGGGATGAGCTAAGTGGGGCCATTTATTTATTTACTTCCGCAAAATGCACAGACAACATTTCCCAGCTTCCAGGGTTGGTCAACACTTACAATCAATGCACCAATCTATAACAACAAACAAAAGAAGCACTGAACAAATAAAACAGAAGCCCCTATTTGATGCCAGATGGGGGAGGAAGTGTAAAATAAATGTCAAGCACGAAATAAAACAAAGAAAAACAGCAGGCATGATGGAGCACCCCCTTGCCCCAGTCACTCCACAGAAAGGCTTTGGCAAATCAATGTCTGAAACCGAAGAATGAGGTTTAGGACAGTAATTTTAATACCGGAAAGAGGTGTTCCTTGAGGCCACTGGACTTTGCACTGAGATTTCTGAGTTAGCTTGGCACACAACATATCGGATAAGCCTAAACTAAATGTCGCAGGGACATGTGACAATTGCAGCGAAGCAATGTGTTTCATTCCCACTACAACAGCACCCCCCCTTCTTCTGCAAGCATTCTGCACTCCACAACCCAAAGGCTCCCCCCCTGTCACCCTTAGGTGGCAGTGGCAGCACCCAAAGGAAAACCTCCAACATGCGTATTAATGCGTATTATATTATTATTATTATTATTATTATTA
This sequence comes from Podarcis pityusensis, assembly GCF_964106645.2. Taxonomy (NCBI): domain Eukaryota; kingdom Metazoa; phylum Chordata; class Lepidosauria; order Squamata; family Lacertidae; genus Podarcis; species Podarcis pityusensis. Next base: position 13,568,991 of record NC_138037.1, read on the forward strand.
TTATTATTATTATTATTATTTTAAATGTGCTTGGAAATGGACTGAAAGCAAGTGGAGATCTTCAAGCAATTGTGAGATGTGTCCCCAACAACCCGTTACTGCATTTTGAGCTTTACCACAGTTTCCAAGCAGCAATACAGTGGTACCTCAGGTTAAGAACTTAATTAGTTCTCGAGGTCCATTCTTAACCTGAAACTGTTCTTAACCTGAGGTACCACTTTAGCTAATGGGGCCTCCCTCTGCCGCCGCCGCCGTGTGATTTCTGTTCTCATCCTGAAGCAAAGTTCTTAACCCGAGGTACTATTTCTGGGTTAGCGGAGTCTGTAACCTGAAGCGTATGTAACCTGAAGTTTCTGTAACCCGAGGTACCACTGTATATGTAACAGTCCGACCTGAAGGTTAGTAAAAAACAGATAAGCATAGAAAATCTCTCTTTCTGACCAGAAAGGATTGCAACTGGCACACGCCTTAGCTTAATCATCCTGATAAACTGTGTGTGTACACAGACCTGCATGCATAATGTATGCACAATAAACAAAGATGAAGCCACAAATCTAACTCTTAACTTATATTAGGGGAAACAAAAGGCCCCAGGTCCAATCCTTGGGAGATGGGGCTGGGAAAGACTCCTGCCTGAAGCCCTGGAGAACCACAGCCAATCACCACAGACAATGCTAAGCTAGCTGGACCAATGGTCTGACTTGGTATAAGACAGCTCTTTGTGCTCTTATGATTTGTCCCAAGGCATTCAGCAAACTTCATGACTGTGCAGGCGTTCGAATTTGGGCCTTATGTCTAAGCTCAAGCACACGTTGCTAAAATAAAACAGGTAGCACATCCCAATTACCACCATGCTACTTTCTAACAATAACACACGCACACACTCACAGGGCCTACAGATGTTAGTACTCTTCCCCATCCCATAACAATATCCGACATTCTCCAGCAGGCAAGCAGAGGATGCTTTCGGTCAAGGGCACTGAAAGAGATTTGCGCAAATGCTGTGCTTCTACTGACAGACTATTCTTGATCCAGCAGAGGTTCCCATCAGCCAATGGGGAGGGAGGCTTTTTTCTTAAGACCACCCTTTACCCTCTTGCCCAACCTCTAATGCTATTATGATGGGTTCCCAACCCTCTGGAACAGATTTGGGAAGGTGATGGGAGCTGTAGGGAAGAAAATGAATATGTAATAATTGCCTCTTTTATGAATTCCTCTGACAGAAGCCTCAGAGCCTGAATACAAATAGGGGAGGAATTCGTTCGGTCTGCAATGTTGTGCACCTATCCAATTCACACCTTCAGAACTAATATGCAAACTAGCCTTCAAAATTCACACTTTTCTGGATTTTATGATGCAATTCTCCAACAGAAAAAGAAATGTACCGATAAAAGCATATTATTCGGGGAAAGTGGACATAAATGTGTATGTTAGTGAAAATAATGTACAAAATGCATTATATTATGGAACAGTGTGCGCAAAAAAAGGGTATGCACACAAAAATGTGTATAAATTTTCATCCTTTTTTTTTTAAGGTTTGCAAACAACTGTGGAAATGGGATGAACTGAATGTAAAACTGAGTAACTGACAGAAACCAAAACTGACAGATTAGCCAGTCTCCAGATATAATCCACAGTCTTTTGAGCCCTTAAAACTGAGATGAGGTGACACAACTCAATGAGACAATATTTCTCAGCTCTGTTCATGCTCAAAAGGAAGCAGTGCCCAAGCCTAAATCTGTTCAGTGACTAATGGAAACGGAAAATGATATTTAATAAAAATGTTTATAGGTGTTTCAGAAAATATGGGAATATGTATCAAATGCATACTGCTTTAGCAATTGGATGCGACATAGATTAAAATCTTCCTACTGATGCCAATGCAGTAAACACAGCCCAGCCTTTCTCCACAGGAATATATATGTCTTTCTCAACATGAACAGAAAATTGTGGGTGTATTTTGATCAGTTATATTTTATTTGAGCCACCTGGAACAGTTAGAGAACAGGTACATTATGTAGCAGATCCACTTTTTAGAACATGGGTCGGCAAACTAAGGCCTGTGGGCTGGATCAGGCCCAATTGCCTTCTGGATCCGGCCTGCAGATGGTCCGGGACCCGCCACGTGGACTGTCAGCGTGCGTGTTCTTTCCCTCTCCCTCCCACGGCGCTGCCTCCTCCTCCCTCCCTCCTCCTGGCTTCTCCCTGCCCTGCCTAGAGGAGAAAGGGGGCTGGGCTTTGTTGGTGCTAGCAGCAGCAGCAGCGCTTGAGTGGCCGCCATTTTAAGCAGCCCCTCTCCGGATCCCGTTCACGCGCAGCTCATCGTCCCACCTCCGCCAGCCCCTGCCGCTCGCAAGACACAGGTGAGCAGCCACTGGGGCTCGTGGTGCTCTTGCATCATTCCCCCCCCCCAAAAAAAATATAGTCTGGCCCCACACAAGGTCTGGGGGACAGTGGACCAGCCCCCTGCTGAAAAAGCTTGCTGATCCCTGTTTTAGAAGGTGGTACACAGTAGTCAAAATTGTGCGATCTTACGATCAGAGCAGACCCACTGAAATTAATGGACCTAAGTTAGTCATGTCTATTATTTTCAATGGGTCTAATTCGAGAAGCGCTAACACAAGAGATTGCTTTCAACTTCAAATAGAACACATTTATTATTTATATGAATACATGCCAATAGGCTAGATTGAAGCATGTGGTGTCTTCCATTTGGAGCCATAAATAACCCTTCCAAGTGGGAGGAGCCTCAACACAGGAAGTGCAAGGGCTCAATGACATGCGCTCAACTCACCAAAGCGGCTCTGCACACTTTAGGCTGAAATCTTATTGGAAGTAAATTCCATTCACTTTAAACTAGAGTGTAAATATTTGCACTGAAGATAATGAGTTCTCTACAGTTAGAAGGGCAGGTGCATCCCCCCTTTACCACCTTGCTGGTTTCATGTCACGTATTATCTAACCTAGCCCAACAGCGATATGAAAACCCAGCACAACATCCCATTGAAATTCCTGGCTGGTAACCACACTTATTTATATATAAATTACGCAAATTAAAATTCTCATTGCAATTACAGGCCTCACTTGCCAAGTATAATGCTAATTATTCAGACATTTTAACATGGCGATGGTTGGTGACAATACTGCATTTCATCTCCGCTTTTAGACCCTACAAACACTGAACAAAATCATTGTCAGTATGTTAAAACCCCTAATATAAAATAGATTTTTAAATGTTGGTTGTTACACCCTTTATCCCAGCCATCTTTGCTCTGATATTGCGTTGCCCCCCTACTCCATATACCTGTGTGTGTGTTTATATACATTTCAGATACACAATATATGAGCAAGGAGCTATGTAGCAGTGTCCAGATGAACAGCTTCAGCCACAATAAAATATTCATTCATTTGAAAAATATTTGCAATCTGTCCAATTTAAGAAAATCCTTGTTAACCCAGGAGAGGGTTAATTTCATTGCAAACAATGTTCTCGAAAACTCTTACGGGCAAAATGCTTTAGTGAAAAGTTTTTTTTAAAAAATATATAAGATAGATTTAACAATTCCAACATTAGGCATTAATCCTCTTTCATTCAAAACTATGCTGATAATAATTTTTGCTTGTCATTCAAATGGTAAGTAATAATTATAGATTTGGGGCTTCCATCCCTGCTTCATTAATAGTAAATTGCATGGAAGTCTGAAATGAAGTCAGATATGATACATCTCAAAATGCAATTTCCATAGCTTTCCTTAGTTATGTATAATTAATTACAGAGTTAATAAGGAGAATACGGCAAAGAAAGGGAGTTTATTCAACCAGGCTGCCCTCCATTATCAGATTCCTTTTGTGCAGTTTTCTTTCTTTCAGCAAATTTGGGTGACAATAAACCAGAACTGAATACATACATTACTAGCTGGAGCACTCAATGGTTTTAAAAAATTGTAACCTACTACAAGAATGTGTGTGTGATTTTTTTTTAAAAGGAGGATACTTTATATTGTTCAGTAGCTCCATTGATTTATTTCAATGCATTTAAATATGTATTTTCAATTTACAAGTTTATTAAATGCAGTGGTGTTTTTTACTTTACACTGTATAGAAACAAAGCAAAGGTTCTATATTTGTCCTTCAAAAGGAAAAGTCCAATACTACCTCAATCTGACATCCTTTTCTTATGTCCCAAAATGAATTGAAAAGCCTAAGGTAGTTATGGGACAGAGTTGCAGAACCAGGCGTTGTTGGACTCCAACTCCCATCAGCCCCAGCCAACATGGCCAATGGCCAGGGATGATGGGAGTTGTAGTCCAGCAACATTTGGATGGCCACAGGCTCCTCCCCCCAGTATAGGAAACAACAGGTGTAGCAATGTGAATATAGGCAGGCCACATGTGGGGAGCATTTTCCCACTCCCAGTCAAAGCAGTCTACTGCCTGAGAAATAAAAAGGCAAGCCATTTTTCAAGAGCTGCACCTATTCCCTTTGCCTTTCCAATAGCAGTCTGTGGATTTATGTAACTTGGACCATGCCCCGCTGGAAATACCCCTATAGGCTCTAACTTTCTTTTCCTCTATTCTTACTGCCCTTCTAGCACATATATTCCACACAGAATTCTGTACAGGTATCAAACTACTGTGGCTTTTGGATATTCTTCCTATAGAACCAGCGTTGTCACCTGCGATTTTTGGCCAATAAATGCAAAATGGCTACCCCTGCGATTTGGCAGCTTGCAGACACATGGATGCAAATTTGCAATTGTTAAAGTTACAGGCAAACTAATGTGGGAAAAATTGAATTCTGCCTCAGTGCAAATACAAAAGACCACCTCCACGCCCGATGTCCCAGGTCCACCATCCATCTTATGTCGGACTAGAAGCCTTTAGCTTATGGGGTGCCACAGGGATCGTCTTTGGTCTCCCTATAACCACTAGATGATGTTATCAAAAGATCTGGGCTAAAGCATCACCAGTGGGCAGCTGATAACACTCATTTTTCACTGTCTGATCCAAGAGAGGAGAAAGAACTCCCATTATCATTGGAAGCTCAGGTGGTACTGGTAGCCAGGAGGGATTTTAACAGTTTTAGTTGCTTGGTCTGCCAACTACCTAGAAAAGGTGGATCTGGCCTCTTTTCACCATCCATTAGTTCAATCCAGGCTGCAATTACATGGGGCTGCCTTTAAAAAAACAGTTGCAAAACTGCAAATGGTATAAATTGTGGTTGCCAGGACACCACTGGGAACAAGGCAGTCAGATCAAATGACAGTTATCCTACATCAATTGTCCTGGTTACCAGCTGATTCCTGGGATGAAGATAAAGTGCTGGTAATAAAATTTAAAGCCCTTACTGGCAGCAATCAGGTTATCTTAAGGATGTCCTTTGCCTATATGAATTTGTATGAGTTTCTTGCTCTCTCGTCCATCATTAACAAGTATACTATTGGTGGATATCAAGAACAGGGCCTTTTCAGTGCTGGCACCACAGTGTGGAATTCTCTCCATAGGATGGTGTCTAAAAAGAGGTACACACAAATAATGAAGTGCCACCCATTATTTCCTTCTGCATTGCCATGTATCTTAGTGCTTTGATTGCTACTGTTGCATTTTTATATTCTTATAATGTGTCTCTTAAATGTAGGCCATTTTGGAAAATTAGTTTGAAAAGCAGGTTATAAAACCAGTAAGTAAATCCCCACTTCCAAAAAATAATGTAGCAAAACACAATGTGCCTTTAGCTGTTCCGAACGAAAATTAAGAACAAAGAGAAGGGGAAACAAGAGCTGTGCCTCCAAGGCAAGAGTCCAAGCTGCCTCTTGCAATGAATGGTACAAGTCAGTTTTCCCTGACAGGTAAGATAAGTGCAAAGAGTAATTCATTTCCTGGTATCTTTCTGCTTGACTATCTAGGCACCCACATTAAAACACAATTTCTCACTAATACATACACAGAAACATTTTTTTCTCCTCCCTTCAGACCGGCTACATATTTTCAAGCACAGTGATTGAACACCCTATCCAAAGTAATGTGAGTTTAATTAATGCATACAATATTTTAATACATAAAGGTTCTTTCCGATGGGTCTTCACCGAACCACATTTTTGAGGGTTTCTACTGCCGTTCTCAAGGCTTTGTTTTCTTAAACAAAGATTATTTTAAATGCAATATGCAAGAATATTTGAATAAATAATTAGGAGTTGTTGATTTTTAAATAGGAAGGAAAAAAACCATCCACAGTCATGTTATCTCATTTGGAATGCCAAAGACATGGTATTTTCATTGTCCAACTGCAAATACACAGACCATCTAAAGAGTAGAACAGATCTCATAAATATGGCCTCACGCAACTGGTGTACCAATTATGGCAACAAGGATATTTTTTAAATAAGAAGTATTGCAAACTTTTCATATTTTACGTATATCTACCTAGCGTTGTATTAATACGAAATTCCCTGGGCATGCAACCTCTGACACATACGAAAAACAGAAGATAGTCAAGGTGATGACCAGGGAGTTTCTTAAAGGACAAACATGATGGAATACAATGGTGGAAAGGTTTGGAGCCAAAGACAGAAGCTACTGAGCAAAGTCTCATTTTAAGCCACAGGCTTAAATCTGCAGCTGAGCAAGATAACTCATTCCCACTACTACCTGTTTGGAGCTAGAGAGAACACATTGCTCCCCAAGCTGTCCTTCCTTGCCTTGGGAAAGAACAAAGGCTCTGCCTTGGCTCTATTCAGATGCAGCCTACTGGAAGGGAAGCAAGGTATATGTGGCATTCACATGTGCAACTGGGGACATGATCATGCTGGAGTACAGGGATGCATTTGTGCAGGCATGACAGGGAGCAGGAGAGATACAGATGGAGACAGAATGCTAATTTTCATTGAAAACAAATGTATGATAGGTGTACTCATGTATGATGAGCGAGCTTTAGAATAGAATCAGATGCGCATTCTGGAGGAAGCTCACCGGCCACTAATCACCAGCAATATAACTCTCCGTACTCAAAGAATATGCTCAACTTGCACGTCTTTAAAAGGATCCTAGAAACACTAGCACTGGACAAAACACCGTCTGTTCAACCTTCCATTTAACTTTCTTTTCTTGGCATTCAAGCAAGAGAAATCCTTTCCATCTGACCTCCTGAAAAATTGCTATTACCGCGCCTTCTAATAAGAACAGAAATTTTCTCTGCCCTTTGTCTTTCACAGAGACCAAGGCAAAGCAACACAGAATTTTCACGAATCATTGCTATTTGCTTATTTTAGGCTCAGTGGGTTTAATTTGTACACACTCGCAATGAATGCCTTGCAGTTCGGATTCCCAAAGTGCTGTATCAACATTTCAGCAGCCCTTTTTTTGAACCCTTACAACCTAATGCATAACACATGTTGTCCTCTTTTTTATCTACCAAATATCAGCTTACTCAAGGTTGAATGACAACAACTGAGTGTGGGATAATGAAACAGCACTGCTATATTCCTAACCAACTAAAAAACACAGAAAAGTGCTCAAACATGCAACCTGAATCCAATTCCAGCTTTCGTCAAGTTGACAGATCAAATATTAATACACAAATGATCATGGTAAACATTTCTTTAGCACGTGCATCTCCATTTATATTTCTTTATTTTATTAGATCTTATCTCAAAACGAGCTTTCCTTTTGGAGGCACAAACCATAAACTTTAGCAAGACAAAGTTTTCTTTAATTTTTAAAGGCATTATTTTGTGAGACCAAAGTATCAGTGAACTAGTTCCAGTTGTGACCTACAAGAAAGTAAACCAATAGGTTGGAGCAGAGCATGGGGGGAGGGGGGGAAACAGATCTGAAAAGGTGTAACGGTTGGGGTTTTTGTGTGTGTTGGGTTTTTTTTTGCATATTGAATCCAATTCTCATATCTGAATGTGTCTGCTATACTAAAATTCAGAGCCCCAGGAAGTTATTTAGCTAGGAAAACTGTTCAGACTCAGTACCTGGTGTTTAACAGTTTTGTTTTAAGTCAGTTTTATAGAAATTTATTGAAATTGGCTTTTGCAGTTAAAGTTTAGAGTATATGTTCAATTCTAACAATTAAAAAAACACACCACAAAACCAGCAACTTAAAACTAAGAAGGCAATGACAGAGGAGGTGGAGGAATTGCATTTTGAAAAAAGCAGTGCTGTAGGGAGACAATACAGACTCCTCATCAGAGCTTGTGTTGGCCAAGTCCGTGACATAATTATAGAGCAAGAAACCAAGCTGTTTCTCACCTACCCAGAACACCTGAAAGCATCCAGCGTTCAGACAGCTACACAGATATATCTGTTTAGACTGTCAACAGAACTTAGACCTATACCCCTTTTGCTGCCATGCCAGGTGCCAGAATATTGGCCTTTTTGCAATGCGCACTCCAAACACCCATTCTGATTCTTGCTGCCCAAGAATCTTGAGGTTCATTTTCTATCCGTGTGAGAGGCTGCTTCCTAAGGTTTTGAAGCTAGCGCTTTAATTTATTCCATCTAGCAGCAGGGCTGCTGCTGGCTGGCCTAGCCTAAACCTGGCAGAGGGAAAACAAGCCTTTTAAATATAGCTTGACTTATACCATCCTTTCTGCTGGTTAGTTCTGCTGGGTTCCCAGGTCATGTGACTGAACTGAACTGAGTTACGAGTCCCTCCTGCCCCCAGAACATCCATTATTCGGGGATGACACTGGCATAGGTTCTACGCAGCAAGTTCAGCCCTGGGATGTGGGAGTTAAGTCTGCATATCTCCAGAGATGCTCCATATCCTAAACTCGCACACCCTGGTGGATCTAGGGCTGGACTTGCACTCCAAGACACTAATGAGAAGAAACAAAACCAAAGCGCTAAGATTAACTTTAAAGTAAAAAGATTGGTAAGAAGATAACAATCCTACTGGCTTTTAAAGAGCTGGGGTTTTTTGTTTTTAATAATAATAATAATAATAATTTATTATTCATACCCCGCCCATCTGGCTGCGTTTCCCCAGCCACTCTGGGCGGCTTCCAATCGAATGTTAAAAACAATACAGCATTCAATATTAAAAACTTCCCTAAACAGGGCTGCCTTCAGATGTCTTTTAAAGTTAAGATAGCTGCTTATTTCCTTCACATCTGAAGGGAGGGCGTTCCACAGGGCGGGCACCACTACCGAGAAGGCCCTCTGCCTGGTTCCCTGTAACTTGGCTTCTCGCAGTGAGGGAACCTCCAGAAGGCCCTTGGCGCTGGATCTCAGTGTCCGGGATGAACGATGGGGGTGGAGACGCTCCTTCAGGTATACAGGACCGAGGGCGTTTAGGGCTTTAAAGGTCAGCACCAACACTTTGAATTGTTTTTTTGTTTTTAAAAAGAAAGTTTTATGCATTGCATTTCCCACAGTGCACCTGAAGCTCCTCTCTTGAGTTGAATTCAACAGCCTTAGCGCCTTACCAATATCATGTGCCCAGTAGAAATGTCCATGTTGGACTGGACTGGTTCTTCGCACCAGGATGAAGTGCTGCTTCGAGCAGAAGGACTCTGGATGGGCCCATCACTGAACTGCGAAGATATGCTGTTAATGCGAGACGTATGCAGAGGCTCTGGGTGGTCTGAGGTTTTCACTGCCATACGCTGGCGGCACAACTCCTAGAGGAGACAGAGAGAAGGAATATCCCGGGATTAAAATCCAGACTCCAAGAAATCATCCACCAAAACACACATTTAATACACAGGGGTTTGTCCCTACATGCAGGCCGGACTCCTGTTTCTGCCTCTGAGCTTCATGTGCACAAGAACTGCATACCAGACAGAAGGAAAGATGCAACACCAGCAGGATTGTTGTGCTATGTATATTGCTTGATTATCAAAGCTTATTAGGATTTGTGCAAAGCACAAGATTTCAAAATATTCAGATTAGGGTCAAAACTATGAATCCCTGTGACAGGGTGAGCTCCTGTTGCTCGGTCCCTGCTCCTGCCAACCTATCATTTCAAAAACACTTCAGAGTGCAAGTAGATAAATAGGTACCACTTCAGCGGGAAGGTAAACAGCGTTTCCGTGCTCTGGTTCGCCAGAAGTGGCTTTGTCATGCTTAGTCATGCTGGCCACATGACTCGGAAGCTGTACGCTGACTCCCTCGGCCAGTAAAGCGAGATGAGCGCCGCAACCCCAGAGTCGTCTGCGACTGCACTTAACGGTCAGGGGTCCCTTTACCTTTACCTATGACCACTGGGACCTACCTACTCTAGAATACTGATGTCAGTAAAGCTACTTTGGAATAAATTTCTGCAGAGGCTCCCGGCTTGTGGAATGCTCTCCTCAGGGAGGTTCAGCTATTGCCTTCATTATACACCTTTAGGTGCCAGACGAAGACATTCTTCTTTAACCAGGCCTTTGGCTGATTGGCATCTGATGCCCTTTAAAATGTGTTGTTGAAGGGCAATTAATGGGTTGTTTTGCTTCTTGTTTTTACAGTGGTACCTCGGGTTACAGACACTTCAGGTTACAGACTCCACTATCCCAGAAATAGTACCTTGGGTTAAGAACTTTGCTTCAGGATGAGAACAGAAATCGTGCCGGGGCAGAGGGAGGCCCCATTAGCTAAAGTGGTGTCTCAGGTTAAGAACAGTTTCAGGTTAAGAATGGACCTCCAGAACGAATTAAGTTCTTAACCCGAGGTACCACTGTATTATGTATTTTGTGTTTTTTATATTGCAATTTTGTGTTGTGAACTGCCCTGGGATCTAAGGGTACAGGGTGGTATAAAATTTTAAAATAATAATAATAAATGTTAAGTAGTACCATTAGCAGAGGGTTCCCAAACACAGCAGAGCTGGCTTACAACATTTTGAAGTAATCTATAGCACCATTTAAAATGGGTGTGTGGGTGTGTTTCCTCATAAGACCATTGGTTCGGAGTCTAAATTTGCCTAACTGCACCAGGGGGACAGTTTACCATTCAGAATTGTGTAGCCAAGTTATTCAATTTCTCTGCTCCCTTTTCACTTGGCATTATGCATATATTCCAGGGTTGGAAAAACCAGATGACTTCTTTCATGCCTCCTTGAATTGCAATAGCTACATCACACTCATTGGGAGACAACTGAAAACAGGGGTGTGTGGGGCAGGTTTCCCCAAAAAATGTATAGAAAACGGGGGGAGGGGCTGACAGATAACTTTCAAAATGTAAATTCTAGGAGTCCAGCTAATTTCCAAGGTCTGGATTCTCTGTCTGGCACTTAAAATACAGGAAGCCCACTTCTAACATTTGAATGCTATATGTTAGATTCCTCTAACATATACTGCATGCTTTACAGTTTCATTTTTTAATGACATACAGTGCGTTAAGTTTTTAAAGCAATTGCCTACATGTGCCACTACTATGGTACGTATGCACTAGACTTGTAGCTAGATAATATTAGGGTCCATTCAGTAAGACAATTCTCTGGTAGCCTGATAAGTAGGTCGGGCAATGGCAGTCCATCAAGGTTTCCTGGAACTTTTGCTTTGGAAAATGGCAGGGGTGCAAAGACAGAAGCTGAAGGGAAAGGTCCATTTGCCCCCCACTTTCTGATAACAGAGCCCCAAGCCAGAGCCCAATCGCATTTGTATGGTGGATGCATTTGCATGAGTTTCATATCAACCCTCCCTTGTTTCTCGTGCTGCAGTCCACACGGTATCTGGACCCAAGTCAGAGGTTACTTTTCATAGGTACTTGAAGGCATCTCTAAAATAACTTTTGCCCAGCTTGGTTACGGGCTACAGTCATACCTTGGCAGTCGAACAGAATGCATTCCGGAAGTCTGTTCGACTTCCAAAATGTTCGGAAACCAAAGAACGGCTTCTGATTGGCTGCAGGAGCTTCCTGCAGCCAACCGGAAATCCTGTTGGACATTTGGCTTCCAAAAGAATGTTAAAAAACCGGAACACTCACTTCCGAGTTTCAATCATTTGGGAACCAATTTGTTCGGGAGCCAAGGCATTTGAGATCCAAGGTACAACTGTATTATGTAGAACCGGCACCAATGTGGTATTCTAGATGGTTCTGCTTATTTGTATAGAAAAAAAACTTTCTAGCATCAATTATTATTTGCTGCTTACATTATATGCTTTCTTGGAATGGGAAACAACTGAGTAAAAAGTAAATGTAAGATGAATTTTAAAAGGTGAATCATTATGTGATTTAACATTAATTACTGCAAATAATACTTTTACATATATTGCATACAGGATCAATGAATAATCTGACAGAGGATGCAAGCCACTTCCTGTGCACTCTCTGTTCACGTAAAAGCAGCATTTGTTTAGGCTTCCATCTGTTCTTAGTATTCATATCCTGACCAGGGCTATACTCTACAACTGGTTTCCCTTGTTCAGACTGCTGGCATTAAGGTGGGGCAAGGGAAGCAATAAGAACAAGTTAGCAACCAGAAATTAATAGCTCCTATTTATACAAAAGTAATATGGCTGAAGATGGCATAACAGTTATGCAATCTCTGTTTTTCTACTAATGTATTTTTTAAGAAATATAAAATAACTTTTGCTCTTAGGGCAGCAGCAGGAAAGGAGGCTCCCCCCCAGTTGAAAGATAACAGATATGGAAAAAGTAATGAACCAATTATTTATATTAGAACAATTGAATTCCTTACTGAGAGTTTCAAAAACCATTCTTATAGTAGCTTCTGAGTCAACTGAAATTGCTTTGCATACCCAAAGAAAGCAGAAATGGTTATCTGAGCTACACAATGGGAAGTGCAGCCAAGATGTACAAAGGGTACATCAGAAAATGGGCGAGACTGATGCTCAATGTTAGTCATGCTCAAAGTAGATTCCTTGAAATAGATGGACTTCAGTGAGCATCACCCAAAATGACACTCTGTTTTTAAAGTAATAGAATGTTCTTTCTTCTTCCCACCCTTTCTTTATCAACACAACTGCTTCTAATATCAGAAGGAACAAGAAAATAAAAATTCCTTGGGGCAGTGACAATTCTTTACTTGCTTCCTTCTAGCCCAGGCATGGCCAAACTTCGCCCTCCAGCTGCTTGGGGACTACAATTCCCATCATCCCTGACCACTGGTTAGCTAGGGAGTTGTAGTCCCCAAACAGCTGGAGGGCCAAGTTTGGCCATGCCTGTTCTAGCCCAACCGGTCCTGGCTTTTCTTCTGCCGCAGAAAAACGGGAGACTTGAATGGCAACAGCTGAAAGGAACATCTTGTTCTGTGGGAGGGGGCAAAGCAAGCAAAGAGGGAAACCTCTTGGGTGGGTAAAGGATGCAGTGAACAAGGCCTGTGTGAAACCTTCTCTTGAGCCAACACAAGCAGGTTAGCACCCAACCATATACAATTCTGGGCACCACACAATATCTCCAACTTTGTACCCCTTTGTTTCAAATTCACAAAGGGTCTTTAGAGGAGAATTCTTAGAATACATTCTGGAAACACCTTGTTGTGCATACTGGAAACTCCTAGAACATGGGTAGGCAAACTAAGGACCGGGGGCCGGATCCGGCTCAATCGCCTTCTAAATCCAGCCCGTGGACGGTCCGGGAATCAGCGTGTTTTTACATGAGTAGAATGTGTCCTTTTATTTGAGTATATTCCCAACAGGGCCGCCACTGTTTCCTTTCTTACATTCATTTATTCACTTTATTAATTTATAATATGCTAGGCATTAAGCTACTACCATAGCAGCGTGCAACAATAAACTCCCTCAGATAAAACAGTTATGAGAAAAATATCAAATACCCCTTGCAAGTGAAGCCATCCATCTGAGAAAATGTTTAGAAATCAGATTCTCCATTAGCGCTGACTTAGTCTATGGGCTGAGGACGATTGCAATAAATGTTGCATTGTTCAGTGGAGCTGACACTCAGCCAATATTTAGTAGTCAGACCAGTAAAACTATGTTCTGTCTGTGATACTAATTCTGACAAAGCAGAAAACTCAAGGGTTGCCCCTTGGCTTTAACCAGCGTCCTCCAGACTGCATTCTGGTTTCCTCCCAGAACAACGTGATTCTAGACTAGCTCCACCTCAGCTTTTGGCTCAAGCAGAGTTCAAGGGTTTTGGTAATCTTATTTGCCACCAGTGAACCTTCCGCATTATTACGACTTCCATTTCAAAAAAAGTAATCAGAGAAACCATACACCACAATAGTGGACTGAAACCCTGTCCCTGAGCAATGGTGATGTAACACTTTGTGTGATTACTGCCTTGACGTTATTTCTAAGCACTTGCCAGTGTGAACCCACTTCATACATCCCCCAGTTCCACTAATTTAGTAATTAAATTTAGTATCAGTTCCGCTAATTTAGTCCTCTGTTGCTCCCACCCACCCCACCCCAAAAAAACAAGAACGAAAAACCTGTCCTGAAGTGAAATTAGTAGGGCAGACTGAAGGCCTACTTTTGGCGCAGCCTTTTTATATCTGAGTAGTCGAAAGACCCAACATGTTTTATTCTTTTCTCAAATGAAGTTACAAGTGCAAGTCCTCTTCACATTTGCTGGGTGTATATGGCAATACATAACAATGGTACAGAAAAGCTACAAACTTCTATTGCCTGTGTCACCAGATTTACTACCCATATCCTTGGGACTATCCATCCACCCTAATCACAAAATTATGCTCTCAGAAAGTGCTCACAAAACTATGAGCAACAACTGAATATTTGTTTCCCTGCCTAATGGGCCGTAGTTTGGTCAACACTGCCTGCGTAGTTGAACATTCCAGTTTTAACTAGCTGAAAACACTACTAATGGCTTCCCAGCTCAAGTGGCATCCTCTTTACCACAGAAAATTTCCTAAAACACACAGAGCAGCAGGAGCCTGTATGAAAGAAAAACACCCTTCCAACTCGTATGTACAACTGCATTGCAAGCTTTCTTTGTACATTTGATTGCAAGTGTCGTATTGTGATTTTTATATATTACTAGTAGATACATTTATATATTGTGGTTTTAAGTGATGCTGAGCTATCTTGAGGTTTAACAAATGTGTTCTGGAAAAGCAGGATACAGTGGTATCTCTGGTTACGTATCAATTCGTTCCGGAGGTCTGTTCTTAACTTGAAACTGTTCTTAACCTGAAGCACAACTTTAGCTAATGGGGCCTCCCACTGTCTCTGCGCCACCGCCACACTATTTCTGTTCTCGTCCTGAGGTAAAGTTCTTAACCCGAGGTATTATTTCTGGGTTAGCGGAGTCTGTAACCTGAAGCGTATGTAACCCGAGATACCACTGTACTCATTTGGAACTTAAACTCCCATTATTTACAGCATAAATATGGGGAAATGATAACATGGCCATTTTAGGTATCCTCCAATGGATTGTTAGACCACAAACATTTATTTTAAAAGCTAACTTGATGCTTATTAAATTGTTTCATGTTACATGGGAATTGCTTGCCAATGGAGACACCACTTCCTTCTCATTTCATTTCATCACACTTACTATCAAACATTTGTGCAATGTATTTACCACATATGATAGAAAAAACTTATTGCTGTGTGGCAGAAACTACCCAAATCAAACTAAAACATTTGGAAATACTGTTATGGTAGTTTGCAGAGCGCCTTTATGTGTGTGATTTTTTTTTAAAACAAAGAGACAAAGTGGTGATCCTAAACAGAACATTTATAAAAGCATATATCAAACTCTCCCCCCCCCAACACAAAAAACAAACATTTTTTAAAAAATAGAACCAGTTCTAAATAATTCCCAGTTTTTCAACAAACTGATGACTTGGCAGAGAGGCAAGAGATGGGTTTTTGAAGAAGAGCAAGTCAGTTTATGCAAGGCTAAAATTAAAATTGGGCTTTGTTTCCAGATTATTTTGTATTTTCTTATTTAAATATTTTTTTTAAATGGGATGTTAAAGACCCCACTTTTATTAAAAATATAGCAAGGTGAGTACTTCCTGCAAGCTCCTCCTTTTCCTTTGATGGGTGCAATTGGACAGGGAGACAGCATAGATACCGACAATGTAGTTATTTTCAGATTAACAGGAAGTTAAACTGGAGCATCGCACATGAGATTTTCTGTCAGAAGGGGTTGAATGGTTCTGGGCAATGCTATTGAAAGCAACACCTTCTAAAATACTCTTCCCTTTTCAAAGTAGCACTGAGGTTTCCCTTAAGCCACCAGAGAAAAGTTGGATTAGTGAAAGTCCCTTTAATCTTAAAGAGAGAATGGGAACATGTTCTGTACACTGCTGCCCAGGTGCTCCTACATTTGAGATCCTGCGGCCAATTCTAAGCCTTCTGCATTCGTGACCTATGTCAGGCAAGCACTGCAAACACAAACACACTCACACATCCTCAGAAAGTGAATCTCATCATTTAAGGAAGCGAAGGTTTCCTGTTTCAATGTGCAGACTGCATAACACCACAAGTGCCATCTCTTTCTGGGTGTCCCTGCTCTGTGACAGCAATGTGCTTTTGCTGCCACATGCTTTCGCAGCAGATGACAGCCATCAAGCTGTCACAAAAGTGTGGAGAAAATGAGACAAAAAAGGGGGATATACACACACACACACGAGAATAGATAGCCTACAACCGGGCAAGGTTTAACTTGTAGCGCCCAGAAAAATTCATTAGAACTACCTGGTCTCCCATGAAATATTGATCATGTGCACATGTAAAGGAGAGGATGGTTTTATAGCCAGGTAAAACTAGTTCTCCCCCCCCCCCCTTAATTAACTTTCCATCACAGAAACCCATTGGCCTGATTCATAAACCAGTTAAACTGCAACACTTAAGTTCAGCTACATTGGTTTAAATGGGATTAATTCATCTAGTATCCAAACACTCAGGTTTAACTGGTTAGAAATTCTTTAAGGAAGCTTTGAAGTTCCCCCATATGTTATTGAACCATACATCCCATAAACCCTGATCACTGGCCAACCTCTGGGGCTCAAGACTAGGAAGGGCTGCTGTCACCCCCATGTTCACTGAGTCACACACCCCTACTTCACTTAACTCTTATTTGGACGGCAGGGGCGCAAAAGCACTGCATTTCTGTCATGTAATCATTAACACACAACATAAAGTAAACGCCATCTTGGCACAAGCAAGCAGAAAACATTATTTTACCAGGATGGAGATTTTGTGGGAATCACATGGCAAGATTCTCAACATGCAGGACATAATTTTCCTCAAGATGAGCAGATGAAACACTGACATTCTTTTATAGACCATGGCAACCCCACTTTTCATACCAAGTGGGCCATTGTCATTGGTTATTAAATAGGGTCTCTTGAGGGTGGGCATAACCCACTGGGAAACTCTCTTTGGCATTTGCTGAGAAGCTCTTTTGCACTTCATTTTCTAGGCATGGTCCATTTACTTCGACAATTCTTGCACAGGACAAGTCCTTGATGATCGCTCCAAACCTAAACCCTACTAATAAACTTGTGCCATTTTTATCCCATCCTTCCTCCAAGGGGGATGGTGTACCTCTAAAAATAAAAGGGCTTCTCAACAACCCTGTGAGGTAAATTAGGCTGAAACCAGAGACAGACTTCCCTGGAGCTTCATGGATGATTCAAGATTTAAACCTGGGTCACCCAATCCTAACCCAACACTCAGATTATCACTATATCACACTGGGACCACTGGCTCACTAAACCTGCTCCACACTGAGATTCCAAAAAGAGGAAAGAAAAAACAAAACAAAACAGGCCAGCTAAACCAAACGCTCCAAGATCGCTATGTGAAAAACTGTTGGCAATGCATTTAAGATACATGTAACCAAACTATGCCTAAGGAAAACAAATCCTGGAATTTTCAAAACACAATTCCTATAGCACCACACTCTATAATGAGTTTGTGTACAGAAGAATGAACAAGGGATACATGAGTTTGTACTACATACGTCTTACTATAACAGGGAGTTGCAATTCCCTGCACTTTTTACTTGGAAACACTGAACTGAAAAAAGACGGAAGTCTTGGATGCAATATATGCCACCTTCCATCTACAAACTGGTCTAATCCACCAGACGCCTTTTTTTATAAACTAGACAGTGAGGTTTGTTTGTTTTTTCACTTTGAAAACAGTTCCAGGTGAGGCCAGCTCACAGTATGCAGTACAAGAGAGTGCTCAAACACTCCATGTTGAATCAGGTGTCTGGGGCCAAGGGAGATCCTGGAGTCCCTACTGTATGCACAGAAACCTATACCACTGATATGCAAAAGAATGCAATCCTATCCCTCATTTTCCTTTCAGTTTGCAGGATATATGGTAGTTCCATGATCAATAAGGAAGGCTGGGGTTTGCATCTACCAAGGGAACACAATGTCACATTGGAAGAAAAGGAGTATACAGCACCTACAGCAAAGACAGCTCAATTCTCATGTAGGATTGTACCAGAGCTACTATGGAGCTCAGCCACCACTATCAGCTCAGCCAAAGATCCTAGTTTTAATGTATACTATCACTAGGGGGCAGCATGACAACATCTTCTTGCCTATGATTCCCACCACCCACTTACACAGCTTAACATTTACATTTTGAGCACTGCATTTAATTCAAATTCCCTCCAGATCTGTAGT
Organism: Podarcis pityusensis; assembly: GCF_964106645.2. Lineage (NCBI taxonomy): Eukaryota > Metazoa > Chordata > Lepidosauria > Squamata > Lacertidae > Podarcis > Podarcis pityusensis. The sequence goes on from NC_138037.1 coordinate 13,587,519, forward strand.
GGATAGTTCCGCTTTGGTGGATAGTTCTGCTAGATGCAATTATTTCAAACTCCCACCTTCCATGCATGCCCCTAAATTACCGAGAAGGATCCAGCTTTAATTGTAACGCGGTTGCTTGCCATCCTAAAGCAAAATGTTTTGTCCATCTAGTGCTTTTTTTTTTATTTAATGTGTATAATTTTTTGTGTGAAATGGCAGCCACTTACAATCAGTCCTTTGATGAGCAGCCACTTACAATCAATTCAGGAACTAAATAAGAGAGTGAGCAGGCAGACAAGTGTTCTGGGGGAAGGAAGGGAAAGGCAAAAGTACCTCTGGATAGAAACCACCTTTATAACTCTGTTTTTATGCTTCTCACTTCAGGTTAATCTAAGATCAGCCTCAAATAAAATTCCCAACCAAAAGAAGCAGCTAAACAGAAAAGCTTTGTTATGCTGCAGTCGTTCCTAAGGTCGCTTGACTTTCTCTATCTTAGTCACTTTCATAGATTTAAGCATACCCATTTTGAGTATTCTCACTCTACTCTGAAGAGGGGGGAAACAGTCACTACTTATAGGAAAGCCCAAACAGCTAACGATGGCTATTACTAACCACCAGAAATTTCTCACATAATTTCAGATTCATCCCACTCTACCTCCTCATCATAAGAGCCACACGAAAGCCACAGAATTTCCAGATATTATATTTCACAAGTACACACCCAACACCCACATCTATCTCCAACCATGCATACAATGCTCCACATGAGTAGCATTACACTGTATGTTTCAGGAAAAAAAAATATTTCTCCTCCCCCTCCCTATTTCTCTCTCCCTCCCCTCCCCCATTTCCGCCTTCTAGAAAAATCCCGAAGCAAAAATCCTTACTACGTTTCCGCCCTTTCTTTTGTGGAGAAACATTGAGAGGAGACTTTGTTATACAGTAATCATATTGTCTCTGATACTGTAACATTATAATTTTCCCCCCACCCGGGCTTCCTTTACAGGAACACTGACCCCAAAATGACATTGTGAAGTCTAGGCAAAAGCTTTATTATTGTGTACACAAAGTGTGGATCTGGGCAGTAGTCACAGATGAAAGACTTGATTGTCCTGTTTTCCAAGTGATCAGTTTCTAAAATTAAGAGGTGCCAGAGCTTAAGCCTATACTCTCTCTTGAAGACCTTTCACCCAGCTCCCAGATATTGGTTTGTGTGGAGGGGAGAGGTGATCAGTGGCTAGGTAAAAAAATCATTGTTGGGTGTTGTCAAAAGTGCTCAGTTATTGCTACTTCATAAGCTGCAAGGCTGGATCTTAGCACTGAAAAGAGCTTCCAGGTGCAAAATGCTGTATACAGCCAATTCAAATTGCCCATTATTATTATTATTATTATTATTTTACAGAGGCCAATGATCACAATAACTCTGGAAACTTTATTCCTATATTGCTAACATTGGGTTGAAAAAGAGGAAAGAGAAAGCAACTGTCTGGACTGCCACATTTAATTGGAATTTTGCCCAAGTGGTCCTGGGATCCAACAACAATAAAGAAAAAAAAAGTGAGGGGGAAAGGTCATCACAGCAGTATAATTCCCAGGGATGGACATGAACCACAATATGTCAATTCAGTGCTTCCAAAAAAAATGTCCACTTCAGTCCAAAGCATTTCAGAAACTGCCGGATTCAGATCAAGATTTAATTTTCAGTAACCTTTCCTGAGTGGGTGAAGCCTGCCAAATTAGAGGCAAACAGGTCCATGGTGTGTGTTTTGTCTGGCCAAGGCACTTTTAAATTTTGATTTTTTTAAAAAAACAGTCTACAGCTCTACCCCCTCCCCTACATTTTTGACAGAATTGGATGGAATTTTCAGGCATGGTAGCCTCTTCTAAAATAATGGAGCCTGCCAAATTTCAGAAGGATAGCTACAGTGTGTTTCTTGCAAGGACATCTTTCCAACTATTGTAGCAGTTAATAAAAGGATTCACATAATCTTCCTTATTGTTTTCTGGGCAGTTTATATTAAAATAGCATATAGCAGAGAGGGGCCCCTGTGTAAGAAAGCAGCCAAATTGCAGAAAGGATGCTGCAGTTTTTAATGCTAGGTGCCTTTGAAGTTCATTTTTGTGGGGGAACAGTGAAAGGGATTAACTTTCCCTCACTGTTGTTTTGTAGGCAATGGTTTAAGTGGAATACATGGTAGAGGTGCCCCTAGGAATATAATAGCATGAACATTTTCAGAATGATAAATGCAGGGGCTAGGCAGCTAATAGCAAAGAAGAAAAAAGCAGTTTGAGGTTTGTGTTCTCAACCGGCACCAAAAATCCCAGAAACTAAACTGCAAAGCTGATTTGACAGGAGTGGATTTGGGGTGGGTGGGCATGTGGTACAGTGGCAGACAAATGTCCAACATTTTCCAAGCAACTACCACTAGCAGAACAAGAGGACAGAACCAGAGAAAGGTGCTACCCTACTTCATCATCTTTTGCCCAAACACTGTGATTTGAGAGCCCTGATAAAACCATTCCCTCTCATTAGAAGCTAGACCTATCAGTCACAAAGCAGATGTCCACCCTCTCCCCACCTTAGCACATTTTCCCTTTATGACAAGCTTGGAGCATTTTGATTTTTGTGGATACACTGCCTGCAATGTTGTTTTTCTGATGTCTGTATCTCCAAAGTGCCCTGAAAGTCCCTGTTTAGGTCTAGGTCACTTTGCCACTTCAGCTTATACAAAGCCCAAATCTGTCTGAAGCAGCCTTCTTCAGTTGGGGGTGCATCTGAAATCTCCTCAACGCTATTTCCTATTTTGACGAGCCTATCATAAAGGAAGCAGAGGGCCTCAAAAATGAGGGAACTGGTTAAAATAAAGTTGCAGGGAACGTCAAAAGGGCCAAACCTCTTCAAAAACTACGGGGCTTAAACCACAGTAACAGAAGCCCAGTGAGAATGTATCCTGCAGATCAGGAAAAGTATTAGCAAAGTACAACAGGACACCAGCATGGTTAATAAGCAGCATCAAGGAAGCTTTTAGAGGAAATAAGGCCCCCTTCAGAATTTGGAAGGTGTTGCCCAAATAAGAACAAAAAGGAACACAAATATTGGGAAGCAGACGATAAAAGAGATACCAGGAAAAAAGAAAGAATTTGAGGAATATATTGCTGAAAGGAATAGAATATTCTCTAAGTATGTCAAAAGCAGAAAAAGCTGCTAGAATTAAACCAGTGGGTGACAAGGTAGCCAAACATTTGCTAAAGGGAGACTTCATAGAAACTAAGTTCTTAGTGTCAGTTATGACTGCGGATCATGCAGGTAAAATATCGGTGTCTAAACTGACAAGAGACGTTTTAAGTCATAGTGACAAATTATGAACTAACAAAATTACTAGATGTGGTTGGTATCCACTTGAGGGTTCTCAAATATGAAATTCCTGATCTTCTAATACACATATTTATTTTTTCTATTAGATGAGTCTTAGTACTTGAGAACTGGAAAGCGACCGAGGCAACAGCCTTTCTTGAAGAGGAATCCACAGGCAAGTCAATTCCTGTTCTGGGCAAGTCAGTAGAAGGAGTAATGGAAGATAAAATGATCAAGCATATAGAAAATATCTGCAAGGGCTTGTCCTGCCTTGTTAAACCTTTTAGAGTTTTGAGAGATAGGAGTGATCCAGTAAAAACATAGTACACATGGACTTTCAAAAAAGCCTGTTGACAAAGACCCCTGCAAGATTTTGCTGAGCAAATTTAAGAGACACAGGGTAAGAGACCAGGTTTTCAGTGGTGCAGTCACTGGTTAAAGACCAGGATGAAGAGAGTAAGAATAAATTCTTCCTTAATTTATTATTATTAATAAATTATTACTTTAATCAACAATTTAGGGATGTGTCGCAGTCCAGTCTGCTGCCAGACCCCACAGAAAAGGAGGCAGGGCTGAGTGCAAGGCAAGTCAGAAGTTCAGTACTATGGACAGCTCCAAGTGAGCAATGAAGGTTGAAAACAGACTGAGCCCTCCTAAACTCTTGATCTCAAGCTCTGCCACCTTGCAGCTAACCTTAGAATGTCAACCCTCTGGCCTGAAGACCTGTTCCCTAGCCTCCAACCTAGTGTGTCCCCTGTGCTGCTGCACTGGTGTGGCCTTGGGTGAGGCATCTGGTTCCTCAGGGGACAATGCCCAGGAGGGTCAAGATTCTGGCCCTACAGAAACAGGAGGCTCACAGTCCTCAGTCTTCGTGGTTTCCTGTTCTCCAGCAGCAAACTCAGAGCTCTACAGCTGGTCTGGCTCCTTAGATGGAAAGTCTGCAGATTCTTAACTCAAGAGTCAACTACTGCCACTAGACTCTGGGATGCAGAAAGTGCAGTCCCCCATAAGAATCAGTATTAATTCCTGTGCTTTTAAAACTTCTTTACAAATCACCCAGAGCTATTAGTGAGCAGTGAGGTGTCAACATTTGCAGGCGACACCAAATGGTTCAAAATAAAAAGGGGTGGTGAAGCGCTTCAAACATTATGTCTCCAAACTGGGTGAGTGGACATTGAAATGCCCAAAGGGATTCAATGTTAACGAGAGCGGTGCACATTGCAGCAGGAAACCTGAACTCCACATCTATGTTGATGGAGTCTCAGCTGACAGCAAGTGCCCAGGAAAAGGGTTTTTGGGTGGTGGCTAAAATGTTAACATTGTGTGTTGCCACGGTGACATGTTACGGATCACCAGGAAAAGGACTGAAAACAAGATTGCCATTATGCAAATCTATGGTGCAACTGCGCTTGGAATGCCACACCTCAAAAGCAATATTGTAGAGATGGAACAGGGCGGTGAAAATGATCAGGGGGCTGAAGCAACTAGAAGGGTTACAATGCTTGAGGCTCTTCACTTCAGAAAAAAACAGTGAGTAGAGGGAACAGATTATGCATGCTGCAGAGAAAGTGAATTGGGATAAGTCCCCTCGCCACACCTCTAGTAATACTAGAATCCAGGTCATCCAGTGAAACTGAAGAGTGGGAGATTCAGAACAGACAAGCTTCATACAATGCATAGTTAGACTATGGTGTTTCCTGCTATTGATGATGGCCACCAACTTAAAAAGCAATTAGATAAACTTATGGGGGGTAAGGTTGTTAATGGCATTTTTTAAATGATGGCTGTAATACTTCCTCCAGGATCAGAAACTGCCTGTCTCAAGTACCGTCTGCCTGGAGAAAAATGAGAAAGTTCATAGATCCTGTTTGCGGCCTTCCTGTAGTCATCATTGTGGATTATTATAAGCCTTTGTTCTGGCTCAGAAAGGCTCTTCTTCAGCCCTTCTATCTTTATGGTTTTGTTCACAGTTCCCAATGAAAGAGGAGGGCTTCCTGGAAGCTGAACACTGAAGGTGGTGGAGCTGTAACCTCTTCCAAAGCTTCGTGTGGTTTTGAAGAGCACCTAGGTTGAGCCAAGTGGACTGTCCAACCATCTTGCTTGAAGAGAACTCCCCACATTGACTTCCTAAACCATCCTCACAGGTATGTCATTTCCACCCACTAAATTGTGCAGTTGGTTAGAGCGTGGTGCTGATAACGCCAAGGTCGTGGGTCTAATCCCTGTCTGGGCCAGCTACATATTCCTGCATTGCAGGGGGCTGGACTAGATGATCCTCAGGGTCCCTTCCAACTCTGTAATTCTATGAACTGATGAATGCCCTGTTCGTGTGTGTCCATTTAAGACAGCAAAAAAGGAAACCTAAATGTAGCTACTGTAAGAAAAAGAGATGTTCCAATTTTAAAAAACAGAAAAGGATTACACAGTATTCAATTTCCTGACATGCTATTTTGGATATAAGTTATAGTTCCATTCCAATGTATCACAAAGGGTTTCCAATTGTCTACGAGTGTGGATTTCTATCTTGCCAGAGTCTCTTGGAGTAATGCCACACACTTTAAACCCATTCATCTGCTGTCAGTAAATCCCATGTCTTGAAATCATTATCCATGCCACAATAATACAGTTGTTATCAAAGATTAATGTTCCTTTTTAATAGATTGTTCAAATAGTTCCAATGACAAAGGTTCAGGTCTTAAAGTATTTGTTCTCCTATTACATCTTTCATAATTAAAAAAATCTTTTCATAAATCTGTTATATATTTGCACAATCACCAGGTAAGTCTGAGAGCTACATTTTGTTTTACATCTCCAACAGTATGAGTTGCTAAAACCTTGGGGGCAAGTGACAGGTATGCAATACCAGACCACATATATATCTTATACTCATTATCTTTAGATTATACATCCAACAGTTATTTTGCAGCCTGTCCAATTTATCTATGATGAAACTTTTCCTCTTCCCCACTTTGCTTCCTACCCACAATTGTGAGGCAGTAACAATAGAAGAATCTTACACATTTATGTTAATAAACTTTTCTGTGGTGTTTCATTTAAAAATGTAATTTCAAAGGTTGTTGCTCTCCTGTAATTAAGTTTATTTTTTATACTTAACGCTTAACAAGCAACTATTGCAAGAAAAGAATTGCCATTTGTCTGTTTTTGAGTTTAATTCTATATGTGCTGTTATTGTGTACTTTTCAATTAGATCTGTAATCCTGTATATCTGAGTTTAAAATTAAAGTCAGTTCTAGCAAGGTTAAAAAAGAGCTGAAAGATTGCGAGATAGTTAGGGTAAAACACCTGGGGAAAACTGATCTGTATACCTTATGACTCTGGGGAAACACCAGCACCCTAATGAGCACACTTTTAATTTTATTCTCTGTAGAAAACAGGTTTGTAGGCTTTCATAATACTTCAAAAACTAACAAAACCTGTTTGGGACAACAGAACGACAAAACAAATGTGTACATAACCACAGGCAATAATAGCTCTTTATCATAGCATCTTCATGTCTCTTGGGGGGAAAGCTGACCATCAGTCTGCAACCTAACTCTAACATCAATAAGCTGTCAAAAGAAATCTAGAGAGATTCTGAACCAGAATAGGATTTCGGTTCCATTGCAAGCATTGTAACGGACCAGATGATCATTAACAGAGGAAACCTTAGGCCCCCTTCTGCACAAAATTTGGAGCTGATGTGGTATACAGAAACCATTATCAAGTAACCCTATGAATACAATTTTTGGCAGTAGCAGGATGTCAAACTAGAAAGCCATCACCTCCTCTCTCCAAATAAAAACAGGCCATCCAACAGATAATCCAACAGACTAACAGGAAGTCTTGGCCTTCCTCATTGTTGTTCTGCATGATATATGCAAAAAAATAGTTTGCAAGGCAGGGAATAAAAGAAACTTTCCAGGTTGCAAGTGAAGTGATCAAGCTTTTTAACTCAGGAGCTCTTTGGGTAGTCAAGAGAGGTAAGAACTTGCTCCAAAAAGCCATGAAGATAGGGTGTCAATGATAAGACAAGACACATTAGCTCAAGTATCAGAGACAATATGGCTCTGAATAGACCACTGAGAAACAGCACGAGAGTTCTACTGCCCTCAAGTCTTTTTTGTGGCTTCTCATCTGGTTGGGGACCATGGAAAACAGAAATGCAAACTAGAGAAGTACTTGGTCTGATCCAGTTGGGCTCTTCTTAAGTTCTTATCAGCTTATTTAAAAAAGAGCCTGCTCTATGACCTCCCCGCTATATTTTATTTTGCTTTTAATTTTAAGAGCTTTTGCATCAGTGCATCAAAAACTTTACTCCTCTTTCAAAGTATGAAATATCATGGAGATTTGCAGTCAGTGCTCTTTTCTCCATAAAGACTAAAGGTGAACAACAACCAAAGGATTGTATCTAAATGCTAGCCATGTTCAGAGTAGACCCATTGATATTACTAGGCATTTATCATTTATATATAGCGGCATAGAAATGAAATGAATAATGATGATGATGACATGACTAATATAGCTCCATTAATTTCAATGGATCTGCTGATAGTAGAACTTGGTTGTACACAACCCCAAATTTCACAAAAATACACCCTAAACCATACTTCCATCACATAGCAATCAACTGCTCTACCATCACTGAGAATGGAAAGTTCCCTGTAAAGAAGTCTTGTGGCTGTAGACCTCACTGTGGTGGAGACCTGTTGGCAAGTGGGGTCCTATTTAAACTAACCCTAGACTGATCAGTTCCCATGCTCAGTTCCAAGCACCGATTTTGACCTATAAAGCTTCGCATGGCTTAGTACCCCAATACCTCCAAAACTACTGCTCACCACATGAACCAGCCTGGATCCTGCATCTTAAGAGGCCCTTCTCCATGTGCCTCATCCAAGGAAGGTGCAGAGGGTGACCATGAGAACAGGCTTTTTCATGTGGTGGTTCCCCATCTGATAAATGCTTTCCCCAGGGAAGCATGCCTGGAGCCATCACTGTGTGTTTTAGGCACCAGGCTAAGACAATTTTATTTCCCCACTGCTGGGGAGGAGCGGGGGACAGGTCATGTCCTCCTTAGTGCATTGCTGGATGAGCATTTTAGGAATTTTGCATTGTACAGTACAGTTTTAAATTTGGCTATTAATTTGTTTTGTTGGTTTCTATTTTATTTTGTTAAAAGTACTTTCCTTGTATGAAGGGGTTAAGAAATGCAATGAATGATAAAATAATACAAATATTGCACTCCTTTCCAATGTCACTTCCCTCACTGCATGCCTGAGGTTGCTTCTGAGTCATCCCAGCTAGTACACACTTCGTTTGCTCAATCAAGGAAAGCAGGTGCTGCCATTAAGCAAACTTCTGCCTACCTTTGGGGTTTTTTTTTCTTTTCCCCACATCGCTATGGTGAGTTTAATATTTATTTAGAAAGTTTATAAGCCATTTGCACTCTCTTTCTCTCTCTTTTTGCATGTGCAAAGCTTAGAAAGCCAGCTAGACAACAGGCATGGAACAGGGATGCCTACACTGAAATTGTGGAAGTCAAGTGGCCTTGCAAAGGATATTCCGTTTGTTTAGTAAATAAAGAGAGGACCATGTCCCTTCTGACAAGAGCAAATGAGATAGATGATAGATATACGGTGGTGCCCCGCAAGACGAATGCCTCGCAAGATGAAAAACTCGCTAGACGAAAGGGTTTTGCGTTTTTTGAGTCGTTCCGCAAGACGAATTTCCCTATGGGCTTGCTTTGCAAGACGAAATGTCTTGCGAGTTCTTGCGATTTGTTTCCTTTTTCTTAAAGCCGCTAAGCCGTTAATAGCCGCTAAGCCGCTAATAGCCGTGCTTCGCAAGACGAAAAAACCGCAAGACGAAGAGACTCGCGGAACGGATTAATTTCGTCTTGCGAGGCACCACTGTAGATAGATAGAAGGTAGATAGATAGATGATAGATAGATAGATAGATGAAAAAGCTTACATTTATTATACCAATGAGACATTGTTCTTCCATCACAAACAAGTATTAAATCACAGGGTGAACTCTGTTAGGACGTGTCCTGCCATTAGATGTGCAATCTAGATCAGGGGGTCAGCAAACTTTTTCAGCGAGGGGGCAGGTCCACTGTCCCTCAGACCTTGTGGGGGGCCAGACTATATGGGGGGGGGGAATGAACGAATTCCTATGCCCCACAAATAACCCAGAGATGCATTTTAAATAAAAGCACACATTCTACTCATGTAAAAACACCAGGCAAGCCCCACAAATAACCCAGAGATGCATTTTAAATAAAAGGAAACATTCTACTCATGTAAAAACACGCTGATTCCCGGACCATCCGCAGGCTGGATTTAGTAGGTGATTGGGCCAGATCCAGCCCCCGGGCCTTTGTTTGCCTACCCATGATCTAGATGAAGTACTAGTTTGCTTAGGGTTTCAGAAAACTACCGGTAGCTCAAGTGCAAAAGACATGGGGAACCCAGGGCCACAGTAAGGCCTAAAGAAGAAGGGAAGTATTGAAACTATTACAAGTCTTCCAAGACAATGCACAAGCTGCTCCCTTGCCTTCTAGAGTCACGTCAGCCACACATGGAGCAGATGCAGAAATGGCAGCAGATCAGGCACTAAACAGGATGCCCAAACAGGTAAGAGTAGGATCTGAAAACAGGAGCTGTTGTCTCTCCTGAGAACGACACAATCTTAAGACTAGCAAATCTAGGTGGAAAGCATTTTCACAGAACCGTTTTAGGAATTTCCATTTAAATAATGGAATTTGCTATAATGCTCAGTTCCAGGCTTTACCATCTGAAGAATGAACTTACATTTGCTATATATAAAAGCTAAGGCTGAAATGACCATTGCTCCATAAGGCAAGCCTTGTAAGCCAAGTGTCAAATATATGCCAGATATATTCTCATTTGTCTTAAGACAAGTTAGAGATGCTAGCAAGAAATAAGCAAGCACAGAAAAACCAATCTTACTATGAGCCTGGTGATGTAATTTATAGTAAAAATAAATTTCTATCTGCAAATATACTGGTATTCTATTTGAACCAGCATTTTGTCTGAAAAGAACCCATTTCTTTTTTCTTTTTTTAAAAAATTGTTGTTGTGCAACGTTGCTGAAGCCATTGTACTTGTGTCTGAATAATGACAACTGCAAAAGCAGTCATATTCAGCTTCTGAATATGAAATACACAAGTAAAGTCTTCTTGGCCGCTGGAGACTGCATTATACTGGAACAAGCCTGGCATGTTTTAGTATAACACTTGTACATGATGTAAAATAGAATAGGTACTCGGAGGGCTGTAAATTTTTGAAATGAATGTTCATACTATTTTATTTGCTTTTTAACATTTCATTCCACAGAAGCACAGAGTATCTCGAACTAACAGTACTCCCTTCCTTTATTCCTTGATTTGCTGGGACGTGTAAAATGGGGAACTGTGACAGCAGATGGTGTTGGTCACTTATAACTCCTGCCTCCCAGGGTCTACATACCCAATCTCAAAATCAGTCTAGTCTAGCATCCTCTTCTCAGTGCTAATCAGCAAGATGCTTCTGGAAAGCTGATAAGCAAAAGTTGAAGGCAGCACCACATTTCTCCTAAGTATTTGGTACTCAAAGACATACCAGCCCTGAACATGGAGGTTCAATTAAGCCACCATTTCATAAATTAATTTTATAAATTATTTATAAAAAATATAAAAATTAATTTGCCACCCTTTGATAGATTTACCAGAGTGGTAAACCAAATAAAATAAATGCATAATAAAATAAATACACAAAACATGAAAAGTACTCTGTCTGATGTCTCAAAGACATCAAAATGGGCACCAAGCCAGATAGCTTAGTTGGTAGAGCATGAGACTCTTAATGTCATGGTCATGGGTTCGAACTGCAGGTTGGGCAAAAAGATTCTTGCTCTGCAGGGAGTTGTACTAGATGACCCTTGTGGTCCCTTCTGTCTCATTCTATAATGAAAACCAGGGTCTCTGGGAAGAGTGCTCCAAAGGTGGGGCACCACCAATGGAAAAGCTCTTTCCTGGTAAACCACCAGCAGTACCTCTGATAGCAAGGGAAGGCAGAGAAGAGTCTCTGATGACGGCACACGCAGGGAGACCAACAACCCTTCAGGTATTTTGTCCCCAAGCTGTGTTGGGTTTTAAATGCCACTTTTAAATTGACCAACAGCCAGTGTAGCTGGTGAAGAACTGGTGTAAGATGATCATAACATTCAGTTCCCATTAACAGTCCAGCTGCTGCTTCCGAATTAATTGCAGCTTCTGAACCATCTTCAGATGCAGCTCCAGCACATCATAGATAAAAGCTGCCAATAGACCTATCACTCCTGAAGTGCTCTAACATTTCAAAACAAAACACAACAAGACTGGGTAGCAGTAAATTCCATAAATGATGGTGGCACCAATGCTCCCCCTCACAAACCACTACTGTACACATGGAAGTGTACAGAATCTACTGCCAATCAAATTCTACTACTCAAGGACAAAAAAAGAAAAAAAGAAAAAGTATCCACTCATGTGAAGGATGCAATGTAAAAAACAAATAAATTTGCATTTACTTTGGAGATCCTCCCATCCTTTGCCATATATATATATATATATATATATATATATAGCGCAATGATTCCCGACCAAGGTATAGTGATCCATGCACAGGTTTCTGTGAACTTGCTTACACAAAGGAGAGCAGAGCTCTTTGGGGAAGAGAAGATGCCTTTTTATCTAGTTCTGGGCCTAATCTAAAGTTCCACTTTCATAATTGCCTCCCTCCCAGCTAGGGAGCTGGAAAAACAGCCCAGAATGTCCACTTTCTGCCTCTTAGGACAGTGAGGAGGAAGCTGTGACCCTCCAGATGTTACTGGACTCCAGCTGCCATCATACCTGGCTGCACTGGGAGCTGCAGTCCTACAGCATCTGAAGGACCATAGATGCTCCAACCCTATCTGGGAAGGTATAGAAGAGAAAGGAGCTGGCGTGCCTGTCTCAAGATCTATGTCTGTAGTACATGAAACATATTAAAGTTAGCAACAGGACACAAGGGAAGCAGAACAACAGGTATTTTCAAACACAGCTATTCACATCTGCAATGGATCTCTGAATGTATGTTCTTCTGATTCAATGTAAGGACTGTTCCCTTCTTCACCTTGCTACGTCTTGCTAATAGTCAGAAATGAGACGCTAGGGGCCTAAAGCCTTTTAAATATTATTTTGAAGTCTAATCTGTCTATACTAGGAGCAAAGTTCTACTGAAATTGGAATCGGGAGAAGAAGAAGAATTAGAAACTTTTTTTTTTCTCAAAGAAAAAACAATTGCTGCTGAAGCAACCAGAGGATTCAAATTAAGAAGGACTATAGTCTTTGGATGATGAAAACCAAGGTTAAAAACCATTGACAGTCACCTTTTCTGGTTCAGTTGCTTTTAACTGTAGTAGATAAGGAATATCACACCCCATAACTGCTAATGATCTGCGGGTGGGGGAAACCAGAAATTATTCCATTGGCATGGAAAGATCATTGCCTGGTCAGTTTTAACTTTAGAGGTAGTTCTGAATGTGTGAAGCCATATACAGCTATGGTGTGTGGCTACACTTCATACTTGCTTGTTTCTATTCCCCAGAACAGTTTGGTGTGTTTTTTGTGATGCTCACCAGAAGGCAGATAGAATTTTACTACATTCTTGGAATTCTGAGTTTCCTTTTAACTTTGTGAATCTGTTTTATACTTTTAATACTATCGATTTTTTAAAAAAATATGTAGTTCTTATGGGATGTAAGCTGCTTTGGATTAACTTTATCTGGGAAAGTGGCAGACAAGTATCTTAAAAATGAAAAGAAAAAAAAAGAGAGAAAGGTATTTGTATCTTACATGTAAGGAGTCCTACAAATCCTCTAACCTTAGAGGATTCCTGCACCTAGAAAATCATGGGGTATTAACAACCTGTGTGGCCTTCTAACTATTCTTCGCTATAGGGCCATGCAGGTCTATGCGAGATTCAAGACTGATGAGCAGAGGAACCTGGGTAAGCCAAGAAGCATGCAGGGACTATAAGGAAATATGAATTGCTGCTATGCTTGTGCAGTGCTCCCACATCTGTTGCTGGACAATGCAACTTTAGACTATGTATATCCAAATCACTGAGATCACCCTCACAAATATAAGGTCCCTGCATATACAAAGCTGGCAAGTTGCAGGGGCCGGAGAAGATGTAGCACAGCTATCTCTCAAACTTGCTAGATTTGAATGTGCAGAGACTTGTTTGTCCCCCCTCCCCGCTTAAGAAAAACAGCAGCAACAACACTACAAGCAACCAAACGTTCAGTCCCCTCTCTCCTACACCCTTGCAGTCTGCTGGAGGGTACAGTGGAGGAACAGATAATTCATGGGAATGCGCTTGCATTTGCGTTTTGCCTCAAAACTGAGGAATTGGTATCTTCCCTACCTCCAAAGGCCAAATTTGACAGGTTAGTTGGGCTGCCTACCTGCCAATCATCTGATGTCGCAATGCATCAGGTGACATGCCACTTCGAAGGCCCAACAATCAGCTGATTATCAGGACTTCTGAGAGCCAGTGTGGTGTAGTGGTTAAGAGCGGTAGTCTCGTAATCTGGGGAACCGGGTTTGAGTCTCCGCTCCTCCACATGCAGCTGCTGGGTGACCTTGGGCCAGTCACACTTCTTTGAAGTCTCTCAGCCCCACTCACCTCACAGAGTGTTTGTTGTGGGGGAGGAAGGGAAAGGAGAATGTTAGCCGCTTTGAGACTCCTTAAAGGGAGTGAAAGGCGGGATATCAAATCCAAACTCTTCTTCTTCTTCAGAAGCACTGTGCTCAGGGCTTTTGAAGTGTCAGCAATCAGCTGATTGGTGGCACTTCAGAAGCCCCTTTGGCTCCGTTTTTGTGTGAACAGGGCTTGCACCAAACGGCCTAGACCCACCTAGGCCAGAGGCTCCCACCCCCTGCTCTAAATCAGGTGGGAGGTCTCATCAACGAGGAAGCAAGGGAACTATTCATTTCACCCCAACCAAGGCCAACCTTCAGAGGGCCACATGGTAAGGTAGTCTAGATGAAGCAGGAAAACAGTATCTTTTTAATAGCTTCCCCACAATTGCCATCAAATATACTGATGCCATTATTTAAACTTTTCTTCTCCACCCAACAAATCCTCATTCATTCAATTAACACCCTTTCCTGAATTAATTTCCATTAATGATCCCTTCCCTTCATTAACCCCCACAAAATCATTTTATTTTATTTTATTTCCACGCATTCCAGCCCATTCCCCTCCACAATGTCCCCCAAACTCGTTCTCTTTACATTCACTGCATTATTTTCAACTGGTTATTCCCCCCACCCCTTACCATCATTCTTAGCTGCTAAATGACTGCCTCTCCAGCACAAACACAATAGCACAGCATCAAAGTTCAGCCACTAACCTCTCCTTCCCTTGCCACAACTCTGCTACCCTTTCCCTTCCGTATGATGCGCGACATGTGTTATGAATGACTCTTGCCCGTTTATAGACACATAGAGACCCTAATTGTTGAGCTGTAAGCAAAATCCTAGCCGTGCTGCTCCTTAATAGCGGCTCCTGAAACAGTCACACAGATAGATAGGCAATTAGCCATTTGTGTCAGAAAGACACGGGTTAGGGGCTTCCAGGAAGCATCGGTGCAATGAGCTAGAGCAGAAATCTGTCATTTAAGTAGCGGCCATCACATCAAGCATAGAAATCAAACTAACAGCTATTGCAGAGCAAAGTCCCAGTGGTTTCTGGCAAAAGGATTCGCAGCCAGGACTCTACGTTGGCTACTCTGGCTTGCCTGGAGGAGGGAACAAAGAAGAGTGCCAATATGTCTAGTACCAGCTGCTTTCTCCTCCTGTCACCAAGACCAGGCCAAAATCAAATATGAATCTCTGAACAAGTTAAGTTTCTCCGTGACCAAAGCATTCTAAGGCTGAGAAGGGGAAAGGGTTGCAAGTCAGATGCAGAGGCTATCCAGAGAAGTATTTCAAGACAATATTATGTCCACGAAGAATGCCATTTAATTCTAGGTGGCACTCCTAGCATTCCAAAAAGGGAACGGCATTCAATTCAAGTATTACCAGCATTAGTTTTCCTTGCAGTCTTAACTACTCTCGCAACATAAATATTTATTTGCTCTGTAAGACAGCATGGCACCCAATGGGCATGTCAAGCTAAAATTGTTGGTTTTTTAAAAAAATATTCAAGGAATAAATAATGCAAGAGGCAAGCTTTAAGGTTAATTACTTTAAAGAGATCAACTCCCAGAGATTTGGCTCAGTCCACCGTGCCACTTTCCCTCTTGTTCTGAAGAATATGAAATGTACTTGTACATTTAAGTTTGCCTTGGAGAAATGTCATTCTCCCAACCTCTCCACCTACACTACTTCCCTGAGAGAAGGGTATTAGCTGAAACTGCACAGAGAACTCCCTGTACGGAACAGAACGAAACTAGAAGGACCAAAGACACAAAGGCTTATTTCTCTTCCTGCCCTGTCATTTCAATTCCGAGAGCAGAGGTCACCAACTTCTTTGGGTCCTTGGGCACATCTGTAGAGTGTCAAGGGCACCATCCCCTCTAGTAGTTCTCCTCTCTTTTCCTCCAGGTCAATCTCTCCACGACAGAAAGAAAGAAAACATGCAACACAAAACACTTTGCTTTTTCCAAGGGGGTTGGGGAGAAGTTGTATCCAACAGAAATAAGATTCTCATGAATCTGCTTGATTTTATGTGGGAATCCTCCTGCAAACCATCATCAGATTTTTATTGATAGACCACACATAAATAGCACCACTAAACTTCAGTCCAAGGCAGAGATTTAGAATGGGTCTTAATTTTTTTACATACAGTCTGATGGTTAAACCACTGAAAAAAATCACAGAACTTGTGCGGATGAGGAGGTGACCTATGGTGCTTTTCAGGGGGTTCGTTGTTATAAAGAAAAAGAAAAGAACTCAAAAAGCTTTGAGTTCAAAAAGCTTTGTATGGTTACAGTGCTTGAATGGCCCAGATTCCTGACTCTGGTGGTTCAGTCAATGGAGACCGAGGTGAACTGTGATTTGTTGATGATTTAGTTTGTTGTAAGTGTGTGTGTGTGTTGGGGAGGAACCCATGAAAAATTATTCAGTTCCAAGAGGATTGTACTGGATCTGAGATGTTTGTGTCCACCTACCCACATTTTCTCTCTCTCATACTTCAGCTTCTCCCACAGCAGCTGCCCCTTATCTTCAAAAACACTCCCCATTCTCTCGTACCCTCTTGGTCACTCCACTGCCTCTTCAGCTGTTTGGTGCCAACCTGGACCCTTGATAAACACATATAGATCAAAGGAGGAGAATGTCACACTTCCAACTTCCTTGGCTGTATGAGGGGGTCAGTACCCTTCCCAACTCATGAAATGGGGTGTGGCCTTCACAGGAAAAGGTTTCATTGTGGTCATGGGTGCCATAATGGTAACCAAAGTTCCTTTTGTGAATTTTCCTACCCTGAAGCTGGAAATAAATGTCTCTTCCCACCAAGTATGAATTATTCTGTCAAATATATATGCACTGTATTGGGGCGACCACTGCAGAAGCCTTGCATCTCCCTAATACTTGAAAACACGACCAATACATCACTAAGGGTTAAATGCGGAATGACAAAATTCCTTTGGTAATATCCCCTTAATAAGAATAACTATGCAAATACTGATCAACTCAGATCAAATAAAATACACAAGATCTTTTCAGGCAGATAAGAGATACAGGATCCATTTGTCAAAATTGCTCCAAAATACAGTGATTTGCAGTTAACAACGATGAAAAACATTGCTCACATTTCCCTTTGAATATTACTACAATAAATATCTGACATAGTTCAAAGTGGTTTTTAAAATCTCAGCTATCTACAGAAACATATCAACCATGAGTTTTGTTGGAAAATTTAAGGTTGGCAGAATAGTAATCAAGATGCATTGCTTTAAGAGGTGAAGTGGAAGATGAGAATCATAAAATCCACTGTGCTACATTAGTTTTTGTAGTTCTTAGAGACTTTGGTCTGATCCACGTCACCTGTTAGCACCACTAGATATGACTCAACATCAGCCTCAGGCACATACTGTTTAATTGACTTTAATAAAATATTTATGCCCAACCATCCAACATAAATGCTTACTTTGGTTTCAGGCAATTACCCTTAATTTTATCCAGTTAAATCTCACCTAATAATTCATTCATATCTATATCCCTATCTGTATCACAAGAAACGTTGACTATAAACTGTGACTTAACTGCACATTGACAACTAACTATGTATTCATACAGGGTGAGTCCTTTAAAAGAGGTCCCGTGGATACAGAGTGCGGTACACATGTTCCACGGGCTCTCTTTTAAATGACTCACCCTGTACATGCACTGGACCTATTTAATAACCCCCAAATCTGGCTGTTTCAAAAAGGCATGCAAGAGGACTTTTTTCAGCCAATTAGGGTTCAAAAGCAAGTCCAACAACTTATTTCCCTTAGAATTCAATCCTATACACACTTTCCTATGAGTAAGTCCTATTGACCTTAATGGGGCTTGCTTTTGAGTAGACACACATCAGATTGCACTGAGTAGGTATGTAGAAGATCAGACTTCTTTTCTTTTTTTTACAGGGTAAAATATGTTTTGAAACACCACTACAGACACCCTCACATTGCTTCAGAGCTCTACTTTCTTCCTGCTTCAGAGGAGATACTCGTCTTTGTAATGTTTTCCACGCTTATGCAATTGCTTCAATGCCATTCATAATGTGAAACTGTTATATGCATCTCCAAAGACAGAGCGATTCTCTGTGTCATATGTTACAACGTTGGGTGTTTTGAATATCCCAGCTTGTCAGATGCCATTAGCCTCTTCCAAAGATGCTTATCTGAACATGTCTGGCCATTTGATACAATTGCAAAATGATCCTATTTTCTTCCAAAATTTATTCAGTTTATTAGATTCCGCTGTTAAACAAAGTTGTTTCTCTTCTATTTTCACAGCAAGTTGATGTTCAGTATCACCCAAAAGGTATATAAACTTGCTCTGATCTTATAAGACACATTATATTTCCGTAAGCTGCATGCAGAAATAGGAAGCTATGCAACGAACATGCCCAGTGCTCAAGTATTATATGCAGAGAAACGTATCTGATGATACAAAAAGGGGAGAAGGTTAAACACAGAAAATTCAAGACGTACGTTATCCTAGGATGAATCATTCTGAACTTGATTCGTCAAAGACAATCTGAAAATTGACAGCTTAGACTAAAATACCGAAGCGGGGGCAAGCTATTAAAAGTTGGCAAGAAATTCCCTTGAATTTTAACAGAACTTGCAAATTGTGCAAGTTATTTCGAGACCACGTCTTCCATTTACCTACACTGTCGCAGAGGCTTATGGTTCGGTATCACTTGGCAGATCCAACCCCTTGAACAGATGCTGTTTTAATATTTCAAAGCCTTAACCAAAGCAAAATGCTTACTGCAATCAAATGGAAGCTTGTGGCAGCAACCCTCATACGGTTGAAACAAAATTGGGGGACTCTTGAATGCTCACCTCTGGAAGTGCAAAGTGATCTATCCAGTTTAATGCAACACTTGGAGAGATTTCACAGCTTTAATTCGCTT
This sequence comes from Podarcis pityusensis, assembly GCF_964106645.2. Lineage (NCBI taxonomy): Eukaryota > Metazoa > Chordata > Lepidosauria > Squamata > Lacertidae > Podarcis > Podarcis pityusensis. Next base: position 13,606,513 of record NC_138037.1, read on the forward strand.
GCACACTGTTTTCTTACAGGGGTAAATATGCTACTCTTTGCTTGAGACTTAACAGACGCAAATAATCCTTTGAGAATTGTATTAGCATAAAAGATGAAACGGGGGTGTGGGAAGCTTAGCAACCTCAGCCTCATTCTATTTTAACACTAATTCCCCCACTGGAACAATATTTTACTAATGGTTATTCGTGGTCTAAGAGATTACGTTCACTAATAAAGTTCTCCAGTTCAAAATGAAAAACAATAAAACACAATGCAAGCAGGGTCACTTGGCACTGTCTTCTACAGCATCACAATCCACCATGTATGGGGTCAAAAGGCAGAGTGCAGTTGTGGAATCACAAGCACATCTCTTGGAACAGAACCAGCAGAGCATCCCTAAAGAGCAGCAATCATCAATGCACACTGCCATTAATAAATTGCTCACTGATGACAATGAAAATATGCACTTACTGGCAGTGTTTACACACTAGCCCTCTTTGCACTCCACGCCTGAATGCTTCTCCCCTCCCCAAACCATGGTTTATGTACTAGAGTCTTCAAAGCACGTACAAGTAAAACCAGCTCAATGTTGTAAAACAGTAAGTTTACGCCGAAGTTCCTTTGGTCACAGAAATAATGGAGAGAATATGAAGTTCGCAAAATATTGAACTGGCTCTATTTACTACCACCAAATAAACTATGACATTTTTAAAAAATCAAAAGCATGTGGTAGAAAGAAATAAGAATTTATTCTAATGGTCTGGGGCTCCAGCACAGATTTAAATCAATTGCTGCATGTGCAATTAAGCAAGGATGTGACAGTATTAAAGCAGACACAGAAGTAGATGGTGCGCATCGAAGCATGTATCTGCATGTTACACACATGATAATTTACTCTTATTGTATTTCACACTGACTGCAGAAAAAAGCACCTGTGAAATCAAGCTACACCCTTCCCTCTTCCCAAAAAGAATAAAAAAAATTACATCTGCCATGTGCAATTTTTTTCTTTTCTTAACCCAGAGGAAGCAATAACAAAGCCAAAAATTATTGAACCAAACTACAGCTCTTGGTATATGCCTCTGTTCCATAAATATACAACTCTGAATGTTCAAAGTGCTGCGTTTTATATTACATTGCAAGAGGGTGACAACTTAAAAGATTTGTTTGATGGCTGACAGATTTTTTTTTAAAAAAAATTACTGTTAATTAATTCTTAAATACTTTGCACCCTATTTGACAAAAAGAACCGGTTCAAGCATGGCAGACGTATAAGAAATATTTCTGCTTGGGAGGAAAGGGACACCTACTGATTGGTGCAGAGTAGATTTATGTTCCATAACATTCATTATGCCTCAACAACTATGGCCTACGTGCATGGCATGGTTATTGCAAAACCCCTTTATGAGATCATTCATACACTGAAATCACTTGATACTTTAAGACTGACTTCAGAAGCACTGAGGTTTCAAGAAAACCTTGAAAGGATAGCAGTGCAAATGCTCTTTCAATGACAATACATTTCTCACTTCCTCCTCTGCTTTCCTAACAACACTACATTGCATCAATTAGAAGCAAAGCCTCCAAGAAATGAATTCACAAATATTTCAACTAAAGTCCTGTATTAAAGGAGGACAAAATGGATTTGACCCCCGCCCCATTAAATGCTGAAAAAGTAGGACTGGTTTATTTGCATAAACAGCATAATATTCTGGAAGGCACCAGAATGACAGTCACTAGTACTATTCTTGCTGGTGTACTTTCATTTTCTACTTTACTGACATCAAATGGAAAAAGCGTGGATTAAATATTTAAGCAAAAGCATGCTACAGCGGTAATAGCAAGTGCCTGTGAATACAGATATACAATTCCCAGTTTTAGAAATTACATTATATTCAGTGAAATCCTAAGCATTTTTACTCAGAAGTAAGTCCCTCTAAGTTGAATGGGAGATACCTCTCTAGTAAAAAGTTTAACACTGCAGCTGGCCCGGTAAAAGGAAGGCTGATTCAGAAGAGTTACATGCTCCCTAAAAGGATTTGGAGTTTGTGAACATTTGGTGTGCTTTTTGTCCCCAATAATCCCAAGCAAGAACCAGAGAATGATTACCCTTGCCAGCACTTCCTTAATACGATAGAAACGTCATTATGCAAACTCCAGCTTTCCTATCTTCCTCCTAACACTGTAAGTCACCTCATGTAGCCCGGGGTCAACACAGCCCACACTAAATAGCACACACATTAATTCCAACTTCCAATTACGAAAATGTTTTGAATGATCTCCCCAGGGCTATTTGAACGTATGAAGTTGTTCTGTACTTGTTTTGATGAGGCATTGGGAGGAGAAGGGAGGATACTCAAGACTTTCAAGAACTACTCTAAAGTGAGAAAAAAATAATGACATGAATTAATTCATAAGAATTCATTCTTGTTCTCTGGAGTCCACAGGATGGAAACTTTGCTACTAATTCTACCTGGGAAGCAGCCTGAACAGAACAAGTTTCTAAACAAGCACCCGGAAGAGCCAGAACAGGCATAGAATGGTTTGGCATTTGATTTGATTGCGATATTGTATTGTCCTTTAGCACCAACTGAATTGAAAGCCAGAAACTATGCTGATTCCCGGAATGCAACAATCAAGCCCTCCTTCAAAAAACCTGCATTTAAATTCCAACCAGCCTACCTTTATTCTTATCAAAGATGTCCTCACAAAAAGCAGTGGAACTATTTGGGTGAGGTGTGGAAAACCCTCAACCCCCCCCCCTTCAAAATTGGATTGACAAAAGGGACTGACTTTTGAGTAGACATGTATAGAATTACAGTTTTTAAAATGTTAACTTTAAAAATAGTTGCTTTAAGTATATATACTATTAACTGTTATACTTTTTAAAAATTAAATCGTAGAAAAAATTAAATAAATGAAGCTTAAATTTCATTTAGCATCTGGATTACAAATTCTTATTAAACAAACCAGAGCTCATTATAAAATCAATATCAACTTAACCAGTGTGCCCCAAGAGAAATGGCAAAAAGGTCACTCCCAGAAATTCAAACAATTTTCCTGCTGGAAGGGCATGATTTTAATTACAGATACCATTAATTAGAACTGTCACAGGGAAGATTGTCCTCTTACTTATCACAAATAAGTATGATTTCCCTCAGATTATTAAATTTATATGCATTAAAAGAAAAAGCTCATGTGTTCCTTTGTAAATGATAACACTTTACATTAAAAATGCCTAGATAAAAATTAACAAAACTGGTTTAACCGTTTGTTGTTACGTAAACACATTTTTTTGGTTTCAGCAAATGTACCTTTCTCTTCACTGAAACACCTCCCCCCCACACCTCCCTTTGATAAGTCTCTCTCTCTCTTTATTACTACTTTACTTTAGAAGGTTTTCTCCTTCTGCTTAGATCTCAAGTTGAAAGCTCTTCCTCTGAAATGCTAATAAGTTGGGCAGATGTTTGAATTCAGCACTCTTACTGAACATTTCATTGGGTATGCAATGCTGCCCTCCCCCATGGAGGAAAGCACACAGTACAAAGATGAGGAGAGAGGGAGAGAGAAATTGGAGGGAGAAAAGGGGACACAGCTTCAGTACACCAGGATACAGATGCAAGTGCCCTGGGTCCTCATAGAACACAATGGCAAAAAAATAAAAAGGGAAAGGCTTCAACTCAAAAAGTGTACTGAACATTTTATTATTTAAACGCACAGCTCACTGTTCCAAACTTTTAGCATTTCTGAGCATTCTTCTACAACTCGAGAATTTTACAGAAATACGAAGATTTGTGGGCAGCCAGATTAACTGTTATGATTTGTCCAATTATGCAATGTTCAGTACCATATATAAAATGCCAATGCAGGTGACAAGAAAAATAAGGATTGCCTATCAGAAATAAGCTCCCAGTCCTTGATCAGTGCTTCCGAAACAGCACCTTTCCCCTCCTATTTACTACAGAAGCCTCACCTATAATGTTTCCATATTCCTTTGCTTCTATCTGCTGTCACTGTTCTCAGATTTTTCTTTTATTAAAAAAACACAAACCCAAAACACCAACAGGCCTGCTTCTACCTTCTCTAGCGCTTACAAATTTATCAGCATTATATTCCAATCTATCTGAATAATGGGAGAAACTGACAACTGCGCAGGTCAAAGGTTCTTTTCATATCACACCTCCAAGAAGTCAATGATTCAAAGAGAGGAACACCTTCAGATAACTGGGTGATCCATGCCTCATAAATTGTAAAGATTGTTTTTAATATCTAAAACGCAGTGACAGGTTCTAGATATTGATGTGTGTGGCGTGTGGGTTTTTTCCTTTTCCAGGGGCATTGAAATTGGCAACTACTTCTTTTAACGTTTCTAATTAGAGGCACATTTACAGCAAGCTACAAGAATAGCAAAGATTAATAACAAGCAATAAAAAAGCTGCTACAGTCTACGGGGGAATATTAATGGAGGGACGCCCAAGTAAGGCATTGTTTAAAGAAAAGGGGGGGGGGGAGAATCCTACCTCGGCTATAAATAAATAAAAGCAGCACTCCCTTGTGTGGGGGATAATAAATAACGGTTTTAAGTATCAGGAAAAAATAAAGAGCTGGTGGAGTGGAGAGGCCGGTCTCCTACCTGATAAGCAGCAGTCGCACTGGAGCTGTTGTCGGAGCCTAGGCTTGTCAGCTTCTCCTTCAGTCTGTGATGAGAGCTGTGGCGGAGGCAATAGATGACCCCAGAAGCCACAAGGATCCCAAAAATGCAAGCGATGGAGAGGAGGGTTAGTATGATGAATTTGGTGGTGTCTCTCTCTTCCTGGGCATGGTGGGGCAAACGCTGGAGCTTGCTTTTCTGTACAAAAAATGAAAATAGGAGAGGTGGGGGGGTATTATTTTTTTTTTAAGCAAGGGCAGAAACAAGAGAGCAACCACTACTTGATTCCGCCGCCCTCCCCCTCCAATGCCAACAGGTGAAATCACAACACAAAATGAAGAGAAATTGCCACCGTACGAAACTGCAATCAGGCTTCCCTAGCAGAATATTTCAGGGGTTGCAACTACAATCCTATTCACTGAAAATAAGCCCCAATGGATAAAGAGGGTCTTATTTTCAGTAGATAGGATCACACTGTTTATTTCACACACCAGTTCTTTGGGATGTGTCAGGATAGGAATTAAAAGTTTGGAATCCATTCCTAGGCACGATTAGTCAAAAGTATATTCCATTAAAGTCAACGGCATTTGCTTTCCCCTCGGTGCAGTACAGATTGCACAGGCAACTCAGTCTTACATGTTTTTACTTCAAAGTACACACTGCAGAATTCAACGAGTCTCTCTCACCCCGTCCCCAAATCCCATACATAGGATTGTGACCTTAAATGAACTGCAGCAATAGTCAAAAATCTACCCAGCTATCTGAAAAGTAGTATCACTGTTTTCCTCCACCACCTAAATGAAATGTAAATTAAAAAGATAATTCCCTAACACATACCTGGCAACATCGTTCATAAAATATCTTTAAGAAGCAGGTAAGACTGTCTTTGTGAGCCTACTGAATTTGTCATAGGAAAAAAATATTTCCAACAATAAACCTGGTAAGATATTATCACAGCCAGTTTCCCTCATGATACTCTTTGCATAAAGTGGGATGTAGATTTCTTCTGTTTGACACCTGAAAAATTGACTTCTCAAAAAACACTGTTCTTCATTAACGTTTTATTTTTACTTGTGAGGGAAGAGATATCAGATGGGGAGGGCTCATCTCTCCCTCTTTTCTTCCTGGGATAGAAACAAAACAAAACCAAAGTTCAACGTTTCCAAGCTCCTCCACGATATTTTTTTTTTTAATGTGTGTAATTTTATGTGTCTCTGTGTGTGTGTGTGCACAGCGACAGAAAAGAAATCCTGGTGATGCCTTTCGCTTGTCTCCATGCGCTCAAAAGTTGTCCAATAATTTCCCCTCATTAGCTTCATTATAAGCTATATTAGCAACAATTAAAATCGCAACATGGCTATGAAAAGCCCAGGCACGCAAGATTGCAGGCTCGCTCATTTGGCCAGCGCTTGACAATTACTAGGGAAATGAATTGAAAAGCACGCCCCTGCCTCAGCTCTGGTTGCTACAAGATGAGAACAATTAGCCAAGTCCTCTCCACCACCTCATTTCGCGTGGTAACAAAATGGATTCCCCCCCCTGAATGCCCGGCCCGGCCTATTCATTATCTCGCCTCTCTTTAGTAATTTTCTGCTCCGCATTCAGCTGGCCGCCGCTTAATTTCCTCCCGGCTAGCACGTACACAAGCGGCTCTTGTGTCAGGCCCCACTCCGGTTCCTTTCTCTCTCTTTCTCTCCTTTTAAAAAAAATATATCTTGGAATCAGAAAAGGCCACCGAAGCAATTAGCGCCGCGTCTTGACTGGGAACATAGCTTGCCATTAATTAGCCTCCTTGCTTTAGCAGCGCGCCAGTTTAGCGCGGGGCTCGGGCTTAATGGAACGGAAAGGCAGGTCCGGGCAAACCGTTCCTCCCACCCTTCGCCGCCTTGTTGCGCAGGAGCAAAAAAGAGGAGCGAGGCTCGCCGGCTGGAGAAAAAGGAACCGACGGACGGAAAGGAGGCAGGCGGGCAGGGCGCGCAGTCGCCCGCTTGCCCGCCCTCGCGGCTTCGTCGGGGAGGGGCTCCTTCGCCAGCCGCTCGCGCCACTTTGGCTCTCAAGTCGCTGCTGCTCCTGCTTCTGCTTCTCCTCCCGCTGCCTCTCCAAAGCGCTCGAGGGATCGAAGAAGGACGCGCTCCGGCGCTCTCCCGCCTCCTCAGCCAGCGGGAGGAGTCTTCCTCGCTTCCCCCCTCCCTCCCCCCAATCTCCACCTGCCTCGCCTCTCCTCCTTAACCCAGCGCAGAGGAAGAGAAGGCGGCGTTGAGACCTCCGGTGCGCAAAAACGCGCTCGAGTAGATGGGCGATGCTTCGCCTCTCGCCTCCCTTTCAAGCGAGCGCGCCTGCCCCGCCCGCGTGTCCTCAAGACCGCGTCCCCACCCCTCTTCCCTCGAGATTACCGGGAGGAGAGGGGACCGGGAGACTTTGAGGGGCGCCTCCCCGCCACTCAGTCCATTTTTCAGTTTAGACGGGGTGGGTTGGTGCTAGGCTGCAGTCCTGCGCTCGCCTACTGGGAGTGGTAAGGCCCGAACTGAACACAGTGGGACACTTCCGACGGGTCAGGCTGCACATCTCATTGGTTTTTAAGAAGGCACAGCCTGGAAGTGACATTACTGAGAAGGAAGCCCTACAGAGATAAAAGGGCTTGCCCTGCAAGTAAGCGTGATTCAGGCCGGATCACAAAGCAACGGTCCTATATGGCAACCTACTGAACTTTTTGGAACAGAAAGAAAAGCAAGCGCAGCAATGGGCCGCGTGCCCCGCTGGAGTTCAACACGGAAATAAGTGGGCACTGGAATATCAGCTCAGTCATTAGACCTGCAGCCCTACACATCCGGATCCCCAAACCGCATTCGGACACGGAACTTAACTCCCAGCGTACGTGCTTTGTTCTGAGGAGTTTGGAGTAGGTGCTCTTAGCGTAGGGCCTCTGTTAAAGATTATTTGCGAGATTGAACACACCAGATATTTAAAGAACACTTTCTCAGGAATCCTGGGAACTGTAGTTTAAGAGTGCATCTCTGGGAGGTGTAAACTTCAGTTCCCAGCATTCTTGGCAGGCTACTTTAAATGTACGGTGTGTACTCAGCCTAACCAATACGATCCTTACAGTACCTACTCGGAAGCAAACTATGAATATTGCAGGACTTAATCCCAGGTATCGGGGTTGCAGTCTAAACGAGCGGGAAAAGTGGGGCCAGTTCGTGGCACCCTCGGCTAAAACGTCTGGCGCGCCCCAATCCACGTAGCAGCGGGAACCGACGGCAGTGAGGTCCACAAACCAGCAGAGAACCAACCCAACACCCAATTTGCGGACCTGGCTGTAAAAACACACACCCCACGCTGCAGACGAGCTTTGACCAGGGGTCTAGTGGCTCCCGTTGCTACAAACAGTGTGTGGGTCCCGCTTTGCATCCCCGCTAGGAAACAGATTCAGGGAAAGCGCCCCGAAGGGGCCGTATATGAGTTTTGACTGCAGCCCCACTCGCTCTTCCTTGGCGAGGGCGGGCAAATCCGTTGCCCCCTAACACGGCAGCTTCTCCCACAGGTCTCTTCTCGCGTCCTCCTCCGTCCCTCCCTCTTTGGGATCTCCCTACCGCCCCGTCGCCTCTGCTTTCCCTTTCTTAGGACCGCCATATGGTCCCTCGCCCCCGCCCCACCCCGCCCGGGTTTCTTAGGCCCCTCCGCGCAGCGGCGCCCTCCTCAGCCCCGCCTTTCCGTTCCTGGAAAGCGCCTTTGGCCGCGGCCCTTCCTGCTGGGGAGGCCAGGGGGTCGCCCGATAAAGCTCTCCTCTGGCGGCGAAAGGGCAGGTCCTCCCCTTCGGAGGCCAGTTCAGGCTGCTGGCTGGAGCTCAAGGCCTGGCCTTGGCTTCGCCATTAGCATTTAATTGAAAGCGCCCCCCGGCCCTCTGGCGAGGGAGAGGTCCCTATCTGCATCTAAATAGGGGCGTTTGAAAAATGATCTTGCCCTGGACTGGAGACCCGGCCTCGCTCGCCGCATCTTCTCTTCCCTCCCCACCAGAACTCCATCCCCCCTCCCCGGGCAGGGCCTGGCCTGAAGGGGCCTTAATTGGACGCGCTACAAAGTCCCCGAGACAGAAGGAGCGGCTGCCCCGATGTTTAGGCTTGCTGTGGGGACAGCTGCCGCGAAGGCAGGGTCCCCCCACCCCCGTCACACTCGTCCTCCAGCAGCTGCGCACCCAACAAGGCGGAGGCAGGGGGCGCCTCCGGCCTCTTCGCCGGGAGACCAGGCCATTGAATGCATGGCCCCGATCCTGGCCGATCCTGGGAAATGAGCCTCCCCCCCCAGCCCATGTCGCACACGAGAAATCCCACTAGACGCCTCACTTCTTCTTAAACATACTTCGAAGATGCTGCGCATAATAATCCAGGGGTAAATAGATGAACAGCTCCGATCTTAAGCGATCAAAATACCAAAGCCAAAATAACAGCAGACCCAATGCACAAGTCCCATTAAGTTAAATGACGTTTACTCACAAGTATTGCAAGTATTACTCACGCGGTTGCAACCTAAATATGCTTAGGATCAGGGTTGCTAATTGGTTGTTGCAGCATTCAAGAGATGCGCGCCCACGCACCTTGCGTACATATATAACAGTGTCATATGGAAAGAAGAGCGACTCTATTTATGGTTTGCATAAGAAAGCTTTTTCTCTGTAAATTATTGCCCGGCTTATTCTGTTAACAGTGCGGATATTAAATAACGTCAGAAAGAAAGAGAAACCCACACTTGTCCACTGTAGTCATCCCCCCCCCCAAAAAAATACACCTCCCCCAGCCCCTCTTTCATAAACATGCTGGTGAGTCACTCTCTGGGCCTCGAATCCCTAACTGTAAAATGGGACTAATAGACTGCAATTCTGCACTGGGAGTAAGTCCCATCGAACTAAGCAGACGCGTATAGGATAGCGATGATGCTGTCCTTTCAGGATTCTTCTGAAAGAAAGAAAAAAATGAAGCAACAGAATCCGCTTTGCCAAGTGGCGAGTTCTTCTACCACTGATATAAACGATAATGGTAAGCAAGCCTCTTAAATCAAGAGCTGTCAGGCCCCTTTCGCGGAGCTGACTGGCCCGCGGCCACACGATCCTTAATACAAAATAAACGGGGTTCTCATTCGCATTTTTAGCTCGGGAAAAACCCCCTGGCAAACTCTGAGGAAATCACCATGCCAAGAGAATATCACCACAAGCTCTATAATAAAGCGCTGTCAAATGTAAGAATTAAACAGATAAGGCAAATAATTTATTTCCCTTTAATTTTCAGCAGCGTTTCGTTTTTGTCCAAACCACTTCCAGGTTTCCTATGGATTCAGAGTTTGGGTTGTTGTTTGTTGTTGTTGTTTGTAAATAGGTTTAATTTGCATAACGATGTTCCTCCCTCCAAGCCGAGCTGCAAATCGGAACGGGGCTTCAAGTTGCTTTACAAATTGACTGCTCATTGTTGAAAAACGAAGAAACCGGAAGCCATTTTAAGCAGGGCCCGGAGTGGCAAACGCCCCCCTGTGCGCCACCGCCGTGTTGCTGCGCGCACGCTTCGCAGGGGGCGGCGGATTGCCAGCAGACTCGAGGCGGCCTGCCTTGGCTTTGCCTTTGCAAGAGATGGGACCACTCTTACTTCAAGGGAGCCAGCCAGGGAAGGGGAAGGGTAGGGCTGGGGAGACCCTCACTTTCAGATACGGCAAGGAAACTGCCCGCGAGTGGGGAAACATGCGAGGGCCCCGAGATTACGCTGGTGGAGGTTCTGAATGGAGGGCTGGAAGAAGGTCCAGAAAACACCAACATCTCGCACACAGAAAGGCGCCCGGGCTTGGATGTAGTCGCGGTAGGGCAAGTGGCGCAAAGCAGATTCTTTTTTGCCTACTTCGCCAAAAGAGGAAACCACCTTCCCTCTCTTCCGCAATTTGTACACAATGCCCTCTCCATAAATATCTGACGATAACGCCGGGCTCAGGGTTTGTTGGGAACTCGCGTTTCTAGCCCTCATTGTTCAAAAACAAACCCCACAAAGCGCTTAGATCGCGTGTGGCCCTTAAAGCCTTTAGTTCTGTAGCCGATACGCGCCTTTTCAGGGCAGAAGAGGCCGAAACCGAGTACACACGTTAGCTCGCCTATGATGTCAGGAGTTTCTCTTTTGGGGGGAACTAGTCCCTGATAAAGCGCTCCCTCCCCCGGACGGTGCTCAACTGCGCATCCTTCCCACCCTGTTCTAAAGATGCCGCTTTGTACGGATGACCCTGATCGGTTCCCGTACTTAACATAATTCCGCTTCTGTTTCTGCAAATATTGTCACAGCTCAGGTTTAAGCAAACCTGTTTCTGTTGTCGAAGAAACAGGGCATGTTTCGAACTACACAGAACCCTTCTTCACCATAACACAGTCAGATAGGAAGGCGCATCTGACGAATTTCTAAACAGCGAGGTTTCTTTCCATTCCGACCTATGAAAGACTGGAACGTAGGCAGTCCCTCTTCTCGAAACTGGACCGGCTTAATTCCTAATTTGCAAACATCCCAGGGAAACATGTAACGCCTGCGACCCTCACTCAAGATCCTCAAACCGATCCATCCATTGCGCCCCACCCTAACTTCCCCGCAGCTCGACCCAGCTCCGGATGGTCCCGCTCCAAACTTCAGGGACAATTCAGGGCCAGCGCTGCTGTGCAAATAATGCGGGTCCGAGGGTCTTCCTCTGCGCGCTTCCCCCGATTTGTCACCTCCACAACCCGGAAGGGAGGTTTACTCTCTCCATAAAGGTCTGCGTAAGCTTGCTGACAAAAGTATATACCGCCAGCGCTCTGGAAGGAACCGAGATTCCTGAAGGACTTTTGAGATCCCGAATACATTGCTGTGAGGATGGTGTCAAAGCGCTGGTACCCGCCTCGGGTGCATTCTCAATACAACTTAACACGGATCCCCAGCTGTCTCGTCAAACGCTCTGTCCTTCTTACAGTCGGGATGGTTAGTGTAACAAATGGCCTCCCCACTCCCTTTACAGGAGGAAAACTTCTCTTTTTTTGGTAGCGTGACCTGGGCATGAGCTCAGGATCAGGTAAGTGTTGGTGCCTATTCAGGATCGGTTGATAAGAGGTACAAAAGTGTGATCCTATGCCCTTAGGGGAGGGGGTCATCCAAAGTAGGTGGGGGGTGTCCTGTCCCCCCCCCATTGCACCCTTTTGAGTGGGAGGGATCTGGATACAGAGACCCATCGATCCTATCATATCCATTGCTATTTCTGGGTCAGTGAGCTGTGACTGGAAGAAGCTTGAGGTTTGGAAAGAAAACCTTCCCTCTTGTCAGGCTGAGGAATCAAAGGGAATCCAAAAGCAAGCTAGGCTTGTATTGGTGACATTAATCTGGCTTTTCCAGCAGCATCCCTACCCAGGTGACACAGGATAGAAGGTAATGATTTGTTTCCTGATGCATCCCTGGCTAAAATGCTTAGAAATAAAAAATAATTGTGAATCCTCAGGCTGTACCTCTGCTACCACGAAGTAGAATTTGGGCTTTAAAAAAGAGGCAGCTTTTAACTAGCTGTTTGTTTAGTCTAGTTTCCCAATCCAAACTATACTCTACCTGACAACCTCATGGGCAGGAGGGTTAGGGGGCAGGAGGGTTCTTTCACCCTGGAGCTCCCAGTAATCTCCCACTTTGCCTAAGACCCCCACCCCACCCCATCTCCCCCCTCCCTCCAGCCAAATGCTTCTATTGGATCCAACAATCAGGCCTCGCGGAACAGAATCCGGGGTTAATTAGAGGCGCCCTGTCAGACTTGACTCGAAATGGGGGGGGGATCTTTAAATATGTATGAATTTGACATTTACAGTTGGACGTCTTTAAAGCACAGCATCCCCTTCCTCTGTCACTGGCTCAGTTTGACGCTGGGATGTTGAAGTGTGTGTGTGTGTGTGTGTGTGTGTGTGTGTAGACAACTGCTGTTGCATAACATGGGAACAATTGCAAATATCTTCCTTTTCAAAGTTTAAGGCCTACCAAATGCACGGGATGGGGGGACGACAACGTTTCTTCTTCTTTACAACAAAAAATGCAAAACGGACTCTAAGGAATAATTAAAGTGAAGTGCATTAGAGTATCTACTGAATGTTTATTCGCAAGCACCTTTAAACTATGCTCTAAAGCAGGGTATTCTATAGGACTATAGAACAGGGACTCTTAATAATTCCTGGGTTTCAGCCCATCATGCCAATGCAGAATGATGACTACCATATATATTTATTAATCTTACCCTACATAGCAGCTCAAAGAACTGGCCTACCCAAATGCATTGCCAATCAAAAATGTTATTTCCCATTGCATTGTCTCTTCAAGGAAGGAAGAAAGGCATTTCTTTGCCTTTGCACCAGCTTTACTAACCCCCCCACCCAAAAGCCCTTTACACAGTTGAGTTTCAGTAAGGAAACACCCACCCCTCCCCCCAAAAACGATGATGCTAATGTAATCAAACCATGTTTGATATCCTTTCATTGCATCTTCTTCAACAGTCACAGGTCTGACACACTTCCTCAAGAGGAGGAGGTGTGTGCATGACTGCGAGCCCAGCTAGATTGGAGGTTGCAGGTGCAGGTAACATTCCACGCCAACAATGGCCTGTAAATGCTTAATATACATTAATATCATTCAGGCAAGTGAATGTACTGGAAACTGAAGGCAACGATGGACTGCTTGAAACGACCCTTAGTTATCTTCATAATATAGATGCTACCTTAGATACAGGTGCTTTACAGATTATCAGCCTTAAATAGCAATTCACATTTCCCCCTCCCCTTCCTGTTTAAAATGGACATTGCCACCTTACAAAGTAAACTTTGTAAGAATGGAAATGCCATTCAGCTAAGAACCAGCGAGTGTAAGCCTTCGAACTTCAAAAGCTATTGCTCAGTTGAGATAAGGACACACTTGGCTGGCAGCTGATGCACACTGCCTTTCTACTTCTGAGAAGAAAAACGCATTTCAATATATATTTTTTTCTAAAATAACTTGGCAGTAGTATTTAGCGGCACATAATGCACCAGAGGGGTTTCCCCCCTCATTTTTTTTATAATTCTTTGTTGATGACACATTATAATAGATCTGAACACAAATAACAATGAAAACTAAATATCTCAGTATGCACAGATAAATAAAACTTTGGAAAATGATTTATCTTAAAATATGATGACTTTTTAAAAAACCCACCTAATGCTATTTTTAATTGAGAATACACTCCAGAACCTAATAAATGGGAGAAGTCAGGCAGAAATAATCATGTATTAATTCTCTACATTACAAAATCTTTTCAGAAGCTATTATCAGAGCAAGAGGCATTGTGGTTGAGATTCAGGGTGGGAGAAATCCTTTGTGCAACTGAAAGCTATTGTTCCTCTGTGCTGATGAAATTGTACTTGCAAATCTGCCATTCAAGGAGGCCAAAAAAGGAGGGGGGGTTGAGTCCCAAGAAGAAGAAAAGGAATGACAAGAAAATAATTATTCTTGACTATAAACATATATTAATATACATTTGGACTCAGGAGGATTAAAAAAAAGGAATATATAGTTTTGTAAATTGTGCAGCTATTATCTATAATATTACTGTTAATATCATCTAACCACATTTTCTAAAAAAACTCCTTTGGAATAACTGACCTTGTTTTCATGCAGTACATTTATTAGAGTCACATTATTGATTTAACTAAATAAACCTTATATTAACTGTGATCTTCTGGGGGATATTTTCTTCTCGGGATAAAAAAAATGCAGGAAATATATGTTTACTTAAGCTTTTGATACTTTAAAGAATTATATGTACAAAAATCATCCTTACAGTAAATTGGCATTTTAAAATATTTTAATTGTTCTTGTTCTTTACAATGATACCCATTATCACAAAAGTGCTAAACACATCTCCGTGGAAGAAAATTAACTCATTTAGTTTAAATTGAATATGCACTCAAGTTAAGTTTGCTAGAATTGCATCCATTTGACTGGACCGATACTCAAGTAAATGCATTTAGAGTGCACTACTACACAATTGCAGAAGCAAGGCCTTAAGATATCAGAGCTGCTTCAACACAAAAATGCCTTGTTATTTGTGTTCAAATAAAATGTGTTCTTGTTTACTAACTGTCACATCATACACCACAAAAAGGACATCCTAGTCCTGTCTATTCAGAAGCAAGTCCAACTCGAATTCTTGTCTTATTTATTATTATTTATTAATTTTTTATACCGCCCTTCACCCAAAGGTCTACTGGGCAGTTCCCAACATAAAAATGCAAAATGAGAACACAAAATACACAATAAAATGAAAACAAACAAACAACCCCGCCTCTCACAAACACATTAAAAAGGCCATAGAATGCTGCTTGAATGGAGCATTTGCCCAGGTAAGGGGTTAGGACTGCAGCCTCAAATCTCACATGAGGTTCTTTAAGATTAGCAAGAGGTTTGTATATATAGGGATGGAGACAGCATCCTCATAGCTCCCTGTCCTCCATTAACACCTCGGATGTTGATTCAGAATTACTTGTAGCAGATGTCAGTTCATCACCTGAAACAAGGTCAATTTAATGCTTTTACTTGGAGAAGGAAGGGGAAGGGGGTGCAGTCAGATGGGAAGGTACTTTCCCCCCTTCTTTGAGAATCTATGGAGAGGTTGAAAAGATTAGACAAAATTGACACACACAAAAGGCAGATGGATTTCTGGGAACTCCAGCTTATTCAAATCACTGAGAAAGGTCATGGTGCGAACCATAGACCTATTCTTTTGGAGGGACACAATGATCCTTCCTCAACCTTCAACCCCACAAAGCGGGGGGGGGGGGCTACTTCTCTATACCTTTTAGAAGGATTAATATCCCGCAACAATGAAGGAATCGAATCCGAGGCTTCAGACAAGTTTCAAAGATACCAGCATCAATGGGAGATACTTTCTTCTTGTTTCGTAATGAAAATAAAAGAGCTGTTTTTGTTGTTTACCAAGAGAAAGAGAGGAGGAGCTGCTTGCACCCACAAACCAGTAACCTTGCTTTTCATAGGTGCTATGCAATATGTATACTAAAATGTCAATAGTTGTCCAAAGGGTTAAAATAAAGTGGATCTCTCCGTCTCTCTGGCAGTATTGTGGCGAGATGAAATTTACTGGCATTTTAATATTCTCCTAGGCAAAAGAGAGAGATAAAGGAGAAACAAGAAAGGGTAGATATATGCACAGCATAAACATATGGCTAATTACTTGTCAGAAATATTCTGAAAATATGAGTAAAGAGAGCTCCCTCATTTATCTATGTATGTGTATATATATACACACACACACACACACACACTTTCACATGTATATGCTTTGAGTGCTTCCATTAATATATACATGCCATATTTGTAGTTTACTGTACCCACATTGCATGTGAGTAGGTATACACACAGTGCTCGCATCTATTTCCATTGTTTTCTGCCATCCTGGTCAATATCCTGATTGCCTAACTATGCCCATTGCATCTCTATTGAAACATGCCAAATTTAAAACAAAAAATTGAAGCGTATATCCCATTTTGCCAGCTTCCCTCAAGATTGTGCTAGGATGTGTGTGTTTTATACTGTATATAAAACAAAGCATAGCAGAATAGGTCGTCTTGTTTCAAAATCCTAGACTGCCTAAATCACCTGCTTTATGTCCTTCTAATATAAGGATCACAATACTATGCATGTAAACCCCGCAGGCATACCAGTGTAGGCTGAGCGTAGATATGGAATCATATACTGCATATACACGCCGTCTAGAGAGACGCATTTGTTCTCAACTCCCCATTTTGCTCCCAATACGTCAGCAGCTAAATTTTAGAAGGGATGGGAGGACTATAAAAGGAAGAAGTGTGGCCGAACTTTGCTTTCCATCTTGCGAACGAGTCACCAGCGCAGGAACAAGAGCAACTGGGAGGAACTTTGCTCAATCGGCTAAGTATGTTGTTGTTGTCCTCCTCCTATCTCTGGGATTTTCTAAGGAATGACCAGGACCAGAATGATGCGGGACTTGTTGGAAGCAAAAAATGATGCTTTGGGGGCTGGTGAGGTCATGATGATTCGGGAAAGTAGTGGAAAACTGACTGCTAAGGTCACTGCAACCCAGGAGCTACAGGTGAAATCTTAGGACTATCGACGCTGAATAGGAACACGGGTTAATAGCCACAGACGACGTGAGCTGGTCGGGGATCGCTCCGGGGACCTTTGGCGACGGCCCACGAGGCGAAGGAGGTAGAGGATCCGGAGATCCTGCAGGGCGAGCTCTGAGGGGTCCCCTCCGCGCATGTCAGCGGTGACCTTTGCACAGAAGCTGCTGCCGGGCAGCTTGGGAGGCAAAACAAAAGAACTTTCTTGTCTTTTGAGAGAGAGAGAGAGAGAGAGAGAGCGCGCTCTTGGTCGCCAGCCACACAATACGCAACAACCAGGGGGCAGATTCGAAGCCGCAAATCCTGGGCGGGAAAGAATGCGCCCATTCCTCAAGTGCGCGACTGGCGCGGGAGCGAGAGATCGGCTGGGTCAGATGCGCCTCTGGGCGCTTAACAACTGGATCAAGGGGGGCTGAACCCCACCCCCACCCCTTCCAACTTTTTCCGGAACTGGGGCGCGCGAGAAATGCTTCAGCAAAACCAGGATAAGGAAAGAACCAGGGCAGACGGGCGCGCTCACTACGCGCGGAAGCCGCCGGCGCGCGCTAGCAAACCACCGAGCACAGTTTTCACCTCCCGATTCCCCTGGCGCTTGTCGCCCAGCACTGATCCTTCGCAAACACGGCCGCGATTCTGCTGCTGGCGGCGACTTCAGCGCCAGCAGGAAGGAGGCAAGCTCCCGCGTCCCAACCCTTCCGTCCCCGGCGGGGCAAAGCGCCCCTTCCGCCCCTCTGAGCACGTGGCCAAGAACTCGCCCCAGGAGCGCGACTGGGGCCAGAGCTGCTCCAGCAAGGGTTCCTCGCAAAAGTAAAGGCCGCCGCAGAACCTCTGAGCATGGGCAGAGGGCCTCCCCGTCACCTCTGGCCACCACAGACCACGACCACCGCTCTCTCTCTCAGCCATTCTCACCCAGGCCGGGATTCAGCGACGGGGCGACGCGGCCAGAGCGGCTCCCCGCCCCACAAATAAGCACGAGGGCGCCAAAAGCTCCACGTCGGGCGTCGCTGAAAGGGGAATTCCGCGCGCCATTTCCGCCCTCGGGGCGCCCCTTACCTGCCGCCATGCCGGCCGCCTCCCTCCGCAGGGCTCTCAATCCCCAGAGAGGCATCTCCAGCAAGAAGAAGCCGCCGCCGCCGCCGCCCAACTCGGTGCCCCGCTCGGAGCTCCAACTCCCTCCCGTCCCTCCGCCAGGCGATACAAAGGCGGGAGGCGGCGCTGCTGACAGGCTCCTCTTTCCCGGTCCCAAGGCAACGCGACGAAGCCGCTGGTTCCGGCGCTCGCCGCCGCCCGTTTCCCAGGGCCTCGGCGCAGCTGTCCATCATCCCGGGGCGCGAGGGGGAGCGCACCGAGGAGCGCGCGCGAGAAAAAACGCCCGTCCCATCCGCCCGGGCACCGCTCTGCCCCTCCTTTATATTCGCCCGCGCGCAGCCCCTGCTGTCGGCGGCAAAGCACATGGCCCATCCACCGGTTGCTATAGCGATGCCTCCCCTCCACAGGTTGCTGACAGCAATTGGCTGGCGAGGCTCGGGCTCTTCAGAACCCCCTCGCTGGCGCGGGAGGCTATGAATGGACATAGCCTTTGTCACTCATTTGTAAAAGCTGCTTGGGGTTGCTGCTGTCCCCCTTCTTCACGCTCACTTTCTCTCTCTCTCACACACACTCCTTCCCCCCCCCCCGTCATTTTTGTGCCACTCTGGCCAAATGGAAGCTGAAGGGAGAACAATGAGGGGAGCGTCGCCCCTTCCCTGCAGGCTCAAACATCAATGGAAGATAAAATAAAATCAAAACCCTCTACGATTTGCATCAAAATATAGGCACCCAACATGTCAGTGTCCACTGCTCTTCTAGCACGGACTTTTCCTGAAGTGGTGGGGGGATATGAAGCAGAAATTCAAGCCAACTCTTCTCCACTTCATGCGCTGACGTGTTTTCACTTTAATCAATATAAGAAAACCTTTATATTCTGCATTAAATAAAATGCCTGTCAAAATTAAGGTTGCTAGTACTGTACTGGAATAAACTGGAATATCTATTAGACCTCCGGTTTGCTGAAATACCCAATATTATTCAGTTGTTTGAGGGGCGAACTCCACCTAGTTTCATTAGTGTCATGGGGACTGTTAAATGCTTGTAAAGTGCTAGACTAATTTAATTAGTGTTTGGAGAGCTATTAAATAACCAGCTAATATTACTATATAATTGATGTGGCAAAATTCCTAAGCCAAGAGTCGTATTTGAAAGCCTTGAGGTGGACCTCAGTCACCAGTCACACAGCCCTTGTCTGTTAAGCACAGGACAGTTGCTTCACACTGCATAAAAAATCTCCATCCATCTAGGCCAGTACTGGCACCAGCCCCCCATAGTTTTGGGAACACGTTCCGCAACCAGAGATTTTTAAAGCTAGAAATTCAGGATTTAACTTTCAAGCTTCCACATGCGAAGCAAATGTTCTCACATGGAGCAGTGCTCATTCCCCCAAACCAACCAATTTATCCACAACCATCTCCTGCCGCCATTCCAGTACCAGTGGGAGAAGGGGAGGAGAAGAAGCAGCAGCTGTGCCCCCAGCAATTTTGTTAAGGCGGCCACAATTTGACTACAACTGAAAGGAGTCCTGAGGTGGTATTTATGGATTGTTCCTCTTCACAATCCAAGTACCAGGCCATTCCCTTCTTCCACCACTCTCAAGTTCTGCTGCTTGCTGCACTGGATGAACAAGCTCCTGATGTGCTGCTGATGAACCTTGAGGATTTATTTTTAAAAATATATACACTAGCTTTGATTGCTCAAAGCGGTTTACAAATGGATAAGAGAATAAAGTCAAGGAAAAACCCAACAACCCTAGTTTAAAACACACAAAAGTTAAAATACCAAAACAGATCAACGCTACCTTAACTTTCCAAGCATCTGGGCCGGCCTGTCTAAACATGGACGTTTCCAGTAACGGGAAGGCACCTGCTTGATCTCAATTGGCAGGGAGTTCCAAAGTTCAGGCGCTGCTGCACTGAATGACTGAGTTGTTATAAATGTGGAACAGGTATTATGTGGCACCTGCAGCAGTGCCAATTCCTCCGGTGGCATGTGTAATTTTAATTCTATTTCAGTCCACTTCCTTGAGTCCCCGCATGTCACCCACAAGCCACAGCTGGGCTACTCCTTGTTTAGCAGCTAGTATAGTTCAGTGCAATGATTACAGTTCTGGAGGCCACCTAAATTGAAGTTGAAGTTTAGGCATGGTGGGCGACATCGACTCAACTCTCTCAGCCTTTCTTCCTTAAGAGGAGGGCACTGGCAACAGGTTCCTACACTGCCCGGTCTTCCCATGCCTCTCCAAAATTCCTGGTTGTGTCCTCAAACTGAACCTAATTTTTAAAGTTGCCCCGCACTGCCTTTGCATATTTCTCACCAAGTGTTCCTGTACTGCTGAATTGGCCTTGCAACTGTGTCTAATGCCGCCTGCAGAGCTTTGTAGCGCTCGCCTAGCTAACAATGCAGCAGGGG
Source organism: Podarcis pityusensis (assembly GCF_964106645.2). NCBI lineage: Eukaryota > Metazoa > Chordata > Lepidosauria > Squamata > Lacertidae > Podarcis > Podarcis pityusensis. The sequence continues at coordinate 13,626,815 of NC_138037.1, forward strand.
CTTTGCTCAGCTCTTGTCCTGGAAAATGGGAGCCCCCCAAAAAACTCCATTTCTCCATAAGGGAATGCTCTGCAAAATTGTGGAAAGTCTGAATGTCCCTCGCTGTGCCTCTCCTTTCAAAGCATTTTGTGTCTGAAAGGCATTCTGCGTCTTGTTTCAGAGTTCAGCAGGATGAGAGATACGGGTCTTCATCAAAGAGAACACTGTAAGACATGCAAAGCATCTCTGAAAGTAGAATCTCAAAGTTATCTCAAATGCCTAGTTATCTAATTGTAGTGTTGTATTCAGAAGGCCATAACACACATGGAAAGTAAATGGCTTCCACTCAGGGGGCTTTGGGTGCCCAAAATACCACTGGAGATGCAGTCTTTGGCCTTTTCTCTCTCTATAGTTCCAGCTCAAGACCGACTGTAAAATCACAATCGTATTTCCAGTTTCTGATGAATTCTATTCCCTACTGCTGGTGCTGACGTGAGATAGCTGGTTAACATTTAACTCCTGCTAAATGTTTACTCCGTTAACTAACCGCTTGCTCTCTCTCTCTCTCTGATGAAGTCCCGATATTAGAGAGGCATTTACACTCCCATCCTTCCTCAAGTGTAGCATTTCTACAACTCCGCAATGGTGCAGGAGTAGAGGAGGGAGGGGATGGATCTGCAGGTTAAGCCAAACATCTGTTTGCACAGCGCCTTTGAAAATCCCACAGCTGCAGCAAACAGGAGAAGAAAGGAAGAAAAGAAATGAACCCGGGGAAAGGAGCTCTTGTCAGATGCAGATGACAAGTCTTTGGGAGGCCTCTTTAGTGTCTGGCACTCTTGAAAGCACCATGCTCCCCTCCCGCCTCCCCCTGCTATTGTTTCCCCCCTTTGCCATGACAGCTGGGGATGGCAGGCCCAAGCACGGCAAAGCTAGCTTCTCCCTAACAAGCCCTCCTCTCCCCCTTTTGTAGGCCCCCAGCTGCAGGGGGGAGGCGTTAGGCCACCTCCCTGTGATTCTGCCTCACCCTCCGCTGAAACTGCCTGTTGAATGGTCTCCCCACAAAATGGGAATTTCCACCAGAGTATCCTTTAATCTCTTCCCCCATGTCCCCTAGAATAACCCACCAGGCCCCTTCTATAAGGACAAATGGTTCCAAATGCAACAGGCCATTTGACAATCAGGCAATGTAACCGACCATGAGAAAGGATGATGGGAGAGGAGAGGAGTGGGACTTCTTTAAAACTAGATTGCTGTATCATCTTTCACTTTTTGCCTCCTCCTCCGACCTGCACACCATCCTATGAGATAGGCTTTTTAGAGTTCCCACTCTACAGACAAGCCATAGAAGATGTTAAGTGGTTATTCTTTCACCCAAGTAACTGAGCAACTCCCACAAGGAAGTGGGAACCTTAACCCAAATGCTAGTCTACATTATCCACAGCACTACAGTTGCTACCTTGACGTGACAATCCAAAATAATAAATGCTGAGCTTAGCTCAATAGAAGAGCATATGCTCCGCATGCAAATTACTCGAAGTGTAATACTCAGCACTAATACTCATACCCCTCCCTGTTACCCTGGAGAGATGCTGTCAATCAGGGAGGAGACAACACTCACTTACATGGTCAAATGGTTTGGCTCCCTGTAAGAGAGATTCCTGTGTTCATACCTGCAAATTGTGGAAAGATGCTCACAAGACTACCTTGTTTTTGTACTTCCCTCAACAATTTTTTTAAAAAATCACATAAACACACTGTTCTGGATTACTTATTCCTGATCAGCTACCACTCCACTGCCCAATCGTCCCAGAGAATCACAGTATATGTGTAAATATGAACTTGAGAATGAGAAGACATCACTCTTTTTTTGCTATTTCTTAACATCCCTGAGTGTCAGTTGCTACTCCCACCAGCTAATGAGTATTAATGAATCCCAAATCCTTATTAAGTCATTTATTTACATTTGTTTAGATAATAAAACAAATCAAAACAAAGGCAATGTGGCAATTATGCCACATCTTTGACCCTCTTTAACACCAGTCCTTGGCTCTTAAAGCACAAGGCCATGGAATACTCACAGCCAACATGCAGTTCAAGCATAACTATACATGATATAAGATTTTAGTTGATTAATGTTCCTACTTTTGTATAACCAATTTGCTCATTAACCATCTTATAATAAATACAGGAAGTCTCCCAGAACAAGGGATCTTTGAAGGATATGTAACAAATAACACAGCTTCCTTTGGCTTAAAGATATGGATAAGCGATTTGTCCAGGCAAACCATTTCATGGCATTCACCATGTAGAAATAAGCAGACTTTGCCTACTACTCCATTGGCACCGAGTCAGTAGTCTTTCACAGGAGATAGCCTGGATTACAATCATATTTTTTAAAATCCATGTTAAATCTGCAATGAACGAATCAATCATTTAATTGCACCGGACTACTTAACTCATGCTTTCAATTTCACTGAAGAAGGAGAAACAGGTTTGAATTAATAACATGGGCGTGTTCGTGTGTGTGTGCAACACACAACCCACCTGACCCAAGCTAGAAAACCATGTAGATGCATATGAACTAACTGGGTATTATCTTCCAGCACTGAGGCCCTTGGAAAGACGCAGTTACGACGTTTTCTAGCAACACTGCAACCACATGCATGCATCTCCTTTGCCCTCATTGACCCATTTCACATGTGTTAGTGCCACTTAAACCGCCTTTGAACACTCTCCTGTCCTTGCTGTGTATATGGAAAAGACAAAAAGATAGTTTCAAACATACTTGTATATCAAACCAATTGACAGCCACACAGGGAGGCAGATTTACAACCGCATCTTAACTTTCTTTCATGGCTTCGGTTTGCCGTGTGTGTAGAAGTGTCCCTTTGGTCATCATTAAGAGGAATTATATATTTTTAAAAGTTAGATGATTGTGCCACCATGTTTTTGTTTATTATAAACATTTCAGTCCCGTCCTTCTGCTCTAGAAGTTTCCAGAGTGGCTATAACTAAAAAAAACCAACAATATCGTTGCCACTCTTAACAATTGATTCCATTGCAACAATTCCAGTTTGCAGGCAGTGAGAAGGGGGGGGACACACACACAGTGCGGGTTCAGAAAAAGAAGAAGGAGCACACTAGCAGAAGCACAAGCTACTACCTGGGCTCTGCACCCCCACCCCCACAGGAAAAATAAATATATGCAAATGTGCATATTATCTTTTTTCATGCACACTTCATGTAGTTAGAAATCTGCTAAGTAGCACTCCCCCTCCAGCTCCCTAGTTCCTAACCTTTTTGCTGACCGCTATCCTTCAAACAAGGGTGGCGCTGTGGGTTAAACCACAGAGCCTAGGACTTGCCAATCAGAAGGTCGGCAGTTCGAATCCCCTCGACGGGGTGAGCTTCCATTGCTCGGCCCCAGCTCCTGCCAACCTAGCAGTTCAAAAGCATGTCAAAATGCAAGTAGATAAATAGGTACCGCTCCAGCGGGAAGGTAAATGGCGTTTCCGTGCGCTGCTCTGGTTCACCAGAAGCGGCTTAGTCATGCTGGCCACATGAACCGGAAGCTGTACACCGGCTCCCTCGGCCAATAAAGCGAGATGAGCGCCACAACCCCAGAGTCGGTCATGACTGGACCTAATGGTCAGGGGTCCCTTTACCTTATCCTTCAAACATGGGAATGGCTTCAATGATGGGACATGGGAATGGAATAAAGTCGCCGACCCAAGCTGCCATCTCAGACTCCACTGTGTCATCCTCACCACCACCACTGGTTCCCCGCCCTTTGACAGCAAGACCAGCTCAGGAGGTCGTCCCTCCGCCCAGGATAAAATGTCATGGTGGTCCCTGCCATGGACTGGCAGTTGCTGGCTCCTCCTTTCACCAGTCTTCAAATTTTACTGCCCTTCTAATTTTGCCACCTCTGAAAATTTGCTGACCCAGACTGCCACCTGGTTTACTTAGTGGTTCTGGCTAGAAATGCATCCGAAGGTCGCTATAGAGCAATATGGATAAGCGTTAGAGATAGGCAAGGATGGGAAGGGTGTGTTGTGGTATTTAAATGGGGCGGCGGCAAAACTTGTGAATGGTTTCAATGCACATTCACCGAAGTGGGTAATATTCCCTATTGGAATAGTTAAAGCACTAAAAATGCAAGTGTGATTTCAGCTTACGTCGAACTCTGCCTTTAAGCACACTGTGTTCAGACTGGGCATGATCTCACAAGTCAGGTTAGGCCACTGGGAGAGAGGGCAGCAATGAAGTAGGAGAAGAGAGAGATTCTGCTCTCCAGCAATTATTTATTTACAATGAAAGATTTTTATTTTGTTTCTGTAATTTTGTTTTAGGACTTATTTTATCTTACGTATTTTATACACTGTACTCTTCTTCACTGCTTAGATATTTTATGTTAAGTGGTCTATAAATTATTCACACACACACAAACACAGGGAGAAAAACACTACTTTTTGGAGGACTTCCGGGTTAGCGCCATCGGCGAATGGCGGAGTTCCTCCGACCGGAGGAGCTGGCTCCGTGGAAACTGGGTCTTCCCGCCGCGGTGAAGGTGGGGACCCACTAGAAATCCCAGGTGGAGGAAGCCTGGGAACGTGGGGTTCGGCAGGGCACCAGGAGCGCCCCCCTACTCACGGGGAACCCCTTTTTGGGATTCCGGAGTGAAGTGGGGTGAGCGGCGCGGTGCTGCGAACTGACTGCTACTTTCACGGAGTGAAACCGCACAGCCATCGCCGGAGAGCGCTGACTTTTTCCTGTGGACAATTGGATTTAAAACAAGTACCCATGAGTAGAAATGGAAAATTGGATCAAGAAATATCTTAATTTGACATCGAAGCGGGAAGGTTCAAAACAGGAAGTCCGCCTTCCACTTTTTGTATATAGACTGAAGCAAAAACCTTGTAAGCTAAAGCCTGGAAAGTCGTTTAAAAAGCCTAAATTTCCTTCATTTATAACTACTGAAACACCCTTGGAAGCAGGAGAAAAGGGGGGGGGCTTTGTGTAACGCCTGCAGGAGAGGGAGTAAAGAAAGATAAGTTTCCACCGTCTCTAACCTGGGAATGGGGTGTCAGAGACAGAAATTGTTGGAGAGGTTCATTGACTGTGAATGGAATACTTTGACAGATAGCTAAAGAAGAGAAATAAACTGATTCCAATGTTGCCTTTTGCATTCTAAAGAAACAAAATATCTGAAAAATGAAAGTAATTTTCCTTTGTTGGACTTGCCTTAAAAAGATGGATACAAATAGAAATTGTCTCCTCTAGAGGGAGCCTGCTAAATTGTTGCTGCAGTCTACTTGAGGACTCCACAGCTGTGAGATTAAGATCGTGGGATTAGTCCTTTTGACCTTGTCTAAATATGAGCTGGGTGGAAGTTTTGGTGCTTGCTTTATGCAAGACAAGTGCTTTGTTGGAACAGATGCATGAGAAGATGGATTTGATGAATGAGAAAATGGATTTGATGACTGTTGTGGCCAATAACTGTGGACAAATAGTGAATAGTGATACAGAAACCATCCAGGGACCAACTCAGGAACCTGTATTGATTGGGCAAGTGCAGAAGATAATGGAGGAGGCTGCCGTTGCACCTCAAATAATACAAATGGAGAGACCCAAGGCCCTACAGGAGCATAAGCCGCTGTTTTTGAAGATTGAAGTTGGAGTGGGCCAGGGGGAGTCTGGAACTGAGGAGGCTCTTAACTTTGGAGAGACTTTGAAATATGTTCGTAAATATTTTTTGGATTATATTGATGACTGTGGGGAGTGGGACTGTGGGGAATGGGCTGGTTTGATGAAGGGAGACGGAGATAATTTTGGGTTGGAACCCCCCAGAGACCTACTCCTCAATGAGAAAGGAAAGAAATTAAGAAAGAGACCAACAAAAGACAAGGAAAAGTGCAAGTATAAACAAGAAGAAGAAGAAGATCTGCAGAAGGGACATGGAAGAGACTTAAGGGCCTCGGACATAAGACTTCCAGGTTGATGGACTAGATGGAATAGACAGTAAGGACTGACACGACCTGAGACCAGGAAGAAGAGTTGTTGGATGAAGATTGGAAGAAAATTTATAAAGAAAATTATTATTTAGGGAATTAGCTTAAAATTAATGAATATTAGGGAAAAAGTTGGAATGAAACTATATGACTTAGTAGAAATGATATCAGGAGTTATGTATAACTGAGTATTAAGTTTTAAGCTTTAAGGTATTTTATGGTAAGATAAGGTTAAATAAATTAAGGTAATTTGAATAACAGAATATGGGGAAAGATGGGAAGGATCTGTCGAGTTAATTAATAGGTTAAATTGTTAAGATAAATTATTTAATAAAAATTGAGAAAGATGGAAAGAATTTGCTGAAATAACTAACTAAACTAGAATACAAAAAGGGAGGTGTGAGGAGGTCAACGAAACAAGCAAATGGAAGTTAAAGATATGTAATATGGGATTTGTGTCTCTCCCCCCCCCTCTTTTTTTATCTTTTTGCTGTATTGTTGTATTGGTTTTTATGTTTTGCGTTTTTTCTTCTTTTTATGTATTGCAGTGTTGTTTCTTATTTTTTCTTTTTTTTTCTGTAATTTTGAAATTATTAATAAATATTATTTTTTAAAAAAGAAAAAAAAAAAGAAAAACACTACTTTTTGTAGGGGTTGTTCAGTGTGGATGGCATTCAACTAAGCTTTACTCAGAAAAGGCCTATTGAAATTAATGGACCTAACTAGGTCATGTTCATTAATTTAAGTGTTTCTATTTTGAGTAAAACTTAGTTTAATACCAACCAGTGTTTCCATTTTTGGTTAAGTTACCTTAGGGTATTCAAGAATTCTCCTAGCCCCCTTTTCCTTTCAGGAAAAGCAGTCATAGTATTTGATAAACAAAAGCAACCTGTGAAAAGAAGACTGGCACCTAGTTCTGAAATTTCCAAACAAACAGTAAAAAGAGGCCAGCAATTCCATCCATAAACCAAATGAGTTTTCTTGGGTTTTTGTATAAGATGACATAACTCCACTTTGTAGATCACAGCTAAAGAGAGCAAACCTTTAAACTATAGAGAGTGTTTGTTCACACACAGCACTGAAAAGCACCTTTGAGCTTCTCTTATCCTAGTTGTTTGATGGGTTAATGTTGTTTCAGCAGAAGGATGTGATGGTGTTTTTATGGTACCTGAGCACTGAAAGGTGGAAGCACGTTTTGAAAAGTCAAAACAGGGATGTGGCAGGGCAACAAATCAGAATGTGTCAGAGGGGTGAGGATAAGTGTATGTCTGGAAGCTGCTCTGATCTATAGCCATAGAAAGAGAAGGGGGAAATCAAGAAGATCCCTGCTGGATTGGGTTGAAGTCACATCTAGTATGGCATCTTGTTTTTACAGATGCTTATGGGAAGCCCACAAGTAGAACACTCTCCCCAACTGAGATTCCCATCAACTGATACTCAAAGGTATATTGCCTCCAACACTGAAAGAATTCTCCTCTATGAATGTTCCCTTCTCTTCCACTGACAAATGCTCCCAAGGAGAGCATGTTGTTATGAGTTTGGGTGGGGAGTAGGCCGTATGCCGAGACCTTTCTAATTCCTGGTATAGCCAGGCTAGCTTCCTGGTGTGGTAATAGGTCATTAAGGAAACAAATAAAAGAGCCTCTGTGCTAGACAGAAAATGGGTGGGCCTGGTGGTTAAAAAAAGAAGCAGCAGCAAAAGTTGAGTTATGTAAGCTAGACGCTGGAAGCAAAGCTGCAGGCTGGGAAGCCAGAGAGAGAGAGAGCCAGGCCTGATTTATTTTGGAATCCAAAGCTGCGGCCATGGAAGAAACAATACCCTTTTGGGGTGTTAATAACATTAATAATATTAATAATAATTTATTATTTATACCCCGCCCATCTGGCTGGGCTTCCCCAGCCACTCTGGGCGGCTTCCAACAAAATATTAAAATACAGTAATGCATCAAACATTAAAAGCTTCCCTAAAGAGGGCTGCCTTCAGATGTCTTCTAAAAGTCTGGTAGTTGTTGTTCTCTTTGACATCTGGTGGGAGGGCATTCCACAGGGTGGGTGCCACTACCGAGAAGGCCCTTTGCCCTGTAACTTGGCTTCTCACAGTGAGGGAACCAGCAGAAGGCCCTTGGCTCTGGACCTCAGTGTCTGGGTAGAACAATGGGAGTGGAGACGCTCCTTCAGATATACTGGACCAAGGCCGTTTAGGGCTTTAAAGGTCAGCACCAACACTTTGAATTGTGCTCGGAAACATACTGGGAGCCAATGTAGGTCTTTCAAGACCAGTGTTATGTGGTCTCGGCGGCTGCTCCCAGTCACCAGTCTAGCTGCCGCATTCTGGATTAGTTGTAGTTTCCAGGTCACCTTCAAAGGTAGCCCCACGTAGAGCGCATTGCAGTAGTCCAAGCGGAAGATAACTAGAGCATGCACCACTATGGCGAGACAGTCCGTGGGCAGGTACGGTCTCAGCCTGCGTACCAGGTGGAGCTGATAAAGCAGCTGCCCTGGACACAGAATGGACCTGCGCCTCCATGGACAGCTGCGAGTGACTCCCAGGCTGCGCACCTGGTCCTTCAGGGTCACAGTTACCCCATTCAGGACCAGGGGTCCTGAATGCCTGCCCGCCTCCTGTCCCCCCAAAACAGTATTTCTGTCTTGTCAGGATTCAACCTCAATTTGTTAGCCGCCATCCGTCCTCCAACCGCCTCCAGACACCCACACAGAACCTTCACCGCCTTCACTGGTTCTGATTTGAAAGAGAGGTAGAGCTGGCTATCATCCGCATATTGATGGACACCCAGCCCAGACCCCCTTATCATCTCTCCCAGTGACTGCATGTAGATGTTGAAAAGCATGGGGGAGAGGACAGAACCCTGAGGCACCCCATAAGTGAGAGCCCAGGGGTCTGAACACTCATCCCCCCCACTTTCTGAATACGGCCCAGAAGGAAGGAGTAGAACAACTGTATAACAGTGCCCGCAGCTCCCAGCCCCTCTAGATGGTCCAGAAGGATGTTATGGTATCAAACACTGCTGAGAGATCCAGCAGAACTAGGAAACAGCTCTCACCTTTGTCCCTAGCCTGCCGGAGATCATCGACCAGGGCGACCAGGGCAGTTTCAGTCCCATGATGAGGCCTGAATCCCAACTGGAAGGGATCCAAATGGTCCGCTTCTTCCAGGCGTGCCTGGAGTTGTTCAGCAACCACTCGCTCAATCACCTTGCCCAAGAATGGAAGACTTGAGACTGGGCGATAGTTGGCCATATTGGCCGCATCTAAAGATGTTTTTTTAAGAAGCGGTTTGATAACCGCCTCTTTCAGCGGGTCTGGGAAGGCCCCCTCACACAGAGAAGCATTCACTATCTTGCGAAGCCCATCGCCCAGCCCTTCCCGGCTAGCTTTTATAAGCCAGGATGGGCAAGGATCAAGGAGACAGGTGGTTGGTTTCAGTTGTCCAAGCAGCCTGTCCACATCCTCGGGGGTAACAGATTGGAATTGATCCCACGCAACTTGACTAGACTGTAAACCCCTCCATCATAGGCTCAGGTTGTCTATATGTGTGTAATTAAACCATATATCAATCATAAAGACACCACAGTCTCTGCTGTACCTTATTCCAAAGGAAACATGAACACAAAGTTAGCGACCGGAACCCCTGGAATCTTGCACTGCTCAGCGATTGGGGTGGCATGTAACAATAAGAACTAGGGGTTCCTTTTAGAAGAACAAGAGCCATCATTCAGCAGCAGTATTTTTAGAATACAAAGAGAGGCTGCCACTTTCTTGTGCTTTTGCAGAACAAGCTACCATGTCATTTCAATGAAATGTCATGCCACTCTAATCTTAAAGATAATTCTCAGTTCATTGAGAGCCAAGCTAGACGTTACACAAACTTCTGCGTTACTTTCCTTTGAATTATTTTTGCTAATTATAAACGGGAACACCATATCTTTTCCCTTAAACACCACAGATTATTCTTTTTTTAAAAAAAACCCCCAATGGTTTGGAGAGGACACTCTTGAGTTGAAAAATGTGCAGTGGGAAAAATATCAAGTAGCTGTCCATCTTCCACTCAGACTCAACACTTGTACAAGTTACAACCCACACCTTTGGAAGAAAGCAACATGGAATTCCATGTAACATCTAGTTTGGCCTCTCTTTTTTTGGTCTTAAGCAGAAGTATTTAGAAGAACTGTTTTGAGGATTGCTGCGCAATGCACTCAGGAGGATGGTCCTTTAGATTCTGAAAGATTGGTGCTAAATGTGTTACGATATTTTTAGGTGACAAAATGCTTCTTAACATCCACATGAAACTGCTAGGAGATGGCCGTGAGGGGACCTTTGGTTGAGGTGTCATGAATATGCAGGTTACTCCCAGCTTTACATTTGCTTCTCAAGAAATCCAGGTGAGGTACTGGACATTCCAAACCAGTGCTTGAACCTGATCATAGATGACCTGAAGCTCAGTTGAGACAAGATAGAGGCATTGTTTGTGAATGGATCACCTGCCTAGCTAAGTGGCTTTCAACCTGCTCTGGATGGGATTGCCCTCCCACTAAAGGAGCAGGTTTATCGTTTTGGGCTTAACCTTGATCCAGAACGGTCACTGGAGGGGCCTAAGTGGCTTCAGTGCACAGAGTGCTTTCGACAGCTTCAGTTGATATACCAACTACAACCCCATCTGGAAAGAGATAATCTTGTGGTGGTTATTCATTCTCTGGCAACTTCCTGGTTGGTTGGTTGGCTGGCTGCACTGCCTTATATGTGGGGGTTTCCCTTGAAAATGGTCCAGAAACTTCAGCTGGCTCAAAAAAGGGCAGTAAGGTTTATTAATGGGGACTGGAAGATAAGTGTATATATATATTACACCAGTGCTTTCTCACCTACACTAGCTTCCAGACAATTTCTGGGCCCAATTCCTTTAAACCCCTAATCAGCTTTGGACCAGGTTATTGGAAGAATTACCTCCTCACATATTACCTCCCCAACTAGACCTTAATATCGTTATCAGAGGCTCTTCTCCAGGTTCCCCAACCTAAGGAGGAGGCAGGTAGCTTTCGGAAGAGGGCTTTTTTGGTGGTGATGCTCCAGTGATGGACTGGGCTCCCCAGTGCGGATCACCTAAACGCCACAGCTTATGTTAAGATTTTGTGGGTTCTTTTGCATCAGGTCTCCCAGGCTGTTTAGAACAATGGAGCAATTTATTTTTAGCTTGGTTTTACACATTTGTTTTTTAAAAAATATTTTATGTATGCTGCTTTATGCTGATCACCATGTGCATAACTCAGTGTTTTAACTTTGCTGATTTGTTTTGAATTTTGTGTGAGCTGCCCAGAGGACATTGTTAATGGGTGATCAATAAATGTCAAAATAAATAAAAAGGGAATGTATTTTATTAATCTAGCACTCAGGTTGCTTGTTGAAGGAAATGCTGGGTTATTCTGCAGTAAATACATAATATTGACAGCTACATAACTAGGCGGCAAGTGTTGTTTCTCAGTGGCCAATGGCTGCTTTATTTAAATGCTCCAAGTCCGCTTGACCAATTTTAATCAACAAGATGTAATCTGAATTCCCACAGGCTGTTTGCAAGGCTTATGTGGTTAGATTTAACAACTAACTGCCTGTGGATTTTGGAATTCTAATTATAAGTTCTCCTCAGTTTCCCTTAGGCTTAGCTACCTATCCTCAGGCTGCCTACTCTCCTTTTGGCATTTTAGTTCCTAAGCCTGCGGCCACCAACATAGTACGCCCAGGCACCCCTTGTCCCACCAGTACCTACTATGGTACCATCAAAAGGTCTCTGTAAATATCTCCTTAAAAACCCACAATGCTGTTCCTACCTGGTTTCTTTTTTGTACTGGTTCATCCTCTACCTTAATCATTCCACCATTTCATTGGATGCCAGAAATGGGTGCCCAATCTCCCATCTGTGGGGGCAGACTTTGGTAATATGCAGTGCTTTTTTTCTGGGGGTACGCATACCCCTAAACATTTTGTGAATCTAAGTTTGGCCTCACTGAGGGGCAGCATTTCAATATGAGTAGGAAAATGAGAGTACCCCTAAACATTTTTTTAAAGGAAGAAAGCACTGGTATTATGGCACGCTGAATGAGGCAAAAATTTGGTGCCCCCAAATGGATCTTCTCAATAATGGGTTTTCTCAATTTTGTGCCCCCTCATCTTGGTGTCCTGTGTGGGGGAAAGCCACTTCCGGACCTGGCCAGGAGGTGGGGTTGCGGGCTTCACGCCCACCCCACGTGAGCGGGGGCTGGTTTCAGCCCCCGCGAGAGCAGGGGAATCCCGGCCGCGTCGTCTGCCCAGCCAGCCAATCGGGTGGCTGGGGGCGTGGCCTGCCCTATTTAGGGCCTGCGCGGCCGGGGCTCGCCCTCTTTTGCCAGCTAGAAGGGGTTAAGAGGATGGGGGGGGGAGGAACGACATCACCTCCCCCCAGAGAGCGAAGGGTGGTCCGATAAAGGACTCCGGGGGGTGTGGCCCTGTCCGAAGCCTATGGAGGTGTGGGCCTAAGCCACGCCCCCGAGCGGTGACCCGGGGGAGCTCCTAGTTGACGTGCCTCAGCAGGAGACTCCCCCACTATGGTGTTAACCCTTCCTGGTCTTCAGCAAATGGGCTGGAGCCGGATAGTCGAAAAGACCAATGCCTAAGCCAATGCCTCTCATTCCTGAATTCAATAAAGTTGTGGCCTAATTCGCCCATTTAACCTTAATTCTGGTGTTCGGTGTCTTTATTTATCCTTGGTGGGGGGTGGGAACTTGCCACGCAAACTGCTCACATTTCCCAAAATCTGGCACTGCCACCTATTCTGAATAAAGGCAAGGTTCAACTACTTCTCCCTATGAGCAAATATGGCAATGGCTGATGTTTCTTTTTCTCCATTGATGGTGTGATTAACTGGGGGCATGGATATACCCTTTTATTATCCTGTCTCTTTTTCTGCTTGTTTAGTTATGGGGATTACTATACTATGCCTCACGACAGCCATTTTGTGCTATGCCACCCCCACAACAACCACATTGCATTATGCTACGCTCCCAGAGCATCTCATTTGCGATAGGCCCCACCTTCATAGCCGTCATTCTGTGTACCTATGGCACTTTCTCAAAATCCCAGTGGGTACCTCTGTATGCCCACACGTATCGTGATATCTGAAAATATCTGGTACACACTCCAAATAATGCTCATATCTTTTGAAGGAATGAAGCTGCAACACCATTTCATGTTATGCCCTTTATTATTAAATGGCTGCTTTATTTCCTTTAAAAGAGAGAGAGAGAGAGAGAGAGAGAGAGAGAGAGAGATGGTGCTAATCAGAAAGAGGGCAAATGTTCACATGCGGGTCAAACTTTCAGAGAGATTGAGAGAGAAGGTGCAGGCAAGAAACATAATGTAAGAGGGGAGATGGAAAGATATACAAGATTCTGTTCCCCTTCTGCAAAGAGGGTAAAATAATACTGTATATATTAGGTGAGAGTTAATGACAGAGAGACCTGAAACACTGGAAAAAGATCTGAAACACAGTGGGGTTAGAGATCACGGAGAAGGATGAAGCCAGGGGATAAGTTGAACTCTGAAAGAAATGGAAATTGATGAGTATTGGCTCGATTAGGGAAATAGCCTAGTCTAGTTCTAGGTGGGTGTATTTGTTGTTTTTATTTTGCTCTCACAGACTGCTGAACTTTTTTTTTTTTTAAAAAAAGCTTTTAAAATAACTTATTTTCGAAAATTGTTAACTTGCTACTCACTCTATACCTAAAACTGAGTTTATTTGGGTATATGTTCTACCCAGAACTGTACTGACTTAGCACTCTAGAAAAGCGGGGGGTGGGGGTGGGATAAATCCATAGGTTAAAGGTCTATTCAGTAGAAGCAGCCAGGAGAAGAATAGCCCCCCCAGATATGCACTTGGTGGGAGTAGCGAAATTAAGAAGGAGGGAGGGGCAGGGTGAGCTGGTTAGCTTGCCTTCCCACCCTGTGCAGGCTACAGCTTGTTCCATTACACGACACATGAGCTATGCGCATGCCAGCATTTAATATTTAAATGGTTTCGAACAGTTTTTTATAGAACAGTTTTAAACCTACAGTCTAATGAAAGTCAATCTTCCTGACCCATAGAACACTGAGCTATGTCTTTAGCTCACTGAACAGGAGACGGGCAGATGAGAGAAGGGATTGGACTGTGTCTTCATTCAAGAGGGGTAAAGACAGAAGTCTCCAGGACTGCAGCAATGGACTCACAGTCTGTGGTTCTTTAATTGAGTCCCTGCTCTGTATGGATGTCTAGACCAAGGCCCTCTTTGTACATGCAAGTTGGATTAAGTTGCATATTCAAACTCAGAAGATCCATCCCTACATGTTTCCCCCCCATACGTAACCAAGCATATTTTCATTGCCACCTTATGCACATTTGACCCAATCCACAAAAGGGGTCTACTGGTTCAACCTCCACTGTAGCCCTGCTGCATAAAATTGCATTGCCAGCACAGAAACGATCATAGAAAGTTTTCTTGTGCCTGGCTGGGAGGTTTTGCAAGCAGCCTAATCAGGCAGATCATTTGCTGCTGTAGCTGCATGTTTTAAGGAAGTGGCAAGAAAGTCTTGTAACCTTTAAAGAGTTATGCAATAAGTTATCTGAAGTCTGAGATGAAACTTCTTATTCCTTGGTTTCATGCTCATTAAGTGTCAAAAAGCACCTTCTATTTCTGGCAATTCTCAACAGTCATTGGTAATATATGCAGTTCTTCTCAGGACCATGTTCTATCTCCCTTTTGCTCTCTTATCAGGACCATGTTCCATCATCTCTTTGCTCTCAGGCTCATTCACCTTCAGTGCTGTTTAATCAAATTGGTTGTGGACAACCATGTGATTTTTGTTGATAGTATCACAATGCAGTGCCTGACACTACAGCCTTGTGGTCACTCATAAGCAAAATCACATGGAGAGCCACAACCAATTGGATTAAACAGCATGAAGCTGGAAACAGCCAAGGGCAAAGATGAAGGCACAGTCAAACGGTGCCGAGAAGCAGCAGCCAGAGGAACAAAAAAGTGTCAAATGACACTGAAACAATGCAAATGTTTGGTGTGCTGAGTAATTCGTTTGGCAGCGTCAGATGTGTTAATTTTAGAGGGAATATGAAAATGAGAATATATTTGGTGGTAGCTTAGCTTCATCTATGAAAGGAAGAGAGTGTGATAATATGCCAGCACCAGTTGTCCTAATTGCATGCTTTTATGACCATGATGATAGGGACACGAGTGGCGCTGTGGGTTAAATCACAGAGCCTAGGAATTGCCGATCAGAAGGTCGGCGGTTCGAATCCCCACGACGGGGTGAGCTCCCGTTGCTTGGTCCCTGCTCCTGCCAACCTAGCAGTTCAAAAGCACGTCAAAGTGCAAGTAGATAAATAGATACCACTCCGGCGGGAAGGTAAACAGTGTTTCTGTGTGCTGCTCTGGTTCGCCAGAAGTGGCTTAGTCATGCTGGCCACATGACCTGGAAGCTGTACGCCGGCTCCCTTGGCCAATAAAGCGAGATGAGCACCGCAACCCCAGAGTCAGCCACGACTGGACCTAATGGTCAGGGGTCCCTTTACCTTTACGACCATGATGATGAAATGTACTAACTAAACTATGAGTAAAAAATATAAAGAACTTCCCAGAGATCACAGCTGTAGAAAGCAGCAAGAGCTGCTGAAACAATTCTGGAAGGCCATGAGTAAAGTTCTGGAAGTGAAGAAGAACAAGTTGCTTCTTTGCTACTCAAACTGCCTAGGTTGAACCTTTGCTTTCTGAGCTTCAATCCCTACTCAGCACAGGCTCCTTTCTCCAGTGTTGTCCTCAGATAGGATAGCCACTTATGCATCTTTAAAAAAATGTCTAAAGAGGACACAGCTTTGCATAAGGTATGCATATGTTGATATATATGGATTGATGCAAATTTAAATAGAATTTGCATCTATCCACATACTACAAATTTAAACAGAAATACAATCATTCTCACCAGACTGGGGAAGACTGCCACCAGATGACCAGTGTGCATGTTTGTTCAGTCTGCTGTCCAGGTGCAAACTCTTGATGGCCAACCCCCAAGGCCCCTGCCCTCCCTTCTTAGGTTTGTGCTCTTTAAACTGGACTGGGCAACCCTTCAGATAGAGAACTGACCTCTGTAAAGTGGACATATAGCTACCCTACCTAAGATCATTCAAGGGAAAAGATGGCTGGTCACTAAACAAAGTAAAGGAGGGAAGATCTACATATGCCAGCTACCCTTCTAAAACAAGACTGCCCCAGGGTGAAAAGCTGACTTACTGGTGGTACTTGAGTGTACAGAAATTAAAACCAAAGGAGATGTAGGGTTCCTGGGCACCTGGGACTTTGGGGGGAGAGTCTTTTTACTTGCAACAGGGAACAGAATCATGCATTTTATGCATAAGACAGTGGCCAGCACAAAATCTAAAATTACTGTTTTGCACCAAGGAACTTCCAGGAGGCTAACTCAGATTAAAACAAAAACTCAGAACAATCAGTAAATAGAGGAGCAAGAATTAAAACAGAATTGTTATAATTTTCTTCTTCTTTTTGTTAAAATTGCAAAGGTGTGGTTTTTTTTTAAAAAGAATTAAAACAGCAGAAAAATGAACTCAACGCATAGCCACCCCCACCTCTGAAATAAAAAAACATTGACTTCCATTTGCTGCCAGGTAGTCAGAAATGAAGGAATAGGATGAACTTCCCCAAAACAGCCTGGTTGCTACCATAGAAAAGGCCCAGTCCTTGGTGATTGTCCTGCCAGACCTCAAAAGGGGATTTTTTTGGGGGGGGGGCACTGGAACTTGGGGCTATGACATTCAGCATGATCTCCTAATGCAAACCCTAAACATTCCACCTATTTCAGCACTCTTTATAATTTAGAGAGTTATATTTTTCCAAAGACATAACATCAATTCTATGGCACCGGACAAGAGGTGACTTCATACTAAAATGTGAAAATGTCATTAAGAGATGCCTAAATACATGTGATTTTCTTGTTCATGGTTGAGGTTGGTACCCAGCTGCCTGACAAAGGCCAGTATAGCCCTTAAGCTGCTTAACTTTGTTCTTGACAGCTAGTGGTATATAAACAATATTGTCTATAGTTATTTTATAAAAGGGGAATGGTGCTTCTTTATAATAATGGAGAAATTTGGTTTGCTGAAGATCCATAAAAACCGGTGAGATTTTTAAACACTTAATTCATATTGATAACAATGGGGCTGGGATGAACTTCACAGCTCCTGATTAGTACCAGGCTTTTCAAATTAAAGAAGTTCATTGAATATATGCTGTCTTCCTTTATGCAATGACTCATGGACTTACATAATGAAAATTCAAAGCAAAAGGGTGAACTCTGGAAATAAGTCTGCCAAAGTGAAACATCTTTAGGCCCCCTGATTGCATTAGAAGAGTTAAGCATCCCTACCACTGGAAAAACTGGGACAAAAAATGGATTGTGCCATCTGTTTTTAATATTAATTTTAACGGGATGCCGTTATTATTATTAGACCTGTTCTCCAATCACTAGGGCACCTGTCAAGACTGAAGTTCTTCCTTATCAGTAATTTAAATGTTTACAAGAAAAAAAAAGTAGCAATAAATTTAACACTTTGAGATAGATTGTGTTCTGTACAGTTACAGTAGCTCGCCCCTGCCCCAGTACATAAAAGGTGTCTATTACACCCTTATATTTTGTTATGATGGCTGAGTCTCCAAATGCAAGTCCACTCCACTCTCTGGACACTTATCAATCACAGAAAGCATGATCTGGAGATTTTCCTTCTCCCTCTGTAATGCAGCAGATGGGTCGATGACATCTACACTTCTGTTTCATGGTAGCCATTCCAATCATTAATCGAGTTACTCATTACAAAACCATTTTTTAAAAAAACCTAAGGTCCGTGGAACAGTTCCTGAGAGGGCAGACATGTCACAACCATCTTCTGAAGAAAGGATTTGTCAGCCTAAAAATACCACACAAAGATGCCTATTTCAGAAATGCCATTGAGAGATTGACTTTAAAATTAGATGTCACCATCTCCTCAAAGCTAAATTACTTTTCTTATTCATGCTGGGGTGATATTAGAATCTGACATCCCTTTTGTGTATTTCCCCCACACCCCCAAACTATTAGTAGCTGGAAGTAGAAAGCAGGAATTTAAGAAGATTAAAATAGAAAACACCATTAACATAGTAGCCCGGCATACAGTAAATAAATATTTGCCTGTTTACTTCCTCGTGAAACACCTTTCAGCAATTGGCATTTTAAAGATCATTCTACAGTTTCATTTGGCACAAACATCTACTGAACAGGAAAGAATTTTCAAGTTTGCTATTAGCAAGGGGGCCGTGGTTGCTTGAACTTTCCATTAATTTAGGATCCAATAATCTAACACGGGATCACTCCAAAATTAGGAGCATAATATTAATTTTGAACAAGTGGAGTTTGAATACATTGGTCCTGACTTCTCAGTAAACTTGCTCAGAATTGAACCATTAGGCAACAACCCTATGCACATCTACCTGCTGTAAGTCTCATTAAACTCAATGGGTAGACATGAAGAAGATTGGGCTGTTTGTGGACAGAATGGTGGAGAACCTTGTTCAAATGTGCCATGTAAGCTTCTGGGCAGGGTGGGCAGCACAAAAGGTGATAGGACTCCTGCTCCTTTAATAGTTTTGCGGAATAGTTTTCTTCATGCAAGCTACAGCTGCTGAAATACTCTCTTCTGTTGTTGTTGTTTAGTCATGTCCGACTCTTCGTGACCCCATGGACCAGAGCACGCCAGGCACTCCTGTCTTCCACTGCCTCCTGCAGTTTGGTCAAACTCATGCTGGTAGCTTCGAGAACACTGTCCAACCATCTTGTCCTCTGTCGTCCCCTTCTCCTAGTGCCCTCCATCTTTCCTAACATCAGGGTCTTTTCCAGGGAGTCTTCTCTTCTCATGAGGTGGCCAAAGTATTGGAGCCTCAGCTTCACAATCTGTCCTTCCAGTGAGCACTCAGGGCTAATTTCCTTAAGAATGGATAGGTTTGATCTTTTTGCAGTCCATGGGACTCTCAAGAGTCTCCTCCAGCACCATAATTCAAAAGCATCAATTCTTTGGTGATCAGCCTTCTTGATGGTCCAGCTCTCACTTCCATACATCACTACTGGGAAAACCATAGCTTTAACTATACGGACCTTTGGACTCTCTTCTACAACACTATTAAAGGTGCAGGAGTCCTGAGCTACTCTGCATCTTGCTTGCCCTATTTTTCAGTAGCCTTGGGCCAGTCACACACTCGGTCTAAACCTACCTCACATGGTTATTATATTGGGAAGCCCTTGTTCCCGCCCCACAAGGCATGACTGTGAGGGTTGTGGGACCAGTGAATGGCCTGCCCCAAAGATCTAAAAACCTGGCCAGGTTCATTTAACGGAATACAGTCTTTCAGATAACTTGGACTTAAGGCCTTATTTAATGCCTCTAATGCTTCAGATGTGGAGGGGACCTCTGGAGATATTAAAATCTATTGCTATTCCTACTTTCCAGATGTGTGACGTGAAACCCAGCATTTTGCTGCCCTCAAGGTAACAAATTACTTCAAGGAGAGTCCAGAGAACAGTCCTTTCTGAGCAGTCAGTTCACCCTAATGTCTACTGCGTCACGTCGTGTGCATTCCATCTGGTTTCAATTACACTCCTTTGAAGTGGCTGCAATTCACCTCTGTCCACCTGTTTTCAAAACCAAAATTTAAATAAAATAAAATAAACCTTGAAATTCTGGCGTTTATTTATTCATTTCAGCTGTATCCTGATCTCAGTTTCACTTTTCAGTCTCCTCCTATGCCATGCTGTGATAGTGGATGACTGAAAATATAAACTTTGCACAACTGGGATATGAACCTCTGACCCTCAGTTATAAAGTTAGGTATGCTAACTAAACTTAAGTACTAAAACAAAAATGTGTTCATTACTCAGATCCTTATGAAGCGCTTTAGCACACCTAGTTCTATCTCTTGCTTTACTGCTTCACAACTTTTACTGGACTAAAGAAGCTAAGGTAAATACATACAAATAGATTGCATGTAGCCTAATTCCTTGGGCAAAAAGGACCCCTGGATGGTTAAGTCCAGTCAAAGGCGACTATGGGGTACGGGGCTCATCTTGTTTCAGGCCAAGGGAGCCGCCATTTCTCCGCAGACAGCTTTCCGGGTCATGTGGCCAGCATGACTAAACCATTTCTGGCACAACAGGACATCGTGGTGAGTGCCAGAGTGCATGGAAATGCTGTTTACCTTCCTACCGCAGTAGTATCCTCTCACATTGGTATGCTTTCGAACTGCTAGGTTGGCAGGAGCTGGGGCACAGCAATGGGAGCCCACCCCATCACGCAGACTCGAACTGCCGACCTTCTGATTGGCAAGCCCAAGAGGCTCAGTGGTTTAGACCATAGCTCCATTTGCTTCCATAATTCCCATAATTCCTTGGACATCCAAATGGCAAAGCAGGGCCATCTTTCCCCATATATATATTCTTAAAACATTTCTATTTTAAAAGGAAATTCAAGGGAGCAATAAGAACACAATTTATGCTTTTTTGGGGGAGGGGAGATCATGGTAATTTATTTTGCTTTGAACTAGCCACAGGAAGACCCAAGACTAAAAGCAGCAGCTTTGACCTAATAAGTGTAGGATCTACAGTTTATAGAAGGATCGATGAACGGGATCCTAGATGTTTGACAGGTCCCATTCACACTCCCTAGCCACCGATTCAACTTCAAAACAGTTGTACAGCAGCCATTCCTCACATAAGATGTCCACATACTGTATAATGATTATAGAAAAAACTGCATGGCACTTTCAAGTGTTCACAGTGCTTCTCATGCATTATCTAGTTGTAGTCCTTGCATTATTATTATTCTTTATATTGCTGAAGGTGTAGTCGTGGGGAGCAAGATGCTGGGATAGAGTGGCTTGCAGAGTACTAAGTTTATGGCAGAGTTAAGATTCAAATCTAAGACTCCCTGATACATAAGCTCTGGCTGCATTCCTATACCTACTTATCTGGGAGTAATCACAACTGTAACCAATGGGATTTACTTCTAATTAGAAATGTATAGGATTGTATTGTCAATCTCTTAGCTGCTACACTACAACAAAAGTAGCATAGGTAGGTATGGAAGTGCTGAAATGATCCTTTAGAGAAAGACAATCCCTAAGTACAAAAAAGAAAAGAAAAAAGAAATTATGTCATAAGGCAAGTGAACTTATTCTGGTCCTGGGTTTCAACACCAAAAAACAGTGTGTCCTCTTCCAGCATAATGTTCTGACCAAATCCAGTTGAGGTATTACTGGCAGTGGAAGGGATTGGTACGCCATTATTTTTGAAGGTGGAGGGAGATGTGTTTGCAGCAAAAAAAAAGCTGGATGGATTTTGAGGGTGGGGATATAGGGCATGAAGTCTACATAAGGGATGGCAGCCAAAATCAGCCCAGTGTGTTCTAAGTGGTATATGGAACCCTTTTCACATTGATTAGCCGACTTCAATCAACTATCCAACAAGAAAAGCCAACCTCTGCAAATTACAGATCCACAAATTCTGTGATTAGAATACTTTGTGCATATTATTCTTCCCTATAAAAGGGCTGCTTTTATTTAGTAGGGTCTTGAAACAAGCCTGGCATAAGCATGGAGAGCCATTCCTTCCAGTTCCTCCTCATGTCCTCAGCTACGGGATCCACCTGTGATATCCAGCCCTGATCGATAGGGCAGCCTATGTAGCTTGGGTCATTGTAGGGTTGCTAGGTTTTTGGCTTAGCAGTACAGTGGTACCTCAAGTTACAGACGCTTCAGGTTACAGACTCCGCTAACCCAGAAATAGTACCTCGGGTTAAGAACTTTGCTTCAGGATGAGAACAGAAATCGCGCGGTGGCAGCGGGAGGCCCCATTAGCTAAAGTGGTACCTCAGGTTAAGAACAGTTTCAGGTTAAGAACGGACCTCCAGAACGAATTAAATTCTTAACCCGAGGTACCACTGTACTGTGGACAGCAGTCAGTGCTGACTCCAGATTCTGGAGACACCCTCAACGGACACCCCTCCCTCCTTCAGTGAGTCTACCGTTCCCTGCCTCATCGTGGCTACTACTAGGTTGCTTGCTGGCTAGCAAAACAGGCAGTGGCATCTACTATGACTCCTCCTCACCACTACTGTGGTCTGGGCCACAGAGAAAGGCACCTGAACAAGCAGTTTGTGAAGGTGAAGAGAAGAAGCAGTTCCACTGAGCCCCCTGCCAGGGAGTGGTCCCCCTCAAGTGCAGAGACATTATGACTCTTTGAAACACTAACTTCCAAATAGCAACTGCAGCAATATTTATTTGCCAAATCTATCTTTTAATTTCCATCCAACTTTGTTCCTGATTGCAGCTAACACGTCACAATTATATTAAAGCTATGGGTTTTCCTGCATCTCTCCTGGTCTCTTTGCCCATCCTCGCTCCATCTGCTGTGGAGGCAAATCAACAGTCCTATTTTTGGGAAGGAAAGGACAGAAAGAGGGGGGAACTGCGCAATGCTGTTACGCACATCAGATGGTGTTTCCTGGTTCAGTAGACAAAACAGATTTAAAGTTCAAGGCTAATTCAAAGTGGATTTTAGAAACACAAAGTCTTAAAACATTTGCACCAAACTGAGGGATTACACTCTTATCTTACCCTTAGAAAAGCCTTTGGCTGTTGGTGCTTTTTCATGGCGGCTCAGATTTTAAATTGGGTCCACAAAAATGTGCGTGTCTGGGGTCTAGTCACCTGCTTGGTTGCCTATTGTTAAAAGGTAAAATGTCTTATGGTATTGAGAAAAGGATTTGCATAAATTGCATTCACCTGCTGGCCATCCCAGGTTAATGAAAGTGAAGGGGGCATGGAGCGGAGGGAGAATCAAGCAGCTTTGTGGGACTAATCTGTTGTAACTATTTCACTGCCACTGATTAGTAATCAACCCGAATTTGCTGAATTCTGCAAACCACTGGAGGCATCGCTACTGATCTTACTGAAAGCAGAGACTGGCCTTACTGCTGATCAAACACTCTTTGGAACTTTTCTCCATACCAGATATTCCTCTTGACTTCGCGTCAATGCGGAACATCTTTAACACTAATGAATCTGCACTATAGCACACATCTGGCCAATGGTATCTGCCATTGACAAATCGGATGCAACTGCCACAGGCATAAGGAATCAAGCCTGAGCACAAAAGCTTATGCTCATAAGATGCTTCCCATAAATCAGTGTTCTTTAAGCTCGAGTCCCCAGATGTTGCATTTCCTAACTCTTCTTTCCTTGGTCCTTTCATCTGCCCTACTGTCAGCATTCCCTGGTGTGAAAAGCAGATGGAGTCTGCACACAACAACAGGCAAGGGAGGAGGCCAACAAAAGGAAGAAGGAACGAAAAGGAAGAAAAAAGCAGTGCCTGTTTCATTGCACACTTTCTTATTACGAAACTGCAATGGGAATATCCAGTTTTCAGCCTGGCAACCCTAATCATTGTTCCAACATTGTTCCAAGCCAATTTTCCTAAACTGCTGTTAGCATTCTGCTATGGCTGTGGTGTTGGAGACATGCTAAATGTTGGAGTCAAGACAGTAGTTTTGATAGTTGGTTTTCTGCAAAATTTCATTATGGCCAAGACTGCCATATATAGGAACATATTGGACCAAGGCAGCTCAGTATTGTCTACACTGACTGACAGCAACTTTCCAAGGTTCTAGACAGGTGTCAGGAACTGCTGACTGCTGTCTTGTGTGCTGAGCACCACTATTGTTCCTGCTGGGTAAACTCTGTCTAGGTTGACCATTGGCTCCTCCTGGACAGGAAGGAGTACAAGAGTTCTCTTTCTGTGTCAGAGGCGCTTTGCTTGAGCCACAAGGTCCACCTGAGCTCTTTTAAATCTGGTTTTGTTCTTTGGTCCTGACTCCTGGCTTATCCAGGCAGTAGGATAGCTCAGTTGGCTAAAGCATGGTGCTGATAACACCAAGGTTGTAAGTTTGGTCCCTGACAGCTGCATATTCTTATATTGTAGGGAGTTCGACTATTTATTTAATCATCAGGATCTCTTCCAGCTCTACAGTTCTATGATTCTACCAATCCTGCCTTCTGCTTTGCCCTCTTCCTCCACTCCTCCTGATTCCCAGTTCCTCACTTACTTTAACTACATCCCATAGCACTTATGGATGCGGGTGGCGCTGTGGTCTAAACCACAAAGCCTCTTGGGCTTGCTGATCTGGAAGGTTGGCGGTTCAAATCCGCACAACGGGGTGAGATCCCATTGCTCTGTCCCAGCTCCTGCCTACCTAGCAGTTCGAAAGCATGCCAGTGCAAGTAGATAAATAGGTACCACTGTGGTGGGAAGGTAAATGGCATTTCCGTGTGCTCTGGCTTCCATCATGGTGTTCCGTTGCGCCAGAAGTGGTTTAGTCATGCTGGCCACATGACCCGGAAAGCTGTCTGTAGACAAACGCTGGCTCCCTCAGCCTGAAAGCGAGATGAGCGCCACAACCCCATAGTTGCCTTTGACTGGACTTAACCGTCCAGGGGTCCTTTACCTTTTAGAATCATAGAATCATAGAATCATAGAGTTGGAAGAGACCACAAGGGCCATCGAGTCCAACCCCCTGCCAAGCAGGAAACACCATCAGAGCACTCCTGACATATGGTTGTCAAGCCTCTGCTTAAAGACCTCCAAAGAAGGAGACTCCACCACACTCCTTGGCAGCAAATTCCACTGTCAAACAGCTCTTACTGTCAGGAAGTTCTTCCTAATGTTTAGGTGGAATCTTCTTTCTTGTAGTTTGGATCCATTGCTCCGTGTCCGCTTCTCTGGAGCAGCAGAAAACAACCTTTCTCCCTCCTCTATGTGACATCCTTTTATATATTTGAACATGGCTAT
Source organism: Podarcis pityusensis (assembly GCF_964106645.2). Taxonomy (NCBI): domain Eukaryota; kingdom Metazoa; phylum Chordata; class Lepidosauria; order Squamata; family Lacertidae; genus Podarcis; species Podarcis pityusensis. The sequence continues at coordinate 13,651,777 of NC_138037.1, forward strand.
CATATCACCCCTTAACCTCCTCTTCTCCAGGCTAAACATGCCCAGCTCCCTTAGCCGTTCCTCATAAGGCATTGTTTCCAGGCCTTTGACCATTTTGGTTGCCCTCCTCTGGACACGTTCCAGTTTGTCAGTGTCCTTCTTGAACTGTGGTGCCCAGAAGTGGACACAGTACTCCAGGTGAGGTCTGACCAGAGCAGAATACAATGGCACTATTACTTCCCTTGATCTAGATGCTATACTCCTATTGATGCAGCCCAGAATTGCATTGGCTTTTTTAGCTGCCGCGTCACACTGTTGGCTCATGTCAAGTTTGTGGTCAACCACAACTCCTAGATCCTTTTCACATGTACTGCTCTCAAGCCAGGTGTCCCCCATCTTGTATTTGTGCCTCTCATTTTTTTTGCCCAAGTGCAATACTTTACATTTCTCCCTGTTATAGTTCATCTTGTTTGTTTTGGCCCAGTTCTCTAATCTGTCAAGGTCGTTTTGAAGTGTGATCCTGTCCTCTGGGGTGTTAGCCACCCCTCCCAGTTTGGTGTCATCTGCAAATTTGATCAGGATGCCCTTGAGTCCATCATCCAAGTCGTTGATAAAGATGTTGAATAAGACCGGGCCCAAGACAGAACCCTGTGGCACCCCACTAGTCACTCTTCTCCAGGATGAAGAGGAACCATTGATGAGCACCCTTTGGGTTCGGTCAGTCAGCCAGTTACAAATCCACTGAGTGGTAGCATAGTCGAGACCGCATTTTACAAGCTTCTTTACAAGAATATCATGGGGCACCTTGTCGAATGCCTTGCTGAAATCAAGGTAGGCTACATCCACTGCATTCCCTTCATCTACCAGGCTTGTAATTTTGTCAAAAAACGAGATCAGGTTAGTCTGACATGACTTATTTTTCAGAAATCCATGCAGACTATTGGTGATCACAGCATTCCTTTTTAGGTGCTCACAGACTGTTTGCTTAATGATCTGCTCCAGAATCTTCCCTGGTATTGATGTCAGACTGACTGGGCGATAATTATTTGGATCCTCTCTTTTCCCCTTTTTGAAAATAGGGACAACATTTGCCCTCCTCCAGTCTGCCGGGACTTCGCCTGTTCTCCAGGAATTCTCAAAGATGACTGCCAGTGGTTCTGAGATCACATCTGCCAGTTCTTTTAATACTCTTGGATGCAGTTCATCTGGCCCTGGAGACTTGAATACATCTAAAGTAGCCAAGTATTCTTGTACTATCTCCTTAGTTATTCTGGGCTGTGTTTCCTCTGCTGAATCATTTGCTCCAAATTCTTCAGGTCGGGCATTGTTTTCTTTATCGGAGAAGACTGAGGCAAAGAAGGCATTGAGGAGTTCAGCCCTTTCTGTGTCCCCTGTTTACATTTCACCATCTTCTCCTCTGAGTGACCCCACTGTTTCTTTGTTCTTCCTTTTGCTACGAACATACCCATAAAAGCCTTTTTTGTTGCTTTTAACCTCTCTAGCAAGCCTGAGTTCATTCTGTGCTTTAGCTTTTCCGACTTTGTGTCTACACGTGCTGGCTATTAGTTTGAATTCGTCTTTGGTGGTTTCCCCCCTTTTCCATTTTTTGTACACATCCTTTTTTAATCTTAACTCAGTTAAAAGTTCTTTAGATAGCCACCTTCCATGTTTCCGTCTCATTGGTATTGCCTGAAGTTGTGCTTTTACTATCTCCCTCTTAACAAACTCCCAGCCATCATGAACTCCCTTTCCTTTTAGTATTACTGTCCATGGGATCTCACCCAGCACTTCCCTAAGTTTTATGAAGTCGGCTTTCTTAAAGTCAAGAAATTGAGTCCTAGTATGCTTGGCTGCTCCTTTCCGCTGTATAGTAAACTTCAGAAGAGCATGATCACTCGTGCCTAATGATCCTTCCACTTCTACCCCACTAACCAGGTCATCAAACCCCACTAACCCCACTAACCAGGTCATTTTACATAGCACTTAACTAACAATGGGAGTATTTCCCATCCTTACTTGCAGAAACCAAGGGTTGAACGTTTGTATGCAAAATGTGTGCTCTATGACTGAGCTTCCTGTTTTCTGGCAGGTTTTGTGTGTTTTTAACAGAGGCATGATGGGCAGAAATTCAGCAATGCAGCCATCCCAAACAAAGAAATAAACTGATGTGAAAAGCTTCAACTACCCCATAGTGGTTGTGTTTCTTTTTAGCTCCCTTTTACTTTCTTGGTTCGTATCTCTTCAGATTTCTAGCCTTTGGCTCCAAGCTCCCTGCCTGTTCAAACCTCCTTGGAATGCAGCCTCTTGTCCCTAAACCCTGTGGAAAGTTTTCTGCCTGCCAAACTGACCTTTCAATTCTCTCTCAGCAACTGCACTTTTAATCAATATTTTATAGCAGGCTCTTCCTCCTAAGTTGTTAGAATACTTTATGTGGCATCACACAGAAAGTTCAGTCAATGGCAACAGGGGCCTTACAGGTAAAAGAAAACACCTGGTTGTGTGTGTGTGTATAACAAAGATAACTATGTCTTGGCCAGCTACTGACTTATCGGTGTTTATGGTTTTACTAGCTTGGTTTTATTTATCTTACAAGCAGATTTGTCTCCTTACTTTTCAAATTAATATCTGAATAATATTTTTTTAAAAAAATACGGTGGAAAAATGCATCCTATGGACCACATGCAGCTTTTAAGGATCCTTTGTTTTAAAATCCTAAGAATCCTGATTTTCTTATTGTTGTTGCTCAAAATTTCTGATATAATTCAGCGACAGAACATGTTGATTACCCTATAATGAAACCACCTCATTCTCTTTAAAATAATGAAGACAGAGTGGTTTCCAGTCAATTTTGAGCTGTATTCCATGTGGTACTATTTTATTTTGTAAGAAGGTGAAAGTACTTAAAATGCACAGGTAAGGAAGGATTCCGTTAGTACTATCTCAGCGAAGGAGATTTTCTTGAGAGACTCATTTAAACCAAGGAATCGGAATTAGGGGATGGGGAGGGATCAGCTCTCTATATGATATAAACCAGTTTAGAACCTGCTATAGGTTTTGCCATTCTCACACTACAATCCTATATGTTACTTTGAAGTTAAGTCCCACTGTTTGTTCAATGGAGTTCATTCTCCAGTGAATGTGTTTGAAATCACAGCCTTCATTTCTAGAACAAGAAGTGCCATTATCCTAGGCTCCGTTGAGAAACTGGCAAGATATTTCCTATAATGATTAAAATAATGTCCCTTATGCTTTAGCAGCCATGCTCAGAAGCATTTTATTTATTCACCTGTTCCAGGACTGATTCCATGACTCATATATAAGGCCCGATACTTTGATAAAGCCCCCCCCCCATTCCTCTCTCCCAATTTCAAATGTTCAGGAAAGAATGCACTCAAACAGAGAAACAGATAATTACATCATCTGTAGCAGAGGCATTACATCATATCAAAATTGCTTCTGCAAGAAAGGGATCCTGCAGGGAGGATGCTGTTACCTAGCAACTTCTGAAATGCGATTAACACTTTTTTGAGTCTCTCTCTCTCTCTCTCTCTCTCTCTCTCTCTCTCTCTCACACACACACACACACACACTTCCTGTCTCTCATTCTTCCTATCAGGTTCAAACTAGAAATTCCAGGCACTTAAATGTATTTTCCTGACCTTTTTCTTTAAAACCAAAAGCAGTCTCAGTCAGAATACCGCATGTTTGAGTGAGCCACAGCAAATGAGGGGAGGGAATGCTTAACCCTTTCCTGCAGGGTTTATCGAATTGTCCCTCCCTACTCCCCCCTCTCTGCCACCGCTGCCTTTCACCCATCAATGACAAAAGCATCTGAGTGGGTGATTTTTTTTTAATAAAAAAAAAACAGAACACCAAAAACCGAGAGGGTAAAGAGTTAACCAGTCCCTTCCCCTGCTGTTCCTCTCCTCAAATTCACAGCTTCCCAATCTGTTTTGGGTTGCTGGGGCATGGGAGGAGGGACACTGTGGGAAAGATAATATCCAATTAAGTTTAGCCCTTGCCATAGTCATCGTGGGCTGTTATGAAATGAAATCTAATTAATTCTTTCCTAAGAGACAGAAAAACAAACGTAAAAGGAGCTTTGTGCTACAAATAAGGAAAATGTGAACATTCCGTGGTCAGATCTGCAAGCAGGGCAAACTACCAAAAAAATAAATAAACCACCCAAGTTGCTAATAAGTTCATCTGTGCATTTTAGCAGGTTATAGTTGTTCACACTGGCAGAACATAACATGGGAAAAGCAATAGCTCAAGTCGCACGGAGTCTGCTCTGAATGGAGGAGGTTTCAGATTTGATCTCTGGTACGTTCAGGTAGGGCTGGGAGAGATAATAATGACAACAAATATACCTGATACCCACCAAAGGGGAGGCATAGTGTATTTTGCTGAACTTGTTGCCTGCTGAATTATGAGTGGAGGAAGCGGTGGGTGTCTTTTTCTAGTTGCCCTTGTGAAGTTATGCAAAAATTCAACTCCTAAGAAATAAAGCTTTTAAGAAAAGATGATAATGACCTAGATCAGGGGTCAGCAAACTTTTCCAGCAGGGGGCTGGTCCACTATCCCTCAGACCTTGGTGGGGGGCCGGACTATATTTTGAAGAAAAACGAAGAAGAACGAATTCCTGTGCCGCACAAATAAGCCAGAGATGCATTTTAAATAAAAGCACACATTCTACTCATGTAAAAACACCAGGCAGGCCCCACAAATAACCCAGAGATGCATTTGAAATAAAAGGACACATTCTACTCATGTAAAAACACGCTGATTTCCAAACCGTCCGCGGGCTGGATTTAGAAGGCAATTGGGCCGGATCCGTCCCCTTGGCCTTAGTTTGCCTACCCATGACCTAGATGGACCAGTGGTCTGACTCAATATAAGACAGCTTCCTACGTGTAAGAAGAGCCCTGGTGGATCAAACCCGAAGTGGACATTAGCCCAGCATCCTCATTCTCACAGTGGCATGCCTTGAGGAAGGCCACAAGCAAGACATAAAGGCAATTTCCTCAGCAACTGATACTCAGAGGCATGCTGTCATCATGACTAATAGCCACCGTGAGCTGCATCCTCCACGGTCTTGACGTATCACCCTTTAAAGTTATCTAAGTTGGTGGTCATCACCATTTCTTGTGATACTGAATCCCCCAGTTTAACAATATGAAGAAGTTCTTCCTTTGGGCTGTCCTAAATCTCCCACCACCAAGCTTTGTCAAATTGTCCCCAGCTTCTAGTATTTTTCTAGGGAGAAAAACATATTTCCACACAAAGCATCATTTTAGACACCTCCACCCTGTCCCCTCTTAGTTACCCTTTCTGACCATTCCTTGCAGGGGAATTGACTCAGCTCCCTGATGATTTTGGTTGCTCCTTTCTACGGTTTCTGCAGCTATGCTTTAGCCTTTCTGAGATATGTTAACCAGAAGTGCATACAATATTCCAGGTGGTATTTTCAGTGGTATTTTCAGTCCCTTGTGGTATTTTCAGTCCCTTTTCTGATGCTCCCTAACCTGGAAACCTGCACTGACCACATGCCCAAATCATTCTCTTTCATTCAAAACAATGAATTTCTGTTTCACTTCTGCTTTGACTACATCTGCCAGTCGCCGTGTATGTAGCACAGCAGTGTGACTCTGCCTTGTCCCAGATCATAGCCCAAAGGCATATGATGCAGCAATTATGCTGGTACTAAGCAAGCTTGAGTTTGTTCACTGGCTGGCTGGGAGACCAGCAGGGAACACTATGTATGCTGCTTTGAGTTCCATGATGGAAGAAAGCTTGGATATAAATGCAATGACTAACTGCTAGAGAAACAGGACCAGAGGCTGGTATGATATAATAGTACATTATTAGCAGCTTTTGGGACACAGCTGTTTAAATTAAGGTTACTTACTATAAAGAGGCAAGGAAGGATTGGCACAAACACACAAAAACATTTACTGAGAGATGGAGCTTATTCATAAACCATTGGAATTATGCATAATGTCCCCTAGTAGTAACCCTCTGGAAAGAAGGTGAGCCAATCAAGTCTGGAAACCACTGCTGTTTTTTAAAAAGTAAAAATCTAGATGGGGTTTCCTCCCTTCCCACACCACAATGCTTCATATTCCAAAATGAATGAAGCAAGAACAACTAAGATTCTGTCACACTACCCAAAGAACAGTTCATAGATGTATAGAAATAATATGTTATAACCATTCATGACCAATGAAAATCAGCTGAAACACATGATCAGCATAAATGTGCTAGAGCTTTCAACATATCTAAAGCAATATGAAAAGGGCACATGAAACCAAACAGCACACAACTCTAACAACAACAACAACAACAACAACAACAACAACAACAACAACATTTATTTTTATACCCCGCCCTCCCCAACCAGAACTGGGCTCAGGGCAGCAAACACCAATAAAATTACAATAAAACATAATGGGGGGGGGAACCCAGTTAATTAAAATATGGGTTAAAATAAAATTTAAAATGCAGCCTCATTTTAATAGCAGCCCATAAATGAAAACCATAAAGGGAGGGAAACATAAGGGTCAGAATGAGTCCAAAACAAAGGCCAGGCAGAACAGCTCTGTCTTGCAGGCCCTGCGGAAAGATGTCAAGTCCTGCAGGGCCCTAGTCTCGTGTGACAGAGTGTTCCACCAAGTCGGGGCCAGTACTGAAAAGACCCTGGCCCTAGTTGAGACCAATCTAACCACCTTGCGGCTTGGGACCTCTAAAGTGTTGTTATTTGTGGACCTTAAGGTCCTCCGCGGGGCATACCAGGAGAGGCGGTCCTGTAGGTACGAGGGTCCTAAGCCGCATAGGGCTTTAAAGGTCAAAACCAGCACCTTAGCCCTGACCCTGTACTCCACCGGGAGCCAGTGCAGCTGGTAAAGCACTGGATGAATGTGAAAGGACCCTGTAAGGAGCCTCACCACGGCATTCTGCACCCACTGGAGTTTCTGGGTCAGCTTCAAGGGCAGCCCCGCGTAGAGCGAGTTACAATAATCAAACCTGGAGGTGTTCGCACGGTGAGCATGGATCACTGTGGCCAGATCAGGGTGAAAAAGGTAAGGGACCAACTGCTTGATACTGTGGAGATGGAAAAATGCCACCTTTGCTGTAGCTGCAACCTGCACCTCCATGGAAAGGGAGGCGTCAAAGTTTACACCCAAGCTCTTGACAGAAGGCACTGACACTAATTGAGCTCCTGCAAGAGATGGGAGTTGGCCCCCCAATCCCATGTTGTCCTGACCCAGCCAGAGGACCTCTGTCTTCGAAGGATTTAACTTCAACCGGCTCCCACACAGCCAACTCTATAATTTTACTGTAATAGAAGTGAATTCTGACTTCTTTTTAACATTTATTTAACTCCAAGATTGCGTTAGGTACTGCATACTATACAAATATTAATATTTCATACTTTAATATTTTGCTGCTTTCCTTAAGAAATCACTGCTCAAAAAGAATGCACCAGTGATATATTCGCCAAAGATCAGATCATGGGGTTTAAAAACAGCTGAAATGCCACAGAAACTGAGATTTTAATGATAAAATATTTACTCATTATGCTATAATATTGGCATTGCTATCATCATGTGCACATTCCTTTGAAGTCAGTGGGACCATATCTGAAATAACTTATCACTTTATCAGGGCAGAGGTGAAGTCCTTTCCCAAGAAATTTAGATTCCCAACCCATGTTCCATTGATCTGGGATGAGCAAGTAACATATTTATTTTTCACTTAAGCACTGACCGTCATGACCCCACCTGAGCAGCAGCCATAGAGAAGGAGGCATTACCTGGATCAGAAAGATGGAACCAGGAGGCCCTTGTGACAGGGACCTCCAAACTTGGACCTCCAGAGATAGCACTTCCTGAGCCAGTTTCCCCACTAACCAGGGACCTTATGTTCTCTAGTGCCTGCTCATCAGCACAGGGAATGCACAAGGTGAAAACTGCCTTGGAGAAAGGTTGTAGGACAGAGGACCACCTCATTAAGGTACTCTACTCTTCAGGAACTCAGTGGAGAATGGGAAAGATAAAAATTCTCTGGTGAGCTTGCAGGAGCTATCCAAGGTCCTGCAACTCCAATGACCAAGCCTTCCACTTGCCTAAACATGCTGCCTCCAGGCATCCATTGAGCCCCGTGGTCCCGTTTGTGGCCAGGACACTGACCCTCTGAGGGAAGAGTCAAAACTGCTGGCATGTGAAGTAGCCATGCTGCACCTATTCCACAAGGTTGCTACTAGGAAAAGACAGGATCTGACAACACAGAAATAGAAGATATGAGAAATATCGAAAGGGCAGTTTCCTGTGGATACGAGAGCGGACGGGCTAGAAGGTATAGTTAACGGGTCAGTGCCCCGTGAATTCACAGCCAGAACAGAGGAAGGGCATGTGCTTGTGTATTGGTCCTGCATGTTTCTCAACCTGTGCACCCTGTCAAATGAGAGCATATGGTCCAAGGGCCATAGATGTGTGAGGACCTCTTAAATGTACTATTGCAAGGGCCTCATTCTATTCTTCTCCCTTGGAGTCAATTTATTATCCTGTGATGGATTTCATTTTATTCATGGAGAGCTCTGCCTCCCTCTCAGCTAGGAATGCCAACTAAGTAGCGACAGCCATATTAGACAGATGTGAGCAGAAAGCCTTCAAGGGCATTTACTTGTAAGTGACCTTCACAAGTATCGCAGGATTTGCTCCCCCCTTAGGGCATTGTTGGGTAAAGGCTTTTGGGGTAGCTGGAACCAGAAGCAAGCTTAATGCTTTGCTTGTTAAGGCTCATGAGTAAACAAACAAACAAACAAACAAACAAACAAACAAACAAACAAACACAGTGGCAGAGGCAGAAAGTCAGAGTTCGTTCAGGAATATGTTCTAAATGGCCAAAGTCTACTTTTTCCAAGGTGAGAAGCAAGTAGCTGCTAAGATACCCAGGACATAGCTCAGTGCTAGAGCACATGTGTCACACACAGAGAGAGCTCCTCGTTCACGCCCCTGCATCTTAGGTATGAAGCTGTTAAAGACCTTGTTCAAGTCAGGTGGTTTTCGTTGGCCAATTCATATATTCCTATGATGGAAGACCTGGGTTCAGTAACAGGAATGAGGGAGAGGAGAAGTTGGATGTCATGTCTTGGGTGGGTTTAGTGCCAGCTTGCAGGACAAGCAGCCCTGAAGAAGGGTATCAATTATTGCAGGGTTGGTGCTTTGTAGGATGGGCAAACAGGTAACGTAGCTATGCATCTGAAGACTTCACAAAGTCAGATCAATCCATCTCATGGAAAGCGGTTACAAGTTCATAGTGCAGATGATTTTGCAGAGGTCTGCTCCCTGTAAGCCAGGAATGCCAAACCAGTTTTGACCCAAGGGATATATTAGACAGACAGCCAATGCTCAAAGGTCCATATGCCAGTGGTAGATGCAGCAATGTATTTGTGCATGTGATGTATACACAGCGCACACTCACATATACTCACCACACATACAGCACACACACTCACCAGACATGTAGGCACACAACATTCTCTCTCTCTCTCTCTCCTCCCTCTCTCACACACAGTGACTCATGCTCAGAAGGAATTTGCTGCCAAGGAGTGTGGTGGAGTCTCCTTCTTTGGAGGTCTTTAAGCAGAGGCTTGACAACCATATGTCAGGAGTGCTCTGATGGTGTTTCCTGCTTGGCAGGGGGTTGGACTCGATGGCCCTTGTGGTCTCTTCCAACTCTATGATTCTATGATTCTATGAGAAGGCGAGGTAGGGGAAACTACAGGAACAGGTAAGTATAGAAACAAAGAAATCAGGATCTGGGAATAATACACAGGGTGCATTCTGATTAACAAGAAGGAAGAAGTTGTTGTATATAATTTTGCAGTGACCAATCATGGAAACAGGGGAGAGATGGGGCAAGACGAATGGCTAATGAGGTATTTGGGCCTTGGAGGCACAAAGTCTGCAAGGAAGAGAGGTGGATGTTCAGGTAACAAGGCTCCAGCTTGTTCCTCCACTGCAGGGAGTTTGACAAGATGACAAGTTGGTGTCCCTTCCAACTCTGTACAGTTCTCCCAGAAAGTCCCTTTTCTGAAACCCCATTTGGTTGCAGGCCTGACATCTGGTGCAACGAGAGTAAAAGCTGCTGTGCAGACACCTGCAGGGATGAGGGAACTTCCCTGGCACTAGGTAAGCTTCTTGCTATGGATCTGAGCACTCCCCTCTTCCATGTCAAATGGCACCCCCACCTAGATATTTCCTATCCTGAATAATCTCTTGGGAAAGTTCAAATAATAGCAGCAACCATCTTATGAAACCCCTGGATTTCCGACCTTTTTCCCTGCAAAAAGATGATACTAGCAAACGGCTGCTTTGGCTGGAGAACAAGCACCTTCTGTTTTTTCCATAGTGTATGCTCTTGAATACCAAGGAACTAATCTAATACCACCTAAAGCTCCATTCACTTGTCAGCTTTACAGCTGTCCAATCAGCAGGGTTTCTTAGCCAAAGTCACGCTGCCCTGCAAAGGAGGAAATCAATGGGGGTTAAAAATGCTCACACTGAGGCTTGGTGTTGATCCATGCTGCCATTAATTTAAGCCATTTGGGAAGGCTTAAAAAGCAAGCTAATTATTTTCTGTTTGCAATTCTAGTGCAGGGCTAATACACAGAGTAGTAGCTAGTCTATAAGGAAATGTAAACCTGTCAGTTGACTGCTAAGTGACCCAGCTTATACAGCAGCTGCAATTAGAAAGTTATTAAGCTCGGAGTCGCTTCAGCCAGGGTTACATCTGAATGGCTATGCTCCTAATACAATCCATTAGGCAGCTCCCATTTATAGCTGGGTTGGAGTACTATCAATTTTTAATAGTATTAGCCTGAACAATAAGCCAGCGTAGGCTGTCTAGACCATTAACCTCCAGCTTAACGATGACTAAACAAACACATACAATATACTTTTTCTTCCTTTTGAATCTTCTCTAGTCAGGCATAGATGAGTATTAGGATGCAGTGGTGACTGAGAAGGACCATCAAAGCCACTTCAGTCTAGTACCTTATCAAACTTTTGTGTTGTTCAACTTTCAGTATAGAAACTGCTCTTCTGCAATAGCCATAAAGTAAATTTTGTGTGTGTGTGTATAAGGACTAGCTTACACATGTGAATTCGATGCTATCCCCAGTGTGCTTTCCACAGAGTTCTTCCATTTTCCATTTTCAAACTTTTGGGTGAGTCCAGTTGTGTCCACGACAGCCGTTTCCATTACTGCAGCACAATTTTAATTTTGTGTGTGTATGGACTTTCATGAGATCTCTTCACAGATCTCATTTTGATTTGGACACATTTACACTTTGTTGTTCTTGTACAATGAGCATGTAAAAAAAATGTTTTTTTTGGGGGGTAGACAATTTCAGACACCAGGCTACAGCTTCTTGCTAAATTCGTCCCCTAATTAGAGCCAGAGATGATACAGTAGATCAAAGTTACTATGTTTGCCTCATAAGCAGCTTCTCAGAAATAAAGAGTATTTCTAGCCCCTGGAAGCTGACAAAATAAAAATTCAAGAACAGAAATGTAAGACAAACTATGCCTCTGAACTACACCAGAGCAAAATGTTTTTAAAACTCTCTCTGAAAAACAGAAGTGTACAGACTCCACATTGCTCCCTATACATTTTTTCCAACCTCAGCTTTCCCACTTAACTTGTTCACCATTCACCTACTTTAAGGTTTAAAATGCACAGAAAAGGAAAGGAAAAATGTGCAAAATATATTATCATGTAACGGAGCTCTAGATCAAATTTAAAATCTACACAAGTATTACATTTTCCAAATACGGGAATGTCAATATTCGTATTCTGTTTTCTAATGCATGTTAACAATATGGGAAGGTGTAGTTTGATTAGTGTGAGTTTATTAACCACAACATTTATTTGATGTTAAATATTTATCCTTCTCTTCCAGTCATAGTGGTTTTCATGTTGCATAATCTGCTGAGCAGCTAAGGCAGTTTCAAGCATTTCACTCACATTTTAATTATTATTTGTTAATCATAATTCATTAGTATGTCAAAGGGTTTTTTCTTTTCTTTTGGGGAGAGATGTTCTGTTTTGCTTTGGGGGCGTAATATGGATGAAAAAGTAATTTGGGTTTAGCAGGGAGAAACCTAACTAAGCCCTTATTTACTTTATTGTCCAAAATAATAATAGACAGTAATTGGAGGTTTTTTTAAATAAAAAAATGAGCTTTTATACAAGATGTTTGAAGCATAATCTCATTAGTGTTAATTTGAATTTATTCAAGGGATGGCTGTGGCCTGCAATGTTTACTTCTAGAAAGAAAGAAAGAAAGAAAGAAAGAAAGAAAGAAAGAAAGAGAAATCCAACAAGTGAATTCATAAATGAAGACGCAGAAAGTTACCATAAGACTTGGCTGGCAACTCAGTCCTAGTTTTACAGGCTGGCTGAAGGAAACTCTTGAGAGCCCCATGGATTGCAAGAAGATCAAACCTCTCCATTCTTAAGGAAATCAGCCCTGAGTGCTCACTGGAAGGACAGATCCTGAAGCTGAGGCTCCAATACTTTGGCCACCTCAAGAGAAGAGAAGACTCCCTGGAAAAGACCCTGATGTTGGGAAAGATGGAGGGCACAAGGAGAAGGGGACGACAGAGGACAAGATGGTTGGATAGTGTTCTCGAAGCTACCAGCATGAGTTTGACCAAACTGAGGGAAGGCAGTGGAAGACAGGAGTGCCTGGCGTGCTCTGGTCCATGGGGTCACGAAGAGTCGGACACGACTAAACGACTAAACAACAACAAAGCCAAGCCCCATCCTCAGCTTTCAAAGTGGTCAGCCACCATATACCCTTCTTGCCTGTTGGTTGGCAACTGAAGGACCAACTGGGAACAGGAATTGACCCTGTATTATCCAGAATGTAAGCAAGGTGTTATTGCTTCTTGAAGGATAGGTCCATATGAAAGCTCCCTGTGCTCTGCCTTCTACATTTTACTGTAGCTGCATTCTCCTTAAGCAGGATCAGGGGATCACGTGCCCACTTCAATTCGAGAAAGAGCAGAAAAATGCTAGGAAAGGGAGCAGGCACAACACTTGTAGGATTGGATTTGAATGCAGATACATAGAAATCTGACAAGCACCTGGTTTAAGAACACCCAACATGGTATAATATGAAAGCCAGGTGTGGTTTGGCCATACCATGTGCGATCAGTATAATCTAGGGAAGGACTGCAGTTCAGTGGTGAAACATCAGCTTTGCATGCAGAAAATCGCAGGTTCAATCCCAGGCACACCCAGGTAGGACTGGGAGAAACCCCTAAGAGAGTCACTGGCAGTCAGTGTAGACAGTAGAGAGCTAAGTACAACAATGGTCTGTCCCTCTGCCCTCTTCACATGCTATTTTCTTGTTCTCTTCTCTTTTTATATTTCACTCGTTCTTTGCACGAGAAGCAAGGATGTTTTGCTGCATAACGGTTTGTGCTACATATTGCCACAACATAATATCAATAAACATTTTAACAGATAAAATAAATAATAAATAGATGGAGCGAAATTGAAGTTTTGCACAATGTGCTGATACACCCACCCACCCAAGAAATTTTTGTTGCTTTTTTAGTCATATGCTTAATAGCTTGGCAGCAATCAATCAGAGTCATACATAATTAGTTTGAAAAACTAAGCATGGGAAATGAGGATACGTTTTAGTGAATTGGAACAGGAGGCAGACAATATCCCCCTCCCTTTTTTTTTTTTTTTTTGCTTTTCTACTACTAATGCAGTAGGGTTTATTTTGAATGAAGGCAGTATGAGTTTAAATTAAATGTCAAATATAATTTAACTTTAAAGCATGAAGTGGCTGACTGTGTTCACGGAGGAACTGGCAGCCCTCCTGAGTGGTTAATTGCCATCCACCCAATAACGAGCTATAAAAAGATCACTCATTTTCACTAGTGAGCATTTCAGTCTACTTGAGGGGAACAATCTTACATATTTTTAAATCGGAAAATATTCCAGTACCCAGAAATCACTGCTGCCTAAAAACTTTTCTTCAGTGAGATGGATCCTCTTGAGGGGCTGGTGGCAGGAGAGCAAAAGGTGTGGTCTCAGGGAGAGCTAAGCTGAAATGTCTCATAATAAAATTTAAAATTTCTGACATTTTTCTTTTGCTGATCCTTCACCCGCCCTCTACCACCCGCCAGACAAAAGAACACGTTTTCCCACTGAATATTCATCACCCTCATCATAATTTTGAGAAATGCTGCCCCTGCCCAAACATCAATTTCCCTGCCCCAAAATAGAGTGGATTATTTCAAGAAGCCAGATATGCCCAGTTCTAGTCTCTGGATGCTTTTCCATCAAAAAAGAAGTGTAAAGGGCTTCTGGAGAGGAGGGAATGAACTACTATAATTCATTCAAAATATATAGAGGTGGATTTGTCCAATTCTTTCAATGCAAACAAAACAGAAATGTGCCAACTACACTCTTCGCACTGTTTTGTTTTTTTTAAGGCCACAGAATCCTAATGTAAACCGACAGACTACTGGCTGCAAAGAACAAAAATCAGACCGACAGGGCAAATGACTTCTATTCTTTGCCCAAATTTCACCATTCAATTAAGCCTGGCTTTCAGTTTCTTGGTGAGAGTTCATCTGGTGAGATTTCCTTCTCACCTAAGACACTCATTTATCAAACTGAGCCAAAATTTCAAATATCAGCAAAGTGCTCCCCCTCCCCGCAGCTTCTTGCATTAGAAGCTTACTAAGATGTCTAGTTACCTGCACCTCCAGCAACCTTTTTTTTCTGGGGCTCCACCATCTTTTGATCCTTTGTCTCAGCTTTCTCTCCTCATCACTGATTTCTCTCTTTCTCTTTCCTCTCTCTCAACTTCAGAGCTTTGGCTCTCTTCCTGCATTTCCCCACCCTGTAGTAATGTTTTGATGACATGTTTGATGTGTTTTCTTTGGCTTTTGTAAATTTCTTTTTGAAACTGGGTGGCTATAAAGGTAAAACAGATTAGAGATCTATGTAATGGAAGCCCTTCCTCTCATCACTGTATAGAGACCTGGATCAAAGCTTCAAGGAACTTCATGCACTCTACAGGCAAAATATTTGATTCATCCAATTACTGAGTGTGTGAGAGAGAAAAGGGGGAAGGATCCAGGTAGGCAAAAATGTGCAATGCACCTTTCTATGTGGAAAGCCTCCAGTTTAGCACAAATCCTGCTAAATTCTTATCCCATCACTAACAGGCCTAATAATGGTCAAGTATTGAAATGAAGGGAACTCCCTATTGACGTGCGAATGCACATGTTGCGAAAAACACTGAACCCAGAAGTGACCTGAAAATGTCACTAAATTGTCACTAAAATGTCACCAAAAGGGGCAGGAGCAGAACATGGTGGTGTTCTTTACGTGGGCCCTGCTGATGTGTGCGGGGGTCCAGAATGTAACCCCCATGCAAAATGAGGATTGCCTTTAATTAGTTTACTAGATCCGTAGTAACAAGAGAGGCCTAAGGCAATTTAAAACAGCATGCAAGTTAGTTACCTGTTATCATGAAACAATTTACATTACATTCTAAGCAACATTATGCTTAACCTTAGAGACTTATCAAACTATGAACAATATCTAAGACACTTAATTCCTTTTTGGATCACCACTGCAGCAGTAGAAGCAGCAGCAGCAATTTCATTCTTTTTGCTGTAAGCCATAGCAAAGATAAGGGCACTCACTGTAGTGGAATGCTGCAATTGTCTCTTTTCCTCTATCGTGGAGAAAGCAGGAAGGAAATCTGTTTTGTCCAGCTTTTTAGGAGGGATTATACAACGTCAGTGATCCAGAGGCATGCAGATACTGGCTATGAAAATGGTTGACTAGGAAGCAAAAAGGCCAGTGAGCTGGCAAGATGGCAAACCAGACACAAGGTAGGTGGGGGAAGGAATAGAAAGTCTGAGAACAGCTCATTCTGCACCCAATTAGCAAGTTCTTCACACTGAACCTGATTTAAACATAATTTTGAGCAAGTAAGTGAGTTAGGATTGCTGTCTCCGTGAACATAGGACTAACTGAGAGCAAGTTGCATGGAACACTTTAAAATTCTTCCTCCCAGCACCAAAAGTTTGTCGGAATTAACCCAAGGTAAACAAATACGGCTAGCAGAGTTTGTTAAATCAAAATGTGAAAATGTGCCAACTTTGTACCATGGACAGAAGCCCATATGGCAGCTCTGCAAAGCTTGAGAGTTTGCATATTTGGTTCAGAACCCTTTTTTATAGCTTTTATCTGGTCAGGTGCTCCCAAACAATAACCATAAGGTAGTGCACAAAAGCTACAGAAAGCCTATAGGGAGTCTATAAAATATCTATCACGGAGTGTTAGACAACAGGCATCACAAGCTTGATGGAGGAGCAACTTTTACTTTTACACATCTTTATACAAACTACTCTCTCCTTTTTCCAATAGGCTGACTCTTGGGAACAGAAGAGTCTTGGCTAAGTATACCCTAGTACAGGATAATGGGCAGTGTGTCCTTCTCTGGCTTTTACTCACTGCTGGACTTGAGCAATAAAAGGAGAATTGCAGCCATGAATCACAAACACTAGTGTCTTAATATTGTCTTTCAAGAACAGGAAAGACAAATACCACTAAGGCGAGATGAGTCCCTTGGATATCAGATACACCTCCAGGTAAGCGGTTTTCCCTCCCTTAAAGAAACAGCAGTTGAACAACAACAAAATCTATATTAGGTATTTGCCCTCATAAAAAAAGAAGCTCTAGTGGGCTTGAAGGGGTTCTGATGCAGTCTCAGAAATCGGGGGCTGCTGACGCTGTTTGCTTTCAAAGAAGGCTCCCTACACAAGAGCGTTCCCCAACCCTCAAGCGAATGAAGAGGCCTCTGTTTACATAAACCTATGAGGACACATGGACCAGCACTCTCCTGCAGCATGAATCATGACACTATTACATTTCAGCGGATAGACAAGACAGGCTTTCTTTGTCTCCCTTTCTTGCCATTACAGAACTTGTAGATATTGGCATGACCCAAACCCCCACATTTATGCAGTCGGGTTGCTATGCCGTGGTGGTTGGTGCTCAATAACACTGATAGTGAGGAAGTCAGAGAGCCCAGCAGTAAGCAGAGCCAGTGATGGATGGAGCCAACTAATTCTACTCATATCGTAGAACTGTAGAATTGGAAGGGACCAGTCATCTACTCCAACCTCCTGCAATGCTGGAATCTTTTGCCCAACGTTGGGCTCAGTCCCATGACCCTGAGATTAAGAGTCTCATGCTCTACCGACTGAGCTATCCTGAGTTGTGCCCACCCTCCTCCCAGCTGCGTTCCACAAGGGCAACACTGAGACTTAGGTAGGGGAAGCAAACAGCCTGGGCCACTCCTGAACTGGTTGTACATAAGAAAGCAGGCAGCTGCCCCATGCACCATAATAAACCAGCCTCTACTGACTCTGTCTGTCTGTCTGTCTGTCTCTCTCCACGGCTCAGCTTCTCAGACCCAGACTACATCAACAGATTGTGATACCGTCATCCACTTTGATTCTTTTAACTCAAAAGAGTCTCCGCCACCACCTACCCAGTGAAGAAGCTTGAGGCCTGTTTTTGGTCAAAACGTCACTGTAAAAATCCAATCAAATAAGAAACTGGAAGATGCCGCTCCCTGTCAGGAAATGAGAAGTTTTCCTCTAGGTTTTTGCTAGGGAAGAACTGGTGCTTTATGAGCCCAATGTAACATGGAGAAGAGGGAAGAGACTGGAAAAAACCAGGGCATGTGCCACATTCCTGTTGATCATCCAAGCCCTAGGTGTTCAAGGTCCAATTTTATCATGTTCCATCCTAAGTTCTGTCCTATTTTCCTGGGATAGCATAGCAGCACAAACCACGATTCACACCACCATAGCTAAACGGAGAGTCCTGGGAGCAGGGTGCCAAATTATGCTCCTAAGCATATTTATTTATATGTTTTCTCCCCCACTGAACTCAATGAGACTTTCTTTCAAGTAAATATGTGTTTAGGGATTGAGGTGCCAAGGCTTTGATGGGGTGAAGGCATTAGGGGACCGCAGAAGATTACGAGGCAGAAAAACCATTCTCAAGCTATTAAAAGAGCTATTCTCTTAGTTTGTTTTTGCAGTAAATAAAACATCATTGGCTCCTTTAAACCATTCATTTGCATCAAAAGATTCATTTGCATTTGTTTATCTAATCCAGAAAGAGCTTACTATAATAGAGCACACTCTCACCCTCAATAAGGCTATTCTTTGCAGCAGAGTAGTGTGCCTTCATAGCTACAATGCTCTCAAGATGGATTTTGGCAGTGCTGGGATCTGCTCCATAGATGAAACCATTTGGTTTTCTTTATTGTGTTTACCTCATTTGTTGGCTGAAAGAACATAATAATTACATCAGTGGGAAGCCCAGTGGATTAAGTGTGTGGGCAATAGAAATGGGAAGACCCCCTTCTATTTGTAACTGTCCCATCTCCTGACATCAGTGGCGTTCTCAGTTTGATATCAGTACATGAGGCCAGAATGAAATATATTTTCAGATGTCACAGTTCAGGTGTTCAACTGAATACATGGAGGAGGCTAACTAGGGTTGGGTCTGTTAGTCCTGCCTCTGACACCCACACAGTCATCGTCATGCTTGCATGGAATCAGTACATGTATACCTGAAAACTCATGATCTGTGACTCAACATATTCCAAAGCATGCATACATAAACCTTGTGCATACTTGAGCATAGCACATTTGTCCATATGCGTTAAACTTGCAAGGGAAAAACACCTTGATATGTTCAAATGAAAAGAGCTAGCATCTTCTTTCAGTATGGAAATCTTCCAGAACAATTTGCAAGGTCCGTAAATGTTGGCACCTTGTGTTTTGTACACCTTTTGTGAGAAAGCTTTCGTATACATAACCCTGCTCTTTCTCCAAAGGCCTTCTCACAACTGCATTTCCACCTAGTGCAGTATTCCTGCATTTTATGTGCCCGCAGAGCAGTAGGCTATCTGCATGCAATGAATGCAGGGGGATAAATAGCTCTGCTACCTGGGAGGCAGACTTGCTGAGCAGAAAGCAGACTTGCTTTGAAGTGAATATCCATGCTACTATTTACAACTCTTCCTGCTTTTATAGGAGAAAAGGAATGCATAGCCTTCAAATTTATATATATTAAAAACACTCCTAATATAAAAGAGATTTATAAAATAGAATGAAAGCCCTCTCTGAGGAATACAGCCCATTCCCCCAGGTATAGATTATTCTGTATTCTCAGCTTAGAAAACCTTATTCTCTTACAACAGAAGAGGGGAAACATGGCGGCTGTGTGCAGAAAGAAAGAAGCAAGTGCACACTTACTACTTAATTTTAAAAAAATAAAATGGGAAGGCCAAGTGCTGAAAGGTTGGAACAGGTGTTTGAGGATAAGACAATGTTAGCAAGTTTTCCAGCTTTGCATGGTTGCCTTGTGACGTGCATGTGTGGTTTAGTATAGAATGGATTGCAGAATTCACATCTGATTGGTCTATTTGAAGGCACACAGATTGACCCTAAAGCACCCCAATGCTGATATTATTGAATGAGACTTTGTGTTGTCTGAAAGCCCCAAACTATGCATCCTTTTTTACCTAACTGAAGTTAAGGAAAACCGCCTTAAATAATTGCACTCTAGCAGTTATCAAAGTTTGACCAAACTGCGGGAGGCAGTGGAAGACAGAAGTGCCTGGCATGCTCTGGTCCATGGGGTCACGAAGAGTCTGACATGACTAAACGACTAAACAACAAAGTTATCAAAGCCCCAAGTGTTTTGAGATAAGGCCTCATCAGATTCATATGCTTGGTGGTTCATGCTGCAGTAGAGAAACAACATGGAGTCAAAGCTCAGAAGCCATAAGTCTGAAGCCACTTACTTGGAAGTAATCCCACAGACTTCCGTAGTGCTCCTCCAATTCAGCATGTAAAAAAGTATTGTTGTTTTATTACTTCTCTTGATTGGGTTTGTTCTGCTTACAAGGGTGGGGTGGGGGGAAGAACACAGGAAGCGTTTGGCTTAATTGCCAGACTTTCTTCAGTAAACAATACAAAGTGATTAGAGATGTTTTTTTGGCATGCGCAGGCCAAAGCCACCTAGTGAGAGTTCAAAGAACAAAGCAAACCCTCATTGGAAGAAATTATGCAGCTAACTAAACTTGTATATCTTGGAGCCAGCCATTTCTCCAGCATCTTTGCCCCATTTATCAATGCACAATTACTGTCACCATTGTGTGGTGTCATTAGGCGTAAGGTTACAAGTGCCAGTCGGGATGGGAAAAAAAAATTGCAGTTATGTTGGCATAATTTTTCATTATCATCTTCATTAACCAGAGCTAGTGGGAGTAAGAGTTTATCCTTGCTCTTGTCATCGTCATGACAACGCTTCCAAAGCTTGTCTGCCAAGAGTCCACCCAATACAAAAAAAGCCTGAATGTCCTCATTATTCCGCCTCTCGCAAGCTCACCCATGCCAAGGGTGATACGCGTTGCAGAGGGCCCTTGATTTATCCCCTGTGATTTCTCTTGACAGCCTGGTATGGTGTCTCAGCTTAAGGCAATCGGTCTGATTTCACAGTTTAATTACTGCTAATCTGAGGGAGCGTGGTCAATGCTAATGAGCCAGTAGCAATCAAAGCAGTAATGGCTACACTCACCCTGTTTCATTCTTGTCCCCCACCCCTTTGAAATAAGCAAGGCATAACCCCACCCCGGCAGCATACTGGGAGTGGGAGTGGGGGGGGGGGGAGGAGAAGTCTGATGTACAATTTGTTATGAAATTATTTCAAGCTGAAACACACTTTCCAAAGTATTGTTGTCTCGCCCTGCACAGGAAGCATATGTTCTCTTGTCAAAAGTCTTCAAATTATTTCTTTATTCATAAGAATATTTATAAGCCTTTCCCCGATAAAAATAATATATCAAGGCGGTGCATAATAAAAGCATTAAAATGATAAAATAATAAAATACAGGGTATGTGTGTGTGTGTGTGTGTGAGGGGAAATAACCAAATTCATCATCTAAAAATACTTGACAAAACATTTGTTTTCAAAAAGTGGTGAAATATCAGAATTGCAGGTGCGGTATTCCAAATTACTGGAACCACTATGCTAAAAACTTTGGTTTGCATAGAAACAAAATGTATATGAGATACTGTAACCGTGGGACAGTTAGGAGGGTTTCTCCAGATTATCACAGTGAACTGGACAGTATATAAGGGACAAGGTGGTCCTTCAGGTTAATCTGGTCCTAGGTGGCTTAGGACTTATACGTTAACAGCAAAACCTTGAACTTAGCTTGGTAATGTACTGGCAGTCAGTGTAGAGCTATCAGCACTGGTGTAATATGCTGATGATGAGCTGCTCTGGCTAAAAACTAGACCGCAGTATTCTGAACCAGCCTCAATTTCACAACCAATCTTAAGGGTAGCCCAACTTAGAGCATATTGCAATAGTCCAGTCTAGAGGTTACCAAAGCCTGCACCACTATGGACAATCTACCCCTGTCCAGGATTGGCCAAAGCCAAAGCTGGGGAAAAGAACTCTTAACCACTGAGGACACCTGTGCCTCCAGTAACAGGGATGTATCTAAGGGTACTTCCAAGGTAGAAACCTGTTCCTTCAGGGAGAGTGTAACCCCATCAAGAACAGGAAACCTGACAATTTCCTGAACGTGGGAACTGCTCATCTACCAGCCTTCTGGCTCACCAGGATTCAGCCTCAGTTTATTGGCCTTCCTCCAGCCCTTCATTGACTCCAAGCAGTGGTTGAGAACTCACACCATCTTGTTTCAGATGTTACAGAGAAGCAGAACTGTGTGCCATCAGCTTCCTGGTGCCACCTTGCTCCATTAGAGGAAGCTAATGACCACTTCCAAAGCATTGGGACAAGATGGTACCCTGAGGGACTGCACAGTGCAAATTCCAGAGGGATGACATTTGCCCAAATCCATGCTCTGTGAATGGTCCTGCAGGTAGAAATGAAACCACTGAAGTGTAGTGCCACCAATTACCATCCCACAGAACAGGCCCAGGAGGAGACCATGGCAGATGATACTGAATATACTGAGAAGTTGAGCAACAGTAACAGGATCTCACACCCACTGTCCCTTCATGCTGAAGGTCAACCAAAGGGGCAACCATTGCTGATTCAACCCTGAAACTATTCCTGGTCTCTTCCAAGATTATCTGTAGTTGCATCACCACTACTGTCTTGATCACGTTGCCCAAAAAAGGAATATTAGCAGTTGGCCAATAATTGTGCAGCACAGTTTGATTTAATGTTGCCTTCTTTAGGACCAGTTGTATAATTGCTTTTAAAAATAATAATGATAGAAGTGTTTCTCCTTCTTGTAATGAGACCTTCACTACTGTCTGGACTCACAAGGGCTTCCATGGTGGATGAGCTTTAATCAGCCAAGATGAGCAAGGCTTGAGAGCATATGTGACACATGCATACTTGCAAGCACCTTGCACACATCCTTCAGCTGCAACAACTGAAACTGATCCCATAAAACTTGGCACACCTTGCCTGGACTTGATATAAAAAGGAAGCAGCCACAGATGCTAAGCTGTAACAGAGGAAGCAGCGGAAAAACCCAAAGGGTTCATTAGCCAATCAATTCAATTCCCAGCAACGGAGAAGTGAAAATATACAGAAACTCTGGATACAAGATATCCAATTCAAAGAGAGACAAGGAGGCAGATTTGAGATGGAACAAAAACTGATGATCGGAAAAAATGCATTCAAAGGGTGTGACAAATCTACCTATGCACAAGATCATGCATTGTTTTTGGTACAAGATCATGCATTGTTTTTGGTACTTAGTTTGTAATAACTAAGTGCCATCTTTCTCTATGGGGTTTTAAACCAGGGGTCAGCAAACTTTTTCAGCAGGGGGCCGGTGGTCCACTGTCCCTCAGACCTTTGGGGGGGGTGGACTATATTTTGGAAGAAAAAAAAGAACGAATTCCTGTGCCCCACAAATAACCCGGAGATGCATTTTAAATAAAAGCACACATTCTATTCATGTAAAAACACCAGGCAGGCCTCACAAATAACCCAGAGATGCATTTTATATGAAAGGACACATTCTACTCATGTAAAAACACCAGGCAGGCCCCACAAATAACCCAGAAATGCATTTTAAATAAAAGGACACATTCTACTCATGTAAAAACATGCTGATTTCCAGACCGTCTGCAGGCCAGATTTAGAAGGTGATTGGGCCAGATCTGGACCCTGGGCCTTAGTTTGTCTACCTATGATTTAAACCTTCAGAGACCCTGAACTGTTCCAAAAGTTTAGAAACTTCCAAATCATCCTCAGAGGCAGGATACTAGTGTCACTACTGAACTGAAATGAGAGGAAGGAATCCAAACTGCAGCTGCAATGGCTGTGATCATTCCAGGGATCTCTGTTTGGGATATCATTTGCTCGGTAGTAATGGGCAGCTCACCCTCTATATCTCTTCACTCGTGCTGAAACTCGAATGCGCTTTCCTCCCCTCTCCCCGATCTTCAGACAGAATGTTCCCCTTTGCTGGTATACCAGTTAGTACCTTCTGCCTGAATCTCAGTGGTCCCTGGAGGAAGCTATCTCAGCTGGATGGGATGGAGTCAGAATGTACCAAGTCAGCAAAGAGGTCAACCACTTGCTCATAAATCATTTAGTGCACGTCATGAGTTCTAGCCGGCTGCCAAGACAAGTAACATCGTGAGTTGGGATCATGCCAGGGACCTCTGCCAGCTAGAGGCAGGCAAAGGATGGGCACGGCAGCTTTCTTGATGGGCATTTGCCCACTGTTGCCCCACTGTGGCACTACCATCTTGGGGTAGATGCAATCAGTTTTTGCCAAAAGGATGTCCAAAGAAATCCAAAGTAGAAATGCCTCCCAATTTTTAAACCTTAGCACGTGTTACACTAGGGAAGTCCATCACACAGCTGCGTCACTTGCATGAGGCTAAAGTCATGGGTGCTTCAGACACGCGCCCCCCCCCCCCCGCTTCCACACTGCTTAGAGCTAAGGCATGGGTTGGCTTTGAGATACATCCAAACCAGGCTTGTGGTATGTTTCTCTCTAAACAAACAACAAATTATAACTACAGTGGTACCTGGGTTCTCAAACACCTTGGTACTCAAACAACTTGGAACCCAAACACTGCAAACCCAGAAGTAAGTGTTCTGGTTTGCAAACATTTTTCGGAAGCCGAACATGCCTGTTTTGAGTGTTGCACTTCCAATTTGAGTACCGCACTTCCATTTTGAGTGTTATGCTGAGGTCTGTCTTTTTCTGCTATTTATTTTGCGTTTTTGTTTTTGAGGCTTTTTGTTTTGTTTTTGTGACTGTGTGGAACCCAGTTCAGCTACTGATTGATTGTGTGACTGCAGTACGTTGTTTACTGATTTCATTTTATGGATCAATGGTCTCGTTAGATGGTAAAATTCATGTTACATTGCTGTTTTAGGGGTTGTTTTTAAAAGTATAGAATGGATTAATCCGTTTTGCATTACTTTATATGGGAAAGCGCAACTTGGTTTTGGAACGCTTTGATTTTGGAATGGACTTCCGGAACAGATTAAGTTTCAGAACCAAGGTACCACTGTACAGGGAAAACAAACCATGAGCACTGGTTGGAACGTATTGCTTAGCCAAGCAAATGCTACTTAGCTTAACTATGGTTTAAAGTGATGTGCAAACCAGGTCAATGCATGTGCAAGAGCACTTGTGTGTATGTGAATGTGGGGAGCTTGCTTTCAGGCCTGAAGCAAGAGAAAGATTGAAGTGTTTGCTTACACGGGCAGCAGACTGCAGCATTATTTCATGATACTGTACTGCAGAGTCTGTTTCCTCCCAATGGAATTATTCTTTTTCTTGGTATTTTCTAACTGTTTTTGTCATCTGAGAATTCACAGCAGCACCAAAAGGCATCTCAGCATAGTGCTATTTAATAATATATCAAATAACTCTGCCAGTTACAAAATTACAGCCCGAGCATATGGACATTCCTACTTTGTTCATTTGTACCTACTTCCAAGTAAGTGGGCACAGGATTGCAGCCTTAGGGGGTAAACTGCAATCCTGTATCCAATTGCACGTGCTGAATTTCAACCTAGGTTATAAGAGAGTTTAGTTATGCAAAGAAAAAACAATATACTGTACAGTAATATTACTGGGTTAGCTTTTCAGCTAAGAGCATGACACACGGAAGCATAATATTAATAACCGTTGATGACTTAGCATGCATACACTTGCATTTGTGGGCTTGGGTTCTGATAAACAATTTGAAGAGCAACCCTTAAACTTAACAAATGGAATTCTTTTACCGTTGAATGTCTGTTTTGGTACATGATTCCTTCCACAGAGGCTGTACGTACCAGTTTCTTGTTCTAGTTTTCAATTATTAGTTTTGTTTTATCTTTTCATATCTGTATCACTAGTCTCTTAGTGACTATAACATTTAAAGCTGCTGAACCACAGTTTCCCATATTTATTCGGATTTCTCTCGATATTCATCAAACTTTAAAATTACATGATTAGGTTACAGCAGAATTCTGGCTGATAAGAAAAATAAAATTAATTCCCGCAGTCCAAAATAGAGAGTTTATTAAACAAATTTAATTAAATATTAACAGGAATAACAATCATTTCTGCTTAATGCACAAGGGACTGAGATAACCAATGACACAGTAGCCTGGTAGGAAATGCTAATTAAAATACCTGAACAAAGCTAGTCTTATGACAGGGGGAAAAACTTCAATATATGCTTGTTTTATCTAAGGTATTAACTCCCCCCCCCCTTTGTGGAATTAATTTTGTGAGCTTCTCCATCTTTTGAAACATTACAAAAAACCAAGTAAAGGAATGCTCTGAGAGTCTTTGACCTAAGTAAACATAATGCATTATTGTCTGTAATGTAACATTATCTTCCCATCTAAAGTACACCTAACGTTTTCTTATCAGCCAGAATTATACTGTGTATGCAACACAATCCTAGGCAATTGGAGAACCTGTCTTCATGAATGATCTAGCTTCCCACCCCCATAGCCTCAACTTGTGCTCAGGCTATAATGCCCACAGTTTCGTTCTTTAAGTTGGGAATAAGTCCCACTGAACCTACTAGAACAGCACTGCATGACAAGTATCTGCCAAACCTATGTTATGGAGGGAGCAGCCCCATCAACATGTCAACAGATGACTTCACACGCATGTGCTGAAAAATATTTGTGAACAGGGGTGAAAAATATCTCACAGACTCAACCCACTGACTGCTAGCTGGATCTTGCTAGTTTAGAATACTTGCAACTTTTAAAACGCTTATTTTTGGTTGTTTCAAATCCCTTTGAAGAAATCATTTCTTCAGTGGGGGAAAAAATATTCTTATTAAAACATTTTGAGAAAGCTAGCAGGAACAGCTTTTCACCGAGACGGAAAGAAGTCATGGAAAGAGTCAAAGAGCAACCTGCATGGCAGCTGAAATGTGAGTGCTTCTGGGAATTGGTTTAAAAATTTGGAAGACAAGGGCGCAGCTCACACACTGGATGAGGAGCAGGCAGGCGGGTATCCTTTCAAGTAGTAATTTCTCAAATGATATTCTGCTCACTGGCAAGCTCCCGTGTTATTGAAACTGTATTTCTTGAATTGTTTGAACTGGTACAATTTCTAACCTATAATAAAGCTGCCGCCTTCTGTTTTTCTAAAGGAATACTCCTGTTGTTGTTTTTCTCCAGGAAAGGGGTGAAATGGCACTGGGCCCTGCCTCTCTCTCGAAATAAAGAAATCAGAGAAAACAGACAAGACAAAGAAGGATGAGGTTAGATTTGAGACAAACCTAGTAAGGAACAATATTAAGAGGGGGACGGAAGGGGAAGAGGGAGAGGGATAAGAAGCCTTCAGGCAAACAAGCAAGAAATGCAGCAGTGGTGAAATAAAAGGGAGAACAAAACCGAGTCACATTTCATCTCAGAAACTCCGGATAATTCCTTCCCCTGCTAGAAAAGGTCTTAAAGGATAACTGTACTAGAGGACTCTCAATTCAACTTGGGTTAGCAGTGCTAGAATGATTAGGAGAATTCTAATACCTTTTCATTCATTGCAATCACTGGAGCCAGAAGCCCATTCGAGTTAGGCCAATACGATACAATCCCTGAATGGTAGAGAAAAGGATATCATCTAATATTGATACCTTCCACCAATTGGCATTGCATAAAATAACAGCAGCCACATGAGGGCTTGGCTTTCATTTCCACAGGTCACCAGATACCAGGCTATCATTTGCTTTAATTTGCCAAAATAGTTGAGGCGTGGATTTGAAGCACAGGTTGCAGTGATATGCAGTGATTAGGGGGAGTTTAAATTTAGACACCTTTTAAAGGTCTGACCTTGTGGGTTCAGCATAGTATACAGCATCTTAAAAATATTAACATGTAACTTTGGGCAGGAGGTGAATGCAACCAGGCCTATGTAGCAGGAATTTTGAGTCTTTGAATAAAAAAAGAATTTTATTTTTTTTACTTAGGATCCCCAAGTAAATGGAGGGGAAAAAAATCTTAAGTGTAAACTAATTTGCAGTTTAAGCTATTTCTAGAAATAAAGGCCATCTTTTAATATTTTATTCATTACCAGTCCTGTATATAATAATCCACTCAAACAGTTTAAAAATAAGCAAGTACAATCCAACAGAACTGTGGGAGATTATGAATCTCCCACAGTTCTCAGATTCACAGATTATGAATCTCCCACATAAAAACACATAAAAAGAACCCTGCTTGAAAAAATGGGACAGCCCGTTTTTGTGTGTTTGAGATTGTGGTGGCCATTTTGGGTGCTGTGATCTTGTACTGTGCTCAAGAAAAAGCAATGCAGAGCCCCATGGTGCACATTTTTGGATGCCGTGCAAGATCTTGCTCTGAAAAAGCACTTTTTTCAAGGCATGGGTCACGTGACTCACCAGGGAGCACGCCCCAGGAGATGTGCATCCTGGTTTTGTGTCTCCAAAAGTTGGATGGCATGGTATGCTGTTCTCACAGTGACCAACTAGAAGTCCATGGAAAGCTCACAGAGAGGAACCATCTTCTCACTTACAATTCCCAGAATTCAGCGGTATACTGCTTCTGACAATGGAGGGAGTGCTAACCTATAGCCATTATCCCCCAAGAATTTGTCTAATCCTCTTTTGAAACCATCCAAGTCTGTGACCATCATTACATCTTGTAGGACCACATTCTACCGTTAACAAAGTATTTTCTTTTGAATCTTCCAACATTCCACGTCATGGGATGACCTTGGATTCTAGTATTACAAGAGAGGGAGAAAAACTTATCCCCATCACCCCAACAACCATTTTGTTAACAGTCGTCAGGAATGGAGGCTGATCTTAGGGCACGTCATATATTTTATTAGAAGATCTGCATTTTCACATTTGAGTTCTTTAAAGACAGATCGACATCTACTTGTCCTTGATCATACTAGGGAAAGCTATGCACTTATGCTCAATTGGTTACTTTACCAGATAAGGAGCACATCTTTGTGGTTCCAGCATCTGATATGGCTGATATATTATTATCAGTGCCATCATCAGTCATTAGACAAAATGAGTCCTGGGCACATCTTCCCCATCTCACTGGAGAGTTGACCGCATCCTAGATATTAGATGTGGGGAGCAAGCTCATCCCTACCTTTTCTCTCTAGGACCACTGTGACTGCTAATGAAAGGAAAACGCTCCCCACATCTGACGCAGTTGTGTGCTCAGTTTGAGACCAACACAACACGGATGGGAAAGGAAAAGCTACACTCTCTCTGGGAGTGTATTTGGTAGCCAGTAACACAACAGCTCAGTACTTAACAGTATTGGTTAGAACCATTACCCAATTAGAGAAATCATACTGTGCAATCCTATTCATGCTCACCCAGAGGTAAGCTCTGCTGAATTTAATGGGACGTATTCACATGTAAGTGAATACAGCACTGCAGCCTTAGTCAGATTAATTGTTTAATTTGGAAAATCTTATTTTTTTCCACAGGAATAAAAACAATAATTCTGACAGGATGGTTCATCTCATGGATGCTTTAGCTGAGATTCCTACATTACAGGGGATTGGACTAGATCATCCTTTGGGTCCCTTCCAACTCTACAATTCTATGACGCTATGATTCTATGACATGGAAAAGGCCTGGAAACGATGCCTTATGAGGAACGGCTAAGGGAGCTGGGCATGTTTAGCCTGGAGAAGAGGAGGTTAAGGGGGTGATATGATAGCCATGTTCAAATATATAAAAGGATGTCACATAGAGGAGGGAGAAAGGTTGTTTTCTGCTGCTCCAGAGAAGCGGACACGGAGCAATGGATTCAAACTACAAGAAAGAAGATTCCACCTAAACATTAGGAAGAACTTCCTGACAGTAAGAGCTGTTCGACAGTGGAATTTGCTGCCAAGGAGTGTGGTGGAGTCTCCTTCTTTGGAGGTCTTTAAGCAGAGGCTTGACAACCATATGTCAGGAGTGCTCTGATGGTGTTTCCTGCTTGGCAGGGGGTTGGACTCGATGGCCCTTGTGGTCTCTTCCAACTCTATGATTCTATGATTCTATGAAAACTTGTTTCTATATCTACACTTGTGTTATAGCAGGTACCATATTATAAGAGCCAATCCTTTCTTTGTGAAAGAGGGACAGGATGTCTTCTCTAAGATGGTGGCGATCATCTGCAGTTCTTGTAAGCACCAGTTGTTAAAATGGATGGTTTTTAAAAATATATATATTTATTTCCTACATTTCCTCTAAAGAGCTCAATGTGGCAATACATTCCCCTCCCCATTTTATCCTGCCCTGTGGAACGCCCTCCCATCAGGTGCCAAAGAAATAAACAACTGTTGAAAGCCGCCTAGAGTGGCTGGAGAAACAGCCAGATGGGCAGGGTATAAATAAATAAATAAATTATTATTAATATTATTATTATTAATAATAATATTTTTTTATTTATACCCCGCCCTCCCCAGCCAAGGCCAGGCTCAGAGCGGCTTACAAGCAATAATAAAAACAAGATGAATGATTACAACTTAAAAACAAAAATAAAATACAACATTAAAATAATGGAACATTAAAATATTATTATTATTATTATCCTCAAATTATGCCTGTAAGGTAATGACTGGTGACTGATCCATGGTCACCCAATGAGCTCCATGACTGAGTGGGAATTTGAATCCTGGTCTCCAAGGACCAGGCCCAATGCTCTAACTGCTACAATCTGCTGCCTGATCAGAGGCAAAGTGTTCCAAAATTATCTGATCAGTGAATCAACTAAAGGTTGAACACCAGCATATACAGTGTTCATTACTCCCAGAATGACCAGCTCAGCTATTGCAGTAGGCAAAAATGGACAATACAGTGGTACCTCTGGTTACAAACTTAATTTGTTCTGGAAGTCCGTTCTTAACCTGAAACTGTTCTTAACCTGAAGCACCACTTTAGCTAATGGGGCTTCCTGCTGCCGCCGTGCCATTTCTATTCTCATCCTGAAGCAAAGTTCTTAACCCAAGGTACTATTTCTGGGTTAGCGGAGTCTGTAACCTGAAGCGTCTGTAACCCAAGGTACCACTGTAATAATAATAATAATAATAATAATAATAATAATTTATTACTTATACCCAGACCTACATTTCTATGCTGTTGTGCAACACTCCTTTTCCAGATAGCAGGTTATGGGAACAAAAAGGCTGTTGTTGTGAGTGCGTTTTAAAATACAATGAATATTGCTTTTTTTTATTGCTAAGACAAAATAAATTGCTAAGACAAAATAAATTATTAATAAGATTGTAAATAGAAATAGAACTAAATTGAAAAATAAGATTCATCCATATGCAATATTATTATTATTTAAATGCCTACCTACAAATCATTCATACGTAATGCCTTCAGGACACAACTCTCTTCTAGTTCACCAGCTACCCTAGAGACCTTTCAGCTAGCTCTTTATTATGCAGGGTTAATGCCATGCTCCGCCAGCTACCGTACGGCATGCCATTGTGACGTAAGATGACTTGATGTTTTCACAAGAGCTGTTCTCTTTAAATGTGCCATCTTCTTAATTCATTCTCCCGAAGAGAACAGTAACACGTTACAGCTTTTCGTTGTACCAATATTAATTGCCAGTGGCTTGTTTTTACATTGGAAGCAAATAGCTCACATGGATTAGATTCTAATCTAATTTTTTTTTAAAAAAACCAGCTGCGATGAAACAGTCCATTGTTCTCCTGGCAGAAATGGCTACTCCCCCCCCCCCCAACCAACAGAGATAGGGAATAAAACCATACCGATTTGTAACATCTGCAGCAAGTGTAACGGCAGAAGTAATGCTTATGGTTCCAAATCTCATCTTTGTCAGGCTGAGTTCTGATAATGCTCCTTGGAATCTTGCTATGCTGCGGAATTGATGTTAATTTCATCATGACAAGCCTCTGCTGGAAGGGCAAAGTCAGTCGCGGGGGAAATGAGACTTCCAGTGGTGCAAGCCTTTCTGCTACAGGAGTGCCAGGTCCCCTCCAAGGCAGGCTTCCTATTCCCTCCAGGCTTCCAAGGCATGGTGTGATTCTTAGAACCATAGAATTGTAGAGTTGGAAGGTACCCCGAGTCATCTAGTCCAATCCCATGCAATTCAGGATTCCTATCCGCAGCCATCCCTGAGAAGGCTCAAACCACCAACCTTCTGGTTAACAGCCAGACACCCTGACCCTCCGTGCTGCACATCTACTAAAGGTTCAAGAATATCATATGAAAACCTGGATTTGGGAGTCACTGCAACAAACTAGTATGGGCTGTCAAGGTCTGTGTTTCAGGAGATGGAGCAAATTAATTCAAATGGGTGGAAGAGGGCAAGATTAAAAATATGTTTAGGGGTCTTATCTTTGATGATTAGATGTCAAAGGGATTTCATCTTTGTGCGCCCCCCCGCCCCAAATTTCCTACCCTGACAAAGATCTAGCAGCATGTAGTTCTGGGAACTGTAAAGGAAGATTCAAGGATATACTTAGGGCTCGTCCACACTTGTTGCATGCCTAGAAAACACAGACCTAAGCAGCTGCTGCCCTCCTTTCCCATGGAAAACCTGCTCTTTAGCTTTGTTGTTGTTGTTTAGTCGTTTAGTCGTGTCCGACTCTTCGTGACCCCATGGACCAGAGCACACCAGGCACTCCTGTGTTCCACTGCAGTTTGGTCAAACTCATGCTAGTAGCTTTGAGAACACTGTCCAACCATCTCATCCTCTGTCGTCCCCTTCTCCTTGTGCCCTCCATCTTTCCCAACATCAGGGTCTTTTCCAGGGAGTCTTCTCTTCTCATGAGGTGGCCAAAGTATTGGAGCCTCAGCTTCAGGACCTGTCCTTCCAGTGAGCACTCAGGGCTGATTTCCTTCAGAATGGATAGGTTTGATCTTCTTGCAGTCCATGGGACTCTCAAGAGTCTCCTCCAGCACCATAATTCAAAGCTCTTTAGCTTTAATTCGGAACTAATGGCAATACGTAGAAATTCCAAGTGCCATTTGCTCCGAATGAGTGCTAAAGCAACAGAAGTAATTAGATTATAACACTGTGGTTAGGATTCGATAGATGGAAGGTAGGATGCAGCAGAAGGGGGGAAACAACAACAGCCTGGAAAACAGGGTGGGAAGTCAACAAGAATAAGAGAAAAGACGAAACTGTGTTTTGACTGTATATGTAAAAAAAGTTGAAACTTCATAAAATATAATTGGAAAAAATGTGTGGTTTTCCCCCAGGGGAAATCAGTGGGACAAGAGGAAGTATGGAGTTTGGGAGTAACAGAAGGGGAGAAAAAGGGAGAAGAACACAAGAAGATTAACTTGTGACTCAGAAGGATAAAACCCACTGTGGGCCATTTGCTCATGTGACTGAACATTAGGATTCAGCCCCCAGCCACATGAGAGCAACAAGATAGCTGCTCCTGACTTGGGGCACTTCTAAAGTCACCTCCAGTTTCCCCCCTGGAGTAGTATAATTTAACCAATAGCAAGGTTATCTCCAGTTTATGGAGATAACATGGAAATCCTCTTTCTGCTCTAACAAGAGTTGTTTATCAGAATAACAGTGCTCAGGTAGCAGCCTCTGAACCTCGACTATGTAAATGAGCTGTGTATGTCATGTACCGATGGGGCTATTAAGTATCATTATGAGAACTTGGCTTCCCTCCTAGACCACCAAAGCATATCTGCTGGAATGGCTAGAGCTAATATTTAAAACCACTTTAATCTACACTGCAGTTAATGTATCTAGATATGCAAATGGCAAATTTGCTAACAGAGTAGATGGTACATAATTTAGCATTCACAATTTACAACAGAACATCTGAAAATATACCCCTATTTATGCTAATCAGTCCTAGCTTTTATATTCTGGAAGTTATTGCAGATAGGGGTTCTAAAATCTAAACAGGAGTAGTTCGGGACAGAAACAAGTTCCAAAAGTAGATTAAATGTATAATCTGGTAATCCACTCCCAGAAGGCTTTTAAAAGAGAGAGGGGGAAATGAGCAATGGGTACTTACATAAATTACCCAGAAAATGACTGCTTGAGAGAAGAGTGAATATTATCTCATCAGCAAGATGCACAAAAGAAGGGGGAAACCAGAGAAGTCTAAAAGGGTGGAGATATGGAATCACATCTTGTTACTTGAGTAGTAAAAGGGAAGCTGCGAAATGATCTGTATGGAAAGGACTCTCACAAAATGCAGACCTACGTTAGGTGGAATTCTGGTGCTGTTTCATTTATAATTTACTCATTAGGACATTCTGCAAGGGGGCAGCATAAGACTTGGTTTAAATATATTAATGTGAACATTAGTGACTGACTGACTGAAAGAAATAACATTACACCATACTGAATCAAATATGTCTTAAGAAAATTAATTGAGGCAGGAATGCTAGTTTGGTCCCATGACCATGGGTGCCATGCAGTGTGCATGGCCCTAGCATTGAAATTTATGGGTGTCTGGCCCCTTCATGGGGAATTTTGTGGGTGCTTGGGCACCCAGGGCCCCAGGGGGTTGGCACCTATGAATTGGTCCAGATTCCATTTTCAGGTCTAGGTCCAGGCAACAAGTGGTGAAACAAGGTGATAATCATCAAGGAAGTTGGTGTGGGGAGTAGACCCTTTTCTTTGCATTTTTAGACTGAACTAAAGCATAGTTGCTTTTGAATTATGGTGCTGGAGGAGACTCTTGAGAGTCCCATGGACTGCAAGAAGATCAAACCTATCCATTCTTAAGGTAATCAGCCCTGAATGCTCACTGGAAGGACAGATCCTGAAGCTGAGGCTCCAATACTTTGGCTACCTCATGAGAAGAGAAGGAAAAGACCCTGATGTTGGGAAAGATGGAGGGCACAAGGAGAAGGGGACGACAGAGGATGTGATGGTTGGATAGTGTTCTCGAAGCTACCAGCATGAGTTTGACCAAACCGCGGGAGGCAGTGGAAGACAGGAGAGCCTGGCGTGCTCTGGTCCATGGGGTCACGAAGAGTCGGACACGACTAAACGACTAAACAACAACAACAACAATGCATAGTTGCAATTCAGCGGGCTGGTGAAGGCATGCCCAGCCTCAGAGCTGAAGCTCTCGTTCCTTTCTTCTCACTGTGAAGCTAGCCCTTATGTTTACAGCTCCTTTATTTATTTATAAGTAAATCAGCGTATCAGACTAAAACACAGATCAGGCCAACTGCAGGAGATCAGATTAATCCATCTGCTTTGCGCAACAATCACTACATTAAAACAGCAAAATTAAAGTTAACAAATTAAAAACAAACACATGTTACAAGACAGCAGACGGAAAGCAATCAATTTAGTGGTGCCCTTTTAGATCGAATTTCTCCATAGGCCTAGGTGAAGAGATTATTCAGGTAAAGCTGAACAGTGATCGCTCCAGCTGTTCCTCTGAGGAGAGGGAGATCCATAGTTTTTGTACCACCACAGATAAGTCTCTTGTGTCACTGGACTATGAGCTTTGCCCAATGGCAGCATATTA
Organism: Podarcis pityusensis; assembly: GCF_964106645.2. NCBI lineage: Eukaryota > Metazoa > Chordata > Lepidosauria > Squamata > Lacertidae > Podarcis > Podarcis pityusensis. The sequence goes on from NC_138037.1 coordinate 13,686,842, forward strand.
AGAAGTGCCTCACCTGCTTATGGTTTCTGAGCACAAGTCAAACGGTTGGTTTTCACTTTTAAAACTCAACACTGCCCGGGCCATGTTTACCTGAAGGAAGGAACTCATCATCCTATAGGTTCCTCCCCATACTATGTAAACTTCCATTAAAATTCTTTTGTGACCATCTTACCATCCGATATGGTTGTGGGTCTTTTTGGTAGTGATGCCTTAGCTCCTTGGGGAGGCTCACTAATCCATCTCCCTTTGCAATTTCAGAAGACGGTTATTTCAAACGATTGCCAGATTCAGACTGCTTTGATAATTAGCTGCTCTGTTTGTTTTCAATTGGAAATTAAATTGTTTTTATCCGGTGTTTCAGTATCTATGGCTTTTCATTGCTACGCTTTCTTTGTTTTGATATTGTTCTTTACGACTTTCTTTTCATTTTTCTTGATTTTACCAGCATGGATTGCTTTGAGAATCTTGGGCTACAAAGCTGTTTATAAATTTGAGAGCTGAATAAATTCATCTATAAAGACCTGCCTTTTCACAGGAAAATGAATTGGTGGTGGGTTGAATCCCTAAACTCATATGATTTGTACAACTCACAGTTTTGCACCTCTGTGCCACATCAGGACAGCTAGATCACATAGGCTGCAATCCTAGACTCATTTAACCTGGGAAGGGAGCTTCCATCAGATTGCACTGATAGAGCCATTCTCAGTAGCTGCAAACTTTTCTCCTGGAACTTAGCATCTGTTGAAATTCTTACAATAGGAGGTATAGCCAGAACATGGTTTTGCTAGTACAGTCGTACCTCCGCTTACATATCCCTCCAGTTACGTAAACTTCGGGATACATAAGCGGCAAATCCGAAAGTGTATTTCTGGGTTTTTGACACGTGTGCATGCGCAGAAGCGGTTTCTCTGGTTGCGAAAACCTCAGGATCCTGTCCGCAACTGGAAGTACCACTGCTGTTATGGAGTAGCATTTTCGTTTACTTCATGCTTTAATCATATTTTAACTGTATAATTAGGCTTGTAATGAGTCACTTATCTGGTAGCCTGTGTTGAATAAGAATCACCTCTAGATGACTAGATAAATAAGCTTTTGATAACCGAATGTTGATTGTCATTCCACCCCCACCCCAATGCTATGTCATTGATATGTCATAAACCACAAGATGTAAGAAGGCAGGCTTGTTTCTGAGGGCAAGTAGCTGTTATGAACTTGTTTGCAGAATTTGGGTATTTTATATTTGTTTTTCATCTGCTGCTTCTGTCCATTCCACTGCAGGGTTTTAGGACCATGAATAATCACTTTGGGATTCCTAATGGAAATCAATTCATAATTGTAAGAAATACATAATAATTACCACTACCATTTTTTAAAAAAATCAATTAAAATAAAACAGTTTGGCTAATAGAACTTTGGCATAGTGGAAAGCTACAGGAAAGCCAACACCACACATCACGCCACCGAGGCAGCAGTTGCTAGACTAGGGGTCAGCAACCTTTTTCAGCCGTGGGCCGGTCCACCATCCCTCAGACCATGTGATCAGCCAAACTATATTTTTTTGGGGGGAAATGAACCAATTCCTATGCCCCACAAATAACCCAGAGATGCATTTTAAATAAAAGCATGCATTCTACTCATGTAAAAACACCAGGCAGGCCCCACAAATAACCCAGAGATGCATTTTTTTAAAAAGGACACATTCTACTCATGTAAAAATACACCGGTTCCCGGACCATCCGCGGGCCAGATTGAGAAGGTGATTGGGCCGCATCCAGCCCCCGGGCGTTAGGTTGCCTTCCCCTGTGCTAGACTGTGAAAGAAAGGAATGACAGGCATTTCCAATAGGTGAGCCACACATTTTCATTTTCAACTGCTCTTGTCTTTTCAATATATAAGCTCCCAGGTTTTGGAAATGTACAGCATGAGTTGAGATTTTGTGGCAGTTAGCAAGTCCATGCCAGCCTGGTTCCATCTCTTTTCCTTTATGCTGTTGGTTCAGCACCCACATTTGTGACTGATGGGAAAAACGAAAACCCGCAGCTTGGTTGCACAGATAGAAAACACACAGCTTAGCCGAATGTTAAGCCTGAGACATACAATGCTTGGCTCAGACAGAGCAAGAAATGCTACCCTTTTCCATCTGGCTATAAGGCTCCAGATAAGAAAGTCAACCAGCAAAAATCCCAACCTTATTTACCGCACATTATTGCTGTTCAAGCACCTGAGATATCAAACAGGCATTCACAAAGGAACTGACTGCTCATGGCAGAGATGCCCTTGACTCCTGTCATCTGATGAAGGGGGCTATAGTCCCCAAAAGCTTGTGCCATTACTATTATTAAAATTTATACACCCCTCTTTATCCAAAGGTCACAGGATAGTTTACAGTATGAAAATACAAAAATACATAACATAATAACAAACAAAACCATAACGCTTCCTGTAACACTTAAAAAGGCCATCAACGCTTTAGTTAGCAGAAGGAGAATGTTTTCACCAGGCGCCTAAAGATATGTAATGAAGGCGCCAGGTGAGCTTCCCTGGGGAGAGCATTCCACAAATGGGGAGCCACCGCCAAAAAGGCCCATTCTTGCGCCACCACAATATTCTTTGTTGTTTAGCTACAACAAAAATTTAGATGGCTACCACTGCGGAACTGAATTGATAGATATTTTTGAACCTCATTCTGATGCAAATGTGTCATATCCATTTATTTGAAGCTTGTTGTAGAACTGGCATGCATGTTTATGTTTTACCACTATCTAAAGGTCTCCTCCACTGCACTCTCAAAAGACTCCACATTTTCTTTCTTTCTGGCCCGTACAATTGGTACAGGGCAGAACACTTGTGTACTGTAATGTCATTTCCCTTACTTCCTTTTAATTAGATATGGTGAACATGTAGCCCTCCAGAGGTTTTTGGACTCCATTTCCCATCACCAAAGCCAGTATAAGAGCCATCCTCTTTTTGTTTTAGTGCTAGATTGTTATTATTCAATCAATCAATCAATCAATCAATCAATTAATTTATAGACCACTTGACAACATGAATCCATTGAAGAATGTACAGGATAAAAACAGATAAAACCACAAAAGCACAAGCTTTAAAAACAGTAAAATCAGTTCAACAACCTCTAAATTCTAAACAATCTCTGCAAACTCTAAGACAGCAAAACAATTTCTTCAGATACAAAAACTGATATTTCATAAATTTATTTCATAAATTTCCCCAGGGAAAGCCTTCTTCTGCAGGTGCCTAAACACCACAATGCTAGGTACCAGACTTTGGCTGACAAGTAATTCCAGAGGGCAGGAGTTGCAAGACTAAATACCCAATTGCGATTGTAAGTTGTTTAAAACACAATATTAAAAACAGTTTAAATGTTGTAACCCATCTCAGGACTTTAGGTTGACTAATATAAAGCACCATGTCCACTGATGAAACTGTAAAGTCAATAAATGATAAAAAGGAGCTAAACCTATTATTGAACAATCAAATCATGTCTGATTTTGATTTTGCTATTTGCTATTAATTCAAAAGAACTAAGAGTTCTGCACACCAGGTAGATAAGCACCAACAATGTGACGAAATGCAAGGTTGAAAGATTTTTATTTGAGAAGTATCATAAATTCCCGAATCATTGAAAATGTTGTACCAGTCAGCTTGACATTTGGTTCTCACATATTTTTTGTGGCATTTCAATACCTACAAAGAGGTAAGAGGAAATTATAGGACCTGGGTGGGTTTGCTGTACAAGACTTTCAAAGATGCCCCAAGAGTGCAAAAGCCCAAAGCTGTATTATCAAAAGGTATATTTGACCTGACCAGAGTTTTAAATAGTTGGGATTTATATGCCCACTGAAGTAAATGACAGTAATTAGAAGTGTTTCCAAGGAATTCAATTGGTCTGAGGGGAGGGGAGAACCTGAGATGCCACTTTCATCAGGTATTTCAGATTTTATAAATATAAAAAATGGCAAATTCTAAACATTTCAAGAATAGGAAATATATATATAATTATATAAATATAATTATAAATATAAAAAATGGCAAATTCTAAGCATTTCAGGAATAGGATATATGGGGCTGATCCATGCAACCTTTTGGGCAAGTCGGGATATAGGCTACCCTGTAACCTACCCTGCTATTTAGATGTCAACGATCAATTATCACAACTCTGCAACCACGAAGGCTCTTTTTGAGTCCAAATGTGGGATAAAGGCAAATGAATGAACATACTTTTAAAAAGCAAGATGCACGGGGGGGGGGCAGAGAGGGGGGAAAATTGCGGGAGGTTGACTCCTTGGCATAGTATTTGCTCCTGAAGGTCTACTCCCCAAAGGTTGCCCTAACAGCAGAATTAAGACAATATTTACAGGAACTCGTTTAATTTTTTGTTCCCAGAGACTGAATATCATATCCTTTCTCTCCTATCCTTATATGAAGCCTCTCAAATGTAGCGTTCTGCTGAATAAATATATCTCTGCAAGCCATTTTATCTGTACATTATTGATTAGGGCTCAGGGAGTGCTGAAGACCCCTAAGCGCTGATGGACCTTCCATCTGATCACTGCAGTTGACATGGCAAGCATTTCTTTAAAGTTTGTATAAGCTGCAAACAAGCGCCAACTGAGTCCCCATTGGATCTCAGATTAAAAGTATGGCGTTTGCTGTAGATCTCCCAGTAGCAACACCTGACTTTTCAAGATGCATGCTGTTAACAATGCTTAAAACCAAGCAAGTAGAACATGTTGGTGGGGTGTGTGCAAAAGAGAGGAACCAAATGTCCCAGAAGAAAGAGAGAAAATATCCTTGGTCTGGTATCTACTACACCCTCCAGAGGATCTCTCTCCTCACTCCAACCCCCACTTTACAGATATAATAATCCCCTTTTTCTTCGTTGGCTCCTTTCCAGAAGCTCACCCATGAGCAAAAAGCCAACGGAATGGAATGTTTACGGGATCAAATAATTGCATATTTAAGACACTTGAGCAGGTTACAGCTGGGTCTATCATGTGAGGCCAGCCTGCTGCTCTTAATAGCAGAGGAGGTTTATTCTAGCATGGGTTTGCAAAGAGAGGCATCACGACAAGCACTCGCTTACATTAACCGCAACAGCAACACAGGGACTTGTTGACATTGCAAGCTGAGTGTGGTTTAATGTGGAGTATAGGGAAGCTGATTTAACAGCAGCTGTTTGGCAGAATCTTCACAGAAAACATCTGGGAATCACTACAGACGCCATCTAAAGTTGTGTGCGGGTCAAGCTACATTGCTATGACTAGAATTTATATTATTCAAGCACTAGGCCCAGCTCACATGTTGTGGTAAAATAGTTAAGTGGTCTACCATGAATACAGAGACTGCTGTTGCTTCTCCCCTGTGGTTTACCATGCCAAGCAAACACGGACACTGTAAACATTTAATAAAGTGGATCATTTGTCCAAAGATCCATTGCAAAAGTATACAACCACTTCTGCTTATAATCCCAACAAGGTCACACAGTTGAACAGATATTTTGACATTTATTTCTTAATACAAAAGAATACAGGTCTATTAATTCCAAGTAAAGTCAGACTTCTAACAGTGCCACTGTATGCATATTTATTCAAAAGTAAGACCTGCTGAGTTCAGTGGGGTTTCCTTCAGAGGAAGTATGCATAAGATAGCAGCCTCAATCTATCTTTGTAAGTAAATTGATTTAACCTGTTATAGCTCCATTTCCTTTTAAAAGTGGGGCAGTTAGGTAATTTTACACTCTAGAAGTACCCATGGTTGGTTTTTTTTATGGGAGTTCCAATTCTTCAGAAGCCAGTTCTGCAGTATTTGGGAGTTTTCTTGCTCACCCTTGGTAGAAAAGGAAGCAGGCTACAATCCTAAACACACCTACTAGGGAGTAAGACCCATAAACAAAATGGGACTTACTTATGAGTAAACATGTAGAGGCTTGTACTGTCATGCTGTAAATATATACAGTACAAACTTAATTGGGAGTAAGAGTCACTTAACTCAATGACTCTGATTTCTGAGTAGACATGTACAGGGTTGCACTGTCAAAAAAAAGTTTTTTTTGTATGCACAAAATTGGATAGAAAAAATCGAAACCTAAACAACATGAGTCTTTTTTTAAAAAAAAATCTATTGCTGATGTGAAGATAACATTCTGAGAAATCTCATTTTGATTAATATTTCTCACTTTATACATATTTACATGACACAAACTAATGGTTTGAGATAATGCTGTTTAAAGTTTCTGTTGCTCCCATTACCTCACAATTGGTTTGAACAGGAGTCTTAAACTTAATTCACTTGTTTTCATCATTGCAAACAGACTATTATTTAAGAAAATGTGCTACTAAATGCCAGAACGTTTTAAGAGGATTCTGTAAAAACAAGCAGCAATTTGAATTCATATGGCAGATCTGTTTTCCTATATGAAAAAGGAACATAGCTTGCATAGCCCCAACACTGCAGCCCTTCCTTTCCAGTGTACAATAGCCAGGTGCTTCTATTTGAAGCAAAATACACAATGTGTTTATGGAATGCCATCTACCACAGATGCTTGTGGGTTTCTTGGGCAAAGGGGCAATTTATGATGAAGGGCAGGCTAATACTGTAATATTTTAAACAAATAAACTAAATAAACATGGCACTTATATTCAACTAAGTTTTTTGCCCACGAAAATCAATGGCCCTAAGTTAGTCATGTGCATTAATTTCATTGGCTTAGCCCTGAATACGATTAATGTTGGATGCAATGTACAGGCTATTCAGGGTGCAGAGTTCCATGAAACATCTTTGCTTCCAGCTGCAGATCCTCACGTTGCACTGGGTGCTACAAGGGTCTTTGGGTTTTCCTTAGCAACTTTTCAGAATGCTCACAATTCAATTCAAAATGTCTTGGAGTGCAGAGGAATTACAGTTATGTGGATCTTGGCCAGTATGTGCAATACAAATGGGCCAACACTGAGAAATTATATTGGCTTTGGAGTATGCTGTAGGTGCTGTCATATGGCTTTAAATGAAATGGGCCTAATATATTAACAAAAACTCAACAACCTTGAATCTGGGTTTTGAAATATATTCATACATTTCTAATATTATAAATAGGAAGACACACCTGGCAACTTTGGCAAGTACCTGACCCCTTTCTGCCAGTTTTGCCCAAAGCTTGGAGCCAATCTATGACTCCAGTTTGTAAATCTGGATCTGGCTTGATCCAGTCAGAACTGATCTAGACCTGGCCCAACCAATCCAAATCATAACGAAATAATAAAAATAACATGTGGATAACAATAAAAATAAAATAATTGTGCAACCCCACTAGGATAGAAAACGCACGTTGTTTCTTAGTATAAATAATAATAACAATAACAACAACAACAAATTCTTAGGAACGAGAAGAGAATTTTATAAAAAATAAAGCAGACAACAAACGAAAAGGATAGGATTGAGATTGACTGGTAAAAGGTAGAAAACATATATATGATAAACAAATGCCAACAGCCCCACCAAACACCTTCTGACAGACAGAACTTACAAAAGAGTTCTGCATTTTAAGACTCTCTACCTCCTCACAAAGCACAATAATTGGATATGTTTGGGTAGGTTGAGCATATTCTAACCCTGCAGCTCTTATTAAGCAAAGTTTAGCTCCTTCCCTTAATGACTGTGAATGGAGAGTGTTGGTTGGGGTGAGATCAGAGGTGCTGTCTTGTGCCCAAAGGGGATGGGGCATACATCACATAATGACGCATCATCAGAGGGGGACAAGCACAGTGTGGCACAGTGTGGCTTCCTCTCTTGCACTCATGAGCAGCCAGCCACTGAACCACACCAGACTCCATCTCCTCCACCCCCTCAACATTGAGGGGGCCTGACCCCCTGACAGTATATACTGAGGGGGCCAAAGACCCCTCTGCCTCTAGGAGTTGGCGCACCTTGGTGAGATCATTCTAGATGACAACTTTTCGGAGTTGCACTTCTGACTTTCTGAGGGACTGTATTGAGTTACAGATCTGCACAAAGCTGTATAAATTGATTCAGCACAAGCTAACGCCCCTGCAATGATTTGCAGCTAGCTGCTTCAGCCCGATCTGGACAGGGTACAAATTGGCCCAATTCAGTTTTGGGCTCGGCCAAATCTGGTGCAGAGCCTTACTTTTGGTAGCATTAAAACAGAATGTGGGCTATCCCTCTGTTTTCAGAAAGATGCAAAGTGCTTCCTTCTTTTAAGCATAGCTCAGTTCTAGAGCAGTTTCCATGCATGCAGATGGTCTCAGGTTCCATCTACAGCATCTCCAGGTAGGACTAGTTTAAAACTCAGGAGATCCTCTCTATGTTGACAATACTGAACTGAATGGACCAATGGCATGGTTTAGTATAAGGCAGCTTCCTACGCACACTGGATTCTTGGCAGAAACGCAGTCTCCGTGCAAGTATGGAAACAAGGTCTATGGTATGAGTGTGCTCTGAGTGAAGCAGCAGTCTTTTTTATCCACTGTGAATTTGCCATCTTTCAATTTAATTATACGTCCCCTTGTTCCTGTGCTTTGAGACTTAGAAGAAAAGAGCATCTCCCAATCTGTCCTCAGTACCATTCATCACTTTCTATATTTATCATGTCTTCTCTTATTTGTCTTCCTCCCAGAGCTAACTATCTCCAGCCTTTTGGATCCCTCGTTGAAGATGGTTTTCCCAGGCCCAGAGTAATTTCCTTTGTAGTTGCCGCTGTTGTTACCTATCTAAACTTCTTCCTAAGCAGCAATATCCCTTTCTTAGGTGAACTGCAACACAAGGAATTTCAGTAGAAAACAAATAACTGTTTCTCTAATGGCATTTTCAATGTGCACTTATTATATACCACATCTCTTTTGTGTGTGTGTCCTTGATAACTCAGATTCATTTTCGGAAAGTGAGCAGAGAGAAGTCTCTGAAGAACACTTTAACTGACAATGCTTTGTCCTCCTCAGCTGAGTTTAGCAGTGGAATAGAACAAAAAGAAGGAGACAGACAGATATTTTAAAATGTGGTGAGAAAGGTTATGATACACATATTGCTGCATTCCGAAGGCGTTCATTTTCAGACAGAAGATGTGTATTTGAAATCAAACCGCCTCCGCCATGCTTTGAAAGGCTGTGTTTGAACATAACATTAAGCTATGGCTTATGATTGTGGGAACAAGACTAGGTGAGCCTTGGGCTCATGTGCTGCCCCTTCTCCAGTGTAGGGTAAAGGTAAAGGGGCCCCTGACCATTAGGTCCAGTCGTGACCGACTCTGGGGTTGCAGCACTCATCTTGCTTTATAGGCCGAGGGAGCTGGCGTTTGTCTGCAGACAGCTTCCGGGTCATGTGGCCAGCATGACTAAGCTGCTTCTGGCGAACCAGAGCAGCGCACGGCAACGCCGTTTACCTTCCCGCCGGAGCGGTACCTATTTATCTACTTGCACTTTGACGTGCTTTCAAACTGTTAGGTTGGCAGGAGCAGGGACCAAACAACGGGAGCTCACTCCGTCACGGGATTCCAACCGCCGACCTTCTGATCGGCAAGTCCTAGGCTCTGTGGTTTAACCCACAGCGCCACCCGCATCCCTTCTCCAGTGTAGCCTTCAGCAAATCAGAAACTTTCACTTCCAATTAACTACAGTTTAGTGTTATATCCAAATCCCATGCTGTGGTTGATCTCAACATTTGTTAATTGAAACCAGTCACCTTCATAAAGGTTTGAATTTGGCTTGCTTCAACAAACCATAGTAAAGTCTAACCACAGTCCTGTGGGTTTGGGCATAACACTAAACTGTGGTTTTTAAAAATGGAAGTTTCTGATCTCTTCCTCACAGCTGCAGCAGAGAGCAAATGAAACATATAAACAGACCTGAGATGAAATAGCCTATACTGTACATCTATTGTCAGGCCTATGTGGACATTATATAGTTTATTGTTATGGGAATGGAACTTGGGTGATCCATGATTTTCAGTGTTGTGATAGCCCCTTGGAAATGCAACCACATAGATATTATTCCAAGTAGTAAGCTGTCTATGTAATGTAGCTCCCCACACAGTTCCAGTGACTTTCATGAACATGGTGTCATAAAAATCTATGCGATTGCATGGAGGTATGCTTCACAGATGTGGCTTGCCATATGGAAAAGCTGCCATATGGTTGCATTTTCATTCTAAGTACCCTTCCACATTGCAAGTTGCATGTGTGAATCAAGTTTTAAAGCAATCCAATTTCCTCCTAACATTGTGTCTCACTTTATAGCTGTCTGTGTTTCAAGTCAACAATATGTTCATCTAGGTATGATAGTGTGGTTTCAAGTTGCACTACCATTGACTCATCTGGGCAGAGGGAAAATTAGACAGCAACTGTTCCAGCAATATAGTAACCCATGGCAGCGGGCTTTATAAAACTGACCAGAAGAAACTGCGGAACAAAAGCAAAGCCCTGTACCCATTTTCATATCTGACTGCCTGTCCACCTTGTCTAAAGCTGATAATTATTTGGATAATTGTATGATTTTAAATTTAATTTTATTTTTGTCCATCTTCCATGTATCTATTGACCATTTGAATATGGCCATGTTATTTATGGGTAAATTTAACATAATTCTTTCCTTTCCCCCCAACTAGATGAAAGGTCTATTGTAGCACATCACAGATTAAACAAAGAAGCAGCTGTAACTGAACCAGCAGAAAGGGAATAATCCCGCAAGTCCCCTCTGTATGCATTCCCAAGGTGAACTAGATGGACTCTAAAGAAAAATGTGTATTTTAATAACTTTTAAATCCCCATCGCTCTGACACTAGCTTCAAAACAAACAGCAAAAGAGGTTCGAGAAAGCACTGTAACCTTTTCAATATTCTTCATTAAACTCCACCATGTATGGCCCCCAGAGTGAATTGCATCATCAAATCAATGGCACCAAAGCCAGCTCTGATTTATGAAAGACCTCACCATGCCGTCTTCATATACTATTTATTTAAGCACCAAAATGTCTTACCTATAGATCCCTAAGTAATTACACACTGAGAAGACTCACACAGTGCAGCTTTTCAAGCGATGGAGGTGGGCATTTCAGAAACAAAAAGACTTTTCACAACTGAATTCAGGCTTACACTATAGACTTTTAGGCACATTTTGCTTTGGGTTTTTAACAGCTTGGGCGAATTGAAAGAAAAGGCAGCTAGCAAAAAAAAAGGGGGGGGGACGGACAGTGTGTATGTATTTTCATCACAGTACAGAGAAGGGTAGAACCCTGAGATGGGGGCCGCCATAAATAGTAACTACATCTCTTCTAACCTGGTCACTAAGCAATAGTCCTCTTTCTCTCCCACTTTGCTGCAACCGCTGCCCCCCTCACACTTGTCCTGTTCATCTTACTTAGATTAAAAACTCTGTGGGCACAGGACCATGCAATGTCTTTGTTCTCTGCAGCACCTAGCACACAGTTGGCATTAAATATGCACTGGTTTCTCCTCCCCCACACCACCACTGCCATTAAAATGTTATTAGCTTTTTAGTACCTGTTTCAAAAGTGGTTATAAGAACATGCTCCCGAAAGCCAGATAGTTGGAGAAGATCCAGAGAATATTTCTGCGCCCTGGTACTACAGAAAATATATGGGATCAACATGGGACAAAGGAGAACATTTTGGCGCAATTTATGAGAGCCAATTCATTCCAGCACTGCAGACCAGGGTTCATGTTGAGCATATGCACAATATCCTTTTACCTATTTGTGCACAAGACAATAGCTGCTGCTGCTGCTGCTTCTTCTTCTTCTTCTTCTTCTTCTTCTTCTTCTTCTTCTTCTTCTTCTTCTTCCCTCTTGCTATTCTTTGCAGCAACAATTGCTTCTATAGCAGCTGATTTTAGCTAAACCCCATACCTCATTTAAACTTAACCCAACGGATTGAGACAAATGAAAATTGGTTTCATTTTTTAAAGGTGCAACAATCCACAAAGCCTACCCCACACCCAGTGTTCACATGTCTGAATCTGTATGACCATTTAAAGAGTTGGAACTAATGGAATGGCTGTACTTCCTCACCATTACTCCTTCAGGCAAAGCACCTCCATTTCAGATTTCCAGAAGAAACAGGACAATCCCATCAATTCTTCCTAGGTCTTGTAGTGCTTTTTTAAATGTTCAAACAATTGGTTCTGTAAGCATGGACTCCAATAACATCACCTACTAACATGCTCGTCCATCAACGTAGAAATAGCAATAACTCCTTTTCTCTCATAACTAGAAAAACCACACTGTATTTATCAACTTTTAAACGGAACTTGCCAAAATGTCATTTTCTTGATGAGTTTAAAATGACAGACTCCCTGGTATAATAGAGGTCTACAACACTCTCAGTAATGGACAATTCCTGGAGACTAATCGTTTCCAGGAAATGTGAATGCTTTGTAAAAGGCACTACTTCATACTTGGATAAAAAGAAAAGTTGTATCACAATTGTTGAGTGGGCTTCCTGATGACTTCACTTTGTCCATTTTTGTTGTTGTCTAAAGTGCTATTCTTTTTCGTCAAACAGGCTCGCACTCAGTTGGTTTTACATGATTTTAAACCATCTTCACAGGGCTAGCACTAGCAAGGAGGATATAATCAATTTGATCCTCTAAACATTTATGGCTCTATGAATCTCAAGCAGATGCTTTTGAAAGGTAAACATAACACCACAAGGTAGCCCTGCAGAATCAGATAAGGTTCCTCTAGTTCAGAATCTGGATTTCTACAGTGGCCAGCCAGATAACTCCAATAAGCTAAGTTCTCAAGAAGTTATCAGGCTGCTCCACTGCTATGCCACATATAGCTTCATACAGCCTTCATGGCTAATAGTCGTGGAAAGACCACTCCTCCATTAATTCGTCCAATCCCCTTCTAAGTTGGAGGCCACCACCACAACTTGAGACGGTTCATTCCACAAGTTATGTATGTGTTGAACAAAAAAGTATACAATATGCAGTTTTCACTGTCCGACGTTTAAAATTGTCTCACCCCCTCATAGCTTTTCTTCCTGTAGGGTTTAAAACACAAGCATACACTTTGAACCCCACAGGGGGAAAGCTACCTGGGGAGTAATTTAGAACAGAGAAATTGTGCACAAGGAAAAGGTTAAGTACCCTGTCCACCCCCCCTGCCGCTTCTATGCTCTAAATACACCCACATCCATATGTATGCTTTTTCTTTTTTAAAAAAGCATCAGGACTCCGTTACACGCTTTTGTATAGAATGTGTACTTAGCTCCAACAGTTACTGGAAATGCCACATATTCCTTGACTTTCCATCAAAGCCACCACCTTTGCTCTGAGATCTGAATTTGTTCCACTATATTCAAATAGCTTTTGATATTTTTTGCCACTTTAAGAAAAAAGCTGGACAGATAAGAAGGCTTCACTGTTAAGAGCTGAGCACTATATCCTGGATATATCTCATTAAGTGTTTTTTAAAGTACGTCTGCATGGTGCGAAAACATGCTGCAAGTCTGAAAGGCTTAATAGGGCTAATTACCACTTCCAAATATATTCAGATTTTAAAATCTCATTGGGCAGCATCTAACACACAGCTGAGAGCACTTGTGAGATATGTAGCCAAACCCTATACACATTAACCTGGAGGCAAGTCCTACTATATTCAATGCGAATTAGTGCCAAGGAAGTATGTATAGGAGCATGGGTTGAATCCAGGAGGCCCAGTACTTGTTTAAGCTTTCAAATGCCTTTGAAAATATATATTATTAGAGTTACTGTATATTTTACATAAGTTAATTTTTAGACATGACATTGAATCATGAGATCAAACACAATAGAGACAATATACCATACTTCTCTGTGTACAAGACTATGCTTTTTTACTCTAAAATAACATTGAAAATCTGGGCTCATCTTATACACGGATAGTATCTCCCCCCATTTTCTTAAATCGGAGTCCCCCCCAAATAGGGGGCGTATTATAGATGGAAAAATACGGTATATAACACAGTGCAGTCAACCAACAAAGTTTTCGACTTTCAGTTGGGTGGGTCGACAGTCCCTCTGTTAGGATGATAAAAGCATATAAATTTAATTCACACATTCCAAATTTCCAGTGAAATTTTGACGTGGTGTGTAGATGCACCTTTTTATTCAGGCTTATGGGGTAGAATGATGTTGTCTGGCTTTTATTGACTGGATTCTTGCTATCTGCTTTGGGTTTTGTTTCGTTTTTAAAAAAAATATTGTCTGAATTGTTGTAAGTGGAAAAATTTCTATTTGGTTTCTATATATTTTAATGTTTTTATTTATTTTATTCTATATATTTTAATGTTTTTATTTATTTCACGATACATTTCCCATTGAAATAATATTTGATATTGTTTTGAGAGCCTTCACTCAGATTCCTGAATTGCAAACATCTTTTTGAATTCAATTTTCTCTCTCTCAAATTAACACATTTAAAATTAAATTTCCAATTTGGAAAGAAACAAATTTTGACTGCTTGTTACGCATTTTCTAAACCTGTTCAAATGATGTTACATCTTCAACAGCAGCAGCAGCAGCAACAAAAAAGACAATGTTAAATATATGGGGAGAAAAATACTGTTATAATTGTCCAGTATTACACACCCATATCCCTTTGCACATAAGGAGATAATGTTCCTTTCAGGGGACTCCATATATTTAAAACTAGAGGTAGAAATGTATGCAAGTATTCTTCTAACACTTGAAATCTATAAGCTGCCCAAGGAAATTTTTTTTAACTCTTTCAATACAATTGCTTGTTTTAGTTATGTCTGCCTAAGTTTAGCTACTTTCAAAAGCCATGGAAGCCTTGCTAACAAATTACAGTGGTACCTCGTGTTACATACGCTTCAGGTTACATACGCTTCAGGTTACAGACTCCGCTAACCCAGAAATAGTACCTCGGGTTAAGAACTTTGCTTCAGGATGAGAACAGAAATCGTGGCAGTGGGAGGCCCCATTAGCTAAAGTGGTGCTTCAGGTTAAGAACAGTTTCAGGTTAAGAACGGACCTCTGGAATGAATTAAGTACTTAACCTGAGGTACCACTGTAGCTACTTGATACTAAACCAAGGAATTTGGAGCTGTGGGTCTGCTGTAACAAATTTTGAACATTTAATAAACACTCCCACCCTGAAACTTTGGAAACTTGTCTGTGGTGTACTGCGTTCAGGAAGGGAATGTGTGGCTGAAAACTGCTGGTACTCTCATAAACGCATAATTTGCAGATATTTTGTAGATTTACCATAAAGAGGATGTCATGACATAGGAGGGCATCTGAGAAATGTGGACTACTGGATTATTTTTTTTTAGTAGGCTCATAAATTGTAAGGGTCACCAGTTATCCCGATAGTATTAAACGGCTTGCAGAGAGTTGCCATTACAGAGCACAAAATTATGTTGGTGATTCATAGTTCTGCTAAGTAGTAGTTAGTTTGTTGTTGTCGCTGAAGAATTTATCAGTTCTCTGTATATAGCATATGATATTGTAAGGGATTGTGCAAATACATTTTAGTATCTGCTCTCCTTAACACTATTCATAGGCAGTCAAATGACCATGAATCATGTTCAGCAGAATAAATAGTTTAAAAACCTACTATTCTGGCAGCGCAATCCTAACCATGACAACTCAGAATAAGTCCTACTGAACTCAACAGGACTTATTCCCAGGTAAACTGGATTATGATGACAGCCTTATTTACATACATCACCTGCTATCCCTAAAACACTTTTTAAGTTTGCTAACATGTACAATTAGTATGTTAAGGGTAAAGGGACCCCTGACCATTAGGTCCAGTCGCAGACGATTCTGGGGTTGCGGCACTCATCTCGCTTTATTGGCCGAGGGAGCCGGCGTACAGCTTCCGGGTCATGTGGCCAGCATGACTAAGCTGCTTCTGGCGAACCAGAGCAGCGCATGGAAACGCCGTTTACCTTCCCGCCGGAGTGGTACCTATTTATCTACTTGTACTTTAACTTTCAAACTGCTAGGTTGGCAGGAGCAGGGACCGAGCAACAGGAGCTCACCCTGTTGCAGGGATTCTAACCGCCAACCTTCTGATCGGCAAGTCCTAGGCTTTGCGGTTTAACCCACAGCGCCACCCACATCGCAATTAGTATGTTACACATACACAATTGAGTACTTCGTGTTTTGGATGTTTTGTCTGAATGCACTGCGATAGTCGAACACAGCAGTTGTAAACAAGGAGCTGAGAGGAGTGATATGTTAGATCTATCATCACTTCTGAAGCCTTACTGCTTTGTACCAGCTGGGAAGAAGGTGAGCCCCCCCCCTTTTCTTCTTTTTGGCTACGTCAACTCCAAAACTGGGCTCCTGTTTGGATCTCCTTCCTTCAGGGTTCACTGCTTGCTGTAAGTGGGGGACCCACCACCCTCAGCCATCAACATGGGGGAGAGAAACCTACATGCTAAGACTCCCAAACTCCCAATGAGGTGTGTGTGTGTGTGTTTGTGTGTGTATGATTGTGCTCTAATGGTATGAAATCATGCTATTGTATTTCCTCTAAAGTGTATCTATCTCAGTAGCGCCAATCTCCTGCCCTTTCAAAGAGTATTAAAGAGCAATGGAAAAAGCTTGTCCTACATACCTCCTTTCAGTCCATTTTAATTAATGAGGAACAATTGGCACTATACTCGCAATCGTGAATGTTGCTTACAATTGCACTCCATGCACGGTCATATTTGACACCAGTGAAAGCTTTACTTCCAATATAGTGGCGGACCAATATGGTCTAAGGTTAAAGCCCCCAAACCAGATCCCAATCAGGGCACCTGCACCTTTTAGTCTCTCTCCCACTCTCTCTTTTTAAAAGGCATTCCCATAATTGTTAACTGCATGAATGGTGTCACATCTAGTGTGCTCTTTATATCAGAAAATCATTGGGGTGGGGGTGGGGCATTTGTCCAAAGATAACTTGCAAGTGTTGAGGCATAACTGTACCTGTTGCTCTTGATCATATTATTCTATCCCTCAGGCTCTAGGAAGGTTATGAGTAGGGCTGACATAAAATTACTTATTTAGTTTCATGTCCATTTTCATCAGTCTCAAAAAGCGCATCCCCCAAGTGATTTTTCATTGCTTCCTACAAACATATATTCACGTTCAGCACCTTTTTATTCCCAAGCTGCTACTTATTCTTGCAACCATTACCCTTTTCTTCACAATATGACACCAGAAACTTCTGTAAACAAAACCATATGGGTTGCTACAGCCAATCAGATCAGACAGCAGCAAAGGCCAATGAGGCCAAGAGCTATAAGGACAAACAGGAAAAATGACAACGAGAAGACATTGCAACCAGGAGAGGATCAAAGAGCACCCAGACAATGCAAATGTGAGAGGATGGTGAGTAATAATAATAATAATAATAATAATAATAATAATAAATACTAATGGATGACTATATCTTCTTCCTTGGCGATCACTGGTAGCTGAGTAAGATTGTCTTCCATAAACACGGTTTTAACAATGAGTCTGTAAGTTACTGTGGAGGCCCATTCTGGATCCACATGTC
This sequence comes from Podarcis pityusensis, assembly GCF_964106645.2. Classification (NCBI taxonomy): domain Eukaryota; kingdom Metazoa; phylum Chordata; class Lepidosauria; order Squamata; family Lacertidae; genus Podarcis; species Podarcis pityusensis. Next base: position 13,704,387 of record NC_138037.1, read on the forward strand.
CTTCCACAGTGGGGACATTGGTTCCCGGGCGGGAGTTGATCATGGTGTGGATTTGCCAAGCGTGCCTTCCTCTTGGCACGTTTCTCCCTTGCGTCCTGGGTTTGAGTGCCTTCAAAGCCCATGGCACTTTTGGTAAAGGCTGTTCTCCAATTGGAGCGCTCTCGGACAAGTATTTCCCAATCGTTGGTGTTCATACTACATTTTTTAAAATTTGCCTTGAGACAGTCTTTAAACCTCTTTTGTTGGCCACCAGCATTATGCTTTCCATTTTAAAGTTCAGAATAGAGTAGTTGCTTTGGAAGATGATAATCAGGCACCCGCACTATATATGTATATTTTCAAAAAGCAGAATGTTATTTTTCAAAACATTCCACCTAATATTTTGTTCCTGCGGTTAAATGCTCTCTCTGTCCTGCAGAGGGGAAGGCTTAAGGTTGTCTTCTCCATGTGCAGTGCAAGTATACTTCTGGATATCAGATGAGGCGGCAAACAAGCAAAAGCTTCATTTCCTGCCCTGCTTGCAAACACCCAGTGACTTTGCTGGTTAAACAGAAACAGAAGGTTGGAGTGTGACGCAGCAAGGAAACCACATTCTGATCAAATCAGTATTTTATTATTTATTTGAAAATGTATGAACTACTTCTTCTTCTTCTTCTTCTTCTTCTTCTTCTTCTTCTTCTTCTTCTTCTTCATAACAATGTACCTTTAAATTTCCAGGTGCTTATGCTCTTATATAACCCAAGGTGGGCTGTATCCAACCAAGTTCTACTTAGAGTAGAGCCAATAAAATTAATGAACCTCAGTTAGTCAAGTATAACTTAGTCAATATTGATTACAATGCAATTCCAAGACCATGTAAAAGTTTTCATATCAAACGCTGCAAGGAAAGGAGGGACATGTCGACAAAACAAAAATCAAAATAGCAGAATTACCCTGGTTACATATATTTTTTATTGAACTATCTACTCCAGCACCCCATTTCCCAAAACAAATAGTGATACATTTGGACTACAAGCATTTAATATTCCCATTATTCCTTTTAATTTTACATTTCGCTCATTCTTTTGGTTGATAAAACTGTCATTACAGCCTGTCAAATTAGGCTGGAGTCAAAATTAATGTGAGAAGAGACGGAGGGCTTGAGACTTTTATTCGTTTTCACACGTTTGTTTTTCTGTAGTGCTTCATGCCACAAAGTTAAAAAGGACCCTTTCTCTCCCTTTCACCATGGTTTCATTACGAGAGAATTATAAATATAGCTGCAGTTCAGAATTTAAGAAGAAAGAAAGAAAAAAGATGCCACTAGACTTCAGCAGTGAATGGTGATTGTTCTCTCCCACACCATATCAACACATCTTGGATAGAGGTTCAGAACATTCCCCCATTATAAATTAACAAATGCTGAACAAAAATAAGGTGAGAACAAAGTAAGATTTTAAAACATGCACTGAATTTTTAATAGGCAAGAGTAACTGGGGGGCGGGGCAGGGGAGAGAATGCTACACGAGGACATAAACCAGTCCTTGATCTGTCTCTGCCATTCAGTATGTCTGGATTTATTTATACTTTCACATAGGAGCATATTGGCTAGCAAGAAATGAAATCTTGCCCCTGTTCAGTGAACTAATATGATCAAGAAAAGGATTAGATTCAATATAATTGCATCACTTATATACAATGTTTAATTTCACCCTATCACTTAACCATCCTAATCATTCCCTTCATCAGACCAATTTGATCATATCATTTATAAACACAATTTGCTAACCAATATTTTTGCTAGCCAGCTGGAAAACTGATTGTGCATTGGGCTTGAGTATATGTGATTATTCCAAGTGTCCAATGTAGTACCCCGAGTGTTCAAATGATGATGGAATACTGTCACTGTAGGAGCGCACAAACTTTTGAGTTATATATTACTCATTAGGTAGAATAGAAAATGAGATACTTCTCAGCTAGAAAGACAAAGACATTGGGCTAATGGCACAAATTACTGCTCCGCTTCAAATAACTTATAATTAGGGGCTGAGCTGAAACTACTCACAATTTATGTGAACTTTTTTTGGCAATGTGGAAAAGTGCCCCCCTCTTTTCAATCATTCATTGGAATACCTTAGGAAAGAAGGTCCTGTGTGAGTGCCTTGAGGCGGTTGGAGGATGGATGATGGCTAACAGATTGAGGTTGAATCCTGACAAAACAGAAGTACTGTTTTGGGGGGTCAGGGGGCGGGCGGGTGTGGAGGACTCCCTGGTCCTGCATGGGGTAACTGTGTCCCTGAAGGACTAGGTGCGCAGCCTGGGAGTCATTTTGGACTCACAGCTGTCCATGGAGGCGCAGGTCCATTCTGTGTCCAGGGCAGCTATCTACCAGCTCCATCTGGTACGCAGGCTGAGACCTTACCTGCCTGTGCACTGTCTTGCCAGAGTGCTGCATGCTCTGGTTATCTCCCACTTGGACTACTGCAATGCGCTCTATGTGGGGCTACCTTTGAAAGTGACTCAGAGACTCCAACTAATCCAGAATGCGGCAGCTAGACTGGTCCCTGGGAGTGGCTGCCAGGACCATATAACACCGGTCCTGAAAGACCTACTGTACATTGGCTTCCAGTATGTTTCTGAGCACAATTCAAAGTGTTGGTGCTGACCTTTAAAGCCCTAAACAGCCTCGGCCCAGTATACCTGAAGGAGCGTCTCCACCCCCATCGTTCAACCAGGACACTGAGGTCCAGCTCCGAGGGCCTTCTGGCAGTTTCCTCACTATGAGAAGCGAAGTTACAGTGAACCAAGCAGGGGGCCTTCTTGGTAGTGGCACCCGCCCTGTGGAACGCCCTCCCATCAGATGTCAAAGAAATAAACAACTATCTTACCTTTAAAAGACATCTGAAGGCAGCCCTGTTTAGGTAAGTTTTAATGACTGATGTTTTAATGTATTTTTAATCTTTTGCTGAAAGCCACCCAGAGTGGCTGGGGAAACCCAGCCAGATGGGCAGGGTATAAATAATAAATGATGATGATTATAAAGTGTTTGGTTATTTATTTGTAATGACCTTTTCTCACTGTCTTTACCATTGCCATCACTTCTTCTCAGTAACATTATCACATAGCCAAATCTGACGTAGCATTGTGGAGCCATTCCATCCATGGCATGGCCACTGAATGGGTAGGATAATTGATCCAGGAAGTTCTGTCCTTGTTTTCCATGGTAATTGCCATTACCATGCAACCAAATGAACTACGTAGCACTGTGATGCCATTGCAATCAATATGTGATTACTGACTGGATAGGAGTCTACATGTAGAATCTACATGGGCCAATGTAACACCAGTAGTGAAGATGTTTTGTAATGTATCTGAACTGACAAAAATATAACCAACCTAACTCTCTAAATAGCTGTGCGTTTTCTTCCTCTGAGGAATCACTCCTTAGCCCTGTCTTGCTTGCTCCCCATGCGCACAGAAGTGTGGAACAATAGCGTGTGTGTAGGGGGAAGGAGATAAGAGGCTGGCCAGGAAAGCCAACGTGAATAGGTGGTGGTCTATGACCCACCTATTAAGGCCAAAAAGCCCTTGCCAAAATTTTGCATAAGGCATCATCTGAATGTACACGATGCAACAATATTGGTGACACTGAGGAGGTCTGTGTCTGTGAGACTGCTTAGATGCCCCTGCACTTCCATCAATAGTTGAACGGTAGGCTATACATTCAACAAATAGACAAATATTTCTTTCAGGCCAATGCCCGTTTGGTCTTGGCAAATTTGTTGCTTGCAGGTGTGCTTAACACTGCAATACAGTACTATGTAGCTTAAGAAGATAAAGCAAGGCCTATTAACAGGTCTCCAGTTTAGAAAGTAGTATACATACTTCTAAGGGCTTTATATTGCCGGAAGAGTGGGGATTCAAATATATATATATATTTTACTTCAGACTGATTTCAAATAAATTTCTGTTTTTGAATACTTGTCTTTGCCTTTAGCTTACAAGATGGATCAGTTAGGAAAGCAATGTATTTAGACAAATGCTGCTTCATTTATTTATTTCTTTTTTCTTTTAAAAAACATGCTCTGTTGTTCTCCTTTTAAAATGATGGTGAGAGGAGCACGGGAGGAAAAATCTTTTTGTATGGTTATTATTTCTCACTGTAACTTGAATTATAGGCAGATTAATATGTTTAGTCTAATGGACTAAGTTTGCCACTTCACTCTCCTCAATGAAGAGTTAAATGAACACAACACAAAGCAACACAGGGTGTGGGAGCCTGGGACCAGAGAAGCCTCTATATTTCATTTGCTGTAATAGTGATGGATGCTCCATGGATATATGAAGGGCTGTTATTGCAACTTGCTTGACAGCCAGCATTGAAGTTTTGATCTATTAGCCCTTTGCTTCTTCTGTGGAATGCACAATGCAGGCATCCAGGTAGAATTTTGGCATATATATTATATATGGTGATTGGAAAGATCTATCCTAATTTTCTTGAAGTCTAAGAACAACTTTGGCTGCAGGATAGAACACATGCTGTTTTCAGTAGAAGGCATCTGAAGGCAGCCCTGTTTAGGGAAGCTTTTAATGTTTAACGGACCACTGTATTTTAATATTTTGTTGGAAGCTGCCCAGAGTAGCTGGGGAAACCCAGCCAGATGGGCGGGAAATATATATATATATATATATATATATATATATATATATATATATATATATATATTATATATTATTATTATTATTATTATACACAAACCTGGCAGTCTATGGCAACTTTGCTGACATTACAGCAAGATTCAAAGGTGTCTGATTTCTTTTTTTAAAAAAGAGAAGTATGGATATGATGGAGTTGAATAAGCAAATTGAAGTTATTCCACCTTTCTTAATTCATTAGTTTCCCATACACTTCCCTTCACATGCACATTGCATGTTGATGTATACATGTAATTGATTATCTGTGAGAGAAAATCCAAACTGAGTAAAAATGGTGTGTATTTCCTCAATTTAATAAGCGTTTACCTCCCCCCTCCCCCAATGTTGCTGAACTTGGCTATGCTTGTTGGGAGATGTTTGGGTGATTTTGTGGTGTTTGTGAATATTTATTTATTTTTATTTTTACCCCACCTTCTCCCCCTGATGGGACTCAAGGCGGCTTACAGGTTAAAATAAAAACTAAAAACACAGAAAAAAACCATTTAAAAACAATTAAACACTGATAAAATTAAAAACATATATACATATATAAAAACTATTAAAACCATACCAATTCAGTATAATAAAAACAGCACAGCACTAGCCCTTTCATTAAAAGCAGTGCTCAGGGTCGCATAACTATAGTTGTTGTTGTTTAGTCGTTTAGTTGTGTCCGACTCTTCGTGACCCCATGGACCAGAGCACGCCAGGCACTCCTGTCTTCCACTGCCTCCCGCATTGGTCAGACTCATGTTTGTAGCTTCGATAACACTGTCCAGCCATCTCGTCCTCTGTCTTCCCCTTCTCCTTGTGCCCTCCATCTTTCCCAACATCAGGGTCTTTTCCAGGGAGTCTTCTCTTCTCATGAGGTGGGCAAATTATTGGAGCCTCAGCTTCAGGATCTGTCCTTCCAGTGAGCACTCAGGGCTGATTTCCTTCAGAATGGATAGTTTTGAACTTCTTGCAGTCCATGGGGCTCTCAAGAGTCCCCTCCAGCACCCTAATATAACTATAGTAGGTTCCAGCTATTTCAACCTGCTTCACCAGGTAAAGCATTTACCTCATTAGTCGGTGGGAATGACTACACTTCATCTCTCTGCCACCCTGGCTTCTAGGCATCACTATCGCCAGAGTAGTGACAGGAAGTATTGGCAGGAAATATTCATGCCCATCCTCTGAATGTGGCTTCATGGAGATAGCATGTAGGCAAAGAGATCTGGCTGCCTGATTATCGTCTAAAGAAGACTAAAAGAAGTGGTAGGGGAAGTCCAAAAAGTGAATGGTAGTTTCATTAAAAATTCCCCTAGTACCCATGCCAAGGGGGGGGGGGGTATTAACACAACTTTTGGTTGACCAATAAAATTTGGTTTCAAGTATTTGTACAATGAGGCCACTGTGCTGTTAAGTTGTGTCAGTTAAACACGCGGTATTACAGTCCTCTGCACAGCAGTCTGCACATAAATCTCATGAAGTTGGTGGGGTTTATGCATACTGAACAGCATGAAAGGAAACAGCTGCGGTATTAAGCATCCAAACCTATCAATACAATTGGCTAAAATATCTATTCACTTTTACATATTTCCTAGCTGATCGAAAAGATGCTTTTTATCTTATGTCGAAGCACTATTTACAGGGTATTCATGTTGCAGACAGACAGTATAATCTCCTTTCTGTGCAGCTGACAGCACACAGAGATGCTCAGTGTAAAGCTCAATGATGTACAAGGAATTTGTCCGCTATGAGATAACTGGTCCTTTTCTTAACTCTCTCCTGATGGATTGTGGGAGGCAGGCGAAATAACAATCTGCTGCCCAACTGATATGTCATTTCTGAGCTCAAAAAAAGAAAGGAAAAGAGGAGAACTGGGACATTATAAAAGGTGAAATCATTTATAGCAAATGATTTCTGCCCTTATTTAGAAAGAGATCGGAAAGGGGGTGGGCACGCACATGACACATCAAATGAGTGGTGCAAGATGAAAAAAGCATCGTTGATCAAAACGTGCATTTGCATAGATCCTAATATTGGCAGCTTTTATGTGGGCATCTAAATTTTAAGGAAATAATCACGGATCCTTCTCGGTGAGCCCAAAAGCAGAAAAGATGGCACACCATCTTCTTTGAATGGTGGCATCCTGACACAGGACAGGTTTTCACTTCCAGTGAAAATGTGAACTATGAAAAAGAGAGTGCCTTTACCTCCCCACTGACCAATGGCAACCAGCACCCACCATTATGGGATGGAGAAATGGATTCCAGATAGCCATGACTTACTAACAGGCCTGTTGGTTGCCACTTTAAATACCAAGCATTAGTGATCATTTCCATGAGAACCAGAGTCCTATTTTCCCATTGTCTTACATGCCATATAGGTGGTTGTGTTTTTTTTAATTTAAAACCCCCCTCCCCAAACTTGTTAATCTTCAAACTTTCACCAGTTATTCTGAATGAATGTGAGAAGCTACTTCAAATGTATTTTCTTCTCCACAGGAGCTATGCTTCATTGCTATTTCGAAATTCACTTGAAGTACCACACATCAAAAATTGCAAAGCCACACAGGATGTTCCTGCAGCATTTGCAGACCTTAGATTTTGCACATTGTTGGTTTTTCGTTTGCTTCCATCTTACCACCACCCCATCTAATAATAGAGCTCTACAATATCTAAAAATGAGAGGTGTGAATAGGTATGACGCATCAGAGCTAGAACGTAACTGGCGTACGAAAACCAAGCTTTCATTAAGGTGTATTCACAAAGCCAAAATCATACATTGTGCCCTATTGTTATCCTATTTACCAACCTTTTCCTAATTAACAATTGAATCCTATTGAATTCAACAGGGCTCACTGCACAGGTAAATGGGAATACAACTGCAGCCTTAGTTTATTCTCTCGTTCTCTCTCTCTCTCTCACACACACACACACAGAAAACCACTGTATCTTTTGTAAAGGATGGCCACAGATTCTAGCTAGCATTTAAAACAAGGTCATAAAATGGTTAAGAACTAAATGGGATAAACTTTTGGAATAAAAATGATAATTCTTAAAATAAAGAATCCTGGATGCCTGGGCAGAACCAGCTGTCCCAGAAGCAAAGTCCAAATCTGCATGTGTAGGTCAGGGTGCAATGAAACTGCTATCCCACTTCCCTCTGCCATGTTTATCTAGAGCCCATACACTTTGAAGTGTTTATTTGACTTACAGCAATGTGGTCATATCAGGACCAGCCCTGGACGTTTTGCCGCCAGAGGCAAAACAGGAAATGCTGCTCCCCTCTGCTGCCTTGTCCTCCACTGTGTGCCTGCCTGCCTGTCCCCACCTGCTGTTGTGTGTCTGAGCTGTAGGTGTGGAGACACACAAACAGTGGAGGGGGAAGCAGTGGCCAACAAGTGCTGGAGGCAGATTTGCTGCCTCTCCCAGCTTTCTGGAGCCTGCAGCCACAAGGCAACTGCCTCACCTTGCCTAATGGGTGGGCCAGTCCTGGGGCATAAGAATCAGACTCTCTCCGTTAAAGGAGATGCATTGTTTGAGCTTGAGTCAATGTATCTTCTCAGTGAACCACCAGTTACTGCTGATCGCTAGTTCATATGCAGGCAGTGTCTCAGGGAAGAAACTTCTGGACTATCTCTTGGGCAGGAAGATAGCAGATACCTCCAGGGGGACATGGGTGCTTGGGCACCCACAACAATATAATTGTGTGGGCTGGACACCACAAAGTCAATGAGAAAAGCTGGCAGGTGGCAGTAGTGCTGCCTCCGAGAGAGAAGCAGTTCAGCTCCACCCTTCATAGTCAGCGAGGGAGGCACCCTTTTCTGGGGGTAGGGGGGCTCGGATGCAGAGGCAGAGTCTCTCTGCCCCCGGGTCTAAGCTTCTCCCTGTGGTCGTGTGTGTGATGTTGCATGTCCGTGTTGTGGAGGAAGGCACCCACAATCCTGAGAGCGAGTTGGCACCCCATGGGCAGGAAGGAGTATAAAAGGGCTTTTTTTTGTCTCTGTGGAACTTTACTTGAGCAATGAAGTCTACCTGAGCTCTAATTTGCCCTGTCCTTCTGGTTGTGATTCCTGGTTGCGCTCTGATATGGATTGCTCTTCAGTCCCCATTCCCAGCTACAGCCTCACTCTGGTCTGCTGCCCGAAGCATGGCTCTCGCACAACACACAGAAGGTACATCCAGACATCTGCTGGGACACATGATGGATGAACCCATGGTTGACAGCAGGGACATGCACCAAAGTCTTAACCCCAGTGTGCATCGCTCCAGCTGCTCTGTTCTTGACTTTCCCTGTGCTGAATGGGAAAGGTCTGCATGGGGTCTTTAAAACAGGATTCAAAATCCTGCAAGGATTTGTCAACACGCCTTCAAGGGAACACAAACAGAGGCCCTCTGCAGGTCCATCCTCCTCACTCAACAAGAGGAAAGTTGGGGACTGAGCGGGCAGGGCCACATGTATGGAAACATTGGGGTCGGATGTGTGTGTGTACGGGAAGAATAGGAATCTGCTATTTCGCATATCTCATTTCTACCCCCATGTTACCTTTTGAGAACACAACTGGAGATATTGCAAATAATTCCGCAAAGGCTGCCCTTTCTGCAAAGGAGGAGGATGGACACCTCTTGGGCACCATCCATCAAGAATGCTTCCTGTACAAGCCATGCAGAAATGAAAGGTACCTGGCCAAGTGTTTGGTAGTCCCACTGAAACAAATTAGGACAGTGCTAGAAGAGAGTAAAGCTCTTCATTTTGATGGGGTTTGCGCAAGATGATCTCCCAGCGGATTGTGACTCATGAACACGGCACCCATCACATCAACCTCCCTTGCATGCAGTTGCTGTCGTGTCTAATCAGACGGTGAACTTCTTGGGACAAGTGTAGGGATTACTTGTTGGCTCCAGCCAATATGATTAAACACGTCTATTGGCAGCACGGTTCAATATCTGTCCTCCGTACTTGAAATGTACTATATTGAACCATAAAGAAGAACCTGAAAATTACCTCTGTGCTTGCTGTGTGTGAAAGAGAGGGAGGACAGACAGACACTTAGCTGGAAATTGAGCGGAGATCTCTGAAGATTATCCGGCCGCACTATATATAGATAGATGTCATTTTGTTCGTGTATAAGAAGGATAAGGGGAATTAGTGACAGTGCTGCATCTCAAATGGGGGGGGGAGCTGCATTCAAAAAGTGGATTTCAACAGCCTGAAGCCCTTGCAAACCAGGCCACCCCTTCCAAAGTTTTGAAAAAGTCTAACATTGCATCATTTGGCTTCACCAAACTTACCTGGGGGAGGGCAGTTCTGAGAAGGCCAAAGACACCAGAGGCTGAAGTCCTGGGCACTGTGGTAAGCATGCACGGCAGTGCCCAAGTGGTGCAAGGAAACATGGAAAATGCAATTCTCAACAAAAAAGGAGAAAGTCGTGCCAGGGAGGGCAAATGGAATTTGGCACTTGAGAATATTCATACACTTTTAAATTCCTGTAATGTGGGGACTGATAGACAACAAAAGTAGATTCTGCAATATTTTAGAAGACACCTGACTTTTAGAAGACATCCGAAGGTGGCCCTGTTTAGGGAAGCTTTTAATGTTTAATAGACTATTGCATTTTAATATGCTGTTGGAAGCCGCCCAGAGTGGCTGGGGAAACCCAGCCAGATGGGCGGGGTATTAATAATAATAATAATAATAATAATAATAATTAACAACACTGTTGTTGTTTTAAAACCTGCAAACAATATGTAATTAATAACTTTGTTTTACATTGTTCTGCCATTCCCCTTACACTGAAATGATTATAAGTTATGTAGATAGTTATATAACTTAGTAGACAGTAAGATGAATAGTTTTATCTTGTGAACCGCCCTGAGATCTTCGCATAAAGAGTGGAATATATATTTAATAAAAAATAATAGATGCAGAACGGCAGCAGAACAGAAACAGCACTGATTGTGATGAATACAGGGCTGAGACAGAAATTGCTCCCTTCTTCCTTCCCTAATAGTAGCTAAACCATGAGGTGCACGTTAAGTGTCCTGTCAGAACAGTATCACTTTGGCATGTTGGGGAGAAAACAACTCTCTGCATGGAGAAAACTAGTGGGAGACACTCTAAGCTTTGAAATAAGTAAATCTTGCTCTTACTAGTTTCAGGCAGATTTATGTCCATCCTCATAGTCCCACTGAAAATCCAATGCAGATATAGACAGCTTTCCCCGAGTATTTTGGCATAACAAGGTGAGGTTCTTTCAACTGCTCATGTTAGAAGGTGGCAAATTGAAGTCTTTGGGATAATGCCAGGGGAAAAAGGTGTTTTGAGGACACAAGGCAGACTGAAATTCCTAAAAGAAACTATTGGTAAAACATTGTTATGCTTCCTTGTTGCCAGTCTTATTAGAGAGAAGTTGTTCACACAGGGGACTTTTGCAGAAAGTTTCCTTTCTTGAACCTTGTCCAGTAATTGGACAAATAAGTACACAAATAGAAGGTTTAAAGGATACTTTTTTAAAGGAGACTTCACAAAATATTTAAAGGATTTACAAGACATTAATGGTGCATTCCTTACACACAGAATATAAATGAAAGATACAGTCCTATGATATCAGCTGCATTTTCAGTCAATACCAAACTCTTGGGTTTCTGCTTGCTAAGATCTCACACACTTCTTGCTTCCAATAAGACGCAGAAGGGGGAGAGTTGCAGCACTGGCACAGAAAATAAGAATCCCTGTGACTCTGGGAAATATGTTCTCACAAGGTCACACTCAGATAAATTATATCAGCTGTAAAACTAAATCCACAGAAACTGTATTGCAGATAAACAGAATACCTTTCTTCAAAGGTCTTCTACCTGCTTCTCCATCTACCACACAAAATTTTCTGCAAAGTTCTCTCTAAGAGGAAAGGATATACACAGAGTTTATTATCCATCTGTAATGCAAAGTCTTCTTTACACAGGGCCAGGCATACTAGACGTGACACGCAAGACAAAGGAACACGAAGGGACCTTGATATTATGATACTTCCATTGTCAGCAGCAACAGAGGATGACTTCAATCCATCTTGAAATTAATTTTGCATTTTAAAAACCAAAATGGTCTTTACTCTGGGTGCAGTGCCAACTCTTTCATCTTGATGATTTGTTCTGTGTTAAAGCATTTAGTTATACCTCCCACTGTGCAATGATTGAGTTCATGGTCGCAAACACACTGACCACAGGTGCAATGAAAGCAATTGATATTGCTCTAAATATTTGAAGATGGATGATCAAATGCAAAGTACTAGCAATGTCCTTCCAATTAGTCTAGTTCAGATCATATTCAGAAGTCTTCCATCTTTGTGAGATGATGGACTTCCAATTTACCTTTAGATAATCTACAATATAAATCATGGGTAGGCAAACTAAGGCCCGGGGGCCAGATCTAGCCAAATCGCCTTCTAAATCTGGCCCACAGACGGTCCGGGAATCAGCGTGTTTTTACATGAGTAGAATGTGTGCTTTTATTTAAAATGCATCTCTGGGTTATTTGTGGGGCATAGGAATTTGTTCATTTAAATATATAGTCCCTGAGTGGACTAGCAAGACTTGTGGCACATGCCACACCTGCAATCTGATGCTTTTAATCTTACATTCATGATTTTTCTACAGCCGAAGGAGCTCTTTCTTTGCTTAGATTTCTGTGCAGGCCTGGGGTCTGTGACACCAGATGTTTCTCTTGGTTGTTAATGTCTTCCATTCACTGCTGCTGAAATCTACTAAGTCACATTTACATGGAAGATTTTTGTTTATTAACATTCTTTTTGGTGATATTGTCTGGCCGGATGCATGCTTCTGAAAACTGAACAGTACGCCTATTGTCATGACTAAGAATGTTTAGAGCACAATCTATCTTCTCAAGATATTGCAGAATATTGATTGTGTAAACAATTCATTTGTGTATGTATGTCCAAACTTCAGTATACCACAACCATAGTTTCCTGATCGTAACTTCCAAATTGGGAAGTAAGTGTGTGCTGTCTGTCATGGATGACCTCTAATCAGGATCTACAGGTGGAAAACTAACTGGAGGGAGCCAGTGTGGTGTAGTGGTTAAGACCGGTGGACTGGTAATCTGGTGAACCGGGTTCTCTTCCCCACTCCTCCACATGCAGCTGCTGGGTGACCTTGGGCTAGTCACACTTCTCTGAAGTCTTTCAGCCTCACTCACCTCACAGAGTGTTTGTTGCGGGGGAGGAAGTGAAAGGAGATAGTTAGCCGCATTGAGACTCCTTAAGGGGAGTGAAAGGTGGGATATCAAGTCCAAACTCTTCTTCTTCATCATCATCTCAGCCGAGATCATTCATGGAGAGGCCAACATACTGGCATGTTTGAGATTTAAGTTTATTAAATTTATATACTGCTTCCCACTACAAAAAATCCTGAAATGATTTAAAACCAAATAAAAAGTGCAATAATAAAAATTGCATAAGCATGTTAAAAACATAAGGTTGTAGCCAATGCTAGTCGTGCTCAATGTAGATCCATTAAAATTAATGGACATGACTAACTTGGGTCCATTAACTTCGATGGGCCTACATGGACATAACCCTATATCAGAATACAATAATTTAAATGAGTTTGTCTTCATCACAACAACCCCACCCAAGTTAAGATGTACACCAAAACAGGACGAACATCCAATCATGGGCGCTGCTCAAATGCCCAGGAAAACAAGACCATCTGTGACTGGTTCCAAAACTATGAAAAAGTTAGTACCAGGTGAACCTCCTTGAAGAGAGCATTTTGTGGACAGAGAGCTATCACAGAAAAAGCCTGTTCTCTTGCCTCCATCCGCAGGACCTCCCTGGATGATCTTAGGGTTCAGGCAGGTATACATGGGGAAAGGTGGTCCTTTAGGTATAGGGGTCCCAAGCCATATACAATTTCAAAGGTCAAAGCTGGGACTTTGACTGAAGCTTGGAAATTGGCAGCCTGTGCTGTTGAGCCATGAACAGTGCTTTTATTGATTGATTTACTTCCACTCCTCCTTGCCCCCAGTTAACAATCTAGCTGCTGTGTTCTACCCTAGCTGTAGTTACAACCTCTTGCTACGCTGAAGGAAGGATCAGTTTCACAGAACATTTTAACATTGTCCTATTGTATTAGAACACATACAATGTGGAACATGCAAACTGCAAGAAGTATCGGAGAGTTTTTCTCCTTAAGACTACAGAAAAGGTATTCAACATAGTGAGTTTGAGGAGATTCCACAATGTGCTGGTTGGGTATTTCAGAAGAATGGGCTTCTGCAAGATATGTGCAATATGGACCTCAAATGTGACAAAAGTCTTCTTACAGATAAATGGGCAGCTGGAAGGCTATTATGGGTTCTTGTGAATTTGTTTAGAGCTACACTCTTTATCTCAAGGAAGTGATTTTCCTATTAAGTAAAATAGGTTTAAGAGATTGCTAAATATTTATTTAAGTATTTGGATACAAGAGATTTATAACTCTGTTCTTGTTAAAAAGCAAATTAAAATGGCGTCTTTCTTATGAACACCAGAAAGGGAGACTCAGAAAACTACTAAACTGACTTCACAATTACAGGGGGGACTCCCCCCCCCCTCCAAAAAAAGGATTATAATAAGGCAATATCAGGCTATAAGGTTATGCCACTCTCTAGAAGGGTGTTGATCATTAACTGCATCACAAGGGTCAGAAACGAGTCTACATTGTTAACCTATTTCTAAAAATTGCTGCCACAGAACAGTCTGTAACACTGTTCTTGTAACTTTAGTTAATGATTTATGCTACAATGGAATTGAGGCAGCAAAATGATTCTTGACTAAACTTTACCTCCAGCTCTAAACTTCTCACACTCACACCTCAAGCGCAGATATATCACACAAACACATAGTTGCATTCCTACACATACCTACTCAGAATTCCCGTTGAGTTCAATGGGGTTTACTATCAGGCACATTAGTATAGTGCAGCCTAAGAACAGCATACTGTTTATCCTCAAATGCTGTAGGATTTGAAAGTATCATTATCATGAGTTTTCTCAAGGAAAACCTCAGAAACCTAGTGTCTTCCATATTCCTCAGGTCCTCTCAGTCTGTCTCTACACCTACCCGCTGAACTTTGTACTGTACTTGTCTGAGAACTTTTTCTCTGCACTGCAACAGCAAGACCAACTGCCCTATGGGCCTTGTATTTGCTATTTCCCACATTATCCTCTACGTAATTCCCCATTTTCTCTTCTAACGTAACTTCTCTTGCGGTTTTCTGCTTATAAGCACCACCACAAAAAAGGACTCTGAGACCTCTGAATCTCTCAGTCCCAAGGCCTGATGAGTTCAGTGTGGAGAACCATGAGTCCTAAGTTCAGTACTTTGGGCCCAATTTTGCAGAACACCCTTCCAGCTGGGATTAGATATGGGCACCCCTCCCTCTTCCAGTGCCTACGGAATGCCTTTTAATTCCAGCAAGCATTCTAAGCCATTCTGAGCGATACGGTTTTTAACTTTACAACACAAATCTTTACTGCATTGCTGAGTTTTATGTATACTTAGTAACAACTGTGATTAAGCAGTATATGAACTGTCTGCATAAATAAACATAGTTGATCATTAAATAATACATAATAGCACTATATTTATATTTATTTATTTATTGTGGTTGTTATTATTATATGTATTAATATAACAATATAATAGTGTTATATTATTAATAATGTTATTGATGTTGATACTGGGGATAAATTGTTGTTGTTGTTGTTGTTGTTGTTGCTGTTGTTGTTATTGTTGTTATAGATGGTTTCAGTGCTTTCTTCTGGAAAAAATGTTTACTCTCATTTTGCTACTCATATTGAAATACTGCCCCTGAATGAAGTCAAACTTAGATTCACAAAATGTTTAGGGGTATGTGTACCCCTGCGTACCCCCAGGAAAAAAAAGGACTGGATGGTTTACTTCCTTGGGATTGCACTCCTGAAGTTGTGTTGGGACAACAGTGAAGTCCCATGCCTTTTGCGAATTCAATACTCTGACCATCTTCCAGTGTGTTCTAAGAGCCCAACAAAAGCATCCTACTCCAGGGGATCTCACTCCTGTTTGTGGATATTCTTCTGATGGCAAAGCATCTGAAACTCAACATTTCCATGTCTTTCTGCTGATAGTCCATTTAACCTGTCCTGCCTTGCCTACATCAGGGACTGCTTGAATTAACCACATCTGGAGTTACGATGCAACCCATTTTCCCCTAAGAATTGCAATTTGCTATGTGATTCTAGAAGTCACTTGGCCCTGATGACCCTTGAGGGGACTGCCTCTGGATTCATTATAACAACAAAGATGATAAATATTAACAGAATAAAAGAGGAAACATAAAGGAAAGCAATGCCTAGGTAAGCTTTTCAGCAAAATAATGCACTTTGTGTCCTAAAGACAGGCTATTTCTCTGCTCTTTCTGTAGACAGAACATTACCATACCATTTGATAATGACCTATCAGAACCTGTTCTTTGATTAAAGGCAGCTGCTTTTGATTACAATCAATGAATCGTTAATTTGTGCTCAGCTACAAAACAGTTGGATCCCATCTATTATTCATTCTTGAAGCAGAAATTCTATTTAGACTTGAGTTCTGAATTTTTACGAAAGCTTTCTCTCTCTTGGCTATTAATAATTTTGTTTTGAAGTCCGCTCTCTGAGGTTCCATGATGGCCTTCCTTTGTTATGCTGAAACTCTGAAATAATGCATTCAGCTGCTGCCCTGATCAGTGCATCCATCTCCCTGACCGTATGTCTAACATGGTCCGATTTAGGCTTCTGAAAGTCATGTGATGTTCTTTTGATTCTTTAAAATCCCCAGCATCTCTGTCCTGTACAAAACGAGCTGCATTCACAAAAAGAACGGCACACTTTAGTTTGTGAATTAGTTTACAAATCAGCTTTGTGTGGTCTCACCAAATATCTCAAAATAAATAAAATGTACTGGTATATAAAAAGCATTTGTAGGTTCCACAGCATCGGCTCCTTTCTGAATTTGATTTATTTATCCTGCAGTATTCTTGTGTTGAAAAGACATATTGCTGCAGTCAAGCTACAATCTATCTCCTGTTGCATATGCACACACTTCAAAACACATGGTGAATGCTTAGAAATCTGTCTCCTAAAGGTCAAAGAACCAGAGCCATAGAGTTTGCAGAGGCAAGAAGGCTGGAGCTCTTTTGCATCTAACCTCCTACTGTGTGGGTAAAAGCAGAAATCTAATTACTGTGCCATCCCTGTTTTACATTGTTCCATAAGCAAAACGAAGAATATTGGTTGCATGCCACTCCCAACCTCTGACAAGCAGTCACAAGATTGCAGGGGGTTCCAGGCACATCCCCAGGGTTGTGCTTCCGTTGGGAAATCTGAGGCACAGCAGAGGCTAGTGTCTTTTAGAAATATGGTTTATTGCACACATATTTACACCTGCAGTCTTTTACATTATACCCCAAGAGAGACTCTCATTGCCCCTCTCATAGCAAACTTGGGCCAAAAGCAGCAGTCAGTCATGGCTCCCGGTCTCTTGGTGCAGCCTCCTCCAGTCAGCACCAAGATTCTGCCTATTTCCTCCTCCTTGTTCCCAGAACACCTTTAGATTTCAAAAAGGACAAATTTTCCTGTGACATCATGTCCCCGTCAACTTGGCAACCTGCCAATTCTCCTGTCTCTGTCCACTCCTTGGGGTTTGGGGGAGGACAGTGGGTTTGTTTCGGGGTTTTTTGCATTGTCAATGGCCCTTAATGGCTCAGGACTTAGCTCAGGCTGGGTTGCATAAGCAAACCCAGGGATTTCCTGTCTCGCAGAGTTCTTTAGCTAACATTTCCCTTCGTATCCCAATTATTATTTCAGTCCTATTAATTTCTACCATTTATTTATTAATTTCTATCTCATTTATTAATTTCTACCTACAGACTCCAGGACCCTAGATTGAGGACATTATTAAAATAATAATATAATATAATATAATATAATATAATATAATATAATAATATAATATAATATAATATAATATAATATAATATATATTTATATTATATGAAGTTATATTTTAAATGTAGTTTGTATTTTTAAAAATAAATGCAAGCCTGCTGAGATTAAGTTTCTAAACATATTCCTGCTTCTAGAGCAATGCAAGATGTTAAAAAGTATTTTTTCCCCATTTATCAGTAACTCTGTTCACATATTATAGACATAATCTCAGTAATGAAAGTTGGTTTCAATGTGAGCTAGCCTGGTTCACAAATCTGTTCAGTACTATCAACCAGATTACATGGAACCTTGATTGATAGATGGATGATGACTGAACTTAAAATGAAGCCAACGATCAATATGTTCTGGCTTACTATCAGCAGCTACCACCACACCATAAAATGTTTGGCAGGAAGCAATAAAGTTAAAAGTAAATTCTAAAGTGTTGAGATGCCCTGATATTAGCCCTGCATGTGCTACGGCTGCTAGACTGATGCCTATAAATTAAGAGGTTGATTAATGCATTTGAGCCAAGCCATATAGAAACTTCTTAAAAATATTCAGCCAGTGCATTCTCCACAGCACAGGTGCTTTTACACTGTCAAAAAGTTTATTTCATCAACAACTGGGTCACAGCATTCTGCCCCAAAAGTAGCAGTAATTACATTGCAGTACAGTGGTACCTTGGTTTAAGAACAGCTTAGTTTATGAACAACTTGGATTAAGAACGCTGCAAACCCGGAAGTAGGTGTTTTGGTTTGTGAATTTTGCCTTGGAATAAGAACATGTTCCGCTTCTTGTTGAGTGTGTTCCATTTGTAAATTGAGTCCCCTGCTGCTATGGGAAAGCACACCTTGGTTGAAGAACGCTTTGGTTTAAGAACGGACTTCCGGAAGGGATTAAGGTCGTAAACCAAAGTACCACTGTAATCAAGTCTTGAGACTACCAATGCATAGACTACTAAGCATAAGCTATTCCATTCCTAGAAGGCCATAGACCAGCCAAACCCAATAAACACTAAAGACTGTGCTTTTTGCCTGAACCATAAGATTGGACCCTGCTTTGTGTGTCTAAATCCCTATATTATTTGGGTTTTTTTGTGGTTTTATATGATATTTACTATTGGTTTCTGTTTTATTTTTGTTTCCATTTGATTGCTTGCTTTTATTTCAAACAGCACTTTGAGATTTTTTAAATATTAAGTGGCTTTTCAGTGATTTAAAATAAAAAAAAGGCAATAGAAGGATGGATTTTATTTACTTTTGTGTATTTTGTGTATCTTGCTTTTTTCCAGCATGCAACCAAAGGTGCCACAGGTGTGATTCCTGGGCTGATGCACCAAAATGCATAATATCCTTGTTGTCGAAGAGGGTTGGATGAATTACGTGAACTGCCTCCTTAAAATCTAACTTGGATGTATTTTCATACTGAAGGAGACGGGGAGTTAAGAATTCAAAATGCTCCTGAGCTGCTTTGGAAATCCTGGTTGGAAGGGTCACAATGAAAAGCTCAAGGAGCTGAGAAGAATTTTCAGAAAATTAGGCATACTACAATCTATTCCTAAACAAATGTTCCGTCTTGGTAATCCTCAGGTATGCAACAATCACTAGATTATGCAGAGCCACCCAAGGCTTCTGATCCTCATAAAAGAGAGCAGTTTAGATTGCACTAGAACAAGAGTTGTGTTTATAAATTATGCTCAGCTGAAACATACACTGAATAAATATAGCAGTTCCAAGATTATTTTATTTTCTGAAGAGGAAAGCTGCATAACTTACTAGCCTTATTGCAAAGTAACAAAGGAAAAGATGAGGGGGGAAACAGTGTTATGTGCTCAAAACACCCCTGGGAAACAGAATGGCTGAACAGAGCGGCACAGTAGTTCAGCTATAATGGACTGCAGTTTCAAAGACTACATAGGATGCGTAAATGTCAGATTTCCATTACTGACAGCATGAGGTCTTTGCAACAGGGCTGCTTTTATTAAACTCTCACGTCACCGTTTGCTCTAATTACTGCTAAAATGCCATCCATCATGGCAGGTATCTTCAGCCTATAAACACATCTCAAGGTACATTCATGCACAGAAGCAGTTATTGATGGTAGTTGCACAACCAGGGTGAGGGTGTCGGAAAAGGCTTAAAATAACAACTCATCAAGTGTCAAGAAATTGATTACGCAGGCATGAGACAGGATACAGGTTCACATTGGAGATGGTCTGCAAGTAGACTTTGGATAATGGACAGCTTGATGACCACTCTGTTGGCATCAATGCATAGCTGAAGCATCCTTCTACAGACAATGCTTGCAACTGAGTTTTGGGGATCTTCTATTAGTGGGACAGATCCAGCTGGCCACATACAGTGCTCTTTCCGTACTGTTTCCCCATAGGAAATGAGATTTCTCAGGACTTATCTGGTATACAGCCATCAGGACAGAGGACCAAACCAGATGCACACATGTTTATTAAGCACCCATATTAATATGCCCAGTAAAAATGTTTCCTGGTTGGCTTGTAGTATCATTCTTGCCAGTTAAGTGTTGGTATAAATACAGAAGAAGAAGAAGAAGGAGGAGGAGGAGGAGGAGGAGGAGGAGGAGGAGGAGGAGGGCTGTAGTCAGATTAGAAGCATAACTTGGCCTCCATCAGCTTGCTGACACCAAACATTTCCAAATCCATCACAATCTTGTAAAGCATCCTTAGATAGGTGTGTTGAAAACGAAGGAAAAGAAGATAGAACCTTGTGAGACCACAAAGGGAGTACACAATGAGATGGTGGTGTGGTGTGGTGTGTGTGGATTAAACTCCAAGGCTGTGGCCTTGGACAGGCAGCTTTGCAGGAAAGCATAGCAATCTTATGTATATTTTTTGAAAGGCACAAACCAAGAGTCTTTGAGCCTTGAAAATTGCATGGTACATTGGGTATAACACACTAACCATACACAACCTGGCTTGTCTCCATTCAGGTACAAGTACTGGGAAACATTTTCATTCTCTTTATATGGTTTGAATTTTTGTTGCACTTCGTGCATTATGGGCATAGTGCAAACCTTGTTTCTTTCCTTATTACCTCTTCTCTGTCCTTTTCCTCCTCACAGTCTGAGTAGATACTGAAAAATACTTTCAATTTGCTTAATGACTGGAGGATTGCGCATGCTCTTACATGAGGGGACATAGCCTGGGCATCTGTGTGCATTTGTGTCTTGTGCCGTATGGGTGATATGCTGCATACAGCAGTTTGAGCATGCATGCAAACAACCTAGGGATTTACATTTTTTCTTCCTCAAGTCACAATAAAAGCAATTGGAAGCCATAAAAGATGAAAGACAGAGAAGAAGCAGCCTTGAGAAATGGGATTCTGATAATTGCAAACAGCAGGGAGAGGTACTGGCCAGGAGAATGAAAGGAAACACCCATTCAGTACCTTTTCTAAGATAAGCAACATGACAAGAGCTTGATGTCTCAGCCTTGCTGAGCTGGCGGAGAGGAAGAACAAGTTAAATATGATTTCTTAAAGGAGGAAAAGCATTAATTTTGTTATACATCATATGCAAAAATAAAAAAATAAACCATAAAGGTTCATATGTCAACTTGGGTGGAAACAGCAAGTGGATGAATCACTCCAATATCTGGTGTCTTGAAGCAGCATCTTCATTGTAGAAAAGAAGGAAACCTTATTTCTTGATAATAAAGTTTGTGGTAGAAACTGCACTTGTTATGGGAACATCTTAAGCGCAGTTCATTGGCTGATGGGCATTAGGATGACGTGGAAGGCTCCCAATGATGGCGGGAAAGCTACTGTTTCTGCTAAACACATACACAGAAATTCTAATCCATTGAAGAGCCCCAAACTTGGCTGGAGTCACTTGATGGGGCATGGGAGAAACCAGCCTTGAGTGTATCTACACCAATTCCCTAACATGCCTCCTTGACCAGCCACAGACATTGGCAAAAATCTGTACCAGGACTGTGATCCGAGAGCAATTAATTCCCTTTTCATTTATTCCAATGGAGAGGGGAGGAATGGGACAAAATGGAGAGCATTCCCCATTTCTTCTGTGTTTTTTCTCTTCTCCTTGAGCTGGGTATGGTCTGGATGCTGCAGACATTTCACAGACATTAACTACAATGAACTGCCTACCCACTATTACAGGATTGCTCTGCCTGACTGCAAACCAATACACATTCTTAGGACATGGACTGAAGGCGTAAGAGCTATTTGGGAGGAAGAAAGCTGATGGTACAGCACGCCAATGGGCCTTAGGCACACTTCAGTCTTTGCTATTGTTTTGCCCTGCACATGGTCATCCTGGAGAGAAAGTGTTTTTGACCCATCTTGTGCCCTACTGGATATTCAGTGGTTGCTGATGTGATCCTAGTCCCTAAGTATCTGCCAAGGCCAGTCCATGGCATTTTGTTGCCTGAGGTAAAAAACAAGATGGCACCTCCCCTGTTCCATGCAGAAAAGCTGGCTAGACTGGTAGTTGGACCTTCCTTTGGCGCTTGGGATGGGATAGAGTCCTCAACGTCACCCAAGGCCACAAAACTATCTTAGGAGGTACAGGCTAGGCCTCATAACACATAGCTCTGCCCACTCTATGCTCCTCAGCAACTTCCACATGAAGTGGCCATCTCACTCTTCTTAATGATAGGACTACCTTGGATTAGGTGGAAACTTATGGTATGTGCATATTTTTTAATGTTCGAATGTATTCCAGAAGTATACTGAATATATCTTCGTTTTATTTCATTGGCCCCAGGAGTAAGGAATACAACCCCCCACCCAGCTCCCCACAACACAAAGAGGAATCTCGTATGGATGTCAAGTTTAGCTATCCAAGTGGCCTTTGGAAAAAAATTTCCTGATACAGAATAACAAAAATGCTTGAGCTTATTATAGAAACTACAGCAAAAACATGACCTAGAAATGTATTCTTGTTCACATATTTGCTACTTGGCTATACATTTTTATTGCAAGTCTTAATTGAGACTAATAACTCTAGCTTTCTCTCTATAGCCTGCTGTGAGGATATGGATATATATATATATATATATATATATATATATATATATATATCACATACACAATATATACTGTGCTGTACCTCCCTCTACTGTTAATGTGGAGGCTGCATTTCCAATATTTTACAGTGCAGATATGTGTCTGGCCCTGAGGTAAACGTAGACACTGGAATATATAATAAATCACCAATGAAACAGGGGACTATGAAGGCAAGACAGCAAGTTCTGTTTCTTTTCCGATTTTGGCCACAAAAACGGATGCTTCCATATGCTTTAAAAGACCTTTTACTTCAGCTTTCACCCCAGACTGTAGCTGGCTAATGTGTAGGTGAAATTATCGTGCGGAATATATTTCCCCGCCCCTTCCTAAACTGAAAAGAAGATAAAATTTAGATGGAATCTGAAGTCTGGCTACCCTAGGCCCAGTCCTATGCTAAAATTCCCATAGAAATTTGGCCAAACTTTTGCCATTCACAATAATTGAGGACTGGTGATGAATTAATAACAGCAACGACTGGTAAACATTAAAGCAATTCACACGCTGCAGTTGTCCTTAACACTGCTGTGATATACAAGTAGCTAAAAGTCTTTTAAAAGGCACTTACTCAAGTTTCCTTCTTTTGATTCTAACAGTTTAGAGTATTCAGTTCCTGGGTGCTATAAGATGGCGGGGGGAAACACACGGCAAGTGCTGAGCATAAGATTACCTCGATCTCTGGAAATAAAGCTGTAAAGCAGAAATTTTCAATCTTTTAAAGTCCACTGCTCCCTTGACCAACTACATTCTTTCTGCGGCACCCCTGTGGGGCTCAGGAGCCCAGTTATGTCACCCCTTGCCTGCCGAGCTGGCAGCCTCTCACCCTTTTTTGAACACCCTCCCTTGTGGAGTGTTCCCTCAGCCTCCTCTCCTCTCCCCTCTCCTTGGAAGTTCTCTGGGCAGCTGCAGCTGCCGCCCCTGGTCTCTGAGCTGCCCCCCTGCCCCAAAGAGAGATGCCTCCTCACACTGCTCCATAGGGGCCTGGGAAGCACCCCCTGGCCAGTCCCAGAGACACCATTCACCTGTGGAGCTTGCAAGAGGGCATCAGAGGAGGAAAGGAAGGAAAGAGGGACAGAGGCCAGTGTTGCCCACGGCACCCCTGACCATCATTCAAGGCACCCCAGGGTGCCACGGCACACTGGTGGAAAACCACTGCTTTAAAGGAATGACTAAAACATGTAATCTATAATATTAACTTAATCCTTCAATACGTGTTCATCTGCTCTGTGTACACACCCTGCAGGCTGTGCCATACAATTTGTAGAACAAGAAAGTAAGGGTACACCATGGCTGTCTTCAAACCTACACCTAGGCTGGATCTAGACACATCAAAGAAGCGTTTCAGCTTAAAGCATTGTAAATTTAAACAGGGAAAACAGGGAGAGGAAAAATGGGACTCCACATTGCCATCTGGCGGCACAATGTTATATTGCATATACAGTGGTACGTGGGGTTACATACGCTTCAGGTTACAGACTCCGCTAACCCAGAAATAGTACCCCGGGTTAAGAACTTTGCTTCAGGATGAGAACAGAAATTGTGCGGCGGCGGTGCGGCGGCAGCAGGAGGCCCCATTAGCTAAAGTGGTGCTTCAGGTTAAGAACAGTTTCAGGTTAAGAACGGACCTCTGGAACGAATTAAGTACTTAACCCGAGGTACCACTGTAAATCACTTTTTCTTTACCAGTCTAGCTGAGTCCCCAAATAGTTACCCCTGCCTTTACTGCAGAGGGATATGCATTCCCTTTTTTCACCACCAGTCTAATGTTCAGCGCTAGCACATTTTCACAACCATCAGACTTCCAGACATAGGTGTCCACGCCTTAAGCAGATGAAGGCTGACACCACGTGCAGAACTTAGCGCCAGCTGGCTTTGCGCAGACTGCGGTGACCATGGTTTTGTGAGTACTGTCAGCAAGATGCACAAAGCTGTTCTGCATAGGGCATCTGGATGTGCCATCCATGGCTGTCAACACTAGCATGACAAGTAGCAGTGGTGAGAATAGGTCCTTAATCAGCGCACACATGAGGTTTCCTTTCGATACCCCCTATGGCCTTCTTTCTCCTTTGAATTTCTTCCTTGACTAAGCTCTGGCACCGTTAAATATATCATCTGCTTAAGGAAAGTTTCTAAAACAGACAGCCAAAAAAATGTGTCTATAATTCCAAGTCATCTTCCTGCAAAACAACAGATAACGTAATATGTACTCTGCAAGGCCTAAACCTGTTCCAGGCCAAGAATTCTTGACTGTTTTGTAGCCAAAGAAGAATATTGCAAAAACACACACACCAAAAAACCAGAAGATTTAACAGTCGTGAGAGACTATTTTCTTTGTGTAATTATTTCATATAAAGCTAGCAATATGGAAGGATCATACCAGGCTAACATATATCACATTTCGATTCTTAAAACCACTACCTGCCAAACCATAGTTTGAAGTGGTTTTGCAAACCATGGTTTGAGAGTTAACATTTGCCTGATTTGGATATTACAGCAAATCAAAGCTAGAGGAAGTCCCCCAAATGGAGCAAGGAATCAGTGTGTGAATCCATGGCACATTCCTCATACATGAACCATGATTTGGAATATCACAAAATCAATGTTGGACAGCCCAGTCTTCAACATAGCCGTGCAACTAATGAAAGAGACATTGCATTGTCTTTTGCTTTTGCTTGCAAAGAACGGCGAGTAAGTCATTACAGCCTTTCCAGTGCTTTAATCATGCTTAATGCCCCCCTGCCTTAATGCTAGAGGAAGATTCTCTTGGCATCTCCTCAATTTCCTTCAGTTACACTAGCAGAATAGCCATAAAAGGGTGTCTGCGCTGCTCTTGCACAGCACACACAAACCACCAAATAACAAAAAAAATTAGCAGCATGATCCTATAAAGAATAGGGATGCACACATGCAATGCACTGAAGGGGAAGAGGGACTGTGCCAATGTCAAACACCTCACTGGCCCACTCCTCAAATAATCCATGCATTCAGTGAGAGGTTTGCAAAGGAGCCTATACGTGTACAGGTTTATGAACATAGGTTCCCTATCAGATTGGGAACTCTGCGTAACTGGGGTTGCTGACTGGGTGAAGAGCTTAAGTGCATACTGCTGAACACAAGTTGTTTTTCAAACATTATGCTAAACACATGGATGTTGGGGATGGGGTCAACAGGGCACAAATCATTGGGAGCTGTGCCAGTGGGGGCTGCTCCCCATGCCACTGACTGGATTTGTGTGTGGAGGGGTTCATTTGAACATTTCTATTGTGCTGGGTGACAGTCATGAATCCTTATCGTTTCCAACTTATGCATGGCAATTTGGGGGGGGAGGAAGGAGCGGCAGCAGTAATTCAGATTTAGTTTTCCACAGGAACTATAGGGCACACAATAAATTGCTGTTAATAATAATGAAATCATGACAATGTCAGGTTAAATAAAAAGTCCATCTAAACCTGTACTCCATTTCCTCATGCCATATGAAAAGTAAATTATGGGAAGCTAAGGGGCACTATTCTGACAAAACAACCCACCCATTCTGTTCCAGAGTACATTTGTATATCACTTAACTGTCAAATCCCTAAGCGGCTTACCTGGAACATAAAAGTATACATAATATCCACATACTGTACATTATATACAGTGGTACCTCAGTTTACGAACTTAATCCGTTCTGGAAGTCCGTTCTTAAACCGAAACCGTTCTTAAACCGAGGCGCATGTTACCTAATGAGGCCTCCTGCCACCGGTGCCCTTCCACCATTTGGATTCCATTCTTAGACTGAGGCAAAGTTCGCAAACCGGGACACTACTTCCAGTTTTGCGGAGTTCGTAAACTAAATAGTTCGTAAAGAGGGCTGTTCTTAAACCAAGGTACCACTGTACATCATTTTAAAAAGAAAATGACCTATTAAAATGCATGTCATCCTTAAATATCTGAGTAAGCTTGCCTCTTTCTGTACAAATTCTCTGTACAAATGTATAATGCAACTGCCCAGCAGGACACTAGTTCCTTAACTTGTACTGTTAAAATAATTTGGAAAAAGTAGTATAAATTTTAATTTTATAATTCCTCAAACTATAATTCTATTTTAGTCAGGGCATTTTTATGGTATCCGTTGGAGGATTACTTTATAACCACTTAGAGATTTTTTTGAATATTATACAGTTTGCAATTCTTTTGCATAAAATAGAATGAATAAAATAAACAACTTATAAAGGTAAAAAGGTAAAGGAACCCTGGACGGTTAAGTCCAGTCAAAGGCAACTATGGGGTTGCAGCGCTCATCTCACTTTCAGGCCGAGGGAGCCAGTGTTTGTCCACAGATAGCTTTCCAGGTCATGTAGCCAGCATGACTAAACCGCTTCTGGTGCAGAGAACACTGTGACAGAAACCAGAGCACATGGAAATGCTGTTTACCTTCCCACTGCAGCGGTACCTATTTATCTATTTGCACTGGCGTGCTTTCGAACTGCTAGGTTGGCAGGAGCTGGGACAGAGCAACGGGAGCTCACTCCGTTGCATGGATTCGAACCGCTGACCTTTTGACTGGCAAGCCCAAAGAGGCTCAGTGGTTTAGACCACAGCGTCACCCGCATCTTATAATGTAAGCTGTTCCTCAGGGACCTTTGGGAGTGAAAGTGATAACCTGTTCCTGTCACTACGACTGCCAACTTCCCCCCTAGAAATCATCCGGTGTCTTTCCTCATTTTTACGATAATCAGAAACTCCTTGGTTTCTTCTGCTATAGATGCAGTGAAGTCTAAAAATAGAATTATAGTTCGAGGAATTATAAAATTAAAATTTATCCTACTTTTTCCGAAGTATTTTAACAGTACAAGTTAAGGAACTATTTCTGAGAAAACAGGAATCTGTCTATGTCAGAGGCAGGGTTCTTATCCTGTTCCTCTGAACACTTTTCACATGTGGGCAAGGCCTGAAGCAATTCTGTTACCTCTCCCTATTTCCCGGGGAGTAGAAATGAATTTCTAACCCATTTCATTATACATTATTCTATTCCTTACAGGCAACGAGGCTTATAGGAGAATAGTCTCCTAATACCCTCATCAGGAGGCAGAAACACCACGGAGGAGCCAGGCTCCAAGGAACATACTGCAGAAATATTTCTTAAGAACAGGAGCATAACTGATGCCAGTATAAAAGTACAGACACACGTGGTGACACTGCTGCATGCAACTTTTAAAAATATATGCTCTCTTCTCACCCCCGCCCTCTCTATTTTAATAAGGAAAGCAACATTTGTTTTCTCAGAAATGTATTCCAAAGTCTGGAGTCCAAAGGAGAATCTATTTAAAAGCACAAGCCAAAAATGCAAGACTTTTATGTTAAATTGCTGAAGAAGATGCCTACAGGGAAAAAAAACACCACTCAGTTTTTGCTGGTGATTTTATGAGCTCGGCATTTGTGTAGTTGCAGCATTTCCATATCAAACAAATCCTGGCATGGAACCTTTCCTGCAAAACACAAAAGGACATAAATGCACCAATTTGGTACAGATCTTTGCACATAGAAGGAGATTACTTTTATCAGTTCCTGAGATGCCTTTTCAGTACAGGTGCCAAGGATCTCAGGTGATGTTGCTAATTGGAATGGGAAACTGTACAGGAAACAGACCATCAAGCCCATCAGTACTTTGTATCTGTCACATCATCATCATCATCATCATCATCATCGTTGTCATGCCACTGCTCCTCAAACATTTGTTCTAGCAACATCTCATGCTTCTCTATTCCCCTGTCATGTGCCAGCCTGGCAACCTGGAAAGAACGTATATAAGAATGTTTGGTTCCTGTGTCTTCCACCCTTTCTCAGACAGATGAGATGCACTAGGGCTACTGACCATTATAGTAAGGGCTACAGATGATATCTGGGGTATTCGTAAAAGGAATGGACCAGGCTTCCTCAACCCTGGCCCTCCAGATGTTTTGAGACTACAATTCCCATCATCCCTGACCACTGGTCCTGCTAGCTAGGGATCATGGGAGTTGTAGGGCAAAAACATCTGGAGGGCTGAGGTTGAGGAAGCCTGGAATGGACCAATAATGCTGCAGCTAAAAATACACCAGCATGTCAATTATTATCCATGACATAAAGGGAATCTAGTACACACAACTCATAAAGTGTTCTGATTACTTTATTTCTTAATTTTGGGTTTCAAAAAAATTGGGGTTGTCTTATACATGGGGGTGTCTTATACACGGAAAAATACAGTATTTAGTTTTTCATGCTTAATCACATTCCAAGACCAAGTAACACATGCAACAGCTTAGGCCGCTAGAATTTTCCTTAAAAAATTGTTGTATCAAGTTTTGAGCTGCAGGAATGGGAGTTTGTTTAGCCTTGGCTCTTTTAGATTGACTTGTATTTATGTTGTGAGCCACCCTGAGATCTGCAGATGAAGGTTTTTTTTTTTACAAATTTAATTAATTAATTAATAATTACTAGATGATAATTTACTTTCAAGAGACCCTAGCGTTCATCTGACAGTTGCGCAGAAGTAACCCTTCTTGCAAGTAATTTTCAATTAAATGACTACATAAGTAACATCAACTCCAGCCACACCTGCCACGTTTCAGCAGTTGCTGTTGCTACAAAAGGAGAGTATTTGGTCTCTGCACAGTTCATCAAGCATGGGGAGGTTCAAACCTCTTAACTTACGGCAAGTGATGAAAAATGTGAGCAGTTTGGTCACTCCAAGACTTAAAATGAAGATGATACACATGCTTTCATTTTTGTTCAATTGCATGCCTACTAAATAGCCTCTTTAACACATGACATTCTCCCTATGTGTAGTCAAATCCAAATGCTGCCCCTCAGTCTACGCGCCAAACTAGATAAGATGGCAGCCAACCCCTCTCCACAATGGGGTTGGAGCCGTTGCATTGGAAGAGAAGGGTTAACCCTTTCCCTTGTACCATTTCTGGGATTATAAAGGACCATTCTCTCTTACTCTGCAGCTACTTCTAACACAGATATGAAAGTTCTGTTCACGTATCAATATGTGATCAATACATAACAATATCCTATTTTGTGACTTTTCATTTTGGTTCAGATTGTTACTATCAATGTTTGATGTTTTTTTATTATTTGTATGTGTGTTGGAAGCCGCACAGTGTGGCTGGGGCAACCCAGGCAGATGGACGGGGTATAAATCATCATCATCATACACACACACACAGCACAGAGATTCCCATGCAAAGCTCAAGACATGCAAAGTGGCCAGTCCTAAAGTTGAAGGGTGAACCCTGAGAAGTTCCTAGGAACTGCTGCCAGATTTGCCAGTTCTTAGCAGGATTTCTGGATATAACTGCAATTTGCTGAGGGACCTGTTGGGACATTTCTTCCATGAGCTGGTGCTGGAGGGGAAGCCTTTAGCTCTCCTTTGTCCAAAGGGGATAACTGGTTCAAACAACAACAAGCTGGCTAAAGTATCTGTTACAACTAAATCTCTAAACCCAACTTGACTGTACTCTCCATTCTGTTTTGGCATTCAAACAGTTAGACAGGCATATTCTGAGGCAGAGATTGCACGGAAAGTGGTACACGCACTTGTTCTCTGTTAGCCTGTTGATTTGCTCTGCATGATGTAGGCTGGCTGATTTTGAAGTACCAGAGAGAAAAAGAGAGAGAGACTGAAATCCTGTTTCCACTAACCTGAGGATAAAACCCACTGAACTCAGTGGGATTACTTCCAAGTAACCTTGAACAGGATTGTGCAGTCAAAAGCTGAGAATGGCACTGCTCCATTGACTTCCATAATCTCTAAACCCGGCATATTATGTTATGAATAGTGTATCAAAACCTCTTTTTAAGGACGTGGAGGAAAAGCTGAGTAGAAGATCCTTGCTCTCTTCCTAACATTTCTGGAGTGCTAATGGTAACGAGTACGCTTTGAGGGAGCAGATGCTAAATTTAAATAAAGAAGTAGAGTACTTTCCTCGTGACAATGAATCACACATTAAGTGTAGCATAGGTTTGCTGTCGTGCCAAGAACGGCTCAGAAAGAAAACTAGTCAATTATGATGATGTATGTCTGTGTGTGTGTGTGTGTGTGTGAGAGAGAGAGAGAGAGAGAGAGAGAGAGAGAGAGTGAGTGAGTTGCGTGTCTTTCAGATATCTTACAAATCAGGAACATTAGCCAAGCAATCTTGGCTAAGGCATAGAAATGACAGCATGTACACTCCTTCAGTTTTAAGAAGGTAGATGTCCTATTAGCCCACATACTCCCCTCACTATTCTCTCTAAAGAAAAACTTTCTATGAATGGCTAAAATCAAAAGCCCAGAAGACAAGGGAGGGAAAGCATAACTACTAAAAGCAAACCTTGTTTCCATGAGAAGAATATGCAGGCAGATGTAGCTGAGAGAAAGCAGATGAAAATTGCACAAACACACAATCCCCACCTCAGCTGTAAATAAAAGAGATTTCATACTCCCCACAATTTAAAAGAAAAGAGAATTTCACATTATAAAAATAAGGCACTTAAGCAGCTCCAGATAGGGCCGTGTTCTTCCAGGCACATATTTAATTTGTGCAGTACCCAAAATTACTGGTTAATGCAAACATAAAAGAGAACTGCAAGTTTTAGAAATTCTGATTATATTGGTGACCTTGTCAGGCCAGTTAAAACTGGCATTTCAGCTAGGAGAGCCTTTGTATTTTCTGGCCTGAGAAACTTTGCCTCTATCTCATGTATTATTCAATAGTAAGCAGAACAATGAATGAAACAGACTTTTAAAAGTGAGAGGGGATTTTTCCCCCCCTAAAGGGGGAAAACCTGCTATGGATAAGTAACGGTTACTCGGTTTTTCCCTACAATTTATGGGAAAATTGCACCTTTTGGAGGGCTGGAGATGTTCTTGCTTGTTATTACAGGAACACCTTCAATTTTGCACATTTCTCCATGCTGACTTGCTGCCCACAGGGTGCTAGTAGAACAGCATATGGTACAATGTGCTCTCTCCCCCGTATCCTTATAGAGAGCCACAGTACAAGCTCTGGCAAGCAACCACTGCAAGAATCAACCTCTCCTCAAAGCCAGAGATTTGTTTCTTAACAACGTTCTGTGAAAGATACCTTAGAATTTCGAGAGTCCTTGTATGCGCCACCTTGATGGATCACTCGGAATGTGATAGTGTACACTTGTTTTCTTCAACACTAAGTTGCCTAAAATCCCATAGAGCATTAAAGCTCACATTTATTTCATTATCTGAAGGCTGGGAATCAGTGTTCTCAAAACTACAATTATGATACTGCATATATATTTTATATTACCCATAGATTTGCATTAACTTCCTGTAGACTCAAATTTACTCTTAGATAGACAGAGTGCTAGGGGAGCCATCCATTATTTACCCTGCGTTTTTTTTTTTAAAAAGTTGGAAACACAAATACTGTAGCAGATAGTATACTTCTTTTTAAAAGGCATATCCCTTTATTCTTTAAAAACAAGGAAACCACCATTCTTTGTGTGCCTAGCTTTGTACTGTTCTTTTAAGAGAGCATTCTCACTATACTGCAAATGTAGCTTTATATAGCTAAGCAGTCCCATTAGAATGGATTGGATGCCTTGTGAGTACAGTTATAGCTTTTCATGGTCAAAATAGATTTCAGCATATCTATGAAATTTACTCAGTGCTGTGAAACATATCTCTTCTCCTTTATTTAGCCCTGGAAGCTAATATATCCTGAATTCTTATGCACTCATTTCGCTGGCTGCCCAAGATTCACCACCTGCCACATTTGGCATGTGTTGCTTCCTATGACTGAGCACATGGTCTCATAGTTTGGAAAGTAAAACTAAAGTAACAGATACAGTTTTAGTGCCACGGAGCTTTCTCTCCTGTATTGGCAAATATTTCATTTGTACTTATAAAATGCCTACTCTTTTAAGAACAACACGGAGTGTAATAATGTAAAACAATATGACTGAGAAAATAAAACTGATTTACTAAGGGGGAGGTCCATCTCCACCCTTGTGTTTGAAACTGAATGCACACACAAATATTGATGAAAACTGAGCTGTTGCATCATGTTGGTGCTGAAAATTTGCAACATAATAAATATCACATTCAATGCCCCCCCCTTTAATATGGCCAAAGACAACACGTAAATGGTGTGGGATGCCCAGTCATACAGCCCAAGGAATTCCTTAGTTGCCTGTTGGCAGCAGGCCAGCCCAAAGCACCACATTTTTCATACTCTCCTAAGGAACCATAGCACACCCCTTCTACGTGTTGAGTCCCAAAACCAGGACGCACGTCTTCCCATCTGTGTTCTTGCGCAAGTCCCGTGACCCTTGGGAGATCACAGAGCCCAAAAGATGCACTTTTTCGGGGATTGTGCTCTCACAGCACACAAAAACATGCACTTTGAGGTGCCATGCGCAATCACGGAGAGCCAGTGTGGTGTAGTGTTTAAGAGCGGTGGACTCGTAATCTGGTGAACCGGGTTCGCTTCCCTGCTCCTCCACATGCAACTGCTGGGTGACCTTGGGCTAGTCACGCTTCTTGGAAGTCTCTCAGCCTCACTCACCTCACAGAGTGTTTGTTGTGGGGCAGGAAGGGAAAGGAGAATGTTAGCTGCTTTGAGACTCCTTCGGTAGTGATAAAGCGGGATATCAAATCCAAACTCCTCCTCCTCCTCCTCTTCTTCTTCTTCTTCACAGCCCTGAAAAAGCACTTTTTAAGGGTGTGACCTCAGTGCGAAGTTGCATGATATCACAGTGGCCTGCTCTTGTAGGGAAAAAATGGGATGTATGTCCCAGTTTTTCCAGGACACCTGCAGAGTATCCCATAGCTGCACCTACATGGCAGATATATTATTTGGCTGGGGAGAGGCAAATTTTAGCTCACAAGGAGGTGAATCATACCGGCTATCAGCTTCCATATTACTACTGCAGAGTTAATTCTCCTCCTATTAGTAGAGTTCCTTGGACATTCTGTGTATTTATTAATATGTGTGAAAGTGATATGTTAGAATATGACATCATGGTGGGGTATGGGTCCAAATATTCACACAACCATACCCACCTTCATAAAGAAAAGCGACTGAGCTAGAATAATGGAGCGGCTGGCAGTACAAGAAGGGCTGGGGAGATGTGACAACTTCGACTAAGCTAACAGACGGGAAATCACTTGATTTGGTCTCTGCACATCTTTAAAATCATGCTCTGTGAACATTGTTATGACAGTGAAAAACAAGATTTTTTTCCCTTGTAAAATTAAATGTCACTCTTGATAGCATAATATCAGAAACCTCATCCTTCCAAGTCCACACCAATATGTTACACAGAAAATTAAACTCTCTCTGTTTATTGAGTGGATAATGCAGTCTTCAAATGTGTGAGGACCCCTGCTAGGTGAGAAATTAAAAAAGGGAGTGCTATAAAGTCTAATGGTATGTATGAAATACAGAAAAAGGTAACTTAATTGGTAATCAGAAGAAATCATAAAACTAATCATGCAATTAGTTTATTAAAAAGCCAGCATATGAGGTGTGTATAATTACCAGAAAACAATGCCATGGTGGCTTCTAGCATTAATGAATTAACAATTATGTGAGGTTTCTTTTTGGGGAGGGGGGGAAAGAGGGAGGGAGGAAGGAAGGAAGGAAGGAAGGAAGGAAGGAAGGAAGGAAGGAAACACAAATACAAATCACAGCGTATGAGAAATTTTGTTGTAACAATAGTTTTCTGAAATAACTGGACACACACTCATTGGGAACGTCATCTGTGAAGCCCAACGAGAAGCATGGGAGTTGTGCCAGAGGCTGGCTGTACTCTGTTTGTACAGGGGGAAAAACACCACACAGGATTGTACATCTTAAGAGTTCGCTTCAAACAGTATAAGCCCCTTTCTGACATTTTTCATAGATACAGTGGGCATGGATGGAGGGTGGCATCACTTAGCAAGCTCTGCCCCTTTACACATGTGCGTTTGTTGTAAGCTCTGAAGAGATCCCTGTATTTTGAAGTGTACATACAGAGAGTTCTCTATGTGCATTGAGCACTCTGCTTTTCTAGGTCTTTTGGTAAGCACATACATACAAGAATACACTTGTATTCTGGATTGTCTCTTGGGTGATTCCCACTGCTGGGTATGTACACGTGTTCCTTTCGCTTGTTCACATAATCAATCCACCTAATTATGCAGGCTGATGTCAGCAAGTTCCTGGATGGTATCCCAGCGAGGAAGAGATAGGAAACAGGCATACAGGAAATATGACAAAATGCTAATAACCAACACCATATGCTGAGTAAACAAATCACGCTACCCAACACTGCACTAAACCACACTGCAGATGAGAAGTTGCCACATTTACACAACTGATTCCACAATCTCCACCTTGAATTTATTTGGATTCCCCCCCCCCTTTCTCTCTCTCTCTCACACACAACACACACACATTGTGTGCGAAATCTTATACACTTCTACACTAATTCTTATGGCAGCTTGCATGTGCACACACATAGCATTATTGTGTGTACTACACAACATCTGCACTGGGCTAAGTGTTAACATGTTTCCCTGAAGAACCAACAAAGCAAGTTCACTCTCTCCAGACCTCTGCCTCTCTAGCCTTGGAAGTGAGAACAAAGACAGTACCTAAAAAGAAAGAAAACCCACACAAAAGAACCTCAACAGCAGTAGAAACAAATCACCAAAACATGTGTCTCAGAAATGATGTATAACCTTGTGGTTCATTCAACTAAAAACAAAATCTTAAAATGTATTTCTTTTTTTTCTTAAGGGCATATGCCTTAAGGGGGAAAGTGATGCTCATTATTAATTTACTGATAATCTAAAAGAGGAAGATATTAATGCCTTGATTTTGAAAAGGTATAGAATAAACTGAAAGAAATTACAAATTCTCCCCAACACCTGCATGCCAAATAATGCTTGAGCTTTCTAAAGAATTTAGAATGAGCCTCCATCAATGAAACTTGTTGAGGAAAGTGCCTACTAATCACAGAGGCCAGAGAATATAGTTTGAAGGCACATGATTTTGTTGTTTTCTTATAACAGGGCAGGGCTTGGCGCTTAGTCAGTGCTTGTATGGAAGGGAAAACTGAGTGAGAGCCCCTTGTAAGCCCCTCTGAATTTCCCAAAGGTGGAGTCAGAGATATAGATGTAATAAATAGGTGATCCTGACACTCTACAACATTGCAGTTTGATTATTTGTTCAAGACTGCTTACATATATGTAGGGAAAATATATTATTTGACAAGGCCTTGCAGAAAAGTATTTTTTTTTTTTTAAAGAAGGGCAAAGGCCCATAATTCAGTATTATCATTAGAACATAAAGTGCTGCAGATAAAACCCAAAGCGTGTCCTCTGTCTCATTAATCTGACTGAACAGGAGCACAAGGGCTGAATTCAATAGCCAATGCAGTGAAGGCAATGCTGGAAGGAACTGAATGTAGAAAGGCCAGGGACAAACATCTGCTCTGCTGTGAGACTCAGCAGCCTTGGACAAGTTACGATCTCAGCCTAATCTATTCAATAGGGTTTTTATGAATGTATTGGAAGAAGAGGGGGGGGGGGTATATAAAAATCGCAAAAGAGCCACAACAGTTGCAATGAATTTTGGGCACCCTTAAAATTAAAATACTTTTAGGGTCCCCAATAAAAAGCACGGATATGCACAAAATTTGCATATGATAATGTATATGAATAGGTGCAAATTTAGACATTGTTGTTGTTTAGTCGTTTAGTCGTGTCCGACTCTTCGTGACCATGGACCAGAGCACACCAGGCACTCCTGTCTTCTACTGCCTCCCGCAGCTTGGTCAAACTCATGCTGGTAGCTTCGAGAACACTGTCCAACCATCTCGTCCTCTGTCGTCCCGTTCTCCTTGTGCCCTCCATCTTTCCCAACATCAGGGTCTTTTCCAGGGAGTCTTCTCTTCTCATGAGGTGGCCAAAGCATTGGAGCCTCAGCTTCAGGATCTGTCCTTCCAGTGAGCACCCAGGGCTGATTTCCTTCAGAATGGTTAGGTTTGATCTCCTTGATCTCAAGAGTCTCCTCCAGCACCATAATTCAAAAGCATCAAAATGATTTAAATAGAAATATGGTATCATAATAGGGAAGACACCAGATGACTTGTATGCCTGCTCAGTCTGCTGACCAGCGACTGCAAACTAACTGTTGATAGAGAAAGCTTTCCTGCTCCCCCATTTTATGGTTCTTTATCTTTAAACCAGGCTTGGACTAGGCAGCCCTCAAAAGGAGGACATCTTCAGATAGACTTTCCTCTGATAAGATGTTCAAAACAGACAAGCATCCTCTTTAAAGTAGGAGCGCATGTAATTTGGGGTGCAGGTATAGAGCAACATTTTGAATGCTGAAAATGGAACTTTGTGCATGCAGATTAGACGGAAGTAAATTGTTTCTGTCCCTGCATCGACCACAGGAGTAAAATCAATGGTAACTGGGTGAGAAAAGTGCAAACAGATACGTGCTGTTTGAACATTGGTATTCTATTTTGGGAAATTAGTACTATTTGCAGGCTGCTCTATTATTGAATGTTAAGCAGTCGAATGATTGGAAGAACCTCACGTTTCCTCACTAGCTCATCTGCATTGTTTTCTTATTGGGAGAAAGTTGCAGTTGGAAATCACTAAGATCACTAAAATCAGCAAGGCTGAAAACTACAAGAGGAGCTGTGGCTGTGCTGCCATCTGCAGGAGGCTGTGAGGCTTCCATCTCCTGCTTAACACCATTAGGACATTACCTGTCATACAGACATGCAAGACATGCATTCCTTATGTGTTTACTGGTGATTTCACTGCTTCCACCAGGACCATAGGATGGCCAATTAGTGGGCACACCTTGTGTGCCAGATCCCATAGGGCAAGGCAAGATCAGGGATTACAGATAGATCTTCTAAGGCTCCACCCCCTTGTGCAGAACCTAGTTCCTGAAAACTCAGTGCATTCCCTGTGCTGCTGGGCACTGGGTTCCTCAGGCTCAGAGGAAGATCCCAGTGAGGATCCTGGCTGTGGATGTACAGGTTCTATGGGAGGTTGGTCTCTGGGCTCAGTGGTCTCCCAATCTCCAGTCCGAGTCCTGGTCTGGCTCCTTAGCTGATGCCTTTGCAGCCTCCCACTCTGTCTGGGTTGCTATTGGACCCAGAGGTCATGGCGTCTTGGTTGCCTTGATTGCACCAATAAATAGGAAGCCATCTGAACATCCCAGAATTCTTGCACCTCTTTGCATAAAGCTGCAGGTGCTAATGGATGGTCTTGTCTTCATTCCCTTGGCTTAATTTATTTTCCTATGCAAAATGGGGTTTCCTAGAGTCAAGGTGCTTAAGCTTGCTTAATATGGCACCTGTGCTGAGCTCCTCAAATAACACCTGGTTTCCTGCAAGTTGGTGTTAAGCAGTATTTTCAGTATTTTCATTATTACTTTTACTTTCCTCCCTGCCTCCAAAGGAGCCCAGGAAGGCAAACGTGAGAAAGTTAAAACAACAGCTGTATTTATCATAACAGAACACAATCACTATGGGTTGTATTCAGCTATCTTTTACTCACTCTAGACTCATTTAAATTAATGGACCTAAGTGAGCCATGGTCATTAATTTCAATGCATCTGAGTAAAGTAGAATACAACCCCATCCACCTCCATTTTAAGCCTATAGATAGCATTTTGCTTGCTTTTGTAGAAAGACACAATGATGCCATCACTTCCTTCCTCCTGAGACTCAGCTCAGAAACATCTGTTCAAGGCCATATGACACAGAGTTATGTTCATCAAGGCAGTGACACCTCCAGGTTCAATTTGTGGGACAACTTTAAGCTGGCTCATCCTTCAGTGCCTGCAATTTCTTTCCACGAATGAAGAAAGCTAAATTTAAAACGTTGTTCCAAACCAACCCAATTTTGGTGGTGCAAGGCTGGTGGTTGCGTTCCCCGCCTCCCCAAATTGCAGAGTGGCTCTTAATCAGAAAGCCTCAAACCCACACCCCATGAAAGGCGGGGAATCTTGCAGTTGCCTTGGCATAACAGTAGTCACAGAAATAGTGACACAGAACGTTGGGAAGTGGAAAATTGGAGGAAACCTGTTTGTGAACTAAACAGCCTTGGTCTTGTATATCTGAAGGAGCGTCTCCACCCCCACCATCCAGCCCGGACACTGAGGTCCAGCACCGAGGGCCTTCTGGCGGTTCCCTCGCTGGTTACAGGGAACCAGGCACAGGACCTTCTCAGTAGTGGCGCTTGCCCTGTGGAATGCCCTCCCACCAGATGTCAAGGCAATAAACAACTATTTTACTTTTAAAAGACAACTGAAGGCGGCCCTGTTTAGGGCAGTTTTTAATGTCTGACACTGTATTGTTTTTAATATTCGGTTGGAAGCTGCCCAGAGTGGCTAGGGAAACCCAGCCATATGGGCGGGGTATGAATATATTATTATTATTATTATTATTATTATTATTATTATTATTATTTTACTCCATGTGGACAAAGCATTTATTTGATGTTCCAAAAAGGAGTTTTTGTAGCCTACCCTGTGTCCTTAGGGTGAAGTATGGGTGGGATAATAATAATAATAATAATAATAATAATAATACTACACAAAGCGCAGGCTTTACTTGGAACTTCCTGCCCATTGACACCTTTGCTGCACTCTGTTCAGTGCCTGCCTAAAACATTTCCATTCAGGCAAGCCGATCAAGACACGAAGATGTCGATGGGCTTTGATATCTTTTACTGTCAATGTTAAATTATTTTAAAATATGCTCAATTGTTTTTAACTGATTCTATTGATAATCTTAATATTTCACGTAAACAGCTTAGAGGTTTTATCAATCAATCAATTATTGTGTTTGACGAAAAGCCATTACAAATTCAATTACAGATCCAGCAAGTCAATTAAAACCTGTTAAAAGAAATCCAGAGATATACGTCCATGTACAATAAGTCAAATTAATGAATTGCCTGCACAGTCTACAGCATTGTCTTTTATATGGCTAGCACAAATACCTTTAGCGGCTTTAGCACATAGGGCTGTTTGGTATGTGGCAAGCGGATCACAGTCAGATAATGCTTAGCGGTTTTATTACAGTCAAGGGGTATATAAATTTTGTTAGATAAATAGGAGTGTGATTTCTAATGAGATATGCTTGGATTTCAGCCTTCTTCTGCTGGGAGCCCTTACCCATAACCTCAGCAGCTTGTGGTGGTTATTCACTACAGGGAAAGAGACTCTTCACATTCTCAAAGGTTTCCTATGTTATTTTGTTTAGATGTTCCAGAAGGCAGGGTGAATTTCTGGCACTGAAAACATCTTCCACAAATAAACTTCAGTGAGGCCCAATTCAAATGATGCAGCATTTGGGTAGCTGAAAATTACCAATTCCTATTCTAAAGGTTATGGGACGCGGGTGGCGCTGTGGGTAAATCCTCAGTGCCTAGGGCTTGCCAATCGCATGGTTGGCGGTTCGAATCCCCGCGGTGGGGTGAGCTCCCGTCTTCCAGTCCCAGCTCCTGCCCACCTAGCAGTTCGAAAGCACGCTTAAAGTGCAAGTAGATAAATAGGTACCGCTTATAGCGGGAAGGTAAACGGCGTTCTGTGTGCTGCTCTGGTGCAGGCTCGCCAAAGCAGCGATGTCACACTGGCCACGTGACCCGGAAGTGTCTGCAGACGGCTCCGGCTCCCGGCCTCTAGAGTGAGATGACCGCACAACCCTAGAGTCTGACGAGACTGGCCCGTACGGGCAAGGGTACCTTTACCTTTATTCTAAAGGTTGCATTGAAAAAGTGTCATGCCTCTCTGACAAGAAGAATAAGCAAAGATGGCTGTCCGATTTCTGCCATGTCCTGGGGCAACTAAGGTGCCAAAGGCAGGTGAGAGGGTGACAAGAAACATCATTCCATTTGAAGCAGTCAGATTTCATATAAGTTCAACCAAACGTGACCATCTCACAAATTAGATTATATTCAGGGTCCTGATGTGCCACTTCCTCAGCAGTTTAACTACAATGCATTCCCCTCACGTTGTGTTCAACTTTTGCAACTTCTCTGCACATATGCAGTGAGAAGGAAGCCCAATTTAGGGTAGCAGAGACTCAAGTCTAGGGAAAAGTCATTTAAGTTTTGTAAAGGTTGAAAGGAATTCTGACTGGCAGCTACAAAACCTTTTTTTAAAAAAAAACACACATCTGTGAATTAATATACCCAGGGACAGCAAATGACTGCAAAGTGGGGTGGGTAGCTGGCATAGAATAAATCTAGAGGAATAAAGCATCTGGTTCTGCAAAGTTTTCAGAAGCAAATTACCAGGTCTTACTGAAATCAAATTACCAACGTATATGGTCGTAAGCAGGGCTGAGAAAAGATCAGGGAAAGAAGAAGCATCATGTTGAACCCGGTACCAAATGGAGGTTACGCAACCCACAGGTGACAGTCTAAATTACTGGATTGTGCATACATGTGTGTGGCTCAGTTTGATATATTAACATCTACTTTGTTGTTTAGTCGTTTAGTCGTGTCCAACTCTTCGTGACCCCATGGACCAGAGCACGCCAGGCACTCCTGTCTTCCACTGCCTCCCGCAGTTTGGGCAGACTCATGTTTGTAGCTTCGAGAACACCATCCAACCATCTCGTCCTCTGTCGTCCCCTTCTCCTTGTGCCCTCCATCTTTCCCAGCATCAGGGACTTTTCCAGGGAGTCTTCTCTTCTCATGAGATGGCCAAAGTATTGGAGCCTCAGCTTCACGATTTGTCCTTCCAGTGAGCACTCAGGGCTGATTTCCTTAAGAATGGATACGTTTGATCTTCTTGCAGTCCATGGGACTCTCAAGAGTCTCCTCCAGCACCATAACATCTACTAGAATATCAGTTTTCCTATACAGTGGTACCTCGGGTTACATATGCTCCAGGTTACAGACGCTTCAGGTTACAGACTCCGCTAACCCAGAAATAGTACCTCGGATTAAGAACTTTGCTTCAGGATGAGAACAGAAATCGTGCAGTGACAGCGCAGCAGCAGCAGGAACCCCATTAGCTAAAGTGGTGCTTCAGGTTAAGAACAGTTTCAGGTTAAGAACGTACCTCCGGAACGAATTAAGTTCTTAACCCGAGGTACCACTGTATGTCCATGCCATTTCTTCTTCTTCTTATAGAATTGCAGAATTGGAAAGAATCCTGAGAATTACCTAGTACAACCCCCTGCAATGCAGGAATACACAGCTGTCCCATACGGGGATCAAACCTGCAACCTTGACATTATAAGCACCATACTCTAACCAACTGAGTTTCTTCTTCTTCTTCTTCTTCTTCTTCTTCTTCTTCTTCTGTATGGCTGGAAGGTCTTCAAGGCCCAGATTTTTATTTTTATTTTGCATTTGAAAGTGCTTTAAAAAATGGGGTCCGCAAGGAGTTGAAACGAGATGAATATGTCACACTCTTCAAGTAAATGTGTCTCTTAACACCCTGTTCCTCAAGTTTTTGGTTTGCAGTCAAGAATAACAGGCCGCAATGGTGTCCAGGTCAGAACTAGGTCAGCTACCTTCAGGTGAGAAGAATTCAGTGGAGGGTTTCTTGTAGCTGTTGCAAATAGAATTTGCCAAGGTGAGAATGTTGAAATGATCTTACGCAAAGACCTCTTCTAACCTGGCTATGCTCTTTTGAATGTCACCCCAGCTGTCAGACCTGGCTCCCATGCTGCAGAAGGGGAGAAAGGCAATGGCAGTTTGTAGCTAGCATAGAGTAACCAAAGCAGTGTCTTTGAGCAAGTTGACCAGGAAACTTTAAAAGGAGTCAGGTGGAGACATATAAGGATGTAAACTTTACACTGTAAAAAGGCATCTTTGCTGGTCTCCCTATGGAGCGCCTTCCTTGATCAGAGCTGGTTGCTGGTTCAAAAGCTCACCATTTCAGGATGCACCGTGCTCTCATTACCAGGAATTACTGCCTTTAGCATTCTGGATTTCTTTTTACCTGCAACTAGTGCATTGCATTAGGGCTTGAGAAAAAAAGGGAAGGTGAGAACACTTTGCTTGGAGAGACCAAATACCTGTCTGGCTCAAGGCAATCAAAAGTTGTCAAAACAGTGATCTTTTTGTTGTTGCCGCTGTGAAATTCCACCAAAGTTTTGTAGACAAAGATGTGATTCTCATGGTGATGATGCACACATGGGGGAAAAAAGTCTCCAGGAATCCCAAACTCCTTTTTTTGTGGTGTTTCTCATGACTTTTCACTCTTTTCCATAAGAAACTCATTATCTATTACAATAACTAACAAAGAATAATGAACCCGAAAGAGCACAGATAAGGTTTCAATTTGATCTACAGTGCTTTGAATATGCATGCAATTCAAAATGCACCATGGCCAAAATAAAGTTGATTTTTTTATTTTTTTAAAATTGTTTGAATACTAACATTTTTCCAGAGAATAGTTTTAAAGACTACGTGCCCTAGCAAAGCTTTTAGAGTATCTTTTTATGCACATTTTGATGTTTAAAACATAATCCTAGCCAGAGAGAATTAGAGTCCTGTGTGCCAAACTCCAGGTGAGCAATCTTCTTCCTAGGTAGCTTCATCCCTTATGGAATTTAACTTTCAACTAATGATGCCTGGCAGTTTGGTGCTCTGCCAGAGATGTTTGAAGTGAGCAGAGAGAGGCTCTGGAATAGCCTGATAAAATGCCCACTGCTAATACGACAGCTTGGGGTTTCCCTCATACCTGAGGTAATTCTCAGGTATGA
This sequence comes from Podarcis pityusensis, assembly GCF_964106645.2. NCBI lineage: Eukaryota > Metazoa > Chordata > Lepidosauria > Squamata > Lacertidae > Podarcis > Podarcis pityusensis. The sequence goes on from NC_138037.1 coordinate 13,747,838, forward strand.
GGTAGCAGCAAAATTAAAAAGAGAGAGTAGGTGGGATGAAATTTCTGTTGTTGTTGCCGATTACTGTTAGATTTTCTTTTAGATTTAAACAAATAACAGTGTGACAATTATCCCCCCAAACCATTCAGCATCCCCTTCTCACCTAATAAGATTTTTTTTAAAAAAAAAATTAAGTCAGTACTCACAACGTACAGATGTTCAACGTACATAATTTCAATTTTACTTGGATGAAGCCCAGACAGTTGAAATCGCGCAAATTAAATGCTCAAAAGGGACCTTTCCTTAACCACATTCAAGGACTGTGTAATATATGAACTAAAACAAGAATGTATTAAGAAAGGAAGAACTATATCTGCATTGGATTTAATTAAATAGGTTATATACCTCGCTTAAGGATTGTACACTGGTACCTCAGGTTAAGTACTTAATTCATTCCGGAGGTCCGTTCTTAACCTGAAACTGTTCTTAACCTGAAGCACCACTTTAGGTAATGGGGCATCCCGGTGCCGCCACGCCGCCAGAGCACGATTTCTGTTCTCATCCTGAAGCAAAGTTCTTAACCCAAGGTACTATTTCTGGGTTAGCAGAGTCTGTCACCTGAAGCGTCTGTAACCTGAAGCGTATGTAACCCGAGGTACCACTGTATATGGGATACATCCTGGACTTGATTCGTATGTTGTATGAAGTAACCAGTAAAGAAATTTGTTACAAATATTACCATTCAGCCTGTTGCGCTCTATATGTTGTAACTATTGCATCTGCGTAACAAGGTATTGTATTTGTTTTGACCCAGAAGCCAGGAGTGGCACCAGAAAACTCCACAGGCTGGTCAGAGGAATCCATTTGAAATTTCAGAACTCACAGTTTGTTTTGCTCTCGGCCAGTAATACTTGATACAAAACACCCCGACTCTTGTTCAAAAGTCAATAATGATAGTATGCAAGGATTGTGAGGATGAATGGGCTGCTTCACAGCAGATGACGCTGAGTCCCGCCAATTTTGTATCCCCAACTTCCGCACATTCAAACATATTACTGAAAAATATGTAACTGGCGAGAATTCAATGAAAGACTGGTTAATCCAGTTAATCCAGTTCGACAACTGGCCTTTGAACATTCTGTAAATTGCTACCAAGATAATAATAAGGACAGGTCCATGACATAGTTGATAAAATGTAACCATATTTGCAGAATTTATTATGAAGAGCGTTACACTCTGCCATAATCGAAGAGCAAAATTGTTGAACATTTTGGGCACAGTGTTTCTGCAAGTAGCACAAATGGTGTTGAAATGTTCTTACATTTAGAAAAAGTGCTCATGTCATTCATTGTATTATAATAAGCCTAAAGACCAAGACACTGATGAACAGGGTAAAAAATTAATAGCAGCAGCTAGCTTCTTTATTTAAAAAGAAACGATATTAAGGAAGTCTGGCAATCTAGAATATATAGGTAAAGGGACCCCTGACCATTAGGTCCAGTCGTGACCGATTCTGGGGTTGCGGCTTTATTGGCTGAGGGAGCCGGCGTACAGCTTCCGGGTCATGTGGCTAGCATGACTAAGCCGCTTCTGGCGAAGCAGAGCAGCGCACGGAAACGCCGTTTACCTTCCCACCAGAGCGGTACCTATTTATCTACTTGCACTTTGACGTGCTTTCGAACTGCTAGGTTGGCAGGAGCAGGGACCGAGCAATGGGAGCTCACCCCGTCGCGGGGATTCAAACCGCCGACCTTCTGATCGGCAAGTCCTAGGCTCTGTGGTTTAACCCACAGCGCCACCCGCATCCCAGAATATATATCCTATATTTAAAAAAACCCCATATCCAGCACAGAAGAGTGCCTGCAGTTTTTGACACAGTCTCTTCACTTACTGCAATCCTCAACTGTTAGTGACACAAACATACAAGTATAAAAGGCATTAACGGGTCAAGCGCTGATGTAGGCTAGCAGGCCCAGAGCAAAAACAGCAGCAATGCAGTTAGCACTTGCCATGCAACTGCTTCATTAATTTGGATCTAAGTACCTTGAATGTACTTGGGTTTTGTTTACCATATCATGAGGTCATCACGTATGTATGAGAAATCTTCAGCAATCACTCCAGCTGCTACAAAAAAATATTGTGATTCCTCATATGGATGTAACACCAGAGACACTAAGGGAAGCTGGAAACAAAGTCATTTGCTGCTATCCATGTTGTCAGTTCGATGGATTAAGCATCAAGTACAAACGTTTGCCTCCATTAATATTTGGTGCCAATGTTGGATCAGAAAAAACTTCAAATTTCTATTGGATCTACTTTGCACATCATAAGCAAGCACAAATTCAAGCATGGAGTTACACCTTTGGTAATTTTTGATCAACCACTGTATTGGAAAGATTATTTTGATAGGTTCGGCAGACGCAATAGGGAACGACGGGCAGAAATAAATAACCAGAGGCTTACACACATACTGTAGGTGAGCTAGCTTGGATCATTTGGGTACTTGATGTCAGTATCAGGCCTTGCCAATATTTTCAAGTGAATATACACAGACAATTCTGTAAAATATATGCTTAGCAGCAAAGCAACATCAAGAGTGATTTGAAGTCACAGTCTTCTATACTCTGCACCAACCATCCTATTATTAAGTATAACATTAAATCCCAGAAATATCCCACAATGATTCAACTGAGTTTCATAATGACATAAAAGAAACAGAAACACATGCGATTTATAGGGACTTAACAAATACCGTATTTTTTGCTCTATAAGACTCACATTTTCCCTCCTAAAAAGTAAGGGGAAATGTGTGTGCGTCTTATGGAGCGAATGCAGGCTGCACAGCTATCACAGAAGCCAGAACAGCAAGAGGGATTGCTGCTTTCGCTGCACAGCGATCCCTCTTGCTGTTCTGGCTTCTGAGATTCAGAATTTTTTTTTCTTGTTTTCCTCCTCCAAAAACTAGGTGCATCTCATGGTCTGGTGCGTCTTATAGAGCGAAAAATACGGTAACTTCATTAACATACAACAGGCATGTTCAGCTCAAGCCTTGGCAACAGTAACAAAACACAACTCTTAAGTTAGCATGACTTTCCTTTAAAGGCAACCAAACAGCAGCCCTATGGCTTCAGTACATTAGCATATCAAAAGACCACTTTTAATCTGGAAGAGTGGAAACTGGCATTTATAATTATTTTTATTTTATATTCTGCCTTTCACCCAATGCAGGACCCAAGACAGCTAGCAGCATGTGTTAAAAAACAGAACGAGCGGGGGGGGGGGGGGAGGGAACCCTGAGACAATAAATTATAAATAATTTAAAAGCTACTATATTAAAAACAACACTTAGTCAAGCAACTTAAAACTGCGAACACTTCATCCTGTATGTCTCCGCCCCTTTTGCCACTTATGGTCACTGGTTTTATGCTAAATCAGTTCAGATTTTCCTTCAGCAAATGCTTGGCCTTAAAACAATTACTGGTAACTTCTAGTTATATACCTATATAAAAGTATACAGAAAAAATGTGGGGGGCCCCCCACAAAAAACATCATAAAAAGTTGTGTGTAGATTTTTCCAGGGGGGGGGGTCACTCTAGGAGCAAAGGGGGGCAATTTTGGTACGTGATGAAGCTCATTTTCCTAAGCATTTTGGTATTTAAGGAAGTTTGAGGTTAAACCTGATCAATTCCTGCCTACATGGAATTATGGCAAGAGTCAGACATAGCCCTCAGACTGCAGATTAGAATATTGTAATAGTATATCCATATGCTTTTGGGAAAATATCGGCAAAATGCCCCAACAGCAATGCTGCAACATAATATTTCCCTTGCTAGATCAGATGAAAAGTCTACTTCAGCATTCTTTTCCAGCATATGTCTCTGGGAAGCTCATAAGCAATGCTGCAAGTATGATCATTCAGCCCTTTCTCCTTTAATTTCAGAATACAAATTTATTAAAAATGTATCCAAATATAAGCACAGGAAACAGAACTGCTTAGACTTGGATGAAATCTAAGGCACATTACCTTACACTATTTTTAGCTCTAATATGACTTTATCTCTTGATCATAAATATCTGCTCCAAAGCATCTGGTAGAATGATATTTGCAGCAATGTTGATATAACGTTCTTTGACCATATGCTGACACTATTACTTTTGGCATGCCCTAGCCCAAGCAGTTACATGCTGGGATAGTAAGTCAGATTCAGACTTCTGAAAGTGTAAATCTGCATTACCAAAGATGTGAATTGAATAAACTGTCAATGGTTTTATCCATTCCCATGTTCAAAGTTATAAAATAAAATTTATATTCAGGTTGAAAAACAAAACAAAACTGGCAAACTTGCTGGTGTCTACAAGGTACTGTGAGCTAGTTCATTACTAATATTAACATGTAGTATTTATATAGGTATAAGAATTGAGTTATGGAGGGGGACAGCATTTTATTAGATCAGTTTAGCTTTGTGTAGGGATCTACAAGCATCAAACTACATTAGACAGAGTATACTTAATAGCCCGACATATTCCTAAAGCACCTAAGTTGGTCCATTAAAGTATGTCCCTTTATCTACTTGGAAATTATATCTTGTTCTTGGAGCCACTGGTTTGATCTGCATGTTACGCTCTGCCAAACGATGATCTAGCAAAAACGTGAGAGTGTATGGACTCCAGGAGAGGTAGAGATCATGCTTATGTAACTTCTCCCCTGTCGTTTTTCTGGCACTACTCCTGAGCTTAAGGCATGGTTTGGCTTAGTACGGCACACAAACCTAGGTTTAGGTCTCCCGGGCAAATCACAAGATGTAAACTGAGGACGAACCTGTGACTAGTCTGAAGGGAGCTAAACTGTGAGCCTATGTTCAGATGACACATGAACCATGGCTTAGCTCAGTGTGGAGTACCAGCAAAATGATCAGGGAACAATCCTTCTCTCAAAGCCCATGCATTTGCACTAAGCCGTGGTTTGGCTTGACATGATGTGTGAACCAGGCCAACTGACGATTCTCAGGTAAGATCCTCCCCCTATTGTGTGGGCAGGGTGGTCCCTCCCCCAACCCAGCCTGATCACCTTGGCAACGCCTTCCCAGGCGGGATTGGGCAGTTGGCTGAGGTAGGCGGAGACCTCCAGGTATCCCACCTGGGGAAGGTGAAGCCAAGCCTGTGCTAATGGTGCCACATAGGGTCCTGGGGGCTGCGCGCGACCACACAAAGAGCGCCCCCCCATTTAATGTGGGGAGTGGTCATTGTCAGATGGAGATCAATGCTGCAGTCAATCAGCACAAGCAATCAAGAGAGCAGAAGAAAGATCCAGTCAGGAAAAATGCAACTTAATATGAAGAGCAGCACCCATCTCTTGTGTCCTAAGCTAGACTGTGTGCTGTGTGACAGCACTGAAGCCTCTTCTGCTGGGTTTCTGTGGAACACAAAATGAACTGCAAGTGGTGCGATGAAATCCATATGGACTGGTGGGCGACCCATCTGCTGCTCTCAGTGACCAGATTTAACGTCAGAGAGACAGAGGACAACCCAGTGCTTGTCAGAAAATGTATCAGTAAGCTACCTTTGGGATACTTGGCACCACTTCTTTCATGTATCCTTTGACTTGTCCCTACTAATGAGGTCAAAGCTTTCAGGCATGGTGACTGTGGAAAACAGTAATTGTAGTTCAGTTGCTCACAGAAGACCCCAGTGCCAGGCACTCCCTACACTATATGCTCTAAAAAGAATTGCACATTTTAAAAGCATCACCTGGTTCGACATGAAATAAATTATGTTTTCCTCTAAACAATAAATGTCATTAGGCAGCGATGTCATTTAACAGCACGGCACATACAAATTCGCTATGTTATGAGTTGCAGGGATTTCTCTAAGCTGTGTAAGCGTGGATCATTTTTCAAAGTGTGAAGTGCATACTGTCAAAATATAGCCTGCAGTGTTTTTATTATAAATAGGTAGTTTATTACAGGCAGTATACACAAGTGTCCAAGCAGCTAGTTACCACCCTTAAAAGTATACCATGATGCTAATTCTATAGGGGACACTGAAAAAAGAAAAAAGGAAAGCACAATTAAAGAAAGTCCTCTTTGGCTTGCATGGCATCCTAAATAACATACTGCAGAATATCAAATGCTGCACATTAACAATAATGTGACATTTCTCTCTTCCTCCCTTGTGTTTGACCTTCTCTGTGAACTGCTCACCCCCCAGAATCAGATTATATATTGTCAAGTATTGCATTACTTTCAAAATTAAAAGGTAAAGGGACCCCTGACCATTAGGTCCAGTCGTGAGCGACTCTGGGGTTGCGACGCTCATCTCACTTTATTGGCTGAGGGAGCCGGCGTACAGCTTCCGGGTCATGTGGCCAGCATGACTGAGCCGCTTCTGGTGAACCAGAGCAGCGCACGGAAATGCCATTTACCTTCCCACCGGAGTGGTACCTATTTATCTACTTGCACTTTGACATGCTTTTGAACTGCTAGGTTGGCAGGAGCAGGGACCGAACAACGGGAGCTCACCCCGTCATGGGGATTCGAACCACCGACCTTCTGATTGGCAAGTCCTAGGCTCTGTGGTTTAACCCACAGCGCCACCCACATCCCATTAAAACATGATAAATGCCATCATAAAAAGGTTTGATTACAGAAGTTAGGGAACAATGAGGAACAGTGCCCCTGCTTATTATTTTTCAGTTTTAAAAAGTTGAACAAATTCAATTTTTGCAAAATATATTTATCTCTCCAGTTGTATTTAAGCTGTTGCCAACTCTTCTGGGCAGTTTACAGAAGAGAGAAGGAACAGAACTAAGTATTTCTTGTTCTTCAGTGAAATGTCTGTGAAAGAATCTTCTTCAGCTAAAAAAAAATCCTCAAACATCTAAACAATTTTTCATTTTAATAATAATGAAAGTAAAACATGAAAGTAAAAAAAATGCAAATCCATTTAGGACCTTTGTATGGAGGTACTCGTAACATTTAATTCATATCAGGCAACCTGTTGCCATATGAGAGAGAGAAAATTATAGACAGCACCAGACACTCCAAATAATGTTAAATACTGAGAGTAATAAAAACATCTGGCACACATAATAACTAATACCTCTATGATGATTCAGGGCACTACAGGGAAGGAAGGAAGAAAGGAAGGAAGGAAGGAAGGAAGGAAGGAAGGAAGGAAGGACGGACCTGAAAGACAGGGCAAGTGACTTGCCAAGATTAATGCTGTGTAAACCTAAGCCAGCTCTCAGGTACAAAGTTCACATAAAGGTATCACCTTCAAATGCCCAGTCCCATTGCTAATTGCAACTTGCACTTAGAGCGACAGTAAAAACAAAAAGCCAGTTAATCTACATGTTGCGGCTCAGATTTCTATACATTTCCTGTCAAGCCATTTTTAGGTTGTAGCGATGATCTCGGACCTAGTAAACATGACAGGCAAAAGTACACATAACCCAGAATGTGACAGTCAATGCTTGCGACTGGAGCATGTGCTAATAACAAGTTCAGGATCAGGAACCATTTTGGGGTGAAATGGAGTGCTGCTAAGTCTCTCTGAGTATAACTGCGTTCAAACTCTAACCCATGATGCCATAGGCGATTAGCTAAACACTCTACTTGAACCATTGTCTTGTATAGAGGTCAGGTAATTCGCGATGAGAAGCACAGGTTGGCCAAGTGAGAACCATTAGAAAAGAGTGATTAGTTTTATTACTAACACCCCTGTGGTAATGCTGATTGCACAGGGGTTTCCGTTTGGGCTGATTGTATACTAGGCAGTAAATGCTGACCACGTTGCTTCTAGCCGGAGCTAAAGAAGCTCAGTGCACTTAATAAAACCTCAAACAAACAATCTCAGAGGCACGACTTTCTTTTCTTTTCTTGTGGAGCTGCAGATTAATTTACTGTTATGTAACATGATCTAAGGAACCTCGAGAGAGATGAAATCAGGATGCAGCCACATTTCTACCAGACAAAATTAGTATGGTGTCTAGAGGCCCAACTAGATGTAACACAGAAGTCTGTGATCAGGAACTCTCTCTCATCTTAAAAAGGTTAATACAAGCTGTGCATGGGATGGTGAACTGAATCAGAACGGAGGTACCAGGGGAAATGAAGAGGTTTAATACTTTGCCCCTCCTGTGTCCCCTCCCTAAGAGCTGCTATTTGTCCCAGGGGAAACTTACAGGTGTTTATATGCTACCTGTATATTTTTCCACACAGAGCTTGAGGAAGGTGATTTTAATCACTGTTCCCAGCCAGATGGAGAGGACCTTGCTGTTTCACATCTCATGGGGAAACTACTCTTTCACTGTGAAGCAGGCTTTCTTAAGGAGTGAACAAAAATTGTTTGAGATGGTGGAACACAATATATTTAACCATAGAGTGATTTTTAGAGCTGACAGGCTGTCCTGGATTTCTTGGTTGAGTTCTTGGAAACCAAGCCTTATGAGGAACAGTTGAAGGAGCTGGGTGTGTTGAGCTTGGAAGAAACTGAGAAGAGATATTATAGTCATCTTCAGATATTTTCAGAGTGGCTGGGGAAACCCCGCCAGATGGGCGAGGTAGAAATAAATTCTTATTCTTATGCTTATTCTTATGCTTATTCTTACCTCAAGGGCTGTCAAATAGAAGATGGAGAAGGTGTGTTTTCTCCTGCTCTGGAGGATAGGACTCAAACCAATGACTTCAAGTTACAAGAAATGAGATTCCGACTAAACATAAGAAAGAGCCTTCTGACAATGAGAGCTGTTTGGCGGTGGAATGGTCTCCCTCGGGAGGCTGTGGACTCTCCTTCCTTGGAGGTGTTTCAACAGAGGTTGGAGGGCCATCTGTCATGGATGCTTCAGCTGAGATTCCTGCATTGCACTACCCAAGTATATCGTATCCTCCCTCAAAGAGGGCACGTGTTGCAGTGCGACCTGGCAACCAAACCCTGTGTAGTGGGTGGGTACGATTGGATAGCCACAACACCCTATTGGTAGGTCCCTCAATGCTGGGTTTAATCAGACCAATGGGATGCTAGCCAAATGGATTGAGGGACCTATATATGCCCATGCACATGACCCTGAGCTTCCTCTTTGGGACAGTGCATCGGAACACCCGCCCACCTTCCCCTATATTTAGGGCTTGCACTTGACCTTGCTATGCCATCGTGTGTTGTCTGTCGTTGGGACAGGAGCACGGCAGGAGTTTTCCCCACTTGGCTGATTGGCTGTTGCCATTTGGGTTTCACCTGCCCTGTAACAAATCATCACAACTTGTAAGGTTGCAGATAGGCTCTGGTTCAGGTGATAGGGATGGGGGAACGCTCTCACCATCCCTATGAGAAAGGTATTCTGTTAAAGGAATCCAGGGACTCAATGGTTTGGTCAACCCTGAGAGGGGTTGTGCCCATGCCTGAGTCCAGGGGGACATCTGGGTGGTGGACTAGCCTGACCCCAGCTTTCCGCTGTTCCAGGTGTTCACCCTAGGCTGACCTATGCTGGTGCCCTGGGTCAGCGCTACCTGCCACGGTGCAGGGAGCTAGTTGAACCAGAGCCTATGCAACCACTCACTTGATGCAATCAACAAAGTTGTGGCCTAAATTCTGCCAAAAACCAAACCAAAATTTGAGTCTTGTCTGAATTTATTTAAGGGGGAGGTTAAAAGGTCTAAACATTCAACTGCAAGACTTTTTAAATGCAATTGTCAGTAGCAGCTAGTGAACTGGGGAAGGAGAGTCCCATGATCAGACATAAACCACATGGCAGATACTACTGCACTTTGCCAATAGAGAAGCCATGCTTGCTCACAAGGACATTGATCTCAGTTACATTTGTGGTGTGGGAAAGTGATGGGGTGTATCTACACTAGGCATACATTACACTTTGTTGGGACACGAGTGTTTACAGAGGAATGAAGAGAACTAACTCTGTAAAAGGACTATTTGATTTTTAGAGGCAATGCCACAGTCAAGTTACAGATCCTTAATACAAGTCAAGGGAGTAGTAAGACTGGGCCGAATGTTTTGGCCCAGCAGAATTCATTAGAAAGGGACAACCACCTTTCCCAAAGTTTTAAGAGCCAGGAGTGGGCATTCTGAATGGGGGAGGTGAAGTGTTGTTTTTTTTGGGGGGGGGGGAGCAATTAGTTAGCTTACAGTTATGAGGTGGCCTAAGGCCTTTTTTCTTCCCCAGAGGGGATAAAAATCCCCTGCCCATATATAGTGCTCCTGCAAATGATGCTATGTCATCAACAAGCATAACACTGGTCAACAACAAATTTGTTGTCTGCGTTTTTTCAGTTGATTTAGGACGAATCTGATGCGCTGAATCCAAAAATCACATTGGTTTTGCTCAATCAGGTCAAGTTTTTGAGCTATAGCCACATGTCTTTTTTTACGTTTTTGTTCACATGTACGCTTGTGTGGAGCATTTTAGAAGAAGTTGGTGGGGATAAAATGCCATGTCGAATAATTGTTTTGATTGGAAATGATTATTTTAATGACAAGAAGTATTCAGATCCGATAGTTCTGGGTGATTATGCTGAAAAGGGATCAGTTTGAAGTCATAAAACCTCGAAATCTTCTATAAATTGGCGAGGCTGGGATCAACAGAAAGAACCGGAGCAGCCTCAAGTATCCTGATCTTCAATCAGCATGTCATCCTGTAGCTCATTGTGATGAAATTCCAGTGCCTATCTTTGGAGAACTTCCTGACATTAGTGACGAAGATGCCTCCAGTGTTGAAAGACATGAAGAAGAAGAAGAAGTGGTTCTTGAAGATGATGCTCCACATCCATTTTCCCAAAAGGAGTTGAATGATCTAGTTTGCGACCTCAGCTTGTCAAAGGACTCTGCTGAACTGTTGGCATCCAGATTGAAGGAAAAAAACCTCCTCTCTGACAGTGCTCGCATCAGCTTCTTCCGCAACAGGCATCAAGAGTACCTCCGTTTTTTCTCCAAAGAGAAGGACTTGGTGTACTGTGCAGATATTGCGCAGCTTCTGCTCAAGCTTGGAGTGCCACAGTACGAACCCAAAGATTGGAGACTGTTCATTGACAGCAGCAAGCGATCACTGAAATGTGTTCTGCTACACAACGGCAACCAATTTGCCTCTATACCCCTGGCTCACTCGAGTACACTGAAGGAGAACTATGAAGCGGTGAAGTATGTGCTGGAGAAAATTGGTTATGATCAGCATAAGTGGTTTATTTGTGTTGACCTGAAGATGGTGAACTTTTTGTTGGGACAACAGTCTGTCTTCACCAAGTACCCATGTTTTCTGTGCATGTGGAATAGTAGGGACCGTGCTCAGCATTACACGAAGAAGGACTGGCCTGTGCGGGAGGAATTGGTGCCTTGCAGAAAAAGGAACGTCATCAACGACCCTCTGGTGGACAGAGACAGAATACTCTTCCCACCGCTGCACATCAAGCTTGGCTTAATCAAGCAGTTCACCAAGGCTCTGGACAAGGATGGTGACTGCTTCACTTACTTGTGCCAGGCTTTTCCAGGATTGACCATGGAGAAGTTGAAAGCTGGCATCTTTGACGGTCCTCAAATCCGTCAGCTCATCAGAGATCCAGAGTTTGGAAACTCAATGAACGAAGTGGAACTGGAAGCGTGGAAGGCATTTCTTCTGGTAGTGAAGAACTTTCTTGGCAACAATAAGGCCAGAAACTACGCAGAACTTGTCAACAACATGCTGACTGCTTTCAGAAACCTGGGCTGCAACATGAGCGTCAAGATGCACTACCTATTTTCACATATGGACCGGTTTCCTGAGAACCTGGGTTCAATGAGTGACGAGCAGGGGGAGAGATTCCATCAGGACATGAAAGAGATGGAGACCAGGTATCAGGGTTGCTGGGACGCAGTCATGATGGCTGACTACTGTTGGACTCTGAAGAGAGACCTCCCTGCCGCTGAGCATTCCAGGAGTTCCAGGAAATGGAAGTTCAAGCCCTGAAGTTTGAAAAATGGTGAAGCAACATGCAATTTACGTGTACTTACCTTTATCAATGCCCACCATTCAGTTTACAGTAAAGCTGACCTGATGGAGATAAACGGATGCCATTTCCTGATTCAGCAGTGCAAAAATACCCTAAATCAGTTGTTGAAATCTAGACAACATTCAAAAAGTAAAAAATTGTTCCCTAGAAATTGTCAGGAAAGTTTCTGGTCTCGATATGAAAATGCACGGCTGGAGTCATGCTTCCAAGCTGCTTGGAGTGGCTTTTACCTTTATAAAAGTGGCCAAGTTTAAGTGGGCTAGCCTGGCTAATGTGGCAGGGTCTGTGAATAGCCGCTTTCACTAATAACAACTTCTCCAAAACTTCTGCAAAATATCTGGCTACCATTGTGCACCTAGCAAATACAAAATTAAACACCTGCCTGCCAGACACCTGTATGCTGGAGCTGCGGAGCCATCTGCTGCACATACCACATGCTTTTATTTTATTACTTCTTTTTTAGGCTGGGTTGTCAAGGGAAATCATTAGAAAGAGAACGTTTCTGAAAAAAAGGCTCTAGACAGCATGCCAGCACAGACTGCACAGCAAAGGATGCCAGGCCTGCCAATAGGCACTCCCTGTCACTTTTATGCTGAATCTATGCACTTACCAGCACAGGATTTGCATGAGAATCTGAATGCTGAAAGAGATATTATCATAGTCCTGTTGGAAACAACCGTGGCACAATGGGAAAGATGGTGTCCCGCCAAGCATTTCTTCAAACTTTTAAAAGTCTAATTAAAACTACATTGCAGTGGAACATACTGCTTCAATAAAGCAGAGAAACAGCCCCCATGGATATAGCAGCTGTCTAAGCACACTCCAAACTATATACTCTCTGCCTCCGAAGACACTGAACTTTGCTTTATCAATTTCCTAATTTTGTTCTACTTCCATGAGCTTCTATGATGGTTGTATGGGAATGTCCACAGTAGTAAGGATATTTTTGCAACAGCTTGCAAGGGTGTTTGTGGAGGGAGAAGCATGGAAGTAGATACAAGAAATGTAAGGATTCATTGGAATGGAATGGACATCTGTATGAGGAAATTTCAGAGGGGCGGTTGTGTTAGGCTGTTGCCGTAAAAGCAGGGAAAGAAACAAGCAAACTGCCATAACTGTTGTTTGTACTCTGTTGGCTTTTCTCCTTTTTTTGAATGAAGCTTGAGCTTATGAGGTCATCCTCTGATATCAGAGGCAGTTTTAGGCGAGCACGGCTGGTATGGCCACACTGGTTATTCCTTCTTCTTTTAAATGCCTCTATTTTTTTCTGCAATCTTCTCCAACCATTGAAGCATTTCTCCTTTTGTGATACTTAATGGATGTTTACTTTACCCCACCCTGTATTCTTTTTTTTACTCCTGCTCTCTCACTTCCTGTTTGTCCCCAAAAGCAGCGGGGTGGGCAGAACCATATATTCATTCCTCACAGTACCTCAAAAAACAACACCTTAAAGACCCAGCATATTCATGGTGGCATGAACTTTCATGGGATACATGCCATTTCTGTCAGAAGCAAGGCAAACACGCTGACAACACCAAACCCACACGCTGACAACACCAAACAGCAGAAGCAACACAAGCAATAATAGTGAGATTCCAAGGAAACCTTGCGCTAGATTTGTGAATGTGGATGGTCAGAAAACTTTCAGCATAAGGAGCAGATGTCTTAGCTGCTCATTATGCAGGTCGGGGGAATTTGCTGGTGTATTATATATCTACCCTTACCACCTCTGCAGATTAGTGGTCAGTGTATAAGACAGGCAGAACTACCTTATACTCAGATAATCAGTTCTTCAGGCCTGTACTCACTGGCATCCAAATCCTAGGACAGAGGTCTTCACACTCTGAAACACTGAGCTAGAGATGCTAGAGATTAAATCCAGGACTGCAAAGCATGAGCCATATCTATCATCCCCTAGCATCCCTCAGGCTCTTAGGACTTGAACACTTCTAACCTTAGGCATGCCACTCATCTCTTGGTCATCTTGATACAGAGGCATATCAGTGACATAGCTTCACAAGACAAACACCAAATACTGTATCACGTTAATAATGCTTTGCCTGCGTTTTAAATGCTTTTCTTCCTCTACTTGAGGATATGTTTCCTAACTGGAACTGGCAGGAGCGGATCTACTATGAACCCAATGAAGCTGAAGTGATTTTGCTCAATTTTTGGAGGTCTAGTGGACCCAAACTGAGTCACACAACTCAAATGGATTGATTTTTGGTTGTATATATTTCAACAATCCCAAAGTTTCAGAGTTAGTAGCACAGATGCTGTAAAGGTGGAGTGATGTGTCGTGGAGCAACCTCATTGAAGAAGATAACAGTCATTACCCAGACCTTGCTGCTGTTGCGAAGGGGCCCCCATGACAGTTCAAGCTTCAGAGCTCCCAAAATGTAGGTCCATCATTGGGGACTGGATAATATAAGCACTAGTGCATAACCAACTTCACTGTTTTCCACCTAAATTCTGTGCCCCCTTCAAAGTTCTGGTTTTGACCTTTGAAGGCCTTCATGGAATGAGACCACTCGTCTGTCTCCATATGCACCTCTCTGAATCTTATGACCTTCTTCTGAGGCTCTTTTTGGGTGCAGCTTCTGAGTGATGAGTGGCAGGTAGCCACTGGAGAAAGGGCCCATTTAGTGGAGATACTTTGCTTATGGAATACCCTCCCCAAAGAGTCCCATTTGGCACCTTCTTTATATTCTCTTTCCAAGGCCTTTTAATCTGTTCCACCTTTAAATTCCTTTTTGTACAGGCTATATTTCTTATGCTTCTCTTATGTTTTATGCATTTATTGTAAACATTCTTAATTTGCTCTCCCTCTTCTTTGTTGTAAGTTATAGTGAAAACATGGTGATAGCATAGCATATAGATCTTTTAGGTAAATAGAAAGTTTCTTATCACAGAATACTTTCTGAAAGGGTCTACAGTTCAGTGGCAGAGTACACATAATTTGCATACAGAATATATTCCCCTCCCCCTGAATCTCCATTATCTCTAGTTAAAAGAATTGCATAGCAGCTGTTGTAAAAGAACTCTACCTGAGACCCTGGAGAACTGCGGCCTGTGAAACTAGATAATGCTCAACCAGACAGATCACTGGTCCAACTCACTCTAAGGCAGCCCTTATACATATTTCAGATTTCGAATATAAATACCATGGTTTAAAGTGCTTGTGAAAATGATGGGACAGTGCTTTGAGATCTCCATGGTATTTTTTTGCATACCTTCAATATCAAACCCACTGTTTACCAATCCTGTCCGATGTTAATGCTACACCAGTCACCTCAGATTTTCTCATAAGAAAAAACTATTCATAACACTTGGAACGTATTATTATGAAGCACGCTAACATTTCGTTTCAAAGAGAACTCCACAATGCAGTATTTCTCAACACTGCGTGAAATGTACAGTAGCCTAGCACACCTTAAAACTCTGACGTCAACGGCACAGAAATCAAGCGAAAGAACACATTGCTTCAGGAGCTAGCTGTTTCTGTGCATGGGCACCGAAACGCACAAGCATAAGAAAACGCCCCCAAAGCAACATTCTGCAGTTATCCTCCCATTTTTAAATCACCCATATTTCATCAAGCATCATGCAGAATGTCTTCTGATTTATGGTAATTGACAACAAAATTATTGGATGTGGGTGGAGAACCCACATTTATTTCAACCCTATACTTACTTACACAGGATTCGTGTGTACTAAATGCTACTACCACTACCGCCACCACTACTAATATAGATTTTTATTACACACACACACACACACACACACACACACACACACTATTTTCCTAGGAAGCAGGTTCTTGATAGATCCAAACCCCACCCCCACCCTGCTGCCCCTGATTTCTTCTCTGCAGTAGCAGATGCCAGAATAAGCATCTGATACACTGGTCACCTCTAGTGTTCTCCCAGCATGTTCATGGCCTCGAGGACTTGGAGTGGGACTAATTTCCATATCAAACCCAATTTAGATGAAACATCTTGGTTTAAAAGAGAGAGAGCGAGAGAGAGAGAGAGAGAGAGAGAGAGAGAGAGCGCGCCAGCGCATCAATAGCCCCTTGATTAGATTTTTATCTCCTGAGCAGACAAATATGAATATTTATTACCAAGAATGCAGATTCCCCCCCTTTTTTTTGCTCTTTCCATTGCTCTGATCTTGAATATTATCCACTGCTAATTTTTATGAAAATTTGGGCAACATAATGTTTTCACATAAACTGACAGTTCTCGAGATAATCCCATTATTGTTTGGTGGAAAAATGACAGTTTCCACTTATTCATGTGTTAACGAGGGATTAAGTATTGTTTTTCATCGCCATAATGTTAAGATGGACTGGAAATTAAAAACTGAACATTGTATAGGAGAGCAGAGCTTTTGTGCACCAGAATTTGTTTGCATTCTCTTTAGGGGAATCTGTAAATTAGCAGTTTAACAATCAGCATCTTTTATGTCCCAGCTGAAAATGGCATCATGGAAACATCAATAGCATTTATAAAATAAATTCATTATCTTTCCTGCTCACTGCTCACATGGATACACGCTCACACACACACACACACACAGCACGCATGACATCTCACAAAGGGGAAATATAACAAAATTCAGTGTTTCCTGATTGGGATAATGTTAAGAATTTTCACCTCTGTGCGACTGATTTTCTTACTTTGACTGGAAGTATATTTTCTTATTCTTATGAACGCATCAGCTGCGTGATCCTCGACAACTGTTTGGAAGCAAGGGCCCTTAAAAGCAACAAGATCAGTTTACAAGAAACTGTATGTCAACATATTTTATGTCAGCGGTTGAATGGCAGCATTTTTAAACGGCCCACATTCTTAAGGTGATTCACAATAACATTCTAAAACAATAAAACAAAACTAAATAAATTGGCCCATTAGCTTCTCAATCATCCAAGCCAAATGCCTTGTCAAATAGGTCAGCTCCCCTTCTCTGGGGGGCTGCTTTGTGGGCAGGAATCTGGGTCCTTGTAGTGTGCTGGCAGTGGGCGGAGGGACGCAGCCCAGCATCAGGGTCTCTTCCAGGGAGTCTTCTCTTCTCATGAGGTGGCCAAAGTATTGGAGCCTCAGCTTCAGGATCTGTCCTTCCAGTGAGCACTCAGGGCTGATTTCCTTAAGAATGGATAGGTTTTCTTCCTCAGTAGCATGTTGGATGTCTTCCGACCTGAGGGGCTCATCTTCCAGCATCATAACTTTTATATGCCTGTTGTTTCTGTCCATGGAGTTTTCTTGGCAGGGATACTGGAGTGGTTTGCTGGTTCCTGCTCCAGGTGGATCACGTTTAGTTAAAACTCTCCATTATGACCTGTCATAACATAGCTCATAGCTTCTCTGAGATATTCAAGCCCTTTCGCCACAACACGATCCAAGAAGGAGCCCCGAGATTATACTAACAAGCAAAGAAGGTGCTCATAATGGGAAGAATCACTCTCTAAGTCAGGGCCGGGGAACCTGTGGCCCTCCAAATTTTGTTGGACTCCAACTCCCATCAGCCACAGCTGGTAGGGCCAATGGTCTGGGATGATGAGAGCTATAGAGAGCCAGTGTGGTGTAGTGGTTAAGAGTGGTAGATTCGTAATCTGGGGAACCGGGTTTGTGTCTCCACTCCTCCACTTGCAACTGCTGGGTGACCTTGGGCTAGTCACGCTTCTTGGAAGTCTCTCAGCCTCACTCACCTCACAGAGTGTTTGTTGTGGGGGAGGAAGGGAAAGGAGACTGTTAGCCGCTTTGAGACTCCCTAGGGTAGTGATAAAGCGGGATATCAAATCCAAACTCTTCTTCTTCTCTTCTATAGTCCAACAACACCTGGAAGGCCAAGTTATGCACCTGAACAAACTTCTACATACGACCTATTGTTGGTAATATCAGGTTTATATATGTGATAAAAAAATGAATATTATTAAGTTCTTTATCAACGTAACCATCTTCACCAGTGGTACCATCAGAACAGGATTTTGGAGCTGACATCCAGGATCCCACTCAATACAATGAGCAAGGGAGGGGCCCCAGATGCAGCAGGACATTTCAAAGTGAAGTAAAACAAAAACCATCTAAAGAGGGGGCCCTGTAAAGCCATTAAGCCCAGTCTAAAACCACTGAACTGCACCCACTGAAGGTAACAACAAGAACAATAAAAACTTCCAACTTGGGGGAAGGATCCTGAAGTTCATCTCAGTGAATTCCCACAAAAGGCTTACAGATGGGAGTCTTATGAATGTGTGAACGCCATGGGGTGGTCGCCCCTTGAAAAATGCAACTGCATGGAGGCAACCTGCACCCAGCTAGCCATGACCCACCTTCCCATGATAGTAGAAAACCACATTTTAGCAGTCTGAGCTAGTGTGGCGAAAAACCACCAGAGCCTATAAAGAAGATATAATTTAAGCATTGGATCGCCTGAAGCAGAAATATAATTTTAAAAACACTAAAAGACATGCCATATGGAGCAGCCTCCCTATGGTTTCTTTTTCAGGCAGTTGGCAGGTCACAGATGTGGATGTGTGATCCAGCCCTAAGCCTAAATATAATAAAATGTTCTGTGGTTCCACTAGGTGGGGCCAGTAGTTCTATAATAAGAGTTCCACTCCCTACATTACACCACCCAGTCTGTGGTCTAGGTGCGCCTCCGAAAACTGGTTTTTTTTAACTCCACTCTCCCCCAACTTGATGATAGCAGGACTCTGATAACAATGAGATTTATGGAGGAGATCAAAAGCATAATAATGCCTGAAGGGCTCGGTTATTTC
This sequence comes from Podarcis pityusensis, assembly GCF_964106645.2. Lineage (NCBI taxonomy): Eukaryota > Metazoa > Chordata > Lepidosauria > Squamata > Lacertidae > Podarcis > Podarcis pityusensis. The sequence goes on from NC_138037.1 coordinate 13,766,588, forward strand.
TTTTATAGTGGTAGATGGTTCCCACTGAATATAAAAGACATGCTCTAAAGACAGAAAAAAGCAATGCCTCTTTGACAATTAGAGAACCACAGGACTGGGAAAGACCAGTAGAATTAAAATGTACACTAATGTTGGAGCAGTCATTTGGTACCTTGGGGTGTATGGGAGGGGTAGTACCTCTGATGGGGGACATGTCATGCTCCTTCTGGGGTAGTTTGTCTTTGTCTACCACTCTGGACTCAGTTCTCACCTGTGGCTCTCAGAAGCCATCAGCATGTGACAGTGGTCATGCCCTGGGAAACAGCTTTGACTGGCTAGTTAAACCAGGTGAGGGTAGTCGATGGGTCTCAAACCCTTGTTGAGTTAGAGTCTTCCCCTGCATGTGAAGACAGGTTCCGACGGATTGAGTGAATGAGACCAACAGTGGGTCCAATGGTCAAGAAGTGTTTTCTCCACATACTGTAGAGAGAAGTGTGGGGAAGATGGGGCTCATCAGCATAGGAAGGTAGCCCATCTAGGAGAAGGAAAACTCTGGTCCTAAACCTTGGCTGTCTTGTGGAAAATCGCTGGGACAAAAAAAGGCTAAGGAGTAAATACTATACAAATCCAGATTGGAGTCCCTAAGACAGTTGGATGCCTCCCTCCAGCAACTCCTGCAGCTAAGCTGGCACAAAACACATTTTTCTGCTTTCCTTTGGACCACATTAGCAAGGCCAAAATAGGGAGCCTTGTGGTCTGGGCAGCCCAGGACCTCCACACACACTGCCGGTCTTGCATCCCATGGAGGTCACTTCTGGGCTGCTAATGCAGTGGTTTGAGTTCACCCATGAAGGCACACTCCATTCTCTCTCAAGACAGACAGACACCATCAACAACATTTGGTACCTTTATAACACACACACATTATTGTATCCAGTGCCAGTCATACTCAACCACTGCAATTAATAGACATGAATAACCGAGGTCCATTAACTTCAATAGGTCCCAACTGATTACTACATTAATATTCAATATGGCTATTTACAATCCAAAGAACGGTATCCACCTCTTTAGTCTAATCAAAAAGAAGTTGTGAGAAAGATTTGTGCACATAGAAAAAGGATGCAAAAGCTCACGAATCAGCTATCTTCCACTTCACCAAAACCATTATAACAAAGGTTGAGGTCAGTCATTTTTAATCTTTGGTGGAGCAACCCCATACAGGTTACTAATTTCCCCAAACAATGCATAAGCATAGCACATTTTTTGCAACCAGGGTCTACATTGTATGGCATACTGGATCGTAAAACAAAACACCCTCAGTTTTAATTCTGCATTCATGTTTCAACATGCAGCCAACAGGTTTTGCTAGCCTTTTGCTTTTAGCTCTTTGCTTCCTTTCAGTCTATGGTTAAAAACCAACAACACTGTCAAGCCCAAATACAAACTGTAACTTGGATTAACATATGTTCTGTGTATTGATTATTATTATTTAAATAGCCCAAACAAAAGCAAAATAGGACATATGCATTCCCACAGCCACGAGGCATATACCTTCCCTCTTTCATTTTACATGTTGCTGAATAAAAAAAAAGAAAAAAGGAATTACTGCTGCTACCATAGCAACCGCTCAATCACTTCACAATTCTGCTAGTTTAAAAATCACACGCGCTATTCCGATACAGAGGGATTCATGAGGCAACATGACACTTCACTATTGTGCTTTTCGCAATGTTTCAAGAGCACAACACGTATCAGAATAAACTGATAGCTGCCTCTGAATTTCAGGAGCCATTTATAACTTTTTATTATCATAGCTCCCTGTCATTTCCTTATGCAAAACGTGCATGAAAACAGATGTAAAGATATTTGAATCGCAAGATAAGAGAAGAGATTACAGGAGACAACCCGTTTCAGAGCTGAAGCTGCGACCTGTCAGTCACAAGTCAAAATACTTCTTCTGTGCAGTATTCAAGGGGGGATAAACACTTTGATAAGTGACAGAGGGAGTTGCACTGGATGGGCGTGTGATTAGCTTTAATCATAGAAGAGTCGTCCTGGAAGTCATTGTCACGTTTGAGTTTCAAATAAAGATAATACCTGTAGTGTTTGCAGGACTAGGGGCATATGTTTCCACAGATCATTTTATGCTTGATTTAAGCAGGATTGCTCGAACAACTGCAGCCCTTGTATCATTTGAATATCTGCAATCCTGTGCATACTTGCATAGTAATAAATCCCACTGAGACTTACTTTGGGGTAAATATGCACAGGTAGGCTTCTATTCCATAGGTACTTTCACATATAGACCTTAGATTAGCATAGGCTGGTATCCTTGCCACATTATTGTCTAACGTGTGCTTGGCCTTTCCCTTCCCAAAGACCACCTCCATACCCTCCAACATTTCTCCAGTGAAAATAGGGACACCCTAGTTAATAATAATAATAATAATAATAATAATAATAATAATAGTTTTACCCTGCCCATTTGACTGGGTTGCCCCAGCCATTCTGGGGGGTTTCAACATATATAAAACCATCATAAAACATGGAACACCAAAAACTTCCCTATACAGGGCTACTTTCAGATGAGTTCCAAAGGTAGTATAGTTTTACCTATCTTCTTAGCTTAGGGGGTCACATAACTCTATACCCTCCAACGTTTCTCCAATGAAAGTAAGGACTTCCTAAGGAAATGCGGGACATTCTGGGATCAAATCAGAAACTGGGACGGCTTCTGTAAATCTTTCCGGTCATGACCAGCATGACTAAACTGCTTCTGGCGCAACAGAACACCGTGACGGAAGCCAGAACGCATGGAAACACCATTTACCTTCCCGCTGCAGTGGTACCTATTTATGTACTTGCACTGGTGTGTTTTTGAACTGCTAGGTTGGCAGGGGCTGGGACAGAGCAACAGGAGCTCACCCCATTGCGGGGATTTGAACTGCCGACCTTCCGATCGGCAAGCCCAAGAGGCTCTGTGGTTTGGACCACAGCACCGCCTGCATCCCAGTCTTGGGTCAGTAACTGTCTCTCAGCCTAACCTACATCACAGAATACGAGTATGACGAATATGGGATACAACCTGCTGCCCTCCCGAGTTCCATGGAGAAAGGTAAGGATTAATATATATATATATATATTTTTAAAAGGCTCCAAACAAACAGGACAAACTAGACCTGTTATGTGCACATTAATGGTCATTAAAAAACCACAGAACATTTTAATAAACTCTTAGTATTACAGTATGGAGAATGCAAATGGTATGGTTTTGATAGAACTGATCTAGCAATGCTGGTTGCAAGTCTGGGTCATCCGAACCAAAGGTTCTACCCTTTTTATCAGTATGTGTGAAGGTTGAAATCTCATGGGACTTACATAATAAGACACCGTGACACGACTGTGAATACTTGCTGTTCGTGATACTGTTACTAATTTTCTTTGAGCCGCAATACACAGCCGCATTATACCTTGAAGACGTGTTTTCACAATTATGTGCTATGCTTCAAATTTCCTCGCTTAATTACATCAGCGCAGATAATAATCTTGCAGTCTTGTCTCCAGGAGGCACACACTCATTTGTAGAAAAAAAACTCCCAGCTCTGTAACCTTCTAGCACAGACGCCAGTTCAGAAAAGCAATCCCATTGACTTCAGTAAAATCAGAATTGCATCTGGAAAGCTGCTAACCTGTTTAAATGCCCGAGGGTTAATTACTTTTCCCACAAACACCCCAATCCTAAACACATTATCTGGAAGCAAGCGCTATCGATTTCAATAGAATTTACCTCCAGGTAAGTCTGCTAAGGTTGCTGCCTTCGAATTACGTGCTTAGCTATATGTGTCAAGGAACAATTTCTTACGTCAGGGAGCTTTCCCTCCGAACACATGAAATAAGACAGGCATATGTCATGACTTGAAGTATGAAGCACAATAAATAAAAGACTGCATTTTTAAATGCACAGCTCATGCATACATGCGTAGGTTTGGTGCATGTGTTAAACATATATGTACAAGATGTAGCACAAGTAATCACAGACTTTTATGTTCATGCATTTGCTTGTTTATTTTATGTACATCCCACTTCCTAAAAGAAATTGAAGTGGTTTACATAAAACATTGAAATATGCTGATAAGTAAAAAAGACACTAGTTAAATCCAGCAGAAAACAGATTATCTAATTAAAAGAGGAACAAACCCCTGTCTTTCCTCCCCACTAGATTGTATAGAGACTGCATCTCTGCCCACTGTTTGTTCACCAGCTGCATTCTCCCCAAGAACGTCCACCTTGCAAATAAAAAAATGCAACAAGAACTCTGTATCCCTGACTCTGTAAAAACTCCCTTTAAACCTTGCTTGGGATTAAGTCTCATTTAACCAAACAAGATGTGCTTTTCAGAGTCAATCCTCATTGGCAGCTGTTTGCATGTTTCTCCTACTTTTAAATGGCAGCCATTGCCACTAGGACCCTGATCTCTGGAACCAATAATTTCAAATAGTGGCTTATACTTTTGTCAGGATCAACAGTGAAGGGAGCAGAGGGTCGTCTCCCATGCATGTGATAGTCCTAAACCTGGCCAGTCCCCTTTATCTGCTATTCACCACAATTGCAAGTGACTCTTGAGCATCACATACAGTTTGGCCCTTAGTAAGCATGCGCAGGATAGGACTTCAAAGCTTCAAGATGTGGCTGCTTGTTGTTTCACTACAATGCAAGAAACCCTGGATGTGGAATAGTTGGAAGGCATATAGGTTTCCTTTGGGCGGTCAGAGCCTCCAGTATATCACAGATGCTTTCAGACATCTTTGCAACCCCAGCTGATTATCTGGAGCTCTTGATCCATCTATCACAATGAATTCCTGACTATCAAGAGCACTTTATCTCTTACATATGCAAGGATACAATTGATGGGTCCACTTCCTGTCCCTGTTGAATTTCTCTGCCACTCCCCCTCTCTCACACACACACTGCTTGGTTTTCAGGAAAGTCATGTTCTAGGTTGCATTGCAATTGAAATAAAGGTTGCTATTCTATTGTGATCTGAGGACAGGCCTTCCGTAACCTAGACAAGGTAAGTGTGCATGCTATCGAGTCATTTAGAAGTAAAAATATTACAAGGGACACCTGAACAGTATAAGAGGAACAGTGGGGATTCCCCTATCTCTTGGTAGGGGAATAAACTTCTGTAGAAATGGTAAAAGTGGCTTGCTACCTCTTTGTAAAAATAACACCAGAATTTACAATCTGGTATAATTCATGGAAAGTTCTGGAAAATCTTCATTAATAAATGATGAGCTATCAGTACAGGGTTGTGTTCTGATATTTTTTTTTGCTTAGTGATGTGAGTGTAATGACTTAGAAATGTGTTATATTTATACTTTTTTAAAAAATAGCAGTTCACAAGCAGGCTCATCTACATATTGGAAGGACAAATACATCAAATTTAGGTCCCTGCGGCTCTTGAGATGAAACAGAACTTGAGTGAAACCAGGTGGGAATAATCAGACACATCAATTGCTTTGTTCGTCCTAGGGGATTTTGCTCCTGACATACTACAAAGCTAGGAAATCTATTTCTTAAAGGCCACAAAGATTTACTCATATGGTAAGTGGAATGTGATATTGTATTATGACAGATACAACAGTCTAATAATCAGAATTTTTAAAAGGCCCTTAGGATGATTAACACAGTTCACATACGAACATCCGCAAGATCTAGGATCTTATAAAATAACAAATCAAGCATTTTAGATAATGACATGTACTGCAGTCACCTACCTCCCCCATGCCAATCTGCAAAATTTTCAGTCCTGTTGCTTTTTCAAGCTTGTCTTTGTTGTCAGCTGTTAGGAAAATTAAAGAACGGCAGAGTTAAAGGGAAGTTGAGAATGAAAGGATTTTGCATCATACGCTTTCATCACTGCTGAGATGCCAAATGTTTTCCCACATTCATCCACACAGAATCCCTGCCAGTTGGATTATTTCAGTTTTACAGAGATGGGTTGAGGAATCAAAATGTGCCCTCAGCTAATCATTTAGACCATAGCTAAACATTTGAACCTGGACTCAAGTTCTTAGACCAACTGGCTATAATCGTCACATAGGATTACATAAACCAAGAAACAGAGTTTTAAACTAATTAATAGGGTTCATATCCTGTCCATCAGATCACCTCAGGCCAGATAACAATATATAAACCAAAATCATAGAATTTCCACAAATGGTTCTATATATAGGTATCAGCACTCAAAAGTCCTAGAGGCAGACAAATGTTTTCTGCTGGGTCCGAAAGATGGACAGCCAACTTGGCAGAGGATGTTCTTCAGTCAGGGAGCCATTACTAAGAAGGCACCCCCACCATGACCCACAGGGCTTTGCAGCTAATATCAGAGTCCATCCACTTACTGGGTCACATCAACACCGTAAATTTAAAGCACATGTCTTGTCAAAATTATTGGTACTGTAGTTGGTAAAGGGTGCTGGGAACTGTAGTTCTGTAAGGGATAAACTACAGTTCCTAGGAGGTTTTTTTGGGGGGGAGCCATATGTTTTAAAAGGTGTGCTAAATGTACTTTGAAGTACATCTCAGGTGTGCTCCTGAGACTTCAGTCCTCATGCAATCAGTTGCTGGACCACATGGGTCTGCTGGTGTTCTTGCATATCTGGTAGAGATCAGATAAAGCTGCTGATTTTATACACCAGGGTCAATCATACTGCTGGTCAGGGGTTCTGGTGATTTTAGATGAGGTGTCCAGCCTGCTCTGCACTGAATTGCACTCTTCCAAAAGTAACAAGTCTCACACTTGAAAGGCATTCCTGAATGTAGTGTTGCTCTTGGGTCAAGAGGTGATGGCAATGGCCAGCTCTGTATGGTTCATCAATTGCATCCATTTTTAAAGACGTTAGACCTGGCCACAGCCTTTCAAAACTTAGTTACTTCATTGGATTGGAATCCTGTTTAATGCTCTATTCCAGCATTCAAAAGAGAGGACAAACTGTGTACACCAGTCTCGCCCCTCCTGACTGCAGGCAGGATTCTAAGTTTCTGTCATTGCTGGTTCATCCTTGATCATATTTTATTTTACTTTGTTATTGTGGGATATACCGTATCTAGCCTCATCAACATGCTTAACTCTACTTAATTCATGAAGGGGTTAAGACCATAGAATAAGCTGTCCTGCCAGGCTTAGCTAAGTCACTTACTGTCACCTTGGAAGGGTTACCAAACTCTTTGTTCTCTCCCTTTCCACTGTGAACTCAACCAGTAAAGACATCTAAGCTGGATGCTCCAAGCTTACAATGCATGGCTTTAGCAAGCCACCTTTGTCATTCCACAGAAATAATTTAGAAACATTTACCACTTTGAAACTAAGCTAGGTTTTGCTGCCTCTGTTTCTTGCTGCTGTATGGAAATCTGACGTCTGAAGAGTTTGTCAGTAAACTTACCAAACATATAGTCTCTTTCTTTACTAAGATAAATGGAGAGTTTTGAAAGTGACTTAGAAAGGGATACTGTAAAGGTCTAACAACCTGTATTTCCACGCTTTACTTTACTACATGTGCTGTGATTTTAAAATCTCTGTTGAGGCTCTCTCACCAAAGAGTACTTGCCCTAAACCTCATCTAGGGAATTCCCCTTTTATTATGCCATTTCTAGTATTTATTCTTTTAACCAAATTACAAATGCTAAAACCCAACAGTTATATTGCTTTACCCTAATGTAACGTAAGCTACCTTAGGTGGTTATTTTAATATAAGAAAGTAAATAAATAATGAAAGCATGTACAGTGGTACCTTGATTTAAGAACAGCTTAGTTTATGAACAACTTGAATTAAGAACGCTGCATACCCGGAAGTAGGTGTTTTGGTTTGTGAACTTTGCCTTGGAATAAGAACATGTTCTGCTTCCTGTTGAGTGTGTTCCATTTGTAAATTGAGTCCCCCGCTGCTATGGGAAAGCATGCCTTGGTTTAAGGATGCTTTGGTTTAAGAACGGACTTCCGGAATGGATTAAGTTCATAAACCAAGGTACCACTGTATATGCCCCACCTCATGTGGAGGTACTTGTTCATTCAATCATACCCTCATTGAAATCTGTTTAAGTCAGAAGACTACTGTCAGCCCCATATTCTTGCAACAAATCACATGGAGGTCTCCGTGCCTTCATTCAGTTGACCATCTTGTTGATTTCTTTCTGGGGGTGGGGATGGCCCCAGTGTCTAAAGATACGGAATTTGCCATGACAATTCAGCTCTTTGCCCATTTCTACCAGTCTTCTTAATCCCATAAACTTTTGAACACTCCCCTTGCATTCTTGTTCTTGCACTTATTTCTAGTGCTTCAGAAATGTTTCCCTCTCTTTGCTTTCAAGCATGCTCAAGAGCTTTCCTGGATTGCAGCCTAGAAGTGTAGATTGATAGATAATTCAATTCAGTATTGCTATTTAGTTATTTATATAGTGCTTCACGCATTCAAAGACTCAACTAACATCAGTCCATTTATTTATCCTTACAATTCCCCAGAGAGATAGCTAAGTAAATATTATTAAATCCCCTTTGTACAAAGAGAAGGGCAAACTGAGGCAAAGACGTGACTCAGCTCTCCCTAGCTGCTCAGAATCAATGCTGGGATGGGGATTAAGATGCAAGCCTTGTTGAGAGAATAATGATTTCAATGTGTAAACGCCTACGTATTTCTTGCAGTATATATAAATGCATTTTCATCTACATCAATGATCACATTGGTTTGGTACATGTACTAAACAACTTACGTAGTTTCTTTACGTACTGGAATAATTAAAAAGAAGGCGCACTCAAATCCCATCAATTTCAAGTTTGATGTGTAAAGTGAATGTTGTCTCCAATATGTTATATATACGTCAGCAAAATACTGCAACCTGAATATGCTCTGTTTCACAGATATCACACAAATTTATAAGAAAATGGAAGTTATCCGCCAATACTATGTATCTATTTATACATAGTTCTTCCCAGCCTTGGACAAAATTTTAGGCCTTTCACCATGGCCATAAAGAAAACACACGATATTGAGGTGTTTTTCTGCCAATTTACCCCTCAAATCAGATAAACCTGACAAAAGAAGAAAACCTAACATAATCACAGGCTGTGGTGTTTGACACTCCCATGACAATTGCTGTAAGAGCTCTGACTTCTGCATGGAACTTTCCTAGTCACTGATGCCAGTGCTGACAAGTTATTGAATGTTTATGAACATGCCTAGTGTGCAGTATTTTACAATACAAGGCCAAGAGGCAGATGAGGGTGTGGGAAAACATTGCTCCTTCGCTGTGCTCATCAAACTGCTGATCATTTGCTAAATCAATATATGAATGCTGATTATGGAGATGTGTACTATTGGTATGTGTCAATAGTGTGTCTGAGTACTGAGTAAACATTGGAATAGGTCCATGTGTAAACTAGGGAGAGTACAATGAGAAAATGGACACCAAGAAAATATTATCCAGAGAATGACATGAGTGAGTTCACATGAGTCTCCAGTTGTCATATATGTACAGTGGTACCTCAGGTTACATACGCTTCAGGTTACATACGCTTTAGGTTACAGACTCCGCTAACCCAGAAATAGTGCTTCAGGTTAAGAACTTTGCTTCAGGATGAGAACAGAAATCGTGCTCCGGCAGTGTGGCAGCAGCAGGAGGCCCCATTAGCTAAAGTGGTGCTTCAGGTTAAGAACAGTTTCAGGTTAAGTACGGACCTCTGGAACGAATTAAGTACTTAACCCGAGGTACCACTGTATTAGTAATCAATTACATATTAGAACAACATATTAATAACTTCAGATATTCAAGCCTCCTCAAGCACCATTTATATTTTACTCTCAGAGCAGTTAATGTGAAGTAATCTCAATAACTTAATTCACATGAGCCCTGTGAGGAAAGTCAAATTCAGAGATACTGACTTGCCCTATTCCCGGGTCATCCTTCTTTGAACATCTTTGAGTGAGCTTCACACCTAAATGGATATTTCTCATGTCCAAACCTAATATTCTAGCCTTTATACTGCATTTCACTAACTGAAATATAGCAGTAGTTTCCATACTTTTTCATACCTTGACAATAAATGTTCCCAAACATCCAGGACCCAAATCCGATGTTCCTTTAAGTCCCTTGTTCTGTATTAGTTCATGCCTCCTGTTTCCCTTTTCTACCCAATAAACTAGAAGTACATCTAGTCTGGGCTTGATGCAGCGAGACTATGGACTCAGATAGACTGGTAAAGAAAAAGCGATTTATAAGCGTCATATATGCGATAGAACACTGTGCCACCAGGTGGCGATGTGGAGTCCCATCTTTCTCTGCCTGTTTTCCCTGTTTAAATTTACAACGCTTTAAACTGAAACGCTTTTCTGATGTGTCTAGACCCAGCTCATATTGATGGAAGTAATAATGGCAATTCATGTTCCTTCATTATTATGAATTGATGGTTTGAAGTCCTTGTAAGGCAGAAGTGAAGATAAATGACACCTGTTACACCTTTTAGGAGGTGTTCAAATCAAGATTACCTTGGCATTATCAAAACAAAGTGTAGTGTGCTGGATTTAATTTTATTACTCAAAGCTCTGTCTGCAGTTCCCAAAATGAAGGGTTTAATGTTGCTGGTAGTGACACTATAGATTACCTTGGGAAATTTTATCCCCTTCCTGTAAGAAATAAAAAGTGTTGCAAAAGAGATCAGGGGTGAGCTTTACCAATCCTTTCACAGTACGGAGATATTATGCAAATCTGTGTTGATACCTGTGAGATGTCAAAAACTACAGATTTATTCATTCGGATTGAAAATCTAAGGTAAAAAGCAGAATGCAACCAAATTTTTTATAAACATATCTTGCGGAAAAATGAAAACCACACCCTTTTAAAATTCTTTAAACGATATATGGTATGTTAATAGCACGTGCAGAATTTTCACAACATGCATTAAGTTTTGGTGTGGCAATCCTGATTTGTATTGATAACTGTGAGGAGAAAAAATGGACAGTATTCAGTTAAGGCTGCAGTCCTCAACACATTTGCTAAGATATTAAGTCACACTGGACATAGTAGAACATCTGAAGAAATATGCATAGAAGTGGGTTCATCAGGCATTTTTTTAAAAAAGGATTATATGGTATGAAAACAGCTGTGTGCAGATTTGTGAGCTGAAATTTCTCTCTCTGCTCAAATGTCAAAGACATCTTGGGAAACAATTACTTACAGAATTCATGGTTAAAGAAAGAAAACAAACAAAAACAGAACCGTAGAAATACACCTGTACTATATAACATTTCCCTCAACTATTTAAAATATAATGAAGATAGCACACATTGCAAGGGAAGATGCAATTTTTTTAAAAAATGAGCTGCTATTTTAAGGAAAGGCAATGAACAACATATGAATTCCTTTTTTTAAAAAATCTCCCCATGAGACAAAAGGGTTTCTGAACACACAAAAAGAAGTCCATTAAAATTAAATTCGGTAGATGAAGGATATGCAAATTACCTGAAGAAGTGGAACCCTATAATGTTCTCAAAATTCGGCAATAGTCTATTTAATTAGTATTTTAATTTATCAGAATAATTCTTTGCACTTGACAATTCCATATAATTAAGCACGTAGCTACAGTGGAATAATATCGCCTGCTCGCTTTATACCAGTTATTTTAACCTGGAAGAATATGTAGAAGTTTCTTCTGTGATCTAAATTACAATGGGGACAACTTAATGGCTTTGCTCTATTAAGCGGCACGACTGGAGGGTTACTGAGTGTTCAGAGAGGTAGAGGTTGACACAGCACAGGGCCTTGGATCTGACTAAAGGAGGGATGAGGCACTTTCTGAACAACGTAATTTATTTCAGTGGCGTGTGGGAGACGGGTGGAGAGAAACCATTTCATGAGAAAAAACAGCCGAAATCCTTAAACTACATCAGAATATGCAGCAGACTTCAATGAGACTGCATAAAGAGGGGGGGGGGGCTGAGACATTCTTCAGTGGCTAATGCAGATGCCATTAGCAGACTGGCTCTCATAGGTTAAGAATGCATTTTTTTCTGTTTCACTGCCAAAGACAAGCCTTCCGTTGGGTTGGGATAGATGACCGTTACAGCCCTTCCAGCTGTACTGCCATTTTATGAAAGGAGGAGATGGCTTAATGTTTAGTAACCACATCAAGCGATGCACCATTAGGCAACTTTTGGGTACTAAGCACTCTGGGTCACGATGCCAAAGAGGAGCTTTCTGCCAGACCTCTTAATCTGTCGAAACAATTCAATTTAAGCACTGCTGACTTACTTGTTTGCTTTAGCCTATGTTTGAATTCACACTCTTCACTATAAAAGTGAAAAATAGGGTTTGAAATGAGAGAAAGAAGCCACTGACATTTCAGCATCCTTTGGGCGTTTACCTTGCAGGAGAAGTTGAAATGTTAGGTATATTTGCTCCTTTGGAATAAATAGTTGACATTTGTATAGTCCACTTCTTCCTCTCATGTGAAGATATGAAACTGCTTCACAAACATCAACTAAGTTTTCATGCCTCACCACATTGGGTGGTAAATGTAATTTAGCTAATATCCATTTGCCTTGCTAATTTTTAATACAAACCAGTAGGTCTGTTTAGGTAAGGCGAATGGATAAAACAGTCATTCAGAGACGGGTAATTAAAAGCAAAAATACAACAACAACACATTGGTTTGATTGGCTTCTTCTCAAGCAGGGGTCATCAGTTTGGTGCCCGCCAAAAGGCTCAGTAAATATCCCCTCAAAAATGCACAATACATGAGAGAGTGTTTGCTCTCCTGCTCAGTTACTCAGCCTCAGTTTGCTCAGGCTCTCCTACACTAAACCTGCCTCCCCCAAACACTCTGACATTTCACTGGATGCCAAGATTGGACGCCAACTCCACCTCGCATGGGAAAGGGATAAAAAGCTTCTCTTTTTGTGAGCAAGTGTGGTGGAGCAAGAAGGGAGAGCGTGCAAGAACCATTTTGTGGTCTAGTCTTGGTTTTTCCTCTTGGCGGCCATTTTGTATTATGCCACACCCCCTACGGCAGCCATTTTATGACTGGCACCCAAAGGACTTCCTCGGACTTCCTAATGTTCCTACTGACCAAAAAGGCTGGCAGTCCCTGCCCTAGAGAAATAGGTACCACCATAGGAGTGTAGTACCAATGGATTTTATCCCATTTGTACCTCCCAAACATCTTGAGGGCCCCAAGTTCCACATCCCAGGTTTAAAGCATTTGTAAAATTGCTCCAGCCAGTGTCTGGGGTGGAAAAAAGGCTGAGAAGCAGGAAGCTGACACAAGAAGAGTGAAATTAGGAAGATTTGTAGTAGTGTAGAAAGCAGACGAAGTTCAGGGTGATGGGGACATAGACAATACCTGGACCAGGCAGTGCTTATGGCTGGTCTTATTAACTCTCTAGCAAATGGTCATAGTTACAGTCAGTATAAATGATTAGATTTCTCATAATGAGACATTGTTTCCCTCTGCCATCCTGTTCCTTTTGGGCATAGCACATTTGGTCTTTGCTTTATTTCCAATTTCAACGCTATACTAGAGAGATTAATAATTTAAAAACCACCGCCAACGAGCTATATGTTACAGACATTGAAGTGACAATGCGGCTGACTTAAATGGTCAGGCGCAACACTGAAATGCTTCCTTTTTCCATATCCAAAGGGATTATTTGTCAAAGACGAGGCCAAAAGGTTGCAGAGAAAAGCTATCTTTGCCCCTCCTTTTCCATTCAAACGCAGGGAAATATGCAAGACCTTTATCGCTCACTTGTCTCTTTTCTAATCTCTGGCAAACCTGCAATGAAAACGGTGGCACAAAAAGGCTAAGCTGCACAGTAATAATAGTGACAGCCTTGTAAATGTTATGTCAAATCCAATTTTCAAGTCATTTTTCAAGTGATTTTAATTAGATATTGTTTCAATCTCTTTTGCATTAATATAATTTTTCATAGCAACGTCTCACCCTCCAGTCTATTGGAAGTATTTCCCCACCCCCCATCTGTATCTTGATGCCTTGAGTAATTTAAAATGGGGTTTTTGTTTACAGCAATTTTCACTGTACTGGTCCCATAAAGGCCACTACATCCAGTAAAACTGACACAGGAAAGGCAGAATTAAGGCTTCTTTTGCTGATCTCAGTGGAGCTTGTAATTTAGCTCTTCTGGAGACATGACAAGCACTGTGAAGGCTACAAGTAGATAATAAAAGATTTGTATCACTAGTTTCACTTCAGCATTTTACTTCACTTACAACTACCGCTGATTAAAGAAATCCCATTTATATTAGGTTTAGCTAGTTAAAAAGCTATCATAATATCACAGAATTGCAGAGTTGGAAGGGACCCCAAGGGTCATCTAGTCCAACCCCCTGCTATGCAGGAATCTCAACTAAAGCACCTGTGGCAGGTGGCCATTCAACCTCTGCTTAAAAACCTCCAATGAAGGAGAGTCCACCACCTTCTGAGGGAGCCTATTCCACTGTCGAACAGTTCTTACTGTCAGAAAGTTCTTCCTGATGTTTAGTCAGAATTTCATTTCTCGTAACTTGAAGTCATTGGTTGGGTCCTACCCTCCAGAGCAGGACAAAACAAGCTTGCTCCATCTTCCATGTGACAGTCCTTTTGATATCTGAAGATGGCTAGGATATCTCCTCTCAGTCTCCTCTTATCCAGGCTAAACACACCCAGCTCCCTCAATTGTTCCTCATGAGGCTTGGTTTCCAGACCCTTGATCATCTTGGTCACCCTCTACTAGAGGCACATGTTCCAGCTTGTCAATGTCATTCTTCAACTGTAATGCCCAGAAGTGGACAAAGTACTCCAGGCCTAACTAAGGCAGTCAGCCAGCTACAAATCCGCCTAACAGCTATTTCATCTAGCCCACATTTTATCAGCTTCTCCAGAAGAATATTATGAGGGACTTTATCAAAAGCCTTACTGAAATAAAGATACACAACATTCACAGTATTTCCCTGCTTTTGAAACCAACCTTCTTAAATTCCAGAGTGCATGTCCATCTGCACTCAGCTTTCCCTTTCCTGTGTATAATGAAACCTAAGAGTACCTCATCATTTCTTCCCAAGGTTCCCAGTTCTTTCACTTTATTGACCAGTTCCTCCCTGTTGGTGAGGAACTGGGTCCAAGAGAAATGATCCCCTTGTTGCTTCTTCAAGCTTCTGGGAAATGAAATTGTCAGTGAGGCAATGGAGGAATTTGTTGGACCTTACATTCTTGATAGCATTTGAGTTCCAACAGATATCAGAGTACTTGAAGTCTCCCATATCTATAGCTCTCCTTTTAAAATGTTTGGTAACCTGCTGTAGGAAGGTAATAATGGAATAACGAATAGTTTAGTTTATGTAAAATATGCAGGGATTTATGTTATGCAAAATGAACCACAGGAAGAGAAGAAGGGATATTATTGATGTTTTAAGGTTGTTTTAAGGTTGCTTAAACGAATATTAAATGAATATTCTAAATTGTAAAACAGAATATTTAATAAAAATTACACACACACACACACACACACACCACAAAAACAAAATTGCTTAATGGTCACTAGGTCTTCCCCTGTTGAGTTGGAGTTCACCCATGACAGCTATAAATAACACAGCAAAATACTGCTAAAACCTGTTATGGCAAGAGCCTCCTTTGTGCAATTCTCTTCTGTGTAGGCCCTTCTACCTGCTGTGGAGTAGCAGTCCCGTAATGCTTGCCTGATGGGTCAGACTACCACAGAGGATGAAGTACAGGCATTGTAAGTATTGCTGGTGGCTGAAAAGGATTTGAGGCTGCTTTGGGGAGGGTGGCGGAAGCAATGGCGTTCTTTAGCTGCTCCAGCCCCCACCAGTGCCAGAACCCCCCCCACCAAGGCTGCAGCATCTGAGAAAAAGCAGTGCACACTCCTTGGTAACACAGAATGGACTGAAAAGGACGTGTGGCCGAAGAATGGAGTCAGGAAACTCACATTTATCTACAGAACCACATCCTTCGAGGTAGTTTACATCGATTTCACAGCTGGTTTTCCAATCCAGAGCTGCTTACTTTAGGGGGATGAAACGGTATGTACTTGGATTGCTCAAGTCTGAACAAAAATACAAAAGGTGAATGGGAGTGGAATGACATCTTCTGCCTGCAAGTTTGAGTTAGACTGCATTTCTATGTTTAACATCCTGCATTCCTCTAGTAGCGGCCTGGATCTGTAAAATACAATTTTACAGGGGGTATAAGAAACCTGCTGAAAAAATACAGCTTTACTGATTATATTTGTTAGTACCTTTCATCGCAAAAGTGGCCTAAAGCTTTACTTTACATTAAAGCTAATGAAAACAAACACAACCAATAAAAGTCCAAAACCACATTAATACAGATAAAAGGTGGGTCTTACATATCCCACCCCATGAAAATAGCCCAAAATAGCCCTGTAAATGCTCAGTTAAAATAATTTAAAATATAAATTGTATTGAATTGCCACAAAGACCAGAAGCAGAGGAAGAAAATCGGAAGACCCAGAAGAGACTTATTCAAGGCTGGAAGTTTCACTTTCCAAGAAATGGTCTAAAAACCCAGCTGATGATATTTCAGATGCAAAATTGTTCTGTTCAAAGGCTGTTCAATCAGCACCTTCGCAATAAGACTGGAATATGCCTTTTTGCTTACTATTATACATAAATATATTTCTACTTTGGAGAGGTCAGTTATACATCTAGACCAGCCTTCCACAACCTGGTGCTTTCTCCAAATGTTGTCGGACTCCATGCTCATTGACCACTGCCAGTGGCCATGCAATGGCCAGTGTTCAGGATTGCAGTCCAACAACTAAAGGGCTGATCTGGGCAACAGCATGCATTTAAAAATGCACTGCACCTTCTTTGAAAAACAACAAATTTTAATGAACACCTCTCCACCCACCCCCAGCAAAAAAGAAAAAGGCCACATCTGTTTCAATATTGTATTTAGCTGTTGATCTGTTCCACATCAAATAAAGCCTCATTTTCTGGGTCCATTTTAGTAATAACCTAGCCTATTGTTTGTTGTTCATCTGCAGGCAGCCTCCTGGCACAACCAGAAGCAGCCAGAGTTGGGGAAACATTTGCAATATTTCAACTGACTGGTTTACTAAATCATGAGTTACACATTTAATGCACAAGGTCACCCACTTACAAAATCTATTTACTGTGAGAACAGAAATATTTATTGCCAAAGATGCCCCTAGTAACAAGATCTGCCATAAAGCTTTTGGATGAAAATGAAGATGAGTTGCAGTAACATGCTCACTGTTTCTCCAAACACCTGACTATATTCCCCTCCTTCCCACAGTCTCATCTTAATAAAGACTTAATAAAGAGGCTATTTTGCTGAAGTCAAAAGGATTTACTTCAAATCAGCAGGCAATGAAAAATTCAGTGTAAACGTCTTGTATTTTACACACACAGACACACACACACACACACACACATTTCTTCTTCTTCTGCAATATTGCTTTCGCTATACATTTGTTTGCAAAGCCACCTCCAGCCTCATTTGTTTTTTGACGGTTAGACCACAGAAGGAAGGCCCTATTTCATTCCACTGATTCCAGAGAGCTTTGAATTAAGCTTTAAGCCAGGGAAAGATTCATCTGTAACCAGTGGACAGCAGGAATGCAGGAGCTGACATTGTGGAATCAGCACCCAGATACCACTAGCATACTAGCTTTAGTAACCAATAGTGGAAGATGGTTGTAGCCTTTAGGACATTTCCCTTCCTTCCACTTAAAGCATTTGAAGAATTCCCACTCCTCCCTGCTCTCAAGCTGCTGTGGCAAGAGCTCCCCCTCCTGTTTCGAATTAACTTCAATCACTGTTTATTGGTGTAACCTTCAGCTATATGATTGTTGCCCTGTAGCCGAAAAGCCACCACGTGTGGATTTTGTTGCGCATTCAAATGAGAAGCATTCCCTTCTAAATCAGAACACACTGCAAACACAAAAGTTTTCTAAATGAAACCAATTATTTTCTGTAAATATTTATACACAGAGATAAGGAAAGACAGCTATGGAAGAGAGACACTAAGGGGAAAGGCTATTGTTCGTTCCATTTCCACATAATGCCAAACCACAGTGAGGTTTATTGGTTTGGGGGGGGGGGTCTTGCTTTTTTCATGAATTTTGTGTTTTTATATTGTATTTTATGTTGTGAACTGCCCCAAAAGCTACAGTTGAATATTGGTATACAACTTTATCAGTAAATAAATAAATATACCCCAAGCTTCTATTCTCTCTCTCCCACCTTGAACATTCCACTTAGTTACTTCCTGGCTCAATAACCAGCAAATTATGGTTTGTGCTGGCTGGCTTCCAAAACAATTTTTCAATCCATGGTTTGAATCAATTTGCAATCCTAGTTTAGAGGGAAAGCACAACCATACTTTGCCATTTTGGATGTACCAGTTTAGAATCTACGCTCACATTCACACCAGAAGATTCCCTCCAATGCATTCAGAAAGTCCACGTGAACATTGTTGATCAGACTCGGCGTAGGCGGACTTTGGGCTCTCAGATTTCAGTGGTGTCCTGTGTGATGCTAAAATCTGGTGTGGCCCCACCTCTCTCATGCTGTTCTACAGCATTGTTGTGGCACCCCCTCTCCCTAAACCAGGAGAGGCATGAAGGGGGCAAAGCATAAGTTAGCTTCACGCAGGCACAGTCTCAGACTGCTTGGTTGAAACCATGGAGAGGAGGAGATTTAGGCAGCTGTGGGGAGGTGGGCACTTTCAGTGTCAGCAACTGCTTCATGGGGGCAAGACCTGCTGGAGATGAGTTGCTGTACACTTCGGCCTGACAATCCTGTGCAGCTCCTGTTTTTGCTATTAAAGAGTTAACTGCATCTTGCTCAGTGTGATTTACTGCTGGCTTGCTCCTGTCAGCAACACATGGAAAACTGAACATGCCTTTCCAGTCATAAATGTATTTAAGGACTTAAAGCTTGCTTTGCAACCATATTTCTCAAAGCAGATAGCAATTCATTTTAAAAAAAAGATCACTAATACCCCAATCCAGCTGTGGAAGTATGTAAAATAAATAAATAAATAAATAAATAAAAACTCTGTACAGTATTTACACATGACTGTATTTATGCATGAGAATGTGATTGAGGAAGAACTTTTGAATGTGTACTCCACTCATAGCTGTCAACGTTTCCCCCTTTTTAAGGGAAATTCCCTTATTCCGAATAGGATTCCTCGCAAGAAAATGGAAAAGTTGACAGCTATGACTCCACTGAAAGTAATGCAGCACTGATATACAACATCCATACTTGGATATGCCTTCAGTTTTACAACCACGGCATGTGGGGACCCTGCTTCCGTGTGCAGATCTCCTTGCCTGGAAAAGCGCACAAAAGTTCAACATTAAAGAGAATGTACAAGAACAGCGCAACACAGGAGACAAAAATCCAGACGAGTTCAGCTCCCAATCACTCACAGGCTTGCATTTGATGAAGGAGCCTCTTGGCTTAGAAAGCTTCAAGTTGTAAACAGATTAATTAGTCTTTAAGGCACCACAAATCTCTGTATCCTTCAGCGTTTGCATGTATTTATTCCCATACTCATATCTACATTATACATCCAAACATATAGTTTTCTTACCACAGTATGGTAATGACTCTGTGGATCAGCACTACAAATATCAATCATGTACGAAGTGTGCATTTTTTTTTTAACCAACCAGAGAGGATGTCTACTATTATCCCTTGACCCTCATCTTAATGTTCTCTTGCCATATTTCTAAAATATTTATGCCATGCACTGTATTAAATTAGAGCAATTAAGACCACAGTGAGGTTTTATTAATATTTCATCAGAAATATAAGCTAATTGGAATTCCCCTTCTGCTGTTTTTTGTTGATTTGCAGTACACACACTTTTACTGAGTGAGGTAGTAACATGAACTATTCAGTGGTTCAGTTTCCGATTCAACTGTATTTTTCTGTATAGATTGTCTGCAATCAGTGTGAAGGAAGTCTAGAGATGCTGAAACTTTAAAGCAGAGAAGTCAAAGTAGATAGTAGTGCTTCTCACACTCCTTTTAAGACTCTGAGAGACCCAGGAGCCAAATATTCATTAGAAGCCCCTTCCTCCTCAATGCTCAATGAAAAATCCCTAAGGTAGCCAACTAAATAGATCTGCTAGCACAAGGGCTTTTGGCTGTGCAAAACAACAACAACAAAACACATGTTCCCCTTCCTCTCTTTCCCCTAAACACTCCTGTGCCCGCCCGCCCCGGCTCCTAAAGGTGTGAAATGAAGGTTCCAGGCAAGTAAGAAGGGCCTCAGATTATGATCGCTGGGGAGAGGCGGTCCTTGAAGTATTGCAATCCTGAGCCATTTAAAGCTGTATAGGTCAAAACCAACACTTTGATTTGGGTGAGGAAACTCATTGGCAGCCAGTGCAGTCGGGACAGAATCACACTCCATAAGATTTTGCAAGCTCTTGCCCGAAATCAACAGCAATGGGTGTCACGGCAGCAGCGCTGGCAGTGGAGATGGCGGAGGCAGGCAGAGCCAGGAAGCAGTTTCCATTTCACCTTCAGTGGTGAAGCAGAATGCACTGCCTCTGCTGGTGCTAAACATCTTACAACTCATGTATATATTGCACAGTGCTGCAACACACCCGTGCATTTTCCTTGTCTCTGTGTGTGCAATGCTTTGTTGTCCAGAGTCACACCCTGTGACATTTATCAGCCTACACAGAGCAGCAGAAATTCTCCAGAACTAGAAAATTTGACAGCACTAATGCAGAAGATGTGGGCATTGTGCACCCACCCACTCAAGGCTTAACAAAAAGTCATTGAGAAAAATAAAGCTATCTCACTCATTCTGTCCCTCTGTTGGTTCTCCTCCTTCTCTTCCTCTCCTGCTAACCTGCTGCCTGAATGAGTGGCTGAGCAAGGGCAAGCTGCTACTGCTGGCTTTCCCAGTACTGTGGTATGACAAGTAGCTGATCATGTCACACAGCTTCTGCCTTTGCTGCACTACCACCCTGAGTAAACAGCACCCTACCTCTTTGTCTCCTCCCTCTGAACTCAAATCTGGATTGAGGCAACACATTAAGGGAAACTATAGCAGCAGCAGGACCAGAGGAGGAGTACAGTGGTACCTCGCAAGACGAACGCCTCGCAAGACGGAAAACCCGCTAGACGAAAGGGTTTTCTGTTTTGGAGGCGCTTCGCAAGACGAATTTCCCTATGGGCTTGCTTCGCAAGACGACAGCCCATAGGGAAATATCCGGGACAGCGGGGAAGCGCAGTGCGTCTTCCCCACTGTCCTCGGACCTCCTCCGAAGCCGGGCGGTGGGGCGGGAACGCCTCCTCCCGCCGCCGCCGGGCTTCGGAATGATGCTCCGAAGCCGGGCGGCGGGGAGGGAACACCTGCCCCCGCCGCCCGGCTTCGGAGCATCGTTCCGAAGCCGGGCGACGGGGCGGGAACACCTGCCCCCGCCGCCCGGCTTCGGAGCATCGTTCCGAAGCCGGGCGACGGGGAGGGAACACCTTCTGAAGGCGGGCGGGGGGCGAAAGTCTTTGTTCCCCCCTGCCTGCCTTCCCGGGAGAGCGGAGAAACACAGCGCGTTTCTCCGCTGTCCCGGAGGGCTTTTGAAGGCAGGCGGGGGGGAGCAAAGACTTTCGCCCCCCGCCCGCCTTCAGAAGAGGTCCAGGACCTCTTCTGAAGGCTGGCGGGGGGCAAAAGTCTTTGTCCCCCCTGCCTGCCTTCCCAGGGGCTTTTAAATCGCCCCGGACAGCGGAGAAGTCCTCCGCTGTCCCGGGGCGATTTTAAAATGCCGCCCGCCAGCATTTTAAGATCGCCCGGACAGGGGAGAAGTCCTCCGCTGTCCCGGGGTTTTTTAAAATGCTGGGAGTGGGAAGAAAAGCCCTCGTCCCCCCCCCCCCCAGCCTTCAGAAGAGGTCGGGGGACAGACTGTCCCCGGACCTGGTCTGAAGGCGGTTTCCCTAGGAACGCATTAATTGATTTTCAATGCATTCCTATGGGAAACCGTGCATCGCAAGACGAAAAACTCGCAAGACGAAGAGACTTGCGGAACGAATTAATTTCGTCTTGCGAGGCACCACTGTACATGTTAAGTGTAACTGTTTAATGTACATCAAAATGGAAAATAACTCTGTAATGTGTCTGTATGTATACTGTGACGTATGGCCTGGAAATTTCCATTGAAGCTAAGGAAGAGTTGAGAAGAGAGCCTCACATTTAATCATTAAGTGGGGCTGTATTTTTGTGGCGTTTACCTTCAATCATATGAAAAGGATACCATTACAAGTATATGCGTAGGTTAATCTGTAGGCATCCATCTTGGGTGGAATGAGTCTTTGGTCTTAAGCTACTGGAGAGAATGGACATGCTAATCTCTCTCCAGGAAAACAGCCTCAAGCTAATGGAGGCTGGTTTGGAGGAGAGGCAGAGCTTTGATTGAAGAGCCTTGATGGAAGATATTCATAATCTAAGATACTTTATTGTCATTCCATTGTTATATTTTATGGTTGTGTATTTCCTTCTTCCCCGCTAGGCTGAGCATGCATTAATCCTCAATAAATGCGGATACCGTTCCACTGGTGCAGTGGTGGCATATCTCCTTTCCACAACACAATGTCCTGACGCTGATGGACTCCAAATCCCATCAGTCCCGGCCAGCATGGGCAATGGGCAGGGATGCAGGGAGTTGAAGTCCAGAAGAGTAACTAGTTCCCTACCCTTGCTATACACACAGGAGTATTGCATTGAGCTCGATGGGATTGACAGCTGTGCTGTGCGCACATGCACAGGATTACACGGTAACTTTATACATACACATACAATACAACTAGGCTTTGACGATATATTTTTTTTAAAAAAATGAAATAAAAATAGATTCACACTTGCAACAGAGGCTTTTGCATTCTTGGATAGGGCTGCTCCAAAACTGGCAACAGAAATTGCACATAGCCTTCTGCTACTTCCCATGCTCACAGCATTCTGTTCCTTTTTCACGCTGTATTTCTGAATTTTAAAAAAAGAAACCTTGGGAAGCTGCCAGAAAATGATCAGACACATATCTCTGTTAACTTCAAAGAGGTCAGACACAAGTGCGAGAACCATGAACTCCGGAGAAAACGTTAAAGAGAGCTGTGAGACACACATCCTGTACCCACACTGGGCCCTTCTGAGATTATAAAGACACAGGGCCTCTGCCATTTTCTGCCCACTTCCTACATGAAACCGGAAGTGCAGTATTAGAAAATGTCCGTGACCTTATCTAAGTACGTGCATTATGAAGAAGATATAAATTTAACGCCTAAATTAAATAACTATTTTTTCCCCTTGTCGTAAGTCCAAACATAGAGGATACACCAGAGTCCTTTTTACAGAGTTTTACATTGTGGAGGCTGAGCTCTATTATCCCATGCTGTAACATTGCTAGAGAAGAATGTATCTCAGATATGCTTTTCGTCCAGCTAAAATATTTTTCTTCTGTGATTTTTAAACACAGTTTTGACTATTGCTAGTGTTAAAGCCAATGGAAGGTAAAATTCTGATGAAGTATTGCAAATACTCAGCGACTCTCTAAATGTTTATAATGCAGTTTGAACTCCAGTTGTTCAAAGTGAAGTCTCGTCTTTGGTATGGAACATAAAGTACTTTAGATAGAAGAGGAGAGCAGCATCAAAGGAAGAACAACCATTTGATGGCACAAATTGTATGTACTGATTTCACATTTTCTGAAGGCTTTATCTTTACAATTTTAAAAAAACTGGAAAGTACCACTATACTGGTAAGCTACGTCTTTAGGAAAAATCTAATCTCTGAGAGGTCTATTAGTGGGATACTATCAACAAGCATGAGACGTGGGTGGCGCTGTGGGTTAAACCACAGAGCCTAGGACTTGCTGGTCAGAAGGTCGGCGGTTTGAATCCCCGTGACGGGGTGAGCTCCCGTTGCTCGGTCCCTGCTCCTGCCAACCTAGCAGTTTGAAAGCACGTCAAAAGTGCAAGCAGATAAATAGGTACCACTCCGGCGGGAAGGTAAATGGCGTTTCCGTGTACTGCTCTGGTTCGCCAGAAGCGGCTTAGTCATGCTGGCCACATGACCCGGAAGCTGTACGCTGGCTCCCTCGGCCAGTAAAGCGAGATGAGCGCCGCAACCCCAGAGTCGGTCACAACTGGACCTAACGGTCAGGGGTCCCTTTACCTTTACCTTTATCAACAAGCATGGAAAAGCAGTTCACAGAAGCAGATATTATGCAAGTCATTTGGACTGCAGGCTCTATTCCCCAAAGACGTATTGGGCATGCGGTATCAAAAATGTTTCAAAATAGAGATTCTATTAAACTGCATTAATAATGAATGGCCTGTATTTGTCCCCATTCTAAGCATCATCAACAAAATGCTCTATGACTATGAAGCCCCAGAGCAACCAGTTCAGTGGTAAATTCTAATCCTTCTCTGGGGTTGTTGTTGAGGGTTTTAAAAAATTATTAATAAAAGGATAGTTCTTATCTTCTTTCTTTATTATTAAATTGCCATCAAGCATTAAAGACCTTCAAAAGATCTTTAAATGAGTTGAAGGCTTTATTGCAACAACAAACTTCTGGTTCCGTTTACAAAATGATTACATAATTGGGGACAAGATAGATCCCTTACCATAGCTGTCAACTTACAGATTTGAAAATAAGGGACCAGCAGCCTTGAAAATAAGGGATCAGCAGCCAAAATAAGGGATTTCCCAAGCACAGGTATGTTCAACTTCTGAGCCCCTCCAAGCCAAAGGCCGAAAGCCCAGCCAGCAGCCAAACGAAGCCTCAAGAGGTGGTTCCCACAGTGCAGCAACCCGGCAAAGGGGATGAAGCAAGGAAAACCACCATAACCGCCCCGCTGGGAAGCGCTGAGCAAAGGCCCCAGGCAACGCGGCTGATTTGATCGGCACAAGGCATGCAAGCTCCACCCCCCAGTCATTCTTAGACTCCTTATTGGGTGAGCAACACAGCCAAGCAACACAGTTGGAGCCTACCTCCTCTCTGGCCGGCAGGGAGGGAGGGAGAAGAGCTTCTTCCTTTGAAACCCGGGAAATTTAAGGGACATCATCAATAAGGGACAGCAGCAGGACACGGCGCTGGGATAAGGGACTTTCCCGCCAAATAAGGGACGGTTGAGAGCTATGCCCCCTACAAAACCTCACAGTACAAGTTCCATGGAGCTGAACAGCAGTCCCCCAATGCTATTCTCCAATAAGAGTTGTGTAGGTAGTATCAGAATCACTGGAATATTTTGACTCCATCCCTCAGCCTGCAGAGTAAACCCAGGAGAATATCATGGTCAATTTTTATCAAAAGCCACTGAGAGGTCAAGGAGAATCAACAGAAAAACATTTCCCCTGTCCCTTCTCTTGAAAAAAAAAGTAATTAACCAGAGCAAACAAGACTGTTTCATTGCTATATCCAGGCCTGATAATCAGCTTCATTCAGGTCCATCTACAGTTGGTCTGCCACTACCCGCTCAATCAGCTCCCCCCCCCAGTGACATCTGCATCTAAGAGGTAATGATCCAACCTTTGGATTTGCAGTTGGCAGCAACTGAAATTGATTCTGGGGTTGGTTGCAGCTGGGAGCTGAGAAACTAAGGATAAACAGAAGGGGGGAAATTCAGAAGTAGGTAGCATTGCTGTAGGAAAGAGGATGCTGAAGGAGTTTCTGCAGACCCCAATTATCTACAGCAGGGATGTCCAACTCCCAATAGACTGCGATCTACTCACAGTATATATATATATATAAAAAACTGGCAGTGATCTACCCATTGTCTTTGGATGGACCAAAGTTGTTGAGCTTTTTTAGTATGCCAAAATTGTTTAGCTTTTTTTTGTGTGTGTGGGGGGGGGAAGGAGATCACTAAGGGGCCAGAGATCTACCAGTATCTACCAGGAACACCCAGTGATCTACCAGTAGATTGTGATCTACCTGTTGGACATGCCTGATCTACAGGACCAGGTGGGGGGAAATCTATGAAGAGGAAGAAACATTAGAAGTTCAAGAAGCCATCGTGGAGGAAGGGAAGGATGCTATTATGCTATTTGAATAGTTTGCTTAGAGCATCTAAATGCCTAAGGCCATTGCCTAACATAGGTCTTTTATTTACCTGTATATGGGGAAGCATTTTCTCAATGTGTTATGTTCTCGTCCAGGTTCTCATCTGTAGCTTGCCTCTCATGCTCATTTTGTATTTCCTATTTGGCCCTTTTTTATCCTATACACATTTTCCCAAACAAGATAAAAAATCCATAAATTAGGCTTCCAAAGGACGTTTGTGCCCTATGTCTCTGTCAAGGGTGATCAGAATCAAATGCTTGTTTCTGGAGACAGCTTGTCAGGCAGCGCAATTACAAAAGCTCCCAACTCTCCCTATTCTAGCAGATATGGTGCAAGATAGGAAGATGGCTCCTATGGTCGCAACTAGGCAGAGGAACAGTGCCAAACGCATTGATGCATTCTGAAAGGCACACTTAATTAACTGGCATGGTTAATGGTCAAATTCATCAATCACTTATTAGGATTGCTATAGAGATTTGATCATAAGCTAGCTTCCTGGTAGCTTCAGCACCGACTCAGCATTATTTTAAACAATCTGTGTGCATCTCTTGGTTCAGACAAGTATAATGGCAGTAATTTGTTTTGTTTTTGTTAGCCTGGCTAGATTGTGTTTTGCTTCCTGCAATATTTTTGGTTTGTTTTGGTGAACAATGTAAAATGAAAAGTGAATTTGCAAGGAAATAAGTTGTAGCTATTTTTTTCCACTTCCTGGTTGTAATATTTATCAATTACTTATTACCACAATTTATATATGCCACTTAACATAGTAGTGTAACCCTCCAACATTCCACCAATTAAAATTGGGACACATGTTTTTCAGTGCCATACTCACAGGTGTGTTTATTAATTTCTTTGAAGATCATATGGAAATGTGGCGCCCTTGCCGATGGTATGGGATTTTAGATATGGCCACGAAGCCATTCAGTTCTTTGTTTCCTAAACATGGTATTTTCTGCACTGTTGTGCAGCCTTCCATGGGAAGAATGCGCAATTGAATGCATTTTTAAAGAACCCAAAATTAAAATTAGCCACAGCAACGTGAAGTGTTCATACAATTCAGAAGTTGAAGATCAGCTGCTAAGGAACTCGTATTTCTAAACTTACTAGTGCAGTTGTATTTTTGTGTTAAAAAAAGACAGGATTTTGTTATAATGTATCACACACCTATTTATTTTACAGTGCACAGTGTTCGTATGTTTGTTTATTTTTTTAAAAAAACTTATTTGGTCACAGAATAAAAGCTAGGAATAAATTTCCTTCTGTGGATTGGTACTTTATTTTGTACTGGAAAAACAGTCAAGGAACAAATTGCGCAGCTTGTGTAGAATTATCTATGAATAATTTGTGCAAAACAAATATTATGTCTGCCTTTATTACACTCCTGTAAATCAGGACACTACGGATCCCATTCCACAGATAAGGAACCATCATTGAGAAAGAGTAACGTACCCAAGTCACAACCTGACCTTAGCTAAAGGAGTGATTTGTATTTAAATCTCCTAGATCATACTTGATCCTCTGGACTCCCCTATTTATTATTCTGTTATTTGCATGTGCATACAGAAGCAGGCAGATCTATTGCCTGATGGGCTGTTAAGGCAATAGATCTGCCTGCTTGGTTATTCACCCATTAGCTTTTTAACATTCTTGTCAATGGTGTGGATGTTACTGATGTTACAGAGTTTAAACAATGTAATAGAGTATTAAAAATGTGTTCTGTGGTTTTCTTTTTGTGAAAATGGATTGAATACAAGACAGTCGGTGATGTTGCTTGGTCAAAACGTGGTATAGTCTAGAAGTTTTAAATTTAAAACTTGAGTTATTTGATTGCATATAAGGATACATTCTGAAGGAAATCAGCCCTGAGTGCTCACTGGAAGGACAGATCCTGAGGCTGAGGCTCCAATACTTTGGCCACCTCATGAGAAGAGAAGACTCCCTGGAAAAGACTCTGATGCTGGGAAAGATTGAGGGCACAAGGAGAAGGGGACAACAGAGGACGAGATGGTTGGACAGTGTTCCTGAAGCTACCGGCATGAGTTTGACCAAACTGCGGGAGGCAGTGGAAGACAGGAGTGCCTGGCGTGCTCTGGTCCATGGGGCCACGAAGGGTCGGACACGACTAAATGACTAAACAACAACAACAACAAGGATACACTTTCATAGTCTTGCCTGGTAAAATACTAAATCTAAAACCACCACTTATTCATAATTTTGTCGCAAGATGTAGATCTGTATTTCAAAACAGTTTACAGCAGGTATTAAAAGCTCTCAATATATTCTACTAATATATTCAAGCTGCCCCACTCCACCCCCACAAATTGCTCTCAGAGAAATTGCTGAAGCGGCCCAAATTGTCTTCCAGTCTTTGCCAGATCAACTTCGATTCCAGCTTTTACATGAGATATGAGTTTGCCCACAGTCCAATTGATATTATCACACCAAATGCTGCAAACATATAAATCGAAGGTGTTGAAAGTGCTGAAATGAAGCACCTTAAGGGGAGGCAGCTGTATCCAGCTCTCCTGAAAATAACATATTTTAAAAGAGTCCTTTACTTGGAATCTGGGAACCCTTTGTCCCAGATGTCAGCTCTGTATGGGGTGTTGAAGCTCATTATTTGCAGTGCACCAGAAAGCCACTTCCGACATAAGGAGGAGGTGGTGTTGCGGGCTCACGCCCCCAAGATTAGCGCAGGGCTGGCTGCAGCCCCACGCGACCAGGGGAATCCTCGGGCCGCGTCAGCCTGGGAGCCAGCCAATCAGCTGGCTCCGGGGGCGTGGCCTGGGTCATTTAAGGCCAGCGCGGCCCCGGGATCTCCCCTTTTCGCCTGTGCAGCCGATTCGGTTTCCCACCCACCCACCCTTTAGGTTTTCCTTCTGACATTGCTATGGACTTCGACCTTATTTAGAGATGAAGAAGTGGCTAAGAAGGCCCAAAAAACCTTGAGAGACTATTTTGAGACAAATATGAACACCAATGTTGAAAAAAGAGTAATCTGGGACGCAAGCAAAGCTGTTATGAGAGGGTTCTTGATACAACAGAATGCAATAAAGAAGAGAATTCAAAATGAGAAGAAGGATAAAATATTGGAGAAAATAAAGGAAAGTGAAAAGAAATTGAGAGCAAAACCAAAGTCGCAAGAGATCTTGAGAGAAATAAAGTTATATCAAGTACAATATATGAAAATGATGAATCAGGAGATAGAATGGAAAATTAAACAAATGAGACAAAAGACATTTGAGTCGGCTAATAAATGTGGAAAATTGTTGGCTTGGCAAATGAAAAAAAGACAAAAACTAAATACTATTATAAATTTAGAAGTGGAAGGAAAGAACATACAGAACCCAGCTGATATTAGAAACTGTTTCCAGAGGTATTTTAAACAACTATATTCACAAGGGCCACAGAAAGAAATTGATGTAGACCGATTTTTGAAAATAAATGGATTACAAAAAATCTCTCAAGAAAATAAATTAATGCTGAACTATAAAATAACTGAACAGGAGGTAGAAGGTGCCATCCAGAATATGCAATTAGGTAAATCTCCAGGACCGGATGGACTGACTTCTAGATACTACAGATCTTTAAGAGAATGGCTAGTACAACCTTTAAAGGAAGTCTGCAACGAAATAATGGATGGGAAAAGGGCACCAGAGTCGTGGAAAGATGCGTATATTACACTTATACCGAAGACAGAGACTGAAAAGACGCAGCTTAAGAACTATCGCCCCATATCACTGCTTAATGTGGATTATAAAATCTTTGCAGACATTTTGGCTAAAAGACTAAAAAAAGTGTTAGTGGAAGATCAAGCAGGCTTTCTCCCGGGTAGGCACTTGTCTGATAATATGAGAAACATAATCAATATTTTAGAAAAATTACAAGTGAATATTAACACCAAGGCAGTTTTGATATTTGTGGACGTGGAGAAAGCTTTTGACAACATTTCTTGGAGTTTCATGAAGAAGAATCTACAGGGGATGGGGGTAGGCCAAGGCTTTGGAAACGGTATAAGTGCAATTTATTCAGAACAAAAGGCTAAATTAATTGTTAATAACGTGGTGACGGAGGAATTTAAGATAGAAAAAGGGACACGACAAGGTTGCCCAATCTCCCCATTGCTTCTTATATCGGTCCTGGAGGTCCTGCTGAACATGATTAGAAGGGACCAATTGGTTAAAGGTATACAAGTCGGAGCTAAACAGTACAAATTGAGAGCATTTGCAGATGACTTAGTACTGACATTACAGGAGCCAGAATCTAGTACCAAAAGAGTTTTGGAACTGATTCAAGAATTTGGTCAGGTTGCAGGATTTAAACCGAATAAGTCAAAAACAAAGGTTTTAGAGAAAAATTTAACAGCGATAGAGAGAGGTTTCAGAATGAGACAGGTTTAACAGTGGTTAAGAAAGTGAAATACCTGGGGATTAACATGACAGCTAAAAATGGGAATCTATTTAAAGACAACTATGAAAAATGCTGGACTGAAGTGAAAAAAGATTTAGAAATTTGGTCAAATTTGAAGCTTTCATTGCTAGGCCGTATTGCTGCAATAAAAATGAATGTATTGCCTAGAATGTTGTTTCTGTTTCAAACATTGCAAATTTTGGATAAAATGGATTGCTTCAAGAAGTGGCAGAGAGATATTTCTAGATTTGTCTGGCAGGGCAAGAAGCCAAGAATAAAATTTAAAATACTAACGGACGCAAAGGAAAGAGGTGGGTTTGCCCTGCCAGACCTTAAACTTTATTATGAATCAGCAGCTTTTTGCTGGCTGAAAGAATGGCTGCTTCTTGAAAACACAGACATTTTGGATTTAGAAGGCTTTAATAATGTATTTGGATGGCATGCATATTTGTGGTATGATAAGGTCAAAGCACATAAAGCATTTAAAAATCATATTGTTAGGAAAGCATTGTTTAATGTCTGGATAAGATACAAGGACCTACTTGAAAATAAAACCCCAAGGTGGTTGTCACCGATGGAAGCGAAAGCTTTGAAAAAGCTCAATATGGAGGCCAAATGGCCGAAATATTGGGAAATTTTGGAACAAGAGGGAGACAGATTGAAATTGCAGAGTTTTGAAAAACTAAAAAATAAAGTGCGAGATTGGCTTCATTATTATCAGATAATGGAGGCATATAATTTGGACAAGAAAATTGGCTTCCAGGTGGAAAAATCAAAATTGGAAACAGAATTGTTAGAACCCAAAACCAAGATTTTGTCAAAGATGTATAACTTGCTGTTGAAATGGAATACTCAGGATGAAATGGTGAAATCTGCTATGATTAAATGGGCACAAGATGTTGAACATAATATAATGATGGCTGACTGGGAACAGTTATGGACCACAGGTATGAAGTTTACGGCATGTAATGCCTTAAGAGAGAATATTATGAAAATGATTTACAGGTGGTACATGACACCAGTCAAGCTTGCAAAAATCTATCATTTGCCCGATAATAAATGTTGGAAATGTAAAGAAACTGAAGGTACATTCTTTCACCTTTGGTGGACGTGCCCAAGGATTAAGGCTTTCTGGGAGATGATTTATAATGAAATGAAAAGGGTATTTAAATATACCTTTTTGAAGAAACCAGAGGCCTTTCTCCTGGGCATGGTTGACCAAATGGTGCCAAAGAAGGACAGAACTTTCTTTATGTATGCCACAACAGCAGAAAGAATACTTATTGCAAAGTATTGGAAGACACAAGATCTACCCACTCTGGAAGAATGGCAGATGAAGGTGATGGACTACATGGAACTGGCAGAAATGACTGGCAGAATCCGAGACCAGGGAGAAGAGTCGGTGGAAGAAGATTGGAAGAAATTTAAAGACTATTTACAGAAATACTGCAAAATTAATGAATGTTAGAATGATGTCAGAATGAAGTTAAGTGGTTTTAGTAGCAATGTTATAAAGGTGTATGTAAAAATGGATTGTTAACAGGTGAGAATCTAAAGCTATAATAAGTTAAAGGATTAAGATAAAAATAAAGAGGGAAAGGAATTGCTGAATTAATCAACTGAACTGGAATACAAAAAAGGGAGGCGAGAGGAGGTCAGGGAAACAAGTAAATGAAATGTAAGGTATGGAAAGATTGATTTGTTTTTTAAGTCTCTTTTATTTTTTCTATATTTTTTATTTTGTATTTTTTCTGTTTTTATTTTTCTTTTTTTTATATATATGTAATCTTTTTTTGGGAAACCTTAATAAATATCATTTAAAAAAAAAAAGACATTGCTATGGACTTCGGTTGGTCGCCATCAGGGGGCCTGGTAGGAATTTTTTCCACTTGGCAAATTGGCACTGGCCATTTGGTTTTTCGCCTACCTCGTAGCAAATCGTCACAACATCTCTTGGTTATGGCGGTTAGGCATTGGTAGTGGTATTCTTATGTAGATGTGTTGGGGGGGGGGAGCGCCATCACCTCCCCCAAATATTGAAGGGTAATCCGGTAAAGGATTCTGGGGGGGGGGGCATTGCCTCCTCTGAAACCTGGGGGAGTTCCTATTGATGTGCATCCCAGGGCTCCCCCTGCTGGTGTTAACCCTTTCCGGTTTTCATGCTAACAGGCTGATGCCGGATAGTCTGATAGGACCAATGCCTAAAGCCAATACCGCTCTTACCTGTAACCAATAAAGTTGTGGTTAATTTTTGCCCATTAACCTTAATCAATGGTGTCCTGTGTCTTTATTTATTCCAATTGGGGGGAGGCGGGAATCGCCACGCAACAGCACATAGTAGGGCAAGGAAGGCCAACACAAGAGTTAAAAGGAAGTCAATGAATCGGTGAATCCCATACATCAATTAGAAAGTGTTCAAGCTTCCTACCTTCCTAACCCCCTATCTGCTGTAAAGGTACTGAGAAATGTTCTACAGCACACGGTTAATTCACATAGCACTTAGTAAGTCAACCAGTCTCCTTTATTGGCATAAAAAGTGCATCGTATACATGGATCAGAACACAACAAAGTTAATGAAGCATAGTAGGGGATACTTTAGGATAAAACTGTCCAGACATCGTGAGGTACGAAGATGGCTCTTAGGACCTATGGCAGGCATGGCCAAACTTGGCCCCCCAGCTGTTTTGGGACAACAACTCCCATCATCCCTAGCTAACAGGACCAATGGTCAGGGATGATGGGAATTGTAGTCCCAAAACAGCTGGAGGGCCAGGTTTGGCCATGCCTAACCTATGGTGACATAATTTCAAAGCGTCACTCAAAAATCTTGCCACATTCTCCACAACGTCATTACTACAATTGCTCAGCACATAAGACACCATGGAAGAGTCAGTGAGATAAATCCCCTCCTTCAATAAGGGGACCAAATACTTATGATATTTTTTTTTGCATAAAATGGGCAATATAATAAAAAGTGTGTGATGGATTCGACCTGTTTTGTGTCACAAAGGCAGTATCTTTCAGAGCATGAGATTTTCGAGAATCTACCTTGCAAAACTGCAGACGGTAAGACGTTAAATCTTGTGAGGGAAAGAGCTGGGCAATATAATAAAATGTGTGTGATGGATTCGACCTGTTTTGTGTCACAAAGGCAGTATCTTTCAGAGCATGAGATTTTCGAGAATCTACCTTGCAAAACTGCAGACGGTAAGACGTTAAATCTTGTGAGGGAAAGAGCTCTGTGTAGGTGGGGATCGTAAAGCTGGTGTAAATATGGAGTGTCCTGGCCAAACAAGGGTGGAATTCCCAACCCCAATGGGGAACAGGTTTTGTTGGCTGCACTGCAAAGGGTTTGGAATTAAATCTCTAGGATTCTGCACTTGATTGTCTGGAATGCTTCCAACGGTGGGAACATAAGCAGCGACTCGAGTGGTAGGCCACAGGTTCTGATTTTGCTCTCAATGCAAGCTAGCCATTTGGAGTGGTGGGATTAAAGAAGACAGGTCGGACATGAAATGTAGGCAGAGCCAGAATTTTATAGTGCTGAGCCATGCTTTGGTTTCCAGACAAAAACATTATACACTTAATAAGTGTTATGTACCACCAGCCTTATCCTGACCCAGAAGTGATATCCTTGATAAGGGATGTGGGATATTAGTGCCCTTGAGGCTCCAGCCTGAAGGACCCCACTGTGGGTTCCAATAGATCAGAATAAGTTGGTAAATCTTACTTTATCTGGGATACTACTCCATGAGGCAGCCAACCCAGAAGGAATGTAGAGTTAGGGACTCTGAGACACTTGACTGGTCATATCTCCAATGTCAGATGTCTGACCCTTGGAGAATGAACAATAATAAGTCTGAGCCAAGCCCAGACAAGGAAGTGTAGGTTTTAACTGCCTGCCTGAATGAACCTGATAGAATTCTTATGACACAGGATCACTATTGGAAAAGCTCTAGTACGTGTGGTGGGCAATTTTGCCTTTTGTGGAAGTGGCACCTGTAGCAAGGACTCTTTACAAATGGGGAATGTTATAGGAAATGGGGTAAGACTATAAAAAGAAAGACCATAAACCCTGCATTTGAATCAGAAACATGCTAGCAAACAATGGAGAGCTTGCAAAATAGGCTTGCAGCGGCTAACACCTGCAACTCTGCCCAGAGCAGTCTTCAAGAGCAGCTCCACAGCACAGTACTCTAGCTGAAAGGCTGCCAGAGCAAGAGCCTTTCCTTGATTACTTAACAAGTTTAATAGAGCAGTGGTTCCAAAACATTCCCACCCTGCTCCACAGACCAGTTTTGGTGGACCACTTCATGATTTTTCTGCCTGTTGTAGCAATTGTAGTATGTTGTGCTAGACGCTGTGTGGCTTTTAATTGTATTTTAAAAGACAGGCTATAGACCACACGAAGAAAGCTCATGGATCATTGGTGGTCCACGGACCCTTGTGTGGAAATTCCTGTCCTAGGGCTGATGCCCAGGAAATGACCAAGTCATGTGACGGGTCCACCATATATTACATGATATGGAGCCCACTTCTTTGTGACCCAGGAAGTTCAAAATATTAAGTGACAGTGAAAGTAGTTCCATTTACAGTTCCATATATATATATATATATATATATATATATATATATCTCAGTGTCAAGTAGGGTTCCAGGTGAGAGGAAACCTGCTGCCAGGATAAAATGCTAACTATTTGGAACTTAATTTGATATTTTATTTCAAGTGGTCTAAAAAAGCACACAGTTAACTAAAGGCCAAGTGATACTCCGGCAGAAGGAAATTAGAAGACTGTACAGGTAGAAAGAGGCCTTTTAGTCCTGCTAATATAAAGTGCTGTGAACCATACCATTCCAATTTTCAGCCTTCCAGTTCAGTTTTCATGTAGATCTTTTTTTTTTTGCAGTGGACTGGGTGAGAAGACGCAAAAGTCACCGTTATATACAGGCTTCTTTCCCATGGCAATAGACTTCAAAGGAAAAGGTTTACGGGTCTACTTACAGGTGGTTAGGATCGATTTAAGAGCGTGTGGAGGCACTGGGCCTTGACTGACCTCTCAGATTAATCATGCTGTTTCATTTCTGCAGCTCTGGAAATCTTTGATGCACCCCTCTCGCCTTCACAAATCACAGGCCCAGTTGACCAAGCAGCACATGGGAATTGACTGTCGGCAACCGGGTCTATAAAAATTCTTAATCACTGGGTGATTTCTTCATCTGACATGCACCGTATAACATATATGCACTCGGAACAGGCAACTGGGGTTAATCCAAAGGGGAAGTGACACTCAAGAGAGGTAAATCACAACTCGTTTGCCTGGTTTTAAATAGAGGCAGAAAATTATGATGCATCTCTGCTTTTCAGTTCATGAGGCTGGCAGACATTTTGAGAACCAGGAACCATAATATGTAATAAGAATCAACATGTGAGGTCTTATAGAGTACGAAAAGCACCGATGTCATGTTTTATTTACAGCAATGAGGGATAGAACCATGATTTTCTAACTGTTCTAGTGAGACACAGCAGAGGCGGATTTAGGGGAGCACAACTGGTTTGGTCACACTGGGTGCAGAGCCTTGAAGGGGGGGCACAACTATGAAGTAGAATGGAAGGCAAGAGGTGGGGGCAGGCCAAATTTTGGTGTTGCTGAAATTTGAGACCCCAAGGTGCACCACTGGACACAATAATAAACTTGTCGCACAATGCAAAATTGTTCACCTCTCAGACATGTCATGAAAAATAAAGTTCTTATTCAAATGAACAACCTTTACGTGTTAGAAAAAGGAAATGAAAGAATCAGAACTAGAGTTTGTGTACTTGCAAAAGTACATGCACCAGAAACTATTTTGGAAGTTATGAACCTTCTTTGACCGCTTGCTAATCGTTCTAATTTGAAAAGC
Source organism: Podarcis pityusensis (assembly GCF_964106645.2). NCBI lineage: Eukaryota > Metazoa > Chordata > Lepidosauria > Squamata > Lacertidae > Podarcis > Podarcis pityusensis. Next base: position 13,803,012 of record NC_138037.1, read on the forward strand.
AGCACATAATTCAGAAAAAGTGCCTACCTATAATTTTTTAAAATCAGCACCTTAGCCAGAAAGGAAGAAACACACAGCAGTGTGGTGTAGAAAATCAGTTGTAATGAGATACTGGGCTTTCATTTAATCCCCAATTCTCCTGCCAGACGATTACTTTAGAAGTGCATAATAACACAGCCAAATGATCACTCTCCAACAGGAATATAGCTGCACTCTAAACTGCTGGTGATGGTTGTACAGCTCTAATTGCGAAACCCCCATTCTCACTAATTTCACTTATGATAGCCAAACTTAAGAAAAACTTTCTGCTAGGATATTTGAAGACTAACATAAACCTGGAAGGAAGCTGAGCAGCACACAGCTTCCAAGGTTGTGGAGCAGCTAGCCGCTATGCATCTCAGGATCCATATACCTGGTCCTGTTAATACACTCAATTTATCAAGGATATTCAGGAACATATCATGCCAGAACTGATTTAGGAAGACCGTAGGCTGGTCCAAAAGACTGTCCTAGGAAGAGAGCAATCACAGGTCAAAGCACGCCAGTTTTTTCACCTCCATTAAAATTACACAAGAGTAACATGTGCAGTACTATCCCAAAACCCACACTAGGGCAATACTTTTATTAGACTACCAAAATATCAAAAGCTTTGCATGCAAGCTTTTGGGTTCTCAAAAACACTTAAGATCAGGCTAGTTTGTAAGCGGAGGAGGAGGAAACGGTTGACTGATGTTGAAACCACCTAGTCTGCATTTAATCACAGTCTTAAGGCTCTTCCAGATTTTAAAGATGCACCCAGGGCTACTGGGATGGATAAACATGCAGTGGTTGCACCACCATTTTTATAGCAAATTGGTAGCAGGAAGAATTAAAGAAACAACCAAGAAGAGAGCTTCCTTGCCTGATTGCTATTGGAGGCAATTGTTGCTTGTCACAGGTCACTGGAGGAGTACGCAACTCATAAGCCTGCTCTGTCTCCCAATTGCAAGGGCCTAGCACAGGGAAAGCCAATGTGACACTCTCCAGACATTGTGGACTACGATTCCTATCATCCCAGACCATTGGTCATGCTTGCAGGGGCTAACAGGAGTTTAGTCTGCAGTATTTTGAAGGCACCATTGGTTTTGCCTTAAGTCCCCCCACTCAGCAACGTCAATAATGTTCAGACCATGTCAAAAAACTGAAGACAAGAGTGGAGTAAAGCTGTTTGTTGTTCCAGGTCCATTTTGGCAATAATATTAATTTCCTGATGAAGGAGGCTTGAAGGAGCAAATAATTATGATTTCCTGTTACTACTAATTAGATTTCATTTGCTTTTACTATTTAGCCGCTCTAGGCACGTCTTGTCATTTATTTGGAATTATCTCACAGTACTCCCTTCATATGTATCAATAAATTATCATTCCTAATTAAGCTAGCATAGTTGTTGTTTTTTGTTTTAAATGAATGAATGTTTGAGACTCCAGGGGCTTTGTACTTGGGCTGGAAAAGTAATGTTTCCCCCTGCTTCTGATATTTGGCAGACAAATTGGGTGCAAGGTGACCATTGCATTTCAGTTTGCAATATATGCATCTAACGGGGGCAGTTGAAATTAAAATTCAAAGTTACCTTTCACTTTCAGCACTTGGATAATTATTGAAAAACTAATTATTACGATGCCAGAAAGGACATGCATTAGCTGCTGGCAAACAAGAGGACGCCCACAAAGCCTTGAAGTAGGAAAAGGAAGCAGAATTCCCAAAGCTATGTCTCACTGTGTATTATGAAGTCAAGGGCCCCTTCAGATTAGAGTACAGGAACATCAGAAACTGCCTTATACTAAGCGAGACCGTTGGTACCATCTACAGCAGTGGTTCTCAATTAGTTAATGTCAGGAACATGCCCCCCCCCCCAGAGCGCAGGAGATGAGTTAGAGATTGAACTAAATGAATGAGGGTCTGACTCTGCAGATGAGAACTGGCTGTCAGAATCGAGAAAGGGAAGTTTGACACCCACACACACCCACACACCCTTCAAGGAGAAGACTCTATTAGCTCTCAAGGAGAGGAAGAGTTGTAAAGCAGCCAGAGCGTTGCTAGGCAATCAGCTGATAAGCAGATGTCTGAGTCTGGGTTGAGTAGGAGTGATGGGGGGGGGGGGGAGGCCAGCCTCTCAGTCCCTGATCCAGGCGTCTGGATAAAATCAGAAGGCAACGGAAGGGCAAGAGGGGAAAGGCGGGAGTCTGGTGTCCTTCCTGCTGTGGGAGGGGCCAAATTTCAGACTGACCAACAAACATAAATGCGAGCAGGTGAGATGCCAGGCTCTGGATGTGTCTTTTTGTAAAATAAACGTACATAAAACTGCCGGAGAGTCATTACTTCTTATCGGGACTTGAGTGCCTGCCAGAGATCATTACAGCTAAGTACTGTCTTTTTCAAAAGCCAAGCCATGGACCCTCTACTTTTGAAAATCATGATATCTCTATGGTAGTTTTTATTATGTGAGTGGGTTTGCAAATCCCCTGGGGACCACCAATTGGGAACCACTGATCTATAGTAATACCCCTTTCAATACTGTCTACACTGACTGGCAAAGATATTCCCTATCCTCACCTGGCTATGCTGGGGGTTGAATCTGGGACCTTTAGCCTGTAAAAACATGTACTCTGCCACTGCCATGGGTGCAATCAGTCATTAGCCACTTGGAAGTTTCATATAATCTTTCCGCAAGGGGCAAGCAAGTGGTCATCTATTGAAGCCTTGGCCAACCTGCTGCCCTCCGGATGGTTTGGACTACAACTCCCATAAGCCCCAGTCAGCATGGTCAATGGTAGGAGATTATGGGAGCTGCAGTCCAAAATGTCTTCAGGGCACCAGGTTGAGGAAGGCTGATTTGGTATCCAGCTATGTCATAAATTTATGCCATGTCCCTGCAGCCCCAAAGTTCTGATCCGCTGTGGATTGATGTATGAATGAAAGAAGAAACAACAAAAACATTTCTCTCACACTGATGTTCACACTAATCGAGTGTTAATCCACCCCCTCACTTTATAAGACGTAAAGTTGCTGAGGTGTGTAAAACCATCCTGCTTCCAACACAATCATTCCATTAAATATTAATATACATAAAACTATGAGGAGGGCAAATGGTATTTTTGAAACTGTGAATTCAGGTATTTTTGGTTGTATATAAGGACACAAAAAGAACTATGCAGGGTTAGATTTAAGGATTTCATCTAGCTCAGCATCATTTTTCTAGCAGTGGCCTGTCAGATGGTTCAGGGAACTCATGCTGCTGCCATAGGGATAACATATCAATGAAAACTTTCAGAATAATGAAGACATCCATGAATCTGAGTACAACTGTGGCACACAGAAAGCTATTCTCCCAAATATTTTCTGCAGTGGCTCCCTGCTTGTGAAATGCTCTCCCCTGAGAGATTCTCTTGGCACCTTCATTGCATATCTTTAGGCGCTAGGCAAAAATGTTTCTCTAATCAGCCTTTTGCTGAATAAACAATCTATGGCCTTTAAAATGTGTTTGTGGGAGGGGGGATTATTGATTTGTTTTTGTTTGTGTTCTCATTTTGTAATTTTATGTTGTGAACCACCCTACGATCTTAGAATGAAGGTTGTATACAAATTTAATAAATAACAATAACTATGCTCCCAGAAATAGAACCATTTCCCTTTTAAGACATGATTAAAGCCCCATCACTTTAAAGAAGCAGATGGGGGTGTCTTTGTTTGGCTCTTTGGATTTGAGGATAAGGTAGCTGAGAAACTGGGGTTTCTGCATTTATTACATTTAACCAAATATTAACTAGGAATGCAGGGTAATAGCAAATTTCTCCTTTTTTTGGCAATTTCCAAGAAGCATGGCTCACTTATGCTTCTTCTTTAGATGTTTCAAGAAAATATTTCAAGATCTTAGACAGGGTGCAGTCTATACAGCAGTACCTCGGGTTAAGTACTTAATTCGTTCTGGAGGTCCGTACTTAACCTGAAACTGTTCTTAACCTGAAGCACCACTTTAGCTAATGGGGCCTCCTACTGCTGCCGCGCCGCTGGAGCACGATTTCTGTTCTCAACCTGAAGCAAAGTTCTTAACCTGAAGCACTATTTCTGGGTTAGCGGAGCCTGTAACCTGAAGCGTGTGTAACCTGAAGCGTATGAACCCGAGGTACCACTGTAAATGTAAAATTTAGGTAAATTGCTAGATGGAAGAGAAGAATATGTCTTTTAAGTCAAAAAAATATGTACTGGATGTAGGAACGGAAAAACATCTTTTTTGCAGGGATGTGCTTGCCATCTGTTAAGTTGTGGGTGAACATATCAGTAGTATCAGAGTAACATGTGCAGTAGGGATGCGGGTGGCGCTGTGGGTTAAACCACAGAGCCTATGACTTGCCGATCAGAAGGTCGGTGGTTTGAATCCCCGCGATGGGGTGAGCTCCCATTTGATTCTTCAAACAGCTCTTCTTTATTCAGAGGCCACAACAGAACTGAACTGAAGGGCTCAGTCAGCCTGCTTATATAGAGCTCCAGTACGTTACTGTAGCAACTTTCTAAAACTATCCAATCACTGAACGTCACTTTCGATCCTTCATTTGCATAACTATCTACAGTATCCATCCAATCACTGAATGTCACTTTCGATCCTTCATTTGCATAACTATCTACAGTATCCATCCAATCACTGAATGTCACTTTCGATCCTTCATTTGCATAACTATCAACAGTATCCCCTTGCTGGCCCAGGGTGAGAACTTCAGTACATAACACCATCATAGTATCATCTGCAAGAACCAGAATTAGGCCCTTCTGTTTGAAAAGCACAACATAATGAAAAGCAGAATCTTCTGTACTTACATTCACACTCCTCATTTCCTTTATCTTTTTTGCCCCTGTCCTCTCATTTTGCAGCTTGCCTTTGCACGCAGCCCCAAACAAGATGGAAGCAAAAGACTCAAGCACATTTGTACAGAGCCTTTCGCACAAACAGCAATTGTGGAGGGGGCGGGGAGGAAGGCCTCTCTCTTTGATACTGCCTTGTGGAGTCTGTCTGTTGCTTTTGCTTATTGAATGAATTGTCAGCTGGAAAAATCAATGAATGGACCTTTTCCGTAAGGAGCACAAGCTGCCAAGTAAATATTTGTACTGCTGCAAAGAAAAATTACCCGCAGCGCCAGTAACATGCAGAAGTTTCTTCTGTTGGCAGAATGGAGTCCTAACCACTGTTCCTCTTCCACAAGACTCTCTTTAATTTGTGATTCGCATCTTCAAAAACATTTGTTTATCTATCTAAACTCTTTCTCCTTCTCATGCACATGGTGGGATACGATATTCTGTGAGTCTAATTGGCCCTCTGATAAGGGCCAGTTAGGGAGTATTTCTTAAAATATTACATTGGAGGCCAGGAACTTTAATAGCTATATGATAAAAGCATATTAGAAATCTATTTAAAACTTCTGCCTCATTTTCTCTACCCTTTCCTTTAATTTATCAAGGCTGTGATCCTATACACAGTTACTTGGGAGTAAGCTACATTGAACTTATTGGGACTGACTTCTGCATAGGAAAGTACACGATTGCATTGTATCTCTACAGCAGGGGTCAGCAAACTTTTTGAGCAGGGGGCCAGTCCACTGTCTATTAGACCTTGTGGGGGGCCGGATTATATTTCGAAGGGGAAAAAATGAACGAATTCCTATGCCCCACAAATAACCCAGAGATGTATTTTAAATAAAAGGACACATTCTACTCATGTAAAAACACGCTGATTCCTGGACCGTCCACGGGCCGAATTTAGAAGGCGATTGGACTGCATCTGGCCCCTGGGCCTTAGTTTACCTACCCATGCTCTACAGCAATGAATACCATACTTCATTCAGCACAGCTGAAAGCAATGTTAAAATTCTGATTGAAACATATATGGAAGGTTGAGACTGAATGAATGGCTCTAGAATCTCTTGTTCAGAATTGCTAGCCCCTTAGCTGAATACATTAACTTGTCTGATTGTGGCATTTAGAGGACAGAAGAGCAAGAAAATGTATGAGGATATGTATCCTGTAATACAAGTTCTACTCTTGCCTTTTAGGGTATAATGATTAAAATTAAGCACTTTTAAAGCAAACTGATTTTAAGAGAAGGAATTAAAGCCTTTTCGTATATTTCCCATTGATTTAGATGGCGCTTAAAAGCATGCTGCACCCATTTACGTGGAAGTCTCACTGAACTTAATGCAAATTATTTGAGTAGACATGCATATGACTGTGCTGTTAATCAGTTTGCTCAGCAAAACCTTGATTAATCAGTGGACATCAATTTTAATTTAAAAAACTTACAAGTTATAGGGGCATTATGATATTTTTTGTAGTGCATTACTGTAGCAAGGAATTAACGTATTAAAGGTGCTGTTTTTGGTTTTTTAAACTGTAAGTTATCTTGTAATCCTTCAATACTGAAAAAATGCACAAATTTGTAAACTATCATAATCTCAATATGTGTTTTAATTTAACTATTGATTAATTGACTAATTAATTGCCCAATTTATTAAACAGCAGGTTCATAAAAATTCTTTAATTGGTTAACAGCTCTATTGAAAGTGCTTAACTTTGGGTATAGTAAAGGTAAAGGCAAAGGTACCCCTGCCGTCATGTCCGACTCTAGGGTTGCGTGCTCATCTCGCTCTAGAGGCTGTGAGCCGGCGCCGTCCGAAGACACTTCTGGGTCATGTGGCCAGCGTGATGAAGCTGCAGCTGGTGAGCCAGCACCAGCGCAGCACACGGAAACGCTGTTTACCTTCCCGCTATAAAGCAGTACCTATTTATCTACTTGCACTTAAGAGTGCTTTCAAACTGCTAGGTAGGCAGGAGCTGGGACCGAATGACAGGAGCTCACCCCACTGCGGGGATTCGAACCGCCGACCATACGATCAGCAAGTCCTAGGCACTGAGGTTTTACCCACAGCGCCACCCGCGTCCCTAACTTTGGGTATATTGTACCCAATAATAACCATGGCAGAGTAAGAAATATTTATTATTATTTATTTGTTACATTTATATACCTGTGTGACGTTAACATATGAGAGTGCTGGAGGTGAAATAGTTAAACAGGCTACCCAATCAGAACCCAAGGGGGTGGAGTCAGAGGGACTATAAAACCAGCTCTGGGAGGGACAAGAGGAGAGTTCGTTGGGAGTTGGGTGGTTGGTTGGAGTGGGAGTGAATTGGGATAGAGTCTGTGGGTAGTTTGAGTTAGTGTAGCAAAATAAGCTGAGTCAGGAACAGTTAGGGGCTAGGAAGACAAGTAAATATCTGAGAGGTGGTTTAGTAAGTGAGAGCAGGTAGCAGAAGTTATAGGTCTGGATAGGCACCCCATAAACGTAATTGACCGGTACCGTTTATGAAACCACACGCTTAAACTGCAATAAATAAACAGAAGTTTATGTTCCAATTTAACCCTGACTGGACTCAGTATTGTACCAGGTAGGGCCTGGGTGGTGGCAGCGAGAAATAAAGTGGTGGCACAGGGATCAATAGATGGTGAAACGTCCAGGGACCCTGTGTGATCGCCACAATCACCTTTATCTCCCAAGGATCTCAAGGTGATGTATGTGGTTCTCCTCCCTATTTCACCCTCAGAACAACCCTGTGAGGCAGGTTAGGCTAAGAGATAGTGACTGGCCCAAGATCACCCACTGACTTTCATGGCTGAGTGGGGATTCGAACCCTCGTCTCCCAGGGCATAACCCAACACTCTAACCATTATGCCACACTGACTCTCATTCATATATATTATATATATATATATATATATATATATATATATATATATATACACACACACACACACACACACACACACACACAATATAGAATGGCACCTTCAAATACCCTGCCCTGTAATCAGAAATAAATAAGTAATCAGTGTAAAATGTGACAGGAATTCATTACGGAGCAGATATATTTTTTAAACAATTTTTAAAAAGACAATAGGAAAGAACCAAGTTCTTTTAATCTTGTGCTCTCCCTGGTAGCAATCAGCTTGAGGTACATTTCAGTTTGTTCACTTGTCATCTACATTAAGAGACCGTCGGTAAGCTTTTCTTTTAAAGTAAATACTGAATGACACATTTATAATTAGACCTGCCTGACCATTCCTTTTTAGGTCTGAAGGATATGAAATGTGGACATGACAGGCACTCCCTTGACTCCTGATCAGTGTGCTAAGAAGCTTAGACTTTCACCATTGATTAGTGAATAGTGGCACAACTGACACAACATATAGCATAAGAACCATTGTTCAGATACTGCAATGTCAATTATTGATTGCATGCAGCAATGGATAGGAACGGGAAGAAATCATTCAAGCTAAGCCTGAGCTTTCTATTGCAATTCCCACATCATCCCTGACCATCAGCCACGTGGGCTGGAGCACACCATCTGCAGAGCCATAGGTTTATTTTCCACTTTAAACCATCATATCTTGCTCTTTGTCACTAAATCTAGAGTTATTTAGCAGTTTAGGTGTAGCACGGTTAGAGGTAAGGTGGGGTAGAGGCTGAGTTTGCCCAGACTTGGCCTTCTCCCATTGTCTCTAACTGTCTACCAAGTACAGTGGTATCTCAGGTTAAGTACTTAATTCGTTCTGGAGGTCTGTTCTTAACCTGAAACTGTTCTTAACCTGAAGCATCACTTTAGCTAATGGGGCCTGCTGCTGCTGCCGTGCCGCCGGAGCACGATTTCTGTTCTCATCCTGAAGCAAAGTTCTTAACCCGAGATACTATTTCTGGGTTAGCGGAGTCTGTAACCTGAAGCGCCTGTAACTTGAGGTACCACTGTACTCTTTACAACTTCCTCTGTGATTCCTTATCCATACTGTGCTATTTCTGCTGCAATTGTAAACATGTCAAGGCTGCTGTTGGGTTAACAGGAGAGGAGCAGTATCCGGATCAACTGCAAAGCAGGTAAAACTTTTGTTGCCACCTTCCTGCTTTCCTTTCCTACTGTTCTCCCCTGAAGGGAGAGGAGAGACACTGGACCATTCCTGAAGGACACTGGACCCACCCACCACTGATTTGTAACAGCTGGCTTTGACACTAGAGTTCTGGGTGTGGAGGGGAAGTTAAATGGGGTGGGGAAAGATTGGTTGTTTGATGTGAATCAGTTTTGAACTACTGGGAGGTTGAGGTTTCGTTTATTTGCTAATTAGTTGATCAGAGTATTGCTTTGTTTATTATTTGAGTGTTGTTATTGTTGTTCGCTATTATTTGTATGGCTGGTATTTTTGTCTCTGCTTTTCCATGGATGTTCTGCTATATGTAGTGCTCTTTTTTCTTTTAATAGAAAGGGCGCTGGTAGTCACCATATAATTGCTACAGTAAGCGCCACACTTTTAACATTTGAAGGGGGGGGGAAAGGTGCCCTTACTGTGTACCATTGAGTACCCCCAGAACAAAATGCACTGGATATATACATATTAATGTATTATATGATCTCCTCCTCTCCCCATGTATTATATATTTTTCTTTGCTGCAAGTCACTTAGAGACTTTCAGGTGACAAGTGACTTATAAGTTTAAATAATAATAATACTGATGATGATGATGATTATAAGCTCTCTAGATTTTGTTGGACTCCAGTTCCCATCAGCCCCAGTCAGCATGGCCAACGTCAGGGATGATGGGAATTGCAGCCCCCCTAGTGAACAAGAACTACAGACAGAGCTTGGAGCCGACACTCCTTTATTTGCCGTCAGCCTTCTCATTCTTTTCTGCTGGCATATCTTTTGCTTAGCCTCTGTACGATTCTCATTACTGTGGAGAAAAATTAAATGATTCAGTCAGATTTCTAATCTATTTCCACTCCTCTTTCCTCCATCTCCTCCTTTCCCCCGGAAAACTGAAGTAGCAACTTCTCATTACGTATCAATTTACACCTCAAAAATCAGAAACAGATCGATGCAGGTCTTCTGCATCTTGCAAGTTATAACACATCTTCCTTTCGTCACTCTCAGGAAAAGTGGAGGACGTTATGCAGAGCATGTGGTCTGCTTTCACAAATAATTTCTATGGAAAACAGCAGTCAGGCAGTAATACAAGCCCAAGGTGACCTCATTACTGAAATTTGTTCCAGTTGTCATTAGACATATCACACTGTGTCAGTCAAATCAGGAAAGAAATAAGAGATACTGACACGTAGCAGCAGTGATTAGAGACGAAAAATACAGTTACATTCTAAGAAACCTCTTGGTGGAAGAGCAAAATGTCTGGAGTTTATATTCAACCACCCTAGGATCTTCGTTGCTCTACCCTTTTCCCAATTCCCTGCCAATAGCTTATTGGTTTTTCTCTCTCATAAAGGAAAGCGCTTTTTCCTAAGGTGCCAAGGGGAAACAATCATCACATCTGGGATAGCACCTCTTTGCTACAGGCAAGGTCAAGTTGCTAGGATACCAAAGGGACAGTCCAGCTTCCTAGACTTGGAACTCGTAGCTGAGCTCACCAAAAGAAATAAAAAGTCATTTGTGTTCCCGTGTATTCCCATGCTCTTTGTTTTTCCCATAATGCTTGAGGACGAATAATTCTTCATGTGAAAGAGAAGAAATAGAACGTTTCCTACAACCCTTTCCTCTCTTCCTTTCAGAGGCACACACAAATAAAACTGTTTCCATTTGCTACCCATTAAAAGAGGCGGGAGGCAGCTGCCATAACATTTTAGCAGTTGCAAAATGGAACCCAAAGCATCCCTGCTTCACTGAAGGCTCTCTAGGTGGCCCTGGGCAAATCGCCATCTCTTAGTCTAGCATCTTATTTGTTTGAAAATAATACAGTTCCATGCACTGCCCTAAGGAAGAACAGGAAAATAAGTTTAGGGTGGATGCAAACCATTTTAGCCAAGGACTTGTTGCTGTTGTTTAGTCCTTTAGTTGTGTCCTACTCTTCGTGACCCCATGGACCAGAGCACTCCAGCCCCTTCTGCTTCCACTGCCTACCACAGTTTGGTCAAACTCATGCTGATAGCTTCGAGAACACTATCCAGCCATCTCGTCCTCTGTCGTCCCCTTCTACTTGTGGCCTCCATCTTTCCCAACATCAGGGTCTTTTCCAGGGAGTCTTCTCTTGTCATGAGGTGGCCAAAGTACTGGAGCCTCAGCTTCACGATCTGTCCTTCCAGTGAGCACTCAGGGCTGATTTCCTTAAGAATGGAGAGCCAAGGACTAGGTTCCATTAAAAAGCTAATGTGCAGATGTAGCCAGGAAAGGATCAACTAGTTAACAAGGAAGGGCAAAGCGGTTGAGTCTTATTGCAGAAAGCACATTTGTTCCCAGGTTAGCTGACTTTTTCTTGCCACCTCATTTGGCTGCAAATGCTAAAATCTGTCAAGGGGTACCATCCTAGGTGCAATGTCTACTTCTGCCTCTCAACACAGAGAAAAGGAATTTACAACATGCGAAGGATCTTGGCAGCTCGCAAGTTAATTGACCATGTAATACAATTGCAACCAACCAGATGTATTTTTTTAAAATTTCTTTTGGCTTCACCAACCACATTTGGATGAATCCTCAAAAAAGAATCCATGGCAAAAATAAGTATTAATTTAAATAGACTTTAGCTCGAAGCAACTTAGTGTATGTTCAGAATTAAAAATGCACAGAAGTGATCGAATCAGTGTGAAATTTTTATTAAGTTTGGAGTTATGTGGCTGAAAGGCTGACCTCACTCTTTGAAAGATAAGCTGATGCTCCACGTAACATATCTACTGTTGGACTACACTATTTCAGACTCTGTTTTGAGTGATGCCTTTGAACGGTCTGGTGGAGTCTGGTGGTGGTATGTGAATCACTGGTGAATTTCTGTTGGGTCTAAGGAAGCTCCCTGCATAGGAACTAATCTGCTAATAAGTTGTCTTCCCTGGCTGTCTACAAGGTAAAACCTTGGACATCAATGGTATTGCTGTAAATTAAGTTGTTTTTGCAGGAGGAATTCCTTTCAGTGATTTCTGTGGATTAACATTCTGGCTGCAGCCCTATACAGTGGTACCTCAGGTTACATATGCTTCAGGTTACATACGCTTCAGGTTACAGACTCCGTTAACCCAGAAATAGTGCTTCAGGTTAAGAACTTTGCTTCAGGATGAGAACAGAAATCAGGCTCCGGCGGCGCGACAGCAGCAGGAGGCTCCATTAGCTAAAGTGGTGCTTCAGGTTAAGAACAGTTTCAGGTTAAGTACGGACCTCCAGAACGAATTAAGTACTTAACCCGAGGTACCACTGTACACACTTCCCTGAGAGTAAATCTCACTAAACTCTGACCATAGGAGCCAACTCCTAGGGGACATGGGGGCTTTGGGGCCCACAATAAAATATTTGAGGGGACTGGGCCCCCACAAAGTTGATGGGCATTCCCATTCAAATGGTGTGTGCACTCTGTGTCATGTGACTGATTATGCGGTGTGGGACTTACCTGGGCCCCCACAATATTTTATTCAAGTTGGCACCCCTGACTCTGAAATGTTCTAGACATGCAGAGAATTGTACTGATTCAACCATTAAAAGTTCTCACTCTCATGGTACCATATTTAAGCACGACATCTTTAAGATTCAAATGTGAGGTGATATCACAAATAACTAACAATTTTTAGATTGGGGAAAAAAGCATGAATCAAACAACGGAGAAGAATAAAAAGTTCACTTGATGCAAACAAGTAGCAAACTCAACTCCTGCTTCCTGAAAGTTTGTTTAATATTAGCTAGGTCTTGCTGCTGCAACCCAGGCCTTTGGGAGTATATGCAAACCAGAACATTTGCATTTGGCCTTGAGCAATGTGCCTTCTGCACGACGGTGCTCTCCCCATAGTTTTGAACATGCTGAAAGTCTTCACTAATGAACCTTCCAAGAGAACTTGAAAGTAGGACTGATAACAAATGAATGAAAAATTGTTATAGGTATTAGAAATAACAATGACATGAACAACTTGTGAAAGCCTGAGGAAATCCTAAATCTGTTACGCACTGTGGGAGTTATTCAGGAAGTGGAGCCTCAGGAGATTCCACTTTGATTAGTGCTAAAACTGGTACACTAAATAAGGTATATCAACAGCCATCCTTAGAACAAGGAACGAGGATTGGAAGGGTAGCGTTCATGGCAGACTACGACTATGCTCCCTGCTCTACACCCTATTGGTTTTACTTATATCCTATGAGAGGGAAGAATCAGTTATACTAACTCTCTTTCAAAATGCTGAGCTTGAGATATTATTTGTCAAATGAGGAAGACAGAATTCTCAAAACAATCCTTATTATTTAGTCTTGTCCCTCCTCCTGTGCACCAGATGTACTGTCCATTTTAAAAAAAAAAAAAGTTATGTGCTTCTATGTAGAAGCATGTTGATCTTTCTTCTTAAAAGGCAACCATTATAAAAAGTATAAAAACTGGCCTGGACAGGTGTCAGAGACGTGAGGTGTCAATTTAATCAGCCTATAGGCTTAGCCAGTAAGTGCACTCACAGTTAGCTTTTATTGTTCAACCTAAGCCACTGAAAAACTGCAGAATCATTTTATTTCAGGACTTTACCCAGAGCAGAAAGACATATATGGTTATTAATGCCAGCAGGAACTTTCAAAACACCCTCACTCCTTTAAAACATTATTGTCATGTTCTCTGACCTCAATTCCTTCTCAAGCTCAGAGGAAGCGATGGACAGGGAGGAGACACTGCTCACGTATCTGTCATTCCCCACTCCACGAGCTTCCAGGTCAGAATATATGGCTTTGCCAAACCCATCAGACTTGGAAGACAAACCTTCAATGAAGTAAACCTCATTGCTGTCTTGCAGCTAGTGGTTACAGAATATGCAATAGTCCTTTTAGAACACAGACTGATCCCCTGAGGGAGGGGGGCAATAGCAAGACTAGCCCTTCTAGCGCTCATAAACTCTCACATAGCCTTTGCACTCTGCTGACACTACAGTTCTCCTTGTGTGAGTGAAAATGCTCTACTACAGGCATAGGCAAACTTGGCCCTCCAGATGTTTTGGGACTACAACTCCCATCACCCCTAGCTAACAGGTCAGGGATGATGGGAATTGTAGTCTCAAAACATCTGGAGGGCTGAGTTTGCCTATGCCTACTCTACTACATACATCTTCTACAGGGCTCTGTCCATGGTCCTGTCATGAACCTGCCTTGTTTGGTGGAACTCTCCCCTAACACTACTTCCGCTGAAGTACACTCTCCCTGAGCATCAAACAGCGATACCTTCATTATATGGCACACACCCTTGGGACTTCTCACTAGCTGTATGCTGGCAGAGATCAAACTACTGGTGGCATGTGAATCTGAAGAATTTTATGTAATCCTGTCTCAACAGAACTTTAATGTTAAACACTGTCATTGCATCATGTTGTTTCAAGGTTGCTCGAGGGGCTGTCAGATTTTTCAAATGGTATCTCATTAATTTCCCCCATTACTAAGAACATAAAATGCGAAAATCATAACAACTAACAGGAGAGTTGGACTGTAAAGCACAAATTTATCAGTAGAATGAGCTAAAACATAGGATTACAGTATCTTTTCATAAAATTTCAATCTATATAGCATGAATATCAGACGAAAGGAGAATGTCAAGTAGAGGAATTGCATTCCAAGTAAACAACTGACAGGTTGGTGAAGCCTATAAGTCAGATGTATCTGATGGAGCATTTTTTCCATCAACACCAGGTTCTAAATCCATATTGTTGAAGTAAACTGACCAGTGTTTTTCCTTTGCCTTGCAAAAATAATGATAACTATAAAGTCTTTATGAAGCAAAGTTTTGAATGCATTTAGAAACAGGCTAACTATAACTCAGGGATAAGAGTTTGGAAGAATAAGTATTGACTGTGTGTGTGTGTGTGTGTGTGTGTGTGTGTGTGTGTATCCAATTCCAGAAAGTGGAAATCATTTCACACAATCACTCGGAAGCTGACAGATTTGGAATGACAGATCTGCAACCCATTTAGTCAGATGTGAATGTTGTGGAAACAGCTGGTGATACAGCAGCCGTGTTGAAGGTAAGTTGGTGTCCATTTATAGAATCATAGAACTATAGAGTTAGAAGGGATTCTAAGGGTCATCTAGAACAAACCCCTGCAATGCAGGAATCTCAACTAAATGATGCATGACAGATGACCATCAACCTCTGCTTAAAAACCAAGGAAGGAGAGTCCACCACCTCTCACGGGAGTCTGCCACTGCTGAACAGCTCTTACTGTCAGAAGGTTCTTCCTGATGTTTAGTCACAATCTCCTTTCTTATATAATAATAATAATAATTTATTATTTATACCCCGCCCATCTGGCTGGGCTTCCCCAGCCACTCTGGGTGGCTTCCAAAAAAATATTAAAATACTGTAATACATCAAACATCTTGAATCTACTGGTTTGGGTCCGAGCCTCCAGGGCAGGAGAAAAAAAGCTTGCTCCATCCTCCATGTGACATCCCTTTAGCTATTTGAAGATATCTATCGTAACTCCTCTCCTCAAATCTCCCCAAATATCCAGGAATGCCAAGGGAACAATATTAGATGCGTGCAATACAGTCCATGACCTTGAAATGCTCTACATAAGGTTTATTAATGTTCTTTATAAGAAATATTAATAAAACATTCAAAAACAGTAAATGAACATTTCATAATTTCACATTGTTATACTTAGCATAGCATTTCTGACCTCATGTCGTGGCGATCAACTACACAATCAATTCAAAATGCATGGATCAAAGCTCATTTAGGTTTGGTGACAAGCTGACCACACTTGTTCAATTTCAAGCTCACTGTGTGGGTTATGAATTGTACTAATGGTTTATAAAGTTCAAATATATAATAGGAATTATTTTAATGAACATGTATAAAGCTGTTTAGCTAAAGGAGCTAACGAAGTACTGCCAATGACAACGACATTTCTCCTTAGAGGAGTTATTCCCAAAGTAATTTATCTCGCTGAAGAATTGATGCTTTTGAATTATGGTCTGGAGGAGACTCTTGAGAGTCCCATGGACTGCAAGAAGATCAAACGTATCCATTCCGAAGGAAACCAGCCCTTCAGAAATCCAGCTCACTGGAAGGACAGATCCTGAAGCTGAGGCTCCAATACTTTGGCCACCTCATGAGAAGAGAAGACTCCCTGGAAAAGACCCTGATGTTGGGAAAGATGGAGGGCACAAGGAGAAGGGGACGGCGGAGGACGAGATGGTTGGACAGTGTTCTCGAAGCTACAAACATGAGTCTGACCAAACTGCGAGAGGCAGTGGAAGACAGGAGTGCCTGGCGTGCTCTGGTCCATGGGGTCACGAAGAGTCGGACACGACTAAACGACTAAACAACAACAACAATTTATCTCCTTCTCTAGTCTCAAGTTCCTCCAAGTTTCCTCTTTTGGGGACACAGGGGTAATGCATGACTTAAACTCTGGCTCTCTACCAGACAATGAGTTGTTGGAAAAAAACACAAACAAGCAAGTGAAGTGAGAAAACTACCCAATATTCCTCTTATGAAAGTAATACATTTAGCCATGTCCAGACCTATGTAACCCTCATGGATTCTTTATCACAATATTGCTGTATCTAAAAAGCATTCTGAGAGCATGGTAGAAAATTGTGAACAGATTTGATTTCAAAATGCTACAATGTACCAGCTCGTGAGCAGTTTAATAACTTCAAATTCACAGGGGAAATTCACCCACCTGAATATGCCTCTGCCCGCTGCTAAAACTTTTCAGAACATATTTCTAACAGATCTTACAAAAGAGAAAGGTCATATGGGACCATACCTAGACACATGCGCCCTAAACAAGGAAGTCTGACAACCCAGGAAAAGGTGTGTGCTCTCTCTATCTCTCTTATCTACGGTCCTTTCAAGAGTCTCTAAAATCTATGGAAAAAATGAAATGCCAAAGTACTTAACACTTGCAGATGATTCGAATTCCAATGATCTAACCAAAACAAAACAGGAAAGTGCTCCCAACAGTGTCTGGTACACTTTAGATAAATTACATCCTGTCTTTCCACATTTTTACATTAGTTTGTTTGCTTTTCTTCCAGATCAGGAGTTTATCATGGTTTCAGTCCCTTCATGTTCCCTTTTATGTATTAAAAGAGGGAAAGGTATTCTGTTTTATTTCCTGTTGTTAACTGTTGAGTGTGATCCTGAGGATTGTTAAGCAGCTCGTAGGTTTCTCCATAGGGATGACGTTTTAGCAGCAGCTAAGGAATATGGAAGTGCTTCTATGTAATAATCCCAGAACTATGCATGTATTTTGTTTAATTGGACTGTTTCATTTTTAGCTGTAATTTATTTATATTCTGTCATTGATCTGAAAATCTCAGACGGATTAACCATAAAATAGCCCTATAACACAGAATAAAAACAGAAAAACGCATAGACTCTATATAACAAACATTTTCAACAGGGTATTAGTGATGCCTCAATTATGGGTTCCAAAGCTTGGGTAAACAGCCATGTTTAAAGACTATGGGGCCACACAGCGCTTCTAATGGGAAGTTTCTAATGTTTCCTGAGTGGCTGGTAGTTATTCAATAGCTGTGGATCTAAGGAGGGCTTGTTTGTGGCTGCACCTGTGCCTCTTTAAAACATGTCATGTGTTTGGCTAAGTCCAGTTATTCAAAATATATTTTTCCAATAGTAGATTTCAATTGCCCAGTCAGCACTCAAAATAATTCTGTTAGGTGGCTACTTAAGGAAGAAGCAAAACAGGGGTTTGTTTGTTTGTTTGTTTGTTTGTTTGTTTGTTTGTTTGCTATAAAGCTTTTTAATAAGAGTATATATAATACAAAATTAATATGGATGCTTAATTAATTACTCCAATACAGAAAATACGTCCTATATCATCATAATTCTTTTGCATCAGTTCAATCAAAATAGAAATATATAAAAGTATAAATATTAAATACTGAAGTTATAGGAGGCTCTTATAATTTATAACAAGAAAAAGCCCACCTCTTCTGCTATTTCTCTTTTTAAATATATTATAATAATTATCATCATCAACAACAGTACTATTTATTTTATTTTTACTAATATCTATTAAACTTCTTTTCCACCTTTCATCATAAGGTCCCAGGGAGCGTTACAGCAATTTAAAAATCAAATATTAAAAACAGTTAAAACCGATTGCAGTGACGAGAATAATATGGGTCCTAAAATATATATCTTGTTACCAGGGTTCATTTGTCTAGTACATCAATGTAATTATATTTATTTCACAACACAGTAGTTTATTACATTTAGCTGTTACTATAACTTCCTAATCATGTTTAGTTTGCTGGGGGGGGGGTGAGTGTTCTTTCATGCCTTAGCAGACATGCTTTGTGCTATTGTTAAAATGTGTAATATCTGCACCTGGTATAAATATGGCAATTGCATCTGAAATGGATGGTCGCAGTGCCTCCGAAGCGGAATGCTTACATTGGGGCTGTACCATATACCTTATTTTTGCTCTATAGGACACACTTTTCCCCCTCCAAAAATTAAGGGGAAATGTGTGTGCGTCCTATGGAGCAAATGCAGGCTCCTTGGCTTCAGCGATAGCAATGCGAAACCTCCGAAGCGCAGAGGGAGCGCTCCCTCCGTGCTCCGGAGGCTTCGCGTTGCTTTCGCTGAATCCTGGAGAGCGAGCGGAGTTGGTGCACACTGACCCCTCTCGCTCTCCAGGCTTCAGGGATAGCCGCCTGAAGCCTTTGGAGCGGAGCACGAGTTCCCACTGCGCTCTGGAGGCTTCGGGTTCCTTTTGCTGAAGCCGGGAGAGCAAGACTCTCCCAGCTTCAGCAGAGAGGGAGAGCTGCGCAGTGCCCCTTCAGCTAAGCGGGAGGAGAAATGGAAGGGGCTCCGTTTCTCCTGCCGCTTCACTGAAGGGGCGCTGAGCAGAGAGGGGGAGATTTTTTCCCCCCTTGTTCTCCCCCTCTAAAACAAGGTGCTTCCTATGGTCGGGTGCGTGCTATAGAGCAAAAAATACAGTAATCAAGTAGACTCAATTGGGTGATGCAATTCACTCACCCAAGTTTGGGGAACACTGCTTCAACTCTGAGCAGACAAGTACACTACTTGCACAGTTGACCTTTGCTAACGTACTCCAGGGTATACTTAATTGCCAACTCCCCGTTTTCTTTCTGTCTCTGTCTCGCAGCAAGGTGAACCTGTATCAAGGCAAACCTTTTACTCTGAAACAGTTGCTTCTAAACTGCTTACTAGGGGGATCCCATCAAAGTCATTGCTCATTTTTACACAGCCAGCCTCTTGTCCCATTTCTGGATGATGATTCCAGGTGGTGCGTAGTCATCAACTAGAACAGGCACAGGCAAACTCGGCCCTCCAGATGTTTTGGGACTACAACTCCTATCATCCCTGACCACTGGTCCTGTTAGCTAGGGATGATGGGAGCTGTAGTCCCAAAACATCTGGAGGGCTGAGTTTGCCTATGCCTGAACTAGAACTAAAGAAGTAAAGATCTGATTGAAAGGTTTTGGGGGCAGTGGGGAAGGAATGAGTTTGGTTTTTAATTTGAGGATATGGATGAATTATACCTGTTACCATGCAGATATTCTATCATGCAGAAGGAGTTCTCCCCCACTCCTATACTCCAATATTTCCCTTCCCACCAGATGTCAAAGAGAACAACAACTACCAAACTTTTAGAAGACATCTGAAGGCAGCCCTGTTTAGGGAAGCTTTTAATGTTTGATGTATTACAGTATTTTAATATTTTTTTGGAAGCCGCCCAGAGTGGGAAGCTCAGCCAGATGGGCGGGGTATAAATAATAAATTATTAAATTATTATTATTATTATTATTATTATTATTATTATTATTATTCTATCAGCAAATTGCAGAGGCAGGCATATACGTTGAGCTGGTGTGGTGCAGCCTTTGAGTGCAACAGTTGTTTTATTCTTACACATCTTTGCCTCTTTCCCCTACACAACCTCAGCTCCCCCTCCCCTCAATTCCTAATAGATCAAACTTCCATGATATTAGAAAACTAATCCTATATTAAGAAAAAAATGAGTGAATATATATATATATATATATATATATATATATATATATATATATATCCTTGCTCAAGAATATATATCCTTGCATTGTGCAAGGCAGCAAGAAATTCTATAGTCTATAGTCTTGCAGCACGGAAGTGAATAACTAGTGCCTCTGCTCATATAGACATGTTGCTTGTCAGGCAGCATCAGAAGGGAAGAGAGAGCAAGGAGGCAGAAGTCCCTCGCTTAATTGCTCAGCTGCAATATTGCTGGCATGTTGGCTCTCAGGGTGATCACAGTGACTCTTTGGCAGTCTGCTGTGACATATTTTGCTAGTTCGTAGTGGGAGGAAAATGCTCACATCTATTCAAGACACCACTTTGATTACATTACAGTTACGAGATACTCTCATCTTGCTGCCATTACTTGGTTGTGTTCCAGTTGTTAACAACCTGCAGATGCTTGGATAGATGCTTGTCCCTTGCAGCTGACAATGACTAGTGGTGGGAAGAGCAGCTTCCTGGGTCAGGAAGGTAGTAAACACTATGTTGAGGGTAGGCATGGTCCCAGCTGCCTTAGAGGCAATGATTAGACCACTCTTGAAGAACCCAGGGGATTTTTTCGACTATTAGCCTGTTGCGAATCTTTCCTTTCTAGGCTAGATGCTTGAGTGGGTGGTGGCAGTTAAATTCCAAGCATGCCTAGAGATCAATGATTTACTAGATCCATTTCCATATGGCTTCCATCCTGGGTTCCGCACAGAAATTGCCCCAATCACCATAGATTTATATAAAAAACACACAACAAATGTGAGTTTATGTAGGATAAGAAAAGTGAGGCATGAAGATGATCAAACTATGGCCGTAATCTGCACAGAGATTTTATTAGAGAAGATAAAAAGTGAAAGAAATGCTCATCACACAAAGACCAGTTTCAAGGCAATGCTTCACAAACTGTCTCCAATAGCTACAAATTCAACCCAAAATTCTAGCCACATTTTATTGGGGCCAAAATGATACAGAGACAATGTCCTCCTGAAAGAGGGATTAAGGTAGGGTTGCCATAGTTAAGGGAAACAAAATTGGAGAAAACCTCCCCTCAAAATAGTGATTTTAAGCTTTTGGAGCTGTTTCCACTGCTTTTTCCACCACATTGCCATACATCCGGGTTTTCCTTGATATTTTGCCAATTCGGCAAAATCCCCCCCCCCCGCACCATTTTTACACCCGAAAACCAGGACATGTCAGGAATTTTCCTGATGAATGGCAAGCCTAGATTAAGGCCTCTTGTTTTGTTTTGCAAGTATCAAACTATCTCAGACTACAAATTAATACATAAATACTTTAATAAATTAATAAACAAAATGGTGACTGTAAGGCATCAAGGGTGCATAAAGCACAGAGTCAAATGTGATCAAGCCAATACAATAAAGTAAAGTAAAGCATGAAGTGGCTGAAAGCTCTGCATTGCATGACAAATTCCCTAAAAGCCTTGTTTCCTCAGCTTCATGGTGGATTTTAATGTTGAGATTATATGGTAATAAACGTCAGGTGCCTAGAGATCAGTAAGAAAGCACGATCAAAATCCTAGAGTAAATGTACTACATGCAGACATATTTTCCGTTGGTTTTATTAACATTTGAAAGCAAATATGAAGCTGGGTTTTTTTTAAAAAAACAACAACCTGGAAGCCAGTGGGTTGCATTTGACCTTAGCTCTACTCATCGTAGACCCATTGAGATCAGTAGACGTAAATTAGTCATTTCCATTACTTTCAATGGGCCTGTTTTTATTTGATTGGATATAAGCTAGTATCACTTTCCGTCTTTACTTGTACAATGTGTGGAAAAACTGAGCTATTGAAATTTCACATTCTCCCACATTTATTTTATAAACCACCGCCGTTACCGTACCTTATGAATGGATGTATCCTTCCCCCTCAGAAAGCAGGCAAGCCACAGTGAACTACAAGCCCACTTGGAGGCGAAGGAGGTTAGCCTCAGAGCTAGCACTGAGATTTCTCTTTCCTAAATAATGACTTCTGTGATTGGTCGGAGCACCACAAAGGCCTCCAGACAAAGAACAGGACCTGCAACACTTGACCAGGAGCTGTTGGAACGACTCCATTTAGTTGCACTAAATTGGACAGTGCAAGGCAGCACAGCCATGTGGCTTTCAGACACCCCCAAGTATATGGCTGTGGTTTGCTATTTCCGCAGAGTTATCAGTGCAGGGCCTTGCATAAAAAGATGGTGGTTTGTGATCTAAGAGAATAGATTTGGAAGTGCTCCTTATTAGTACAAGCAAGCAGGTATTGGATTCTTTATGAAAGCAGCAGAATATACAGTGGTACCTCGGGTTACATACGCTTCAGGTTACAGACTCCGCTAACCCAGAAATTGTGCTTCAGGTTAAGAACTTTGCTTCAGGTTGAGAACAGAAATCGTGCAGTGGCAGCACAGCGGCAGCAGGAGGCCCCATTAGCTAAAGTGGTGCTTCAGGTTAAGAACAGTTTCAGGTTAAGTACAGACCTCCGGAACGAATTAAGTACTTAACCTGAGGTATCACTGTATATTGATATTGTGTAAATATTTGTATTTGTAAATCTGTGACACGTAAGCAAGAGTATTAGAGCTGAATAATAAAAAAAATTCCTCCCCAAACTCCCCCTTCTACTCTATCTATCTATCATCATCTATCATCTGTCTGTCTGTCTATCATCTATCTATCTATCATCTATCTATCTATCATCTATCTATCTATCTATCTATCTATCTATCTATCTATCTATCTATCATCTATCTATCTATCTATCTATCTATCTATCTATCATCTATTTATCTATCTATCTATCTATCATCTATCATCTATCTTTCTATATCTATCATCTATCTATCTATCTGTAAAAAAAGGACAAAAGTGCTTGCCCATTTAGAGTGTGGGCAGGAATTATTGTCATCTCTCTGCATTGCCTATAAGGCATCATGACATCATCATACTGGCAACATTATTCCTACTTGCTTGAAAGAAGGTGAATTTTAAATGGCGCTGCAGCACTTGCTGAGAATGGCAGCAAACAAGTGGGGGAAAACAAGCAATACAAAGTTAGGCATGTGAGGTTTGTTCAGGGAATATTTCAAGGTCTTTGAAAGCCAACCCCCATCCCTGTCAAAGCCTTCCTATGGCTTGAAATCTTGGCCTTGTTTTATCTACACAGTATATCTGTGAATTGTTCCCTGCCACCCCAATCTGAGAATGGTGCGAGATTCCAGGGGTTCCAGGCACTTACCCGGGGATTCTATTTCCTTCAGAATGAAGTACAATGGAGACAGTGGTGTCTTTAGGATATATGGCTTATTTTCACATATATACAACCAAAGCCTACGATGGAGGGGTTCGCAGCATTAACACCCCAAGAGGGCCTTGCTTCCCCCATAGCTGCAGCGTTGGATTGAAGCAAAAGTCAAGCATCTCCTTCTCTCTCCCTTTCTCCTGCTTGCTTCTCTATAGCTTCTAGCTTACATCGCTCCCAATTCTCTGCTTGCAAGTGGAAGCTTCTAACTAAGCAAGTTGGGACTTGGGAGGAAGCTTCTAACTACCCGAGTTGAGGGAGGGGCCCCCACTCATTTGCCATCTCGCACAGAGCCACTAGCTTAGCTATTCCAGGAATTAGAAGGGGACCCAGGCATTCAGCCTAACCGCTGCCCTCCCCCGGCAAAACTCGTAACAGTATGAATGTAGTGTTCACGTTTCAGATCAAGTTATATATATTAAAGCACTGGAGAGCCTGCCACATTTTGCCTAACGGGAGAAATGTGCAATAAATTAAATAGGAAGTAGTCTCTGAATAATTACACTTGAGGAGCGATGCAGACGGCTGGTGGGAATAATAAACATCTTTCGGAAGGATTGCCTTCCCTTTTCCACTCCTGGGCTTCACCTTCTCTTTCTTTCAACATCTTGCCTTTAGGCATTCTGTAGCCCTGCACTCCCTCCCTCCTTCCCATGAGGACTTGCTGTGTGGCAGCAGCAGGAAATAACTGGTATGACTCTACATCCTAATTTGCTGGAGGTGCTCAGCTGCTACAGCAAGACCAGGCTGTGCAGTTCTTGAGCTTGTCTCCCCTGCAGGGATGTCAGGATAACGCGATTTACTGCTGTCAAGGAGAAGGCTGCCAAGGCAAGAGAGATGCTTCTTGCCAAGCTGTTGGCATTGAAATCAAACCTGTGGATCTGTCATGCACTTTTTGCTGCTTCAGTTCACAGGGAAAGACTATGACTTCTTCCTATCGGTGCACCGCTAAACAGAAGCAACATCTGAGGTTTGGAATGTGTTTTTTAATCAGGCTCCCTGCTGTTGCACGTCACATTCTCTTTTGCTCTTCCTCTACTCTGTATGTGTATATATTCAGAATGAAGATACTTGGTGCTCACCGACTTTCAGGGGTATACATATTGTTAAGGTACCACAATATTTCCCCAAAAGATAGAAAGTTGAAATTTCATATATAGCAGAAGGTATGTCATCTCTGTGACTCTTCCAAGAGACATAAACATTACTGGACACCATTATAAACCTGTCTCCTCAATCCAAGGCTGTGTTCAGTGTGTGACAAGTGGAAGACCCATCCAGAATTAACTCTGTATGTTTGTGGCTAGGCTTGCACTGTGCTTGAATGCTAGTATGAGGTGTACTTTGCATCTTACACTTCAACCCTGTGATATGTTTAAAAAATGTCTTTTCTAGTGATCAGGAAATCTTCCACTTAGATGTGCAGTCAGATTTCAGCCATCTGCTGGTGACATAGCCTAACAATTTTTTATATGCCCATGTCAATCATACATTGTCCAGTGTGTATATGTATGTGCACCTGCACTCTAAACCAGGCATCCCCAACCTTTGGCCCTCCAGATGTTTTGGACTACAATTCCCATCATCCTTGACCACTGGTCCTGTTAGCTAGGGATCATGGGAGTTGTAGGCCAAAACATCTGGAAGGCCGTAGGTTGGGGAAGCCTGCTCTAAACCAACTAAAAAGCTCCAACATTTTGATATTCAACTCAAATAAAATGCATTGTGCATATAATCCCTTGACCCAGAATATAAAATGTCAACCATGCATTTTTAAATTAAAATCTTCATTGCATACAAAGGGCAGTCTAAATACAAAACATTATTATCATCCAGATAGGGTTTCCAAGTCTTCGAAGCATTTGTCATAAAATTTCGTATTCCACTATTCAATCTGTGAACACATGTATTTAACGTCTATTATCTTGTTATAACACCTATAACAACCTTGTAAGGAAGTTAAGTATTATTATCCCCAAACTGCAGGCTGAGAGCCAAGGGAGGAGTTCGTGACAAACACAAAATTCAGAAAACGTATCTCCCTGATTCTTAGCTCATTCACTCAGCCAAAAAAAACTATAGTCGCAACAGTATTACATTTACCTGTATGGATATTCTATTGAAAACTATTTGGTATGTATTCCTCATATCTCATTTATTCATTATTTAATTTGCAGGTTGCTCAGTATTATTTTTGTTGTCATTCATTGTATGCAATGTATTCAATTTCATCATCAGCTGACGAAGATTCTTCTTCGAAACAGTTGATTCAATCCGGATATACTGTCTTGGACATCATCCATTGAAAGGCGTCGTGGTGTTCCCTGCCAGTTATTCATTTCATTGACTACTTCTTGATTATGGACTGACATATATATTATTTTGAAGTTCAGTTTCACTGGTGCATGGTAGAATTTTTAATATAATTTTCAAGGTGCTTGAGAAGGTTCAGCTTCGGGCACACTTGGAGGAAGCTGATTACTTGGATCCACTGCAGTCTGACTCCAGGCCTGGTGATGGCAATGAAACTGCCTTGGTCACCCTGGTTGACAATATTTATTGGGAGGAAGGTGGGAGGGGTGTGACCCTGCTTGCATCTCTTGGCAGCGATCAATACTGTTGACCATGATATCCTTCAGTAGCATCTCAGGAAGGTTGGGGTTGAGTGTTTCCATTCCTACCTCTAGGTCCATTTCCAGAAGGTGAGGCTACTATTCAGCATCATGGGGGTCCTGTGCTTTCCCACAGGGTTCCATCTTGTCTCCCATGCTATTTTAACATGGATATACACACACACACACACACACACACACACACACAAATATTCTACTGCAGTTGCAACAGAGCATCTCCAGACAAGTTTAAACATCAGCTCAAGAGTTCAATGAATACCTCTGTATGTTCATCATACCCACAGGCAGCTCCTCCTTGAGGTGTGGGATGCAACAACAATGCTAACCCTAACAATGGCCTGCCCAGTGCGTCAGCATTAGATATATGAAAAGTAAAGCATAGACTTATTTCCACGTGGGAAGACTGTAACATGTCATCCCCGCCTCCCCAATCCTCAAAATTTAGTGTGTACGCACACAGTCACACACACACTTTTGTCCACTCCATTTTCTTCCTTGGGGCAACATTAGTTCATGCCCCAGGGTCAGGTGATGGGAGCTGAGCAGCACAATAAGCCAAAGCAACGATTGGCTTTGTGACCAGGCCCTGTGAGAAGCCAATACAATGACGAAGGATAATTGTCCTCCCTTGAGACTGGCTGCGTTCAAACAGGAGTCATACAGATTACAAACCTACTGTACGAGGAACAGGGCTGCTACCATATCCCTCTATTTTACAACACTCTGCTTTCTTGCTTGGTTGGTCTCCTTGATACAATGGAAGTACACACTCCAGTTGTTCTCTCATGCTACAAAGCCTTTTTTTTTTTTTTTTTTTAGGACAAAGGATTGAGTCGTTTGTGTGCAAAGGTCTCAGTTCTTCTACTGAGAGAGTAAATCCAAAAGCTTCTGAAGCCTCATAGAGTGATGAAAGGCAATAGAAAGCTGATAAAGAACGAGTCTCTAAAGCACCAACTTTAGCAATGCAAACACACACACAACCATAATCCAGGGTGGAGGGCAGAATCATTTGTTAATAACAACCTATGGCATCTAAGTGCACATCTGCAGGAGAAAACTCTCCACCCTGGACTCGTTTGAACATTGTTACAGTGGTACCTCAGGGTAAGTATTTAATTTGTTCCGGAGGTCTGTTCTTAACCTGAAACTGTTCTTAACCTGAAGCACCACGTTAGCTAATGGGGCCTCTTGCTGCCACCGCACCGCCAGAGCACGATTTCTGTTCTTACCCTGAAGCACTATTTCTGGGTTAGCGGAGTGTGTAACCTGAAGCATATGTAACCTGAAGCGTATGTAACCTGAGGTACCACTGTACATGCCACCCCAATCTTTGAGCAGTTTGAGATTTCAGCGTTCCAGGTGTGCTGACCCAGGGTTCTTTTGGAAATGAGGCACCACGGAGACATGAATACAACCTGAGCCTATGATGGAGGGATTGTCATAGGCGCAGCCCTGGATCTAAACAAACATCACAACCATACTTTAAAATATGCAAAAGTTAAAACATGAAAACATATTAAAAATT
The DNA here is from genome assembly GCF_964106645.2 of Podarcis pityusensis. Classification (NCBI taxonomy): domain Eukaryota; kingdom Metazoa; phylum Chordata; class Lepidosauria; order Squamata; family Lacertidae; genus Podarcis; species Podarcis pityusensis. Next base: position 13,830,533 of record NC_138037.1, read on the forward strand.
CCTCAGTTTTTTAAGCATCTGGTAGGCTTGTCTAAGGGAACACGGGTGGCACTGTGGGTTAAACCACAGAGCCTAGGACTTGCCAATCAGAAGGTTGGAGGTTCGAATCCCCGCGACGGGGTGAGCTCCCGTTGCTCGGTCCCTGCTCCTGCCAACCTAGCAGTTCAGAAGCACGTCAAGGTGCAAGTAGATAAATAGGTACCGCTCTGGCGGGAAGGTAAACGGTGTTTCCGTGTGCTGCTCTGGTTTGCCAGAAGCGGCTTAGTCATGCTGGCCACATGACCCGGAAGCTGTACGCCAGCTCCCTCGGCCAATAAAGGGAGATGAGCGCCACAAACCCAGAGTCGACCATGACTGGACCTAATGGTCAGGAGTCCCTTTACCTTTACCTAGGCTTGTCTAAACAATAATGTCTTTAGCAGGTGCCGAAAAGAGTACAGTGAAAGCACCTGCTCGATCTCAACAGGCAGGGGGTTCCAATGTGTAGGTGCTGCCACACTATAAATGATCAAGTTCTTACAAATGCGAAACAGGTATTAAGTGGCATCTTGTAGCAGTGCCAATTCCACTGATCAACATAGTTGTGTGGGCACATGAGGAGTAAGGCGATCTCGTAGGTAAACTGAGTAAAAATAAAGCAGTGGGAACTTTAGGGTGGAAATGGCCTTGTAATGCTGGACTTCTTACAGAAAGTTTAAAAAGAGTGTAGTCAAGCACATAGATTGGGTTTTAGAAGTGCTGATTACGATTCTACAGCTAGATAATGCAGAATAGTCTTTTTCTGCATTTCAGGAGAGCAAAATACGCTCCAGGGGAGAAGGTGCTTAGCGTAATGGATATCAGTCATCAGAGAACTGTATTAGAGCCCTGCCAGGGAGGGAAATATATATCTATTTCTATTTCTATTTCTATTTCTATCTCTCTATCTCTATCTCTATTTCTATTTCTATCTCTATCTACACACCCTATTAACGAACCACTTTAGTTACCAAAGCCCATGTGATGTCTGAATTTAATAGTTAAGTTTCAGCAGAAAAGACACTGGCAAAAACTCACAAGGAGCTTCACAGAATAACAAGCCACACTTATGAAAAGATCCGTTGGAGAGCTTTACAGAGCAAGTCGTAGCACTTCTTAAAAGATCTGCAGGAGCCAAGAGTACAATGTCATTTAAACCACCTTTCTAGATCTGGGTGTTGTTTTCTGCACTGCAAGAGGCGTTTCAGAGGCTGCTTGCACCTCACAAGAGATATAAGTGCGCCAACCTCATTTCAGTGTGTGACCATACAGAAATGTTTTCAGAACTTTCCAGGGTTTAAACTAGACAGCAACATAGATACACTGAGCAACCGCTGGCCTATGTCTCTTCACCCACCCTTTCTCATAAAATATTTGTGTGGTGTGACATCATCAGGCTCTGCATTGCTGAGAACCGATGATGTCAGGCAAGGTTCTAAGTCTCACATAATGGTTAGTTAAGCTCTCATGTCAGAAGGGGAGGGGTTGTGTGTGCGTTTCTGTGCACCCAGGTAAAGGTCTCCTTTGGTTTGGTAAATACCAGCTTCCAAGTACTCCTGCAGCTGCACAGCTTGAAACTTCTAATGTTCATCCGATAGCTACCTTTGGAGATTTCGGTAAATCCCTTAAGTATAATTACTAATTTTTCTCACAGAAGTGAAAGCGGGAGAATCCTAACAGGGGTGTGAAAGGCTAACAAGCTGGAAATCTTTTGAGGCAGCAGCAGCACGCCACAATTTATTGATGTCAATGAGTTGGTGGAATTGTTACCAGCTCAAGAAGGCATACACCCACAGAGTCTCGCGTTTTACACATTCCCTTCAACTAACGCTATAGTTAAGGTCTCCTATTCCAGCTGAGGCAAGTGAACTGAAATGTCAGAAAGTTGCTCACTGGGGCCATTAAAAAGATGAGAGCTTATGTACAGGAGAAGGGGGGGGGGAAAACAAGAGCGAACAACTAATAAGGAAAACTAATGCCTCATTCCTTTTCTCAGGTTTGGGTGTTGCTTTTAAAGAAAAACAACAGACTCACCAAATTACGATGTGAAGAGAATGAGGACAACTCCAAACTCCACTGATATTACATGCAAAGTGTGGCTGACAAGAGTCTTTAAACATGAGGGGTGAATCATAAGGCAGTATTTTTTTACCTAAGCTTTCAGTAATCTCTTATGCTTTAACCCATGCCTCGCTCCACCCCACCTAGGAGGCTACAAACAACAATAAAATGCTTGAGAACAGGAAGTACAGAGGCTTCTGCAAGGAGAACCTTATTCTCTTTTTTGACCAATTGCTCCTGAGAAACCGAACGATGACTCTATAATGATCTTATAGGTAATGGAAAGGGAAAGTCCATCTTTACCTGTCAGTGCAGTAACAGTCTTCCTAAAAGGTGGTGATCAGAACACCACCAGCTCAATAACAACAATTTGTAGAATATGCCAGCGTACTTTTTCCAATACCAGTACTTGTGCAACAAAACAAATTTAAGTTTAGGGATTTTAAGATGTGGTTGCAGATTTTATTTTTTCACAGACTGATGAAACATTTTTTCACAGCACTCATGAAAGAAAAAGAAAAAAACTCTTGGTTTTTCTGCATGCATTTCATTACCATGTGCCGACAGATGCAAAATCATAGTCTGTTCTTTTTTACTCAGCATCCCAGACGCTCTCAGGAGGTTGCATAAGGAGAGCTAATTTGGTGTACTTTCACAGGAATCCGCAGGATTACGCTAGCTGAACAGAAGAAACACATGGGAGCTAGGAAATCAAATATGTGTTGCTTTCTTGCTCTGCCTGTACTAGCCTTGAGTCCATAAATATATTGCTCAATGAGGTTAAGCGAGTTGCAGATCTCTCAGTAACTCCTGAGGATACAGTTGCAGTTCTGAAACAGATGGTAGGTTAAACAGTCTCAGCTGGTAGGACTTATGACTCTGGCCTTTTCCACTTTATTTCCCTGTAGAATAATATATGGCCATACTGTGACAGGCATGTTTTCAGTGGTGTTCACAGAGCAGAGCAGACGCCGACACACCTCCTAAACACACAGAGCCCTCATCTAAACACCAGCACCTCAGGCCTTCCTTTAATGAAGGGCATCATTTTAAGGGGTAGCTTGCCACCTCCTAAATCTTCTGAGAAACAGGCATGCATTCATTGAAAAACAATGCTATTAATAATACTTTGCTTTTTTATATAGCTGCTTGAAGTCTTTAAAGTACTTCCGGGATGTTACATCGGTAAACCTTACAACAACCCTGCGGGGTAGGTAGTATATTTCACATTTTTGCAAATGGTGGGAAAGGGGAAGCTAAGAAATACTGTTCTGCTTGATTTTACTGTGTGCCCATTGTTCCTTGCTGTATTTTAATTGACCCCCCCCCCCACTGTATATGCTTTCTCATTTAGAATCACGACTGCTGGGGTGGAGTTTTGTACTAAAGGGTGCCTAATGCATGAATATTTTATTTTCTAAATAAATACCTGCTGTATCAGAGCAGTGGTCCTTCTAGCCAGTTATTGTCTCTTCTGACTGACAATGGCTCCTCAAAGTTTCAGGCAGGGGTCTATCCCAAAACCACTACAAGTGATGCTTTGAACTAGACATGTGAAGCACTCACCCGGAGATCTGGTGTATGCAGAGTGTGTTCTCTTGCCCTTCCTTATCCCCATTCTTTAAAAAGAAGGAGATCGTTTTATACTGGTTTGTTTGCTTAAATGTTTTGTCAGATTTTCTATTTGGCACTATGGGACGCGGGTGGTGCTGGGTTAAACCACAGAGCCTAGGTCAGCGGTTCGAATCCCCGCCACGGGGTGAGCTCCCGTTGCTCGGTCCCTGCTCCTGCCAACCTAGCAGTTCAAAAGCATGTCAAAGTGCAAGTAGATAAATAGGTACCACTCCAGCGGGAAGCTAAACGGCGTTTCCGTGCATTGCTCTGGTTCGCCAGAAGCCGCTTAGTCATGCTGGCCACATGACCCGAAAGCTGTACGCCGACTCCCTCGGCCAATAAAGTGAGATGAGCACCGCAACCCCAGAGTTGGTCACAACTGGGGGTCAGGGGTCCCTTTACCTTTACTTTATGGGCTTGCTCAGGAAGAGATTTGGTTGAGGGAACTTTTAAACCTGGGCATTCCCTGCTCTTACACTCTAGAAGAAGAAGAAGAGTTTGGATTTGATATCCCACTTTATCACTACCCGAAGGAGTCTCAAAGTGGCTAACATTCTCCTTTCCCTTCCTCCCCCACAACAAACACTCTGTGAGGTGAGTGGGGCTGAGAGACTTCAGAGAAGTGTGACTAGCCCAAGGTCACCCAGCAGCTGCATGTGGAGGAGCGGAGACGCGAACCCGGTTCCCCAGATTACGAGTCTACCACTCTTAACCACTACACCACACTGGCTCTAGCCACATCAGCTCTCAATTATGAGTTCAGGAAGTTCCAGCAGCCCCTAGTTTACCATTAGGTCAAGAGAGAGATGCATTTAATATTCAGTATGGTGTGTGATGTGCAAATTGTTTCATAATCTTCTGCAGCCTGGCCTGTTCTATAGCCCAAGAGGCTTGAATATTTGGGGCACAGTCTGATAAAAGCCGGCTCGGTAAACTGCCTGCTCGCCTGCCAAGCTCGGAACCTTCAACATATTGCGCTGAACTGGTTTGCTAATGATGCAATCTGGTCTCTGCGTGTCACCAGAATAAATTCAGAGCAAGCAACGATAGCACAGTGCCTGTTTAGTGGGTCGGAGATGCGTGCCATGTTTTAACGCTTCCTCCTGAGATCAATTTCTTAATCGGAAAGAGATTTAAAGGCCCTTGAAGGGAAACAAGCATGATGCACGCCTCTGTACATCTTTTAGTAGCTCCAAGTTATATTGGTCCCTCTCTGCTCTACCATTTAAATAAACAGCAAAGCTTCCACAACACTCCGACCTTCAAAAAATGTTTTTCGTTGAAGCTGAGCAAGTCTGTCCCCATGAAAATGTATTTATTAAAAGTTGTTAATCAATAAAACAGTTCAAACCCAGAAGTGTCCCAGTACAATTTGAAAGATAAGGGACATACAAATGCAAAAAAATGATAATTATATTTATATATTTTCCTGCTCACTAAGCAACACAGGTGGACGCAGGTGGTGCTGTGGGTTAAACCACAGAGCCTAGGACTTGCCGATCAGAAGGTTGGCGGTTCGAGTCCCTGCAACAGGGTGAGCTCCCGTTGCTCGGTCCCTGCTCCTGCCAACCTAGCAGTTCGGAAGCACATCAAAGTGCAAGTAGATAAATAGGTACCGCTCTGGTGGGAAGGTAAACGGCATTTTTGTGTGCTGCTCTGGTTTGCCAGAAGTGGCTTAGTCATGCTGGCCACATGACCCAGAAGCTGTACACCAGCTCCCTCGGCCAATAAAGTGAGATAAGCGCCGCAACCCCAGAGTCACGACCAGACCTAATGGTCAGGGGTCCCTTTACCTTTACCTAAGCAACACAATCTGCAGGTTAATGCACATTCAAGTAACCCCTCCACATTCTCCTATGGTGCAGTGGGGATAGGCAAGTTTCTGCAGTTACTTATGTAGCTTATAAATCGTAAGCAGACTTTATCAAACCTATTTTGTCTTGCAGTACCTTGTACCACTCTCTAATGATGCGTCAAATGTTCAGAGATGCTACGGCCCAAACATCCTTCTCTAGAGATCCCTCTAGCTGAATTTTGCAATCTAGCTACTTCTATTCTAGTCAGTGCCCAAAGAAGCACAACCGGTTCCGTTTGAATGAAAGACTGTTTAGCAGAGGCTCACTATGTCAGGTTCCTACTGGAAGACCGGACAAATGCTAGAACATTAGCAGTGGCAAAGTTTTTATCGGTGGTTGCAATAACAAATGATCCCTATATTCTAAACAAAATGCTTGTTTAACCTGGAGGTAGGCTGTATGAATTGTGTACTGCTTTGTAATGATTTGTTGGGTCTCTGGACCGTAATAAAGATTGATGATGAAAGACTGATTAGAGTCAATCCCAAGAGATAATAATGCAAGACAGGGGTCTAGAGTGAGTGAGTGAGTGAGTGACTCGTGTTGGGAGAAATCTCTAAGAATAGAGTCAGGCCCCAAATCCCACCACTGCAAGGAACCCCACTGGAACTCTGTGCTATATGAATCCTTCATTCAAGTCCCAGTGCTCACTGCTTTCATGTCCTGAGCAACAAAGAACATAAGAATATAAGGAGAGTCTGCTGCGTCAGGTCAATGGGCCATCTTGTTCAGCATTTCTGCTCTTGCAGTGGCCAACCGGATGCCTGTGGGAAACAAGCAAGTAGGATTTGAGCACAACAGCACTCTCCCCTCCTGTGGTTTCCAGCAGCTGGTATTCAGAAGCACTGGTAGCAGCCTGGTAGCAGCCAGGCACAGCCATCCTGGCTAGCAGAGGTGGTTTTAGGGCAGTGCGAGTGGTGCAATCCCACAGTGGGGCGCACAGCCAAGGAGGGCACCTTCTCAAAGCACTCGCCTGGCTCTGGGAAGGAGGGCTCTGACAAGGTCCTAGAGTCCTCCTACCGCTTTCCCAGAGCTGGGCAAGTGCTTACCGAGCTTTGGGAAGGAGGTAAGTGGCTCCTAAGACCCTGTCAGAGACTCGTGCCTCCTTCCCAAAGCTGGAGTGGAGGGCATCAAACAGCCTTGCACAGGGTGGCATATTACCAAGGCTCTCCTCCTCTTTTAAAGCCATCCGAGTTGGTGGCCATCCCTGCCTCCTGTTCCATATGCGCTGCGTGAAGAATCAGCAATAAAAGAAGCAACTTTACTCAGTACTTTACAGGAGTACATGCAGTGGCAGCACCAGCCCACAAACATGCCCGCTCTATGAACTCTTGGGTTAATACCAGCCAGTGCTGCACGGTGTTCCAAGAAATCAGCGATCTGGAAAACTACCCATTCCACAAATAAAGGGGGAAGATTTCCTGTTTGCTGTTACTCCTTCAGAGTTTGCCAGAAATGCAGCAGGAGCGATGGTAGCCTTTTACAAAACGCCACCATTTTCTTGGCAGTGCATGCTATGGAAATATAACGACGATGATCAACACGGGTGCTGTAAATAGTGCTTGTTCTCTCTTCCCTGAAAAGTGTGGAGTTCAGAGGCTTTGTAGATTTAAGCTCTTTTCGACGGAGGAAGACTGGGATGTGATGACACCTCACTTCTCTGAGGTACAGGCTCTCAAAGCTCCAGCACCAAGTTACTCCTGCCCGGGGTGTGGATTGGAAGGAATGCGGGGTAATTTTATGACAGGTGTTCTGGGAACATTGCCTTAGTCAACGCAACAGGACTCACTGGAATGGAGGGGAAATGAGTTCATCCAGCCTCTTGCCTATCACAGTGCTGGGAGCTGTATCTTATCTTCCAGTTACATATGTATAAATTCCATAAGCTAAATCCTCAACGCAACTCTAAATTATCTCTGTACAAACGGCTACATCTCTGTATCTCAAATATGTCACTTGAGGCTGCTTCCATCCTCTCTCCCTCTCCCTCAGTACAAATGTTCATCCAAATGAGTTCTCCACTCCCATCCAGCCTCCAACTCCTGAATAAATGATTTCAAATATTAATATTCTTACATGAATCTAATATACTTTTTGCCACTGGCTAGTAGTACCAGGCTCTTTCATTGTTTAACAGAACGACAATGAACCTAATAACGCTTCCAACAGTTATTGTAAAATTAAGAGAAACGTTACGTGTACAGTTCTGGTCAGTTCCCTGTGTAATGTTAGATTTGTATGAATAGTTTGAAAAACACAGCCCTTTGCAATTTTCATAACAAAACAAATATCTGTTTAGATTTCTTCCTTCTGCACCAAGCAATTAACAAACCTTAACATGGGTTACTTCAAGCAAGGTATTCTGTGCATCAATTACTGTGATTTTATGCATATCTAAAGACTGGAGTCTATCTACTGCCATTCACATTCCATAATTGACATTTTTACGACATCGGCATTTGTTGTTATTTAAAACGGACTCTATTTATGTGAATATTCAAAAAAGGATGTTGCTGCACTTCAAACATGGATGCCGTTTTTCCCACTATCTATATTATAATATGCAAATTTGTGGCAGTCTTTGGTAGAACCTGCAGCAGTGATTGGTTAGGCCAAGGTGACATTGTGGAATGTTCACGAGCGTTATGCTAAGGAAACTGAACTGCCAGACGCCAGCATCTGTGAGCTTGGCTGGGAAAACTCCTTGTGATGTGCTCTGGAAGAGCAAACAGCTTCAAGAAGAAAAGAATTTCCCTCCATCCTTTAGAAGGTGGAGGGAGATCTGGTCAGGGAAGTTTCTTTGGGCATAGCATTTCATAAATTGGCATTAACCAAAAAGGCCTTAGATCTTGTAATCACCCATGCATTTGCAGTATGGCCTCTTCAGATTATTTAAAGCATAAGCAGGAGCATGCATCTGGCATCACATTGTGTTGGCACGGTATCAGGATATAGTTTCCTGCAGCAGAACAGTCACCCTAGGATGTAATATGACACAAACATAAGCAGTGTTAAAAGATACAAATAACGCTAAGGAAATACCATTGCTGTGGTAACTATTCCCCAATCAAGGCCCTTGGCAGCTACTGATTGAATCCTGGAAAAATCTGTCCGTTAACAGCAAACAATCTCCCGTTCCCTAATTAAACCCAAATTGCAAGAGCACACCAAGCCTACACCTGATTTCTGTTTGGCTCAGAGCACAATTGCACCAAAGAAACATAAATCAACGTGCTGCAAAATAAAATGAAAAACATTAAAAACAACCCATGCCCTACCCCATGAGGGCAATGGGCAACTTGGAAATTTATCGTAAAGAAGAAGAAAATTTCCCATTCCAATCTTGAGATAGATGCTCATAAGTGGAAGCTGATTACACGGCAGTCTTCCTATCTTAAGTTTAATTTTCAAAAAGGAGTTGTTTCGTGGATACACAGAAAGTGCCCTCTTATGACTCCCCTCTCTTTTCTTTCTTTCGACAGAACATTTTCTACTTTAGTCTCATGTAATCAAAAGGGAGAGGGAATCATGAAAGGCTCCAGACTGAAAAACCACACAGAGGGTTTATGTTCACTTTACAAAGTACACAATTGGTGATTTATTTTGTGTTTTATGAGAGGCAGGGAACGGCAATTGGCTAACATGGTCCCCAGCTTCGGACAGACACCTCAGGCTGTGGTGAAACATGACCTTTTTAGCTATCTAGCACAAAACACTGAGGGAGCAAATATAACATCCTGACCTTTTTCAATACATAGCACTAAAATATCTGTGGGGCAAATGTCTTCGTCTCACATACAGCATCACCCAACTACGGCGCAAGGAATGTAATAAGCAGCAGAACTATTTCATCAGTCCACTTTGGGGCGGGGGGCGGGGAGAGAAGGCAAGGAGATTCATTGGTCCCTGTACTACAAGCCCTTGGACCCTGGCAGGATGAAATAGGGGCCAGGCCAGGCCAAGACTACAGCCACATACATCTTGCCTCATGCACAAGAATTTTATTGCACACACCCAGCTCTTGACAATTTCCCTTCCTTCAACATTTCCTCGTACAGTGGTACCTCGGGTTACAGACACTTCAGGTTACAGATGCTTCAGGTTACAGACTCCGCTAACCCAGAAATAGTACCTCGGGTTAAGAACTTTGCTTCAGGATGAGAAGAGAAATTGTGTGGCAGTGGCTAGGCAGCAGCAGGAGCTAAAGTTAGCTAACCATTAGCTACCATTAGCTAAAGTGGTGCTTCAGGTTAAGAACAGTTTCAGGTTAAGAACGGACCTCCAGAATGAATTAAGTTCGTAACCAGAGATACTACTGTATTGCCTCAAGGGCTGTCACCAATGGGCCCTGACTTTCTGAGAGCACAAGGGGATGACGTGGTAAGAGAAACTTCCAGAAGAGCCCTGAGAGTGGACAGGATCCTTTAGGATCCCACACAGTATGTGGGGAGATCTTGCCTCTGCTCACCTTGGATCATTTTCTGAGCCACATCCATAGCTCACTCCTGATGCAGAAAAAGGGAAGGAAAGGCCCCAACAGACATTGAGAAAAGTATTTCCCTCTGCTCCAAGGGCTACTGTGTACATTTCTCAAGGGACATCAGGGTTTGTTTTCTCTCTCCTGCTGATTTAAATGAGTGTACTGTACTGGCATACAGAAAAAGCTAAAGGAAAGCATTGGACTTTACTATTCCTGACCATCACTATGAGGCCCTGAAGCTCACTGCCAAGTATGAGTTCTAAAAACTTGACTAGAATATTTGGAATAAAAAAACTACCTTCCTCCTGGTAAGAAATTCAGGAAAACAGGACTTATATGCAGTCTCTCTTGCTGCGCCGCACATTTAAAGCACATTTATAGCACTTGAACAGTCATGGCTCCCCCCAAGGAATCCTGAGAACTGTAGTTTAACCCTCACTGAACTACAATTTGCAGCACCTTTAACAAACTACAGTTCTCCCTGTTCTTTGGGGGAAGCTATGTGCTTTAAATGTATGGTGAGGATGTGGCTGTTACACTACTGTATTGTGTTGTAGCAGTGATTTCAACACTTACCCACCTCATTCTGTATCATTTGTTTTTAGAACATTAAGCAGTAGTGGTTATTTCAACACATTTGCTGCATTTTGTTTTTGTTTTTTTTAAATGATATTTATTTAAAAAATTAAAGTTACAGAAAAAACAAAAAAGAAAAAGAAAAAACGGAAGAAAAACAAACCACAATCAAACAATACAAATTGATAAAAATCAAAATCAAAAAAATAAGAACAAAGAACATAACACAACACAATCAAAAAACAAAAATAAGCCACAAACATTTAAAAAACAAGTCCAATATTCTCAAATCCTTAACTGTCATTACCTTCTTTCTTTGACCTCCTCACTCCTCCCTTTTTTTGTATCCTAGTTGTTAATTGTCACAGCAAATCCTTTCCATTTTTCATAATATTCTGTCATTACATTACCTTAATCTATTTTAACCTTGTCTTACTATAAAAGACCCTAAAACTTGAAACTTAGATCTTATTTATACCTATTTCTCATAACCATAACATAGTCTTACATAATTCTTTTAACATTTTTGCTAAAGCCAGATGATTTCGTTCCAACGTTTTTCTAACATTCATCAATTTTATAAAGCAATCCTAATAAAAAAAAATTTCTCTTCCAATCTTCATCCAGCGTCTCTTCCTCCTGGTCCCGGGTTTTGTCAGTCCTTTCTATCCCATCAATCTAGCGCATTAACCTGATAATCTTATGTCCGAGGCCCTTAAGTCTCTTCCATGTCTCTTCTTCATATTTATACCTGTACTTTACTTTGTCTCCTGCTCCTTTCACTCGTGGGAACTCCAACTTGACAGTGTTTTTGACCCTTCTCAACAAATCAGTCCCTTTTCCATATTCCACACTAAACTCCATGTGGTATTTAAAAACATGTTTCAAAGTCCCTCCAGAATTAAGAGCCCCCACAACCCCAAACATCTCACGGCCCATTGCCAGACTTGAAAAGTCCAAACATCCCTGCATAGGGGGGGTCTATCCAACCCCCCATTTCCAAACCAAACCAAACTTTATCTTTCCAAATCTGGCTCAAATCAAGTTCATTTGTCAAATCCAAGAGCTCATGTTCCTGCTGGGCCACATCTCCCTCCATCTCTGGTGCCCGAGGTTCAGCAACATCCTCTTCCCTCATCTGATCTGTCAGAGCACACTCCTGATTTGATTCCTGGGTGGGCTCTATATAGTTTCCCACTACCTGTCCAAAATTTCTGATCGCAGCAGTCATCAAGTCCGTCTTCTCATGTAGCTGTTCCAGTAGGGCACTTGTTTTGCAGAAAGCACGCACCAGAGCTTCTGGATACATTGTTCTGCAAGGTCAGAAGTCTATTCCCACGATCGTAATCTGTTGCAGCTGCAGAGCTCCCCGATTCAGATTTAGTAACAGTTTCATAGGCTCCCTCTAGGGGAAGAACTTCTATTTGTTCTTTTCTTTTAAAGGCAGATCTAGCAACAAAGTTTCCTTTTTCAGGTATTTTGTCAATATGTGTTCCTTTAAAATGTGAAGGAGATCAATGGAATCACTATGTTTCCCTTCTTTTAACTATCTGTCAAAGACGTTTGTCTGTGGTCAATGAGCTTCCCAATGAACGTCAGTCCTGACACCCCGCTCCCAGGATCAAGACGGTGGAAAATTACTTTACTTTACACTCTCTTCTGCAGGTTTAAACAGTCCGGAAAAAATCCCCCCTCTTCTCCTGCTTCCGAAGGGGGTTCAACAATTTTAAATGGTGAAAGTTAATCCTTTACAAGCCATTTTCTGAACTCTAGGTTGCCATGTCTTTGCTTTAATCTATCTACAAGAAACGGAAGGCTGACTTCCTGTTTAGACCTTCCCGTTTCAGTGCCAAATTGAGATGAATTTCTTAGTCCAATTTTCCTTTCTACTCGCAGGTCATTATTTATAGTCCAATTGTCCGAAATTAAAGTACTCACGGGTGATTGTTTTAAAAGCCAAATTGTCCCAGGAAAAAGGCAGCGCTCTCCGGCAACGGCTGTGCGGCTTCGCTCCACGGAAGAAGCAGTTGACTCTCAGCACCGCGCCACTTCCCCCTCTTCGCTCCGGAGCCCGTAAGTGGGTTCCTTTACGGGTTGGGGGGGCCGCTAAAGGTGCCTGCCGAGTCCCATGGTCACAGGCTTCATCCGCCTGTGATTTTTGAAAGGGTCCCCGCTTCACCGTAGCGGGAAAGACCCGTTTTCCGTGGAGCTGGTCCCTCCGAATCAGAGGGAATCCGCCACCCCGGAAGTCTACATTTGCTGCATTTTGAGGCAAAAAAAAAGAAATAAAGAATGTATCTTCAAAACAATTCCACTAAGAAGAATATCTGTCTGTCTTTACTCTTACCCAGTGAGGCCATTCTACCATATTAAGTCACATTGATAAGTGTGAAGACAATCAGATATTATTGTGGTGAAAATGGTTTGCAGATGCATTTTTAGCCTTAAATACAATAAATGCACTTCAAACCAATCATTCTCTAGTACAGGATTATAATCTGCTCTCGTATGTTGCAAGCCAGAGATATTCAGACATTGGGGCAAGGCCCAAAAAGTGATCATGGAATTCCTGTACATTCTTCACATTTTACTTCCAAGTTTAGGAGACAGTTATATTCATCATGATATACCTCTTGAAGGCTGTTCATATTTAAAGGCACATGAAGACTCTTATCAGAGAGCATATGAATGAGAAAAATATATAGGTGGCTATAGAACTCATACAAAACTGGGGATTCCTCTGGTCTTAGCCAAAAAATTGTGTGAATGATTCAAGTATGTACCTTTGGTTTTTTGTTTTGGTATAGTCTAGTGTTAAAGATTCCTGCTTATTTTCTCTGATTTTCTGCCTTATTATTCAAATGAAGAGGCAGTTTGCATTTTGCCAACTGGTGTTTTGAACTAAAGAAACAATCAGCACATATATGGCTGAGGCAATTTTCAGGGATTGATTATGCTCATTTAAAGCACCCAGACTTACTTACATTTATTTCTAAGAATTGGCTGTTAGAGAGATTAGGTGGTTACGTAATCTGGAGTATATTTGACACGATTTACAATCAGGCTAATATAAGAGAAGTCAGAAGTCCCTTACAGGGAAGGAAAGCAAGAGGTATGAACCCTTCTTAGTTGTAAAGGAAAATACAACACAATAAAAGCTTGGCGACATAGCTTGGTTTAGGATCAAAGCTTTTGCTTGTTCTGACACATTTAAAGGCAGAAAAAAAATATGAGGGTAAAGAAGGTTATTCATACTTCTAAATCACACACCAGTACTGTGAAGCATAACCAGACTGCTTCAGATTAAAATGAAAACTTTCATTAAAACATGCCCACCCTTAATTAAAGAGAACTGGACTTTGATACTGGTAATGTGGGTTTAGCATATACACTTCCATGAATTTTGTGCATGCCCTTATTCAAGGTTGCATCTCTATCAGAGTCTGTTTCTTTACTGTAAAATTGGGAAGTGACAATAATAGGTAAACATGACCGGTGCCAGAGAATAGTACTGGAGGACTACATTTTGGCAGCTTAACTGCTCATGCTGCAAAGCACAAGTCTGTCCCCAGTGCTACATTTTTATTATGCCAATAGGGTGTTAGGGAAGATTAGTACCTCTGATGGTGGCAAGTTGTGGGGTAGTCTGTCTACCTTTGGTCCCCACCCTGCACCCAGTTCTCACATGTGGCTCCTAGCTGTCAGCATGCGACAACAGCAACACCCCATGAATTACTTCAACTGACCGGCTAAACCAAGTGAGTGTAGCCGATGGGTCTCAAACCCTTGTTGAGTTAAGAACTTCCCCTGCATGCAAAGACAGGCTCTAGATGATTGACAGGACAAGACCAATAGTGGTCCAACTGTCCAGAAGGGAAGTGAGTGCTTACCACATGGGACTCATCAACCTGGGAAGGTAGCTTATCCAGGACAAGAAAAACTCTGGTCCTAAACCTCCACTGCCTTGAAGAATATCTTTGGGAGAAGAAAAGGCCAAGGAGTTAACCCTACACAAATCCAGAGTGTACGGCTCCTTCCGGCAACTCCTTCAGCCAAATCCATTGATCTGCTTTCCTTTAGACCATATCAGTGAGGCTGAGAGGGGGGGTCTTGTTGTCTGGACAGCCAAGGACCTCCATACACACTTCCCACACTGGAGAGGATATCCCACTGTAAGGACATATCAAGACATGTGGTGGGAATGTCCAAAAGTAGAAGTTTTGGGAAAATGCATTTACTTGCATATTCAAAATAAATTGCATATTAGAAACAAAGAACTCAGAACACATATTTTAACTGCTGCAAGAACAACTATTGCCAGGACATGGAAATAATTAAAATTATTATGTATGGACCAATAGTATAATGCAATATTTTGATTTTATTCTCTGAACCACCTTGAGACCTGCAGATACAGGGTGGTATATAAATTAAATAAATAATAAAATTAATAATAATAATAATAATAATAATAATAATAATAATATTCATAGTTTACAGCCGTCTGGCATGCATGAAGTGCATATTTAATTTTTTTCTTCCCCCTTCCTATAAATTTCCATTGTTATTGATACAAAATACCTTTTCCTTATGGTCTCCAATTTAAGAAACACACGTTACTATGCATCATTTCATATCTGTAATACCTGATAATTTTGGTATATACACTTTGAAAGAACTTTGTAAATATATTCAGAAACATTTATCTGAGTATTTAATGTTGTTTTAATTTTATGTAACTGTGTATGTCATAGCTCTAATGTAAGCAAAAATGTATCTCGATGCAACCATATCAAATAGTTTAAAGGTGATGATGAATAAATATATATATATTGCAAAAAAACAACAACCTCAAAGTCTATGAGGATTGCATTGTAATTTTTCTTCTTCTTTACTTTGCATGAGCTGAAAAACTGTCAAGAATTGGAAATCGAAAAAAGGAGCAGTCCTCAATATAATACTGTTGGTATGTGTTTTTTAAGGTCAGTACAGCTTATAGTAATGAATTCAGAAAGGTTACTATTGTTTTCTTTTGCTGATTCCCCACTGCCCTAAAACATAAAGAACGAAAAAAGGTCAGAAAGTAATGTTTCTAAGACAGTTTAGAATTTACTAATCTACTAGCAAGGTAAATAAAAAATGTGTTAATAGTATACACTCTGGACGATAAGATTACCAGTGGCATTTTGGCTGTGAACCCTCCTTGTTAAAAGAATGTAACCCAGAAAGCAAGGGGAAAATACTATCACCAAATATTTCCCATGTTTACAAATGCACACACACACACACACACAAAATCTTCAACAACAAGCAGTGGGTCGCTTAGGAACTCATCACAAGAAGGGAGAGCAATTTTATTTTCACAGATTTTTTTGTGTTCATCAGTACTGCAATTGAAATGGGGGGGGGGAGTTTGAAAGCTTTTATAGTCAAAAGATAGGGTTCTTTTGTATGAATACAATCTGCAGCTCTGGGAGCTGAAGATTCACTGCTTTTAATAGACATTAGTCATAAGGGTTGCAACGAGCTGCTTTTACATGGCTGATTTTGCACTGTGGCTCTAAACTGAAAGTATGAGCATCACCACAAAAAAGGACCAAGTAATTCAGGGAATTTATCTTCCCTCTTGAAACACCTCAGGGAGAAGGTCTTCTAGGCCGGGTTGAGTCCTAGCATCTCATTTCATATAATCCAATGTGTATCTACTCAGAAGTAAGCCCTGCTAAGGTCAGAAAAGAGAGTGTACAGAATTACAGTCTTATTCTTTCATTCATTCATTCAAGATAAGATAAGATATTCAGGTGAAAATCACAAAGAGATTTACATAGAAATATTAAAAACTACATGCACCAACTGAAAGTACAGAATAAAACAGTCAAAGAATGCTACAAAAGAAAGAAAAAGTAGATTTCCTCTCCACTCAGGGCAAGATAGTTCTTGAGTGTCAGCTGGAGGAGGGAGAGGACATCTCAGCTGGGACAATAGCAGCCACTTGACCAGGGACTAGTCTTGGCCTGCCACGAGTTCCATTTTGGCTGGTGAAGTCATTTAAAAAAGGACTGTGCCCACCTGCCAATGAGCTGATGTAAAGCCAACTGAAGCCCCTGATAAAACAGAGAAAAACCCTTCATTTTAGTGCAAACTCCTTGTGATCAGAGTGTTGCCAGCTTCTAGCCTACCTGGTCATCAAAGTAAATGGCAGAATCCTGAGCACAGGAATCTGGCAAATGGCAGAATCCTATGCTCAGAGCCTATTGGTGTAGCAAGCAACCATGGATTTAGTGACCAACTCAAGAAATGACAGGAACACTCCCCCCCCCCCCGAACAGACATATGTTATCCACTGCAGATCTCATGTGGGTCTTGGTTATTCATGCAGGTCAAAGGGGAGAACAGCATGGGGCATCACCTATTAGACAGTTTTCCTGCATAAGCCCTGCTGAAATGAGTGGAAGCTTTGTAAGAACATACCAGCTGCACAAGAGCTGTCATCCTCTGCCCATAAGAACTAAAGGGTCTGGAAGCACTCAAAGACTAAGATCCTCCTAATTTAGAACCATCTGCAGGAAAGGCAACAATAAACCTCTAAAGACAAACAGTAAGTCAGCATGCTATCTGATGTTATATATCATCTCCTATTTTGGAAAGTCTCCAGCCACTTTGTTTGCCATGTGGTCTGGGTAAGTCAGAAGTTACATTGTTTTTGGACTTTTCCCTGAACCTTTTTTGGTACCTCAAGGGCAAGAGAATTAGTTGTCTCTTCTAGAAGAGATACCTTGAGCTGGACCTTAGCCTTTGGGGATGTATATACCACTCTGAGTGAGATGAATTTGTGAACTGGAAGCTGGAAAACAGGCCGGATGGGTTGTAGAATTAACATCTGTGTGTGGGCATCGCCAGTTTCTGCACAAGTTCTGCATGCCTCCTGCAACTAGTCAGGAGCAGGACCTACTTCCCACTTTGCTCTGCCTGTTCCAGTTCATTTCTCATGGACCAAAATGGTACTTCTCTCCCTGGATATAAATTAATTGCAGGTTTAGGATTTGATTCAATCCCCTCAGGATTGGATCCATCACATCTGAATAAGTTTGGGAGTTGTCTGGGACCATCATCAAGTTTCTGATCTTGGATGGTGGTGGTTATCTGCCCAAGTGGTAGAAATTTGCCCTGAGTTGGTGGCATCTCTCTAATGTTTTGTTCTGTTTAGTTGCTTATTGTCCTACCAAGTTGGTATGGCTTTACCGGCATAGCAGTGTTGGTTCAACAGCACACACTCAAATATGGATGTGACTCCCAACTCATGCTGGGCTACAGTCTGTGCAATACTTGGCTTGGACAGAGAACCTTGCAGTGAGAATACCTGGTCTGTACACTGAGGACAGAGATGGTCATGTGGGGTCATCCAGTAACCACTGCAATACTCTCTTTGGCAGTATGACTGCTTCTGGCATCCCCATGTCCTGGTTTGATATGCTGGAAAAGCAATTTTTAGGTTTCTCCTAAAACGGTTTGAAGGTGTGTGGAGAAAAGTGTGGACAGACCCACTATGCTGCTTCATGACTACCTGCGTATGGTGAGGTAATTTGACACCCAGACATTTCTCACGAGCTACCTCTCATCTATAGACTGGATGACATTCATCTCTTGAACAAGAGCAATATCATTTGGTAGAGGGACGTATGAGTTATGCTGGTAAAAATTATTTAGGTTCCATGAGTGCAGAAGTGGAGTTGGGCTGAGGAGTTTTCTTTAACTGGTGATTAGGTAATGGGCAAGGGCTATAATCAAGGAGTAGGCAGGGTCAAACTTCACATATCATCATGGAGGGGCCCTTAAGGAACCTTGTGGAGGTCAGAGTTCATGGGTCTGCTAATGCCAGGTAATTGTAAGTACTGAAGAAATGAACCTATGCTGCCAATTCTCATAGTAGACCAGTATGAAGTAAGCAGCACATAAGCAGCACACAAAACACTACCAAACCATTCTACGTTCTGCATCTTATATTAATAATCCAAAAATTGAGAGAACAACGAAGATATCAAAACCACGAGAGAGAAGTTACTGAAGAAGCCTGAGACTCTTCATGGGTGAAACAGGTGACAAATGCCGGCACCCTGTCTAACTGTCGTGCGTAACATCACCGACACTTCATTTGATCAAACTTACCTCAGTTGATATCAACAGGAGCCTGGCTAAAGGAACTTTAAAGACTGAATTTTCCTTTTGGACACAATTTGAATGAGTTTTCTGTGTGTGGCTTCTGTAGTAGATCTTGTACCTTGTTCTCTCAATTTTTGGATTATTAATATAAGATTTAGAATGTAGAATGGTTTGGTATTGTTTTGTGTGCCGCTTATGTGCTGCTTACTTCATACTGGTCTACTAAGGTAATTGCAAGTGGCTAAAGATAACTATCTGTTGTCTTGATCTTTCCCACTGTATGGCCATCTGTCATGGATGCTTTAGTTGAGAGTCCTGCATTGCAGGGGGCTGGACTAGATGACTCCTAGGGTCCCTTCCAACTCTACAATTCTGTGATTCCCAGAATTCGCATATGATGAACTGTGGTCTTCTCTGGCTGCAGGTGGGCTGCCTGATCTTCTCTTTGTCCCTGATCTTATGCAGTCAAATTAATGGAAATCATAGAGAATTGTTAAAAATGAAGTCCTTTGTTGGGCTATTCTTTTCTTGGTCACACTGCCACATGTTTCTCACTACAAGAAGCAAGGACATCTGCAAACCTCTACATTCACCAAACAATTGAAACTGCTATTTTAATGTCAGACATCATTTCCTATTTTGGGAAGTCTCCAGTAGCTTTGCTGGAGTGAATAATACAGTCTGATTGTATCACGAAATTGGTATGCTTCCTTGACTCACAGATACACTGCTAATTTAAATAATAGTCTACCAGTCTGACATTGTCAGACAGTCTGCACTGTCTCCCAGGGCCATCACTGAGAGAAGGGGCTCTTCAAAGCTACGGCTCAACAGCCTCCCAAACAAACGAATAAAAACACTATTGCAACCAGCAGTTTACATCATAATATCACAACTGGAAAGAAATTAGTGTGAATGCTGATGAAGTTTTCAAATAGCCAAATGAATTCCTTTCAAAATTATCTGATTCTAGAAAAACTGTAGGAGAGAAAAACCAGCAGGGAAGAGAAAAGGAGAATGGAGAATGGAGCATATTTTTAAACACAAGGCAGCTTCACGTCACATATGATTGGCAGTGTTCCAATGAAACAAAAATAATATCAACAGACGTCAAAGCTCCGAATGAGGTTCATGAATGCTTCCAAAATATAATTCCTGGCCTATTTTGACTCCATGTCCGTAGTTTGGTTATAAAGTGCACTTGATGCAACATGGTATATTAAAATCTCCTCTTTCCTTAAAATGCAGTGTTTGGACTGCCACAAGAAACCCCTGAAAGCTATTTTGAATTATCTATCATCTATCTCTATCATATCTATCTATCTATCTATCTATCTATCTATCTATCTATCTACCTACCTACCTACCTAGCTATCTAGCTCTCTAGCTATCAATCAATAATCTATTTATCTATCATCATGTTCTAACAGAGCAGATTTAACCTTAATTATTTACAATTTTTGTTTAACCCACAAGAAAGAAGGTTTTTTTTTGCTGGTTAGGTTCAATTCTAATCCTTCTAACCTCCTTTGGGGTAGGTTTGCAGGTATGGCAGAAGGAGATAGGATCTGCCCATGCTATGCCCACCTGGTGGAAACTCTAGCTCACATGGCCCTTAAACGTAAAATGTATGATGATCTCCGCCAACAATTTCTAGACCATCTATGTATTCTATCATGGAAACCAAAGACAGAGGTTATACGCTTTTTATTACAGGGGAGAGCCCAGGAGCTCACCAAGACAGTAGCTAAGTTCCTCTATTTGATTTTTTTGTCGCCGAAGTACGCTACAGGATCCTGCCCTTGCTGGAGACCCACAGAGATGAAATAGATTGCTCACCTCTTCTTCCCTTTGGCAAATGATTGTACTGTTGAAATGGCGAGGAGATCGCACTGGCCTATTTATTCTGAATGTTTGTATGTGATGCCAGTAAACGTTTGATGATGATGATGATGATGATAACAGAGCAAACCATCACCCCTACCCCTTATGCTAAGTGGGGGGGACACACTGGACTGAGTGAAGGCATCACTCCATTGTGCTCCACTGAACATTCAGGTGGGCAGGAGGTACATGTGGTATTCCTGGCGATGGATCCCAGGGGAAAGCCACACAATGGCACATTCTGGACCAGGGTAGGGGTGGGACTGAGCCAGCCTAGGAGCCACAGCACTCTGAGTCAGTCTCATAGCCCTCAGAGGTCAGCATCAGGCCTAATCCAGACCTGATTGCTGTGCCAACCTAGAGCCAGTGCGTGGATTGGGCCTAATCGCTCTGCTACCCTGCCTTCTTCCACAGCCGCTGAGACCAGCAGAACTGCAGCAATGGTTCCACTGCTCCCAGGAGTCCTAGCAGCAACTCTAGATTGCAGCCGGAGTTCCCTTTCCAATATATACGACACTTAAAGTGGCATCCTTAAAAGCTCTAACAAAATCAAACATTTTTTTTAAATCCCTCAATAATAAAACAACAATAAAAACAGTAATAAAAACAAATAAACATGGAAATAAATATATGCAGTTCCCACCCTGTGTTTGAGATTTGTCCCTGGTTATACTCAATTTCTTAAAGGACGGGTTTCCTGTGCAAAAGCTTATGTCCAAAAAGGGGGCGGGGAGAGATATAAGCTGCGGAGGACAGGTGTCTTTTCCTACTTTCTTCTTGCTCGTTGTCTAAAGCTTCCCTTTTGAATTATTAAAGATTCCCATACTTGTTTTCTTTCTTTATTAACTAGGAACCTGTGTCACTGCACATGTTCACCAACTGGTGGTGTTGTGCTCCAGTCGGATGCTGGATCCCACCGAGAAGGGGGCAAGGCTGGAAGTGAGGCGAGGAAAGGAGAGGTATAACTAGGATGGAGACAAGGCCTGTCAGATGTTGCAGGGCCACAGATAACAAGTAAGCAGCTTACTCCGACAAAGGTTGGAAGCAGACAAATGCCTTTTAAGCCTCTTAGGTCACCAGTTTTCCATGAACCTCCATCCCTCAGGCAGAACTTCAGAGCCTTAAAGAGCCAACGCCCAGGCCTGAAGAATGGCACTCGTCCTCCATTCCATAGCTTCCCTTCTGATGTGGTCCCTGCACCGCTAGGCTGGTGAAGTATGGTGAGAAACATCTGGTTCCTCAGACCTAGGGGAAGGTGCTCATGAAGGTCCAGCCTGTAACCTTGGTGATCCAGGAGATTCCTCTGGGGATCAGCAGCAGCTGGCTCAGAGCCTTGAGCTTAATCTGGCTCCTTGATCTGGATGGTACCCCTACAGCCTTTGACTCTGTGCCAAGGGTGCCATGACATCATACCCATTAACTGCCCCGGAAAAAAGGGGACATCCCCTTTTTTTCTTCTTAGTGGACAGCAGCCAAAATAGTCGCCACGATTTTGGGCTGCACTCTTTTCAAGAATGGCACTCCAAAACACTCATTTTGGGGTGCTGTACCCGAAAAAGTGTTTTTTTCGTGGGCTGTGATCTCATGTGAGTCACGTGACTCACGCAGGAGTGCAGACCCGGAAGATGACGACACAGATTTTGGCTGTGTCGTATTGGAAGCTATGTGACAGGTGGGCAATGAAGGTAACTCCCCTCCCAGGTTAACTACAGTGTGTGTGGGTGGGGGGGGTGTAACTGGGATTGAACCCAGGGAGAAGGGTTAAACCTCTCCTCCCTCAATGCTTTAGTTCTGAAGAAAACTGCTCTCATTCCCTCACACAACTCTAGGATCAATATTTTTTTTAGAATCTGACATGGCTGTTAGCCATGAAATTAAAGTTAACATAGAGTTTAACACAATACCTTGCTAATTTCAACAGCCAGTTTTCTTTAGCAAAACAAAACCCTGTCCTTTACGACTCCCCACTGGCATTTTTCACAAACTGCATCTTATTAACTGGGTTTATATATTGGTGCACCGGTGCAATTGTACAAAATCAGCATATGTTAAGGAAGAAATAAAATGCAAGGAGGATGTCAGTGTGGTAAACCAAGAACCATTTGATCTTCAGACGTCACTTTTAGTGCCCCCTCCAACAGAAAACATATCGCTATTTTGTTTAGGGGGGAAATGACTCAAACTGCAAAATTTAAATGTAAAGAACAGGCAAATCCCTTAACTGAACAAGCTGAGAATTGGTTCTTTAAAGTGCTTTCCATCTGAACTTTACATACAGAAGCTGTGATATCTAGACCCTAGGGGAAACATGCATCTTGGGTACCACAAATTGCCATTTCTAGTTTGTGTAGCCAGGAATGACATTTTTTTATATATAAAAAAGGGAAAATATATATATATTCAGCAACAATAGGGTAGAGTTTTAGGATACAATCACTTAGCTGTTTCCTCTGACCACAGTGGCACAATAATACTATCCATCAGAGTTAGCCTCTGAAGATCATTAGAAATGAGCACCAATAAACATACACACCACCATCAGATTAGCAGACAAAACAGTAACCATGGCAACCATGGGTCAAGAGAGCTCGCCTGCATCCAACATTAATTTAAAAATAAAAATCCCCAAGTCTCGTTGGAGTCTGTCTTGTGAAACACAAGTGCTTGCAGCTCTCTAATCTGTGGCTGCCTTTGAAAACCCATCCAACATGAATGCTGAAGCTGAGCCAATTAACATTAACAAAATTGGGTGAATTGCAGAGAATCTGGCAAAGCTGTGTTTACCAATTAGCCCCCACCCTACTCCCCTGCAATCCCAATCTTGCGCACCACGCAACAGAATAAAGCACTGGTGCTGAGTAGGAAACTGTTAATTGCATTTTCAGAGGCGCACGGCTACAAGGTGAAACTAATCATATGCCTGATAACTGAATTTTGCTACCTACAGTGCCTCAGCACTGTAGCTCACTAATCTGTTTTGAAACAGTTCCCAAATATATATTGGGGTGTGTGTGTGTGTGTCTGTGTGTGTGTGTGTCCCTCCCATTTTTTCAGTGCCTGCAGCTTTGACCCCACAACATACTCTGGAATGTTTGGGGTTACGAGCTCTGTAAAAATAAGCCCTAAATAAATTACATTAGTAATTTTAGCAACCAAAACCAAACATGGCCAGACTGTGATCCCCCCTTCAAAAACAAACAAACAAACAAACAAACAAACAAACCCCACAAATATTTGAATGAATAAGTTTATTTGTAACTAAACCATGAAAATGTGCATTGGAAAGGCTAAAATGGCGCCAGAACCACA
The DNA here is from genome assembly GCF_964106645.2 of Podarcis pityusensis. NCBI lineage: Eukaryota > Metazoa > Chordata > Lepidosauria > Squamata > Lacertidae > Podarcis > Podarcis pityusensis. Next base: position 13,854,491 of record NC_138037.1, read on the forward strand.
CCCTTATTGATGGAAAAAAAATGCAACCTAAGTTTCGGGTATCTTGATAAAAATATTGTATGCATGTGGTGTGCCACAGGGAACTGTTGAATTATTAATAATACAAAAAATCCATTGTTTAGCAAAAGGTTCCCAAATATATGAACATTTCACATCTTAGTTGCTGGTTTTGCTAGGTTTTGCAGATTGAACTATTCTTGGTTTCTGAACCCCTGCTCAAATTCTCAGGGGAAAAGCCCTGCTTTTTACCTATTTAGATAAAATCTGGTATCTAAGAAAGAGAGGCTGATATTTGACAAAGCAGAGGAAAATAGAATGTATTAACCTATTCTTGTACGCATATTATTTTCCATCATATATTGCTAGCGTGAATTTGCATTCTTTTTTAAAAAGTCAGATATTGACTTTACTTTTTCATAATAAGATGCACCACCATACAAAACCGCATGTATATTAAACTTCATGAAAAATATTGACTCCTGGCATACTCAAAATGCTATTTTTAAAATGAATTCTTGATTCTAAGATATGGCATTATAAAATACAAATCTTCACAGAGAATTCCTCAATAATTGAACTGAACTGTGCTCCTAGATACCATGGCAACTAAAAACAACCACTTTTAAAAAGCCTGAAATACATAAATATGAATGTGAGCTTCTGTTGGGTAGAAGTCAGTCCAACATTTTAATATTGCCCTTTATTGTGAAATGGTATGTGTCACTTGACACCCATAAAATATCTATTTCTCTACTTCCTTTATTCACAGCAGAATCCTCAATGAAAATGTGATAGCAATGCATGTTTACTGTCTTTGAGCACTGGTTCTAAAGCATATATGAGATGCCACTGCATTCTGATTCCATCTACATTGTGTGGTTTCTCTTCCTTCTCTCGTGACACTGAAACCATGAGAAAAACAAGGTATGGAATGCACAAAACTTGTCCTAGTTCATGCAGTGCCACCACATCTATCAAAAGCAGTGATCTCTGAGACAGGCTCACGCCATAGGCATGTATGTGATTGTAAATGTTATGCTCTGTTACATTACAAGCCCTCATGTATCCACCTCTCTGTTCTATGTGATTACATAGTAGATAAACCATTGGACATTGACTGAAGGTATCTCTGTTCAAGCTCCCTTGCCCACACCCAAAAATCTCCCAGGGCGACTCAACCACCACAGAGGGTTACTGCAACAATAAAATGGAGGTGAAAAACTGGGGGAGGAAATATATGACGCCAGAGTACTCCATATCCTTTCTTCTGAAGTGGCTGTGCAATCAAGTCATTTGATGCAGAGAGTGCTAGGATTAATGGTCTTAGTTAAAATAAATGGATTCATGCAATGCAAGAAGAGCAAGTTACTGATCTTTGTGGGACAGCACTGCAGTTTTCATAGCATGTGCTTACAGCATTTTCCACAAGGAAAAATAACCATGCACCCAAAAAAGGAACCTTAGAGGTTGTTTAGAAGGGAACAATAGTATTATCTGCAATGGGAACTAAGAGGCAGTACACTATCAAATTCCTGAATGTGAATGCTGAAGGCAGAAACTGGTAATTTAGTGATGTAGATCTTTATTGACTGGTTCATGGTCACTTGGGTATGAGATACCAATAAGTGTTCTTTTTTGTTCTGCCAGTATTATCAACCATGCCTTTTGCATTCTCAACCATAAGTTCTACCATAACTATATAGTAGTATGCCTTCTGGCCTTTCTCAAGAATGAATAAGGTTGTACTGGGTTGTGAAACCCATGAATTTCTTGTTCATCTATTATTATTTTTTAAAAAACCACCCCACTGAAATGAGGGTACTGGCATGGGGGATAGGGGAGCTTGAGACCTTTTCCCTGCTGTGGTCCCATTCCATACGGACATCCACTACCACCACCACCCCTATGATATGCATGGAATAAGGGTCCAACAGGACCCTTTCCCCCTCATGCAAGTTGCTGGTGGGTGTGATCTGAACCAGGAGGACCACAGGGAGCCATGCTCTAAAGCTCTCCGACCCCATGGCAGGGTCCTGATCCACTCCACACTGGCTATACCCAAGGGCTATGCCACTGGCAAGGCCTCTGGAAGTCTGCTCTTTCTTTCTCCCAGTAAGAACATAATGCAGTTATAAAGAACAGTCTAATGTGATACACTGGCCACAGATTAAGCAACTGCAGGGGGCTTCCTTCTCCCACCCTGTGGCAACCGCCAGTTGCCCCAGGTCCACAGAAGCAAGGGGGGGAAACATGCTGTGGCTCCTTCCATCAGACAAAAATAATAATAAGAGCCATCAACTGCTATTCAGGCAAGAGGCACCAGCAAGGGAAGATCAACCTGACCCCGGCTGGATATAAATGCCCAGTTAAAAAGGTAAAGGGACCCCTGTCCATTAGGTCCAGTTGTGACCGACTCTGGGGTTGCGGCGCTCATCTCGCTTTACTGGCCAAGGGAGCCGGCGTACAGCTTCCGGGTTATGTGGCCAGCATGACTAAGCCGCTTCTGGCGAACCAGAGCAGCACACAGAAACACCGTTTACCTTCCCGCCAGAGTGGTACCTATTTATCTACTTGCACTTTGACGTGCTTTCGAACTGCTAGGTTGGCAGGAGCAGGGACCGAACAACGGGAGCTCATCCTGTCGTGGGGATTCGAACCGCCGACCTTATGATCGGCAAGCCCTTGGCTCTGTGGTTTAACCCACAGTGCCACCCACGTCCCCTACACTTACAACTCACTATTTTGTTCCGGGTTTAAACAACACCTTTCCCTTCCCTTGAGTCTTTGTAAGCCTGCTGACTGTACTTGTTTCTCTCCTTGCTTTTTATTATTAGTATTATTGATGAGAGTTGGTTTGAGAGAATTTCTGAAAAACATGATGAAAAAAATGTGGCTATGTGATGTCGCATGTAGTTGTGCCCTAATAGTTGCATTCTTTTTATTTATTTATATTAATATCTGTAAACGGGTTTCTATTCCAAACATATCATAAAATAGCAACCTTGCTGTGCATATAGCTGGGAAGTAAGTGGACTTTTCGCATCATATATTTGCAACAATCTGTTTAAAAGCCCCAAAGAAGTAACGCACATCAAAATTATTTGTTTCCTGCTTAAACTTGCACCCAGCCTTTACACCAATTGGTGCTCAAGGTGGCTAAGAGCAATAATATAAATGCAATATGATCCAATAAAGCACAAGGGTGGGTTTTTTCCATTTAAAAAAAAAATGTTATGAATAAGCAACAGCTCCACAGTAAAGTACTAACTACAGAACTGGGTTTTGTGAAGTGAGGAAATGCAACCGGTAGTTTAAAACTAGAATCCTTCTGCCATTTTATTCCCCATTTTCTGCATTGTTCCATTGTCTTTGCTGAGAAGAGGGAGTGATCATTATTGACAATTTATATGGCATTTTGATGTCAATACCATTTTGAAGGGAAAGCTTCTTTCAAAAGATTCTGTGCTGCTATAAAGCAGGTTTAAGTACTTCAGTATGCCAAATGCATATCATACTGTGAGCCATCACAGCAGTACACTGGTATTGATTTCGATAGAGACCAGAGGACTGGCAAAGATAGAAAGGGCACACTGCGCTTTCTGATGCTTATGCATTATTTAGGTTTCATGGTTTCATCTGAAGTTAGTGCCCACATAGATTTTTAAAATGACAGAATTTATATAGGCAGTATAGCTGTAGGAAATGAGAGACAGGCACTATGCGGCTTCTGAGGAAGTGTACTTCAGAAAAAAAAGCTGGTGCCACACTGTAAGATGCAACAAAACCAAAATAAAATTCACATAGAGGTAGGGGGGAAAGAGGGGCGGTAATAATAAGCACAATGCAAAAATGAGTTTAAATTGTATTTACTGGAAACATTAAGTTCCTCCCAAACAGGACATTTTATAATCTGCATATCAGAAACATACCAAAGAATGATAGAAAAATGCACAGGGCAGTGGGAGGGAACAATCCAGCCCATCTGTTACTAGCAGAATGCCCATTTTATAGCAGACATGAGCCTGTCTGCTCTTCAGACATATATATTGAGCAGCTACTTGAAGGGGAGCAGGCAATGTATTTTCTCCTCACTTTTGCTGTAGTGGCAGCAGAGCAGCAAATATTCATTAATCTGTTCCAGCATTCACAGTCCTCTCTTCTATGAAAAATCATACCCAGGGAAGCTTACAAACAGAATGACGTGCCATGACACAATTAAAATCAACCAACATATATCAACCAGGAAAAGAAAGAAAGTGAGATCAGCATTGATTGGCCATTATTGCTCCCACAAAGGAAGAGATGCCACAGGGGTAGATGGATGCCTCTATTAATTAAAGAAGGGGGGCAGTTTTATCAATTATCCTCCCCTAGCAGCCCACAGTGTTCCCCAAATGTATACTCCAGAGAGTTCAGGGATACTCAAGGACAGGGTAGACGGTGACAAGGGGGCAGTAGTGGGAAGGTTAAAAAAACAAAAAATGCCTCTTCATCTCTTCCAATAATGGAAGTGTTCACTGGATCCAAAGTAAGCACCAACTGGATTTCACACAATGTGAAACAATGCATTTATGTTGAATGGAATGCTATGAACAAAACATTATCCACCACATTTTTCTTAAGTTTTTTTTTTTTTTACAGCTAAAGAGTAAGCTTTTTGATCAAGAAAAGCCCAATTATATATGTTCCACAGCTACCTTTATAGTCTTAAAATATTAAAATATTGTTAATGCATGAAGAGAAAGAGTGAAGGCTGCTTCTTTACTTTAGAGAGTTTAGATAAAAGGCAGGCACACGTATGCACAGGCACACACTTAAGACCCCTTTCAGCCAGCTGCAAGAGCATATACCTTCCAAGTGGTGTTTCATCTCAACCGGAGGTGACTACTAATTTGTTAAAGAAAAGAGGTCGAGAGGCACTAAATAAAGTTGACAGTTTCATAACATTAGCTACTCTGAAACAGAAAGGTGCAGGAAACAAAACAAAACCGATGACACTGTTTACAGGAACAATATTTAAAATGTATTAATTAAACCCAGAGCAGAACTACAAAAGGGGAGAGGCTCTTTGAAGTCGGAAAGTTCTGAATGCCACAGGAAGCTTTGAAGTTCCTCAGCTGCCTTTGTTTCTCACTCATAATACATGAGGACACGATGCAATGGTGAAGCTTTAGCTTCCAAGGGGCCATTATCTATTGGTTCCACCATTAATGAGGAACTAAACCTCAACCCAGAGAGCAGGAGAAAGGGTTATGTATCATTTGATGCACAATGCAGGCCTATGACTATCTAGGAAAGTTAATTTTCACTAGAGCCTATTATCACCAATGAAATTTTATTACAAATATAATTTTGCATGCATAGATGTTATTGGTTACCACATAAAATCTGCCTTCTCCCATCTTACTATGGTTGAAGTGCATGAGGAGAAACTCACATATAAACAAGTAGAGGGATCAAAAACAGCTGTAAAATGTTCACAGAGATAAGAAAACATGGAAGTAGGTGCAACAACTGGTAAGCTCCTAAATATGACTATATCAGGGGCGAAATTCTGCTTATTTGCTGCTTGAAAACTGCTTGAAAAGCTGCGTGCTGCGATCAGACAAAAGCTCAAACCCTCTTATTCCAAATTCAGCTATATTTTTGTTTGCGCAGAGATAGTTCAGAGTCTGGTACATCATGGATGGAGTTGGTGGGTTTTCCAGTCATCAGCACCAATTATTTGACAGAACACACTTTCACTGGTATGACCGATGCTCACGGCTGACAAGCCCTGGACACAGCAATGTAAACTTTCGGTTGGAACCTGAACGGCTCCACATCTGAAGTTGCTGCTCAAAGAGGCATAAAAAGGAGCTACAAGAAGAACATGAAAGGCTATTTGAATAGTTTAGTCCAGGGGTGGCCAACTCCCAAGAGACTGTGATCTACTCACAGAGTTAAAAACTGGCAATGATCTACCACCTTTTGGGGGGTTCAGGTCAAAGTTGTTAAGCTTTTTTAGGGGAGCTGTTATGTACTGAGTTGAATAGGATCCAAACTGCAGCAGTCTGATTGGTCCTAGAACAATAGGATCCAAATTGCAGCAGTCTGATTGGTCCTAGAACAATAGGATTCAGAATGCAGCAGTCTGATTGGTCCTAGAACAATGCAGCAGTATGATTGGTTGGCAGGAACCACCCAATCATGCTCCAGATATAAGTGAATCCACAACCTGATTGGCTTACAGTAGAATTCCAGAATTAGCCAATCATGTGCAGCCCATTGTGTAAAAGTTGTTGAGCTTCTTGGGGGGGGGGGACCGATCTACCAGTGATCTACCACAGGCGTCCAGCAATCTACCGGTAGATCACAATCTACCTGTTGGACGTGCCTGGCTAGTCCAGGGATGGGAAACCCCAGACCCAGGAACAAATGTAGCTCTCCTGTCCCATCTCTGGCTCTCCGGACTCTCCCCACATCACACTCTCCAGTGGCCTGGCTTCACACCCCCGAACATTTTCCCCTTGCCGGAATGTGGTCTGAAAATGTCTCTTGCTTTTCTGGATGGAAAATCAGGAGGGTACATGACTGTGTATAGAAAGCAGGCTTCTACACAAAGGTAAAATTTGCATTCATTGTTCTTCCCACTTTTGCCTCTCCCACACAGCACTAGAATGTGGCTCTTAGAAGGTTCCCCAGGGCAGAGTGTGGTCCTTCTGCTGCGAAAACAAAAGGTCCCCCACCCCTAGGTCTAGTTTCTTCTTCAAATGGTGACCCTAGTTTTTGTCAGGAGCTCATCCTACACTCGAGTAGGACCCTGGCAGAGACACATGCCCGACTGTCATGTTCTCTCCCTCCTGGTCAATCGTTCGGGAGCTTCAAAAGCTTTCTTCAGCCCGAACATCACAGCGACCGATACCAAGCGACACCGGCACACTTAGGGATCTGCAGAGTCTTCGCAGCTTGAGTAACAGACCTCAGCAACTCAGCATTTTGGCTAATCTACTTTATTTACATATAAACACACATGGAGCACTGCAACATGGCTCCCTCTCTCTCTAGCATCAGACAGCAAAGAGTAAGAACAAAGGACAATAGTCCCACTTCACGGAACGCAATAACACAAACATCCTGTCTCTGTCACTTCCCACTCTGTGGACTCAAAACATACACCATCATGTGATAGACAAAAATCCCATGACTGCAATCATGGAGCAGGAATTCTAACAGTTTTTCTGTAGGTGCCCAAAAGTCAACTATTTTTTATGATCAGGATCCCTCCACCTTGTATAATTCTCCCTCCACCCTCTGATTCCACTTCCGATTTAGCTCTGCCAATTGGCCAGCTACCTCTTCTGCTACCCTGGGAACCTCCTTTAAAGCAACACCATTTAAAGGAGCTAATCCACAAGAGTGATGCATGGCACAATCCACTTAATAGTACCTCTCTCTCTTCTCGGCCCTCAGTTTGCTAAGAGAGAAGGAATATCATGACTCCCCTCCCCTACAAGAACGCTGCTGCTTTCAGAGAAAAGGTCATGTCCCCCAAAATGACATCTTCCCTTCTGAAAAACTAACCTCGTTAAATTCAGCCCAACCCTGTTAACTCATTGCTACCTTTTCTTTCTAAACATCCTTAAAACCGAGCGCTTTCCTGCTTTTCAATGTTGAGAGCAACTTACAGTGGCGTAGCGTGGGTTGTCAGCACCCGGGGCAAGGCAAGTAATTTGCGCCCCCTAACCTGTGGATTTTAGCACTCGAGTCTCTTCTGCGCCCCCCCCCCGATGTTGCGCCCGGCCCCCCTGCACCCCCCATGCTACGCCACTGGCAACTTATCTCTAGCAATAAGATAATCACATTCTCATTCAAACATGCAAATGATCGCTTCCTGTTGCCATGGCTTCAAACTGAACCCACTCCCCACCGCCATCTTCCTTTCACCCCCCCAACCTAGCTCATTGTAGCGAGCTGTTTGTTACTTTTTAATGTGAATAGGGGAAAGCATGAAAAAGGATAAACCTGGATACATTTACAGTTTTTCTTAAAGGGGATTAAAAGTGCTGCTGGAAGTGTTTATACATTATTCTGCGTTAATAAAACATTTTTGCATTAAATGACTCCCACTGCTTCCTATTTAAATTAAATTAAATTAAATTAGATAGCATGAGATTTCCCAACCGAAATGTAACAAGACGCCACCCACAGAAAGTTAGGCATGCTTAAATCCCACTGATTTTCAACGGAAGTTCAGCGTAACTAGCTTTAGCTGGATCACGCTATGTATTTAGAAGCATGCCTGCTTTAAGAACATAACCAAACTGGAAACTCTCTCATTGGTGTAAACAGGATCATTTTCCTCTTCCTTTTAGCAGCAAACCTACAGAGATTCAAGGTGGCAGCCTCTGTGAAAGACTTTACAGCTACTGTGCCTCCAGCAAGCTACAAAAACTTTTATCTTGCCCAAGGTTTACTGGCTGCAGCACTGATAATGTATTGAACTGCTTTAGATGCTTGAGTTCAATATGTATTTGGTTCATTTAATCCTAGGTGTTGAGGGTCCTGTCCCAAATTTGAACAAGGTTTACAACAAATGTTCTACTTATTTCTAGATGCACAGTCTATCTGGCAACATTGGTATTATGCCAAAGAGTTTAAAATATATATATTTGGTGTGGTTTTTTTAACTAACCTGTGATACAGTCAGTAGTTTGTTTGTTTTTTGTCTGTGTGTGAATCCAGTGTTCATTTCTCTGACCTGGAAGATTTATTTGGATTGTACATGCCGCCCTCATTGTAGGGAGCTCCTTCTTCCAACTGAGAGGGATTGCTTTAAAGATTATGCAAAATATCAACAATTCAAGCATCTCTAGGGCAATAACATTATATTATATAGAGGGAACAGTAGGGACTACAAGCTATGGAGCAGAATGGTGTGTTGATTTTACATGTACCTACTCTTTATGCTACCTGGTTTAATGGCACAACCACTTGTTATATTCAGGAATGGTGGAAGGCTATCAGTTTGGAAGGACAAGAATATATTGACCGTTGACCTTAACCTAACACTGACATGCTTTAAGTCTATTGGTTTGGAGCCAGACTTAGTAATACTCAAGAACAGTCTCATTTAAATCAGTGGGACTACTCTTAAGTATGACTGTTTCTGGATCCAACCCACTGAAATAATTAATTCATTGTTGGATTGTGGCCATTAAATAAAGGCCGGCACTTCTGTTCCCTTCTTCCTCATGATTCTCAATGACTTTAATATCTGGAACTCTTTATATTTGTGCATCTGAATGAATATAAAACACTAATTATAAAGCACCTCAGATGGTAAGTTCCCTTTATTTCCATACTCTCCCATCCCCACTGAACTTTTTTTAAAGATAAAAAGTTGAGAGAGCAATTGTGTGTGTGTGAGAGAGAGAGAGAGTGAGTGAGTGAGAGAGAGAGATATTAAGTATACCTGTAAATTAATACATAAAAATGAGTATGGTACCATAAGCAAAGCTGCCAATGTTCCATAAACATATTTTCATAAACAATTCAGAAGTACAAAAGCTTTTATTTAAATTCTTCTCCATTACTACCTGAATAAGGATAGAGGAAAGGCAGAAAAGGTAATGTTAGTCATGCATGAAGTGAGAGAATGAATATAGACATTTGTCTCTCTTTGTCTCTGAAGAAAAACTATTGACAAGAGATTCCCCCATCTGCATATGCAGCTGTCACGTCAGATTAGCTCATCAGGTAATGGAAATTTGGCCTCTGATCCAGAAAAGGTCCCTTTGCGCTGAAGAATTGAGACTGTTTCAAAGAGATTGTATTATCTTAGACAGCAGGATTAAATTAATATGGGAATGACTGCTACTGGAGGAACTTTTTCGTTAAATATTTCCTAATGGTTATTATACATAGCATCCACTTCTCATAAGTGATCTTATGTGACATTTGCTCAGTGCTTTTTGACCTTCTTCAGAAACTATGAAAAAACAATGCAAAGTACAATATACCACAGGGGGGAACAACAGAGGCAGCTGAAGGTATTACAAAAATAAATGCTTCATACAAGACCAGTTTTTAGTCAGATACACCAGTAAATGACAATTGTCCAATGTTACTTAGGCTGGATATTAATCTGGAAACAAATCCAGATTGCCTGCACTGTGAAAATATTAGGCAACTTTAATGCACAGTACAGTAAGTGATGTTTTGCAACTGGGTACCAGATCTAAAAAGCACTCTCAAGTCGGGATGGATAAAGGCACACATACATTGTTCTCCCCATTGAAGTTAATGGAGAAATAATCACATGACCATCACATCACATACAAAGGCTGTTGACAACAATTCCTAGTTTTATGTTTCCAAACGGGTCAGTGTGTGGACCTGTATTATATAGAGACAAGCAATATAAGATAAGCTGGAAACTAACAGAACTACATTCATTCTCCTCCATAGACAATGAATATAAATCAAGAGAACGTTTCATGTTTAGAGTACACAAAACCTCATTAGCAGTGCAGTCTTAAACGTTGTCTACTTAGAAGCAATGTCCATTGAGTTCAAGAGGACTTGTTCCCAGGTTATTGTGTACAGGATTGTAGCCTTAATCTAACATAGCAGATATGATCCATACTGATTATTATTAAACCAATGTATATTAATTAAGACACCTGCCTCATTTATTATATTTTTAAAGTATGACACGTTTCACATATTGCATTATCTACGATCAGCAATTTAAAGCAACCATCTGTCAGACAGCATATTAAAATTTTGAATGCACTTTAATTAATTTCTTCTCAAAATGATACAAAAATGTATTGTTGATACAAAATGATACAAAAATGCTTTAGGTGGATACCTTACTTGGTAAACAATTGTAAAGTGACTTTTTTAAAAAAAGCACAAAATTTAAAAAGCACAAAAACCACACAAAAAACTGACCAAGCCAACATTTGGTTTATTCTTGCAATTCCAATCATTGCTGCTGAGGGTTGTGACTGATAACGGCAGTAGTGATAAATGACGCCACTCTTCTATTAAAGGTGGCCAAATTGCAACAAGACTGCCCTGACACTGACCTCTTAAACATTGGCCTCGTCCTTTCAACTCATTTCTAGGGTCACAATATTGGGCAATTACTCTGTGCTGTTTATTTAACAGAGCGAGTAAAATGTGAGCCATGATAGCAAAGTGTCCTTTAGGAAAAATAGTGCAGGGTGGTCAAGCTTTTAATCCAAAGGACCACGTATACAGTTAATGTACTGTATGAGACTTCTTCCTGCTTCTCAGTGTAAAAGGGTGTACTGCATTTTCGTGTTTTGCTTTTTAGGCAAAACAATTCTTTAGGTAAATATTTATTTAAAAAACAAAAACAGAAAGGGGAGTTTAGAGGCAGAGTGATATTTATGCCTTCTCACTCAAACCCCAGTAGCTTCAAACATATTGTTATGGGTTTCTGGGTGCCAGAGTTTTTGGGTGTCTGAATTTAGTAAGTGCTAGAATTTAACCTAGAATATAATTTAACCTAGAATTTAACCTAGAATTTAATGGAAGTGAGAGCTGGACCATAAAGAAGGCTGATCGCTGAAGAATTGATGCTTTTGAATTTTGAATTATAGTGCTGGAGGAGACTCTTGAGAGTCCCATGGACAGCAAGAAGATCAAACCTATCCATTCTTAAGGAAATCAGCCCTGAGTGCTCACTGGAAGGACAGATCCTGAAGTTGAGGCTCCAATACTTTGGCCACCTCATGAGAAGAGAAGACTCCCTGGAAAAGACCCTGATGTTGGGAAAGATGGAGGGCACAAGGAGAAGGGGACGACAGAGGACGAGATGGTTGGACAGTGTTCTCGAAGCTACCAGCATGAGTCTGACTAAACTGCGGGAGGCAGTGGAAGACAGGAGTGCCTGGCGTGCTCTGGTCCATGGGGTCACGAAGAGTTGGACACGACTAAACAACTAACAACAACAACAACAGAATTTAACCAACGCTTGGAGAGTTGAGCTGGAAGTCAGACCCTTAATAGCTCAGCTCAGCTTCCTATGCCCAGGTCAGCCTGATAATGACCAGGTTGTTAAGCAGACAAAGGGGGCAGGTAGATGGGCAATTAACAAAGCAGAGATTCTATGTCAGCCGGAAGATGGGTGAAGCCCCTCCCTGAGCTTCACCATGCCCCTCCTGCTTACCAGCAGTGACCCCAGCATTGGGAACCTGGTGGCTCTAATTTAGAGGACCAAATACATTGTTTCTGTGCATGAGACCTCTTGCATGCACACCATGCTAAACTGGGGCAGGGTTTTCTTTCCAAAGCCAGCTGTTGTGATTCAACACACTCAATACCTGAAGGGTCTTGCAAGACACATATGTTTACATTGATTCTGATTTCTTCTGGTCCACGCTGCCACTGACTATACAAAAGATGCAAGTTTTCTGGCTCTTTCTTGTAGCACCATTTCATCCACCTGTAGTCTGTTGACACACCCTAAACACGCTGTGAAGGAGCTGCTGTTCACAACCCTATATATAAAAAAGGATTGGTTCCAGCAAACTCTTCTGTTGGAATCAGAGGGGCTTGATCTGGATAGCTCATGCCTAGAATATGTAGAGAAATATAGTGTACTACCTAAGCAAAGTATTCTTTATTAGTGTTTTTATAATGAAAGCCAAATTAATGAATAATAAATTAGTTTTTTGTAACTGCCCTGATATTAGGAACCTCTTTAAGTCTCTCTTTCTCTCTCCCCCCCCCCCTCCGCCAGTCGCTCTCTGTAAAAGTCAAAATTCACAAGGACCTTCAGAGAATAACAACTTGTGGATTTAATTACAGATAAAAAAGGAAAACTGGCTTCTGTTAGAAACATGAGAAATCATGACCTAAAAAAAAAAAAAAATTAAAATGGAACAGAGCTGCGGAAATGACAAAGTTTGTTCTCAAAAGACAGTCAATTAGTTTGTCATTTTTCTTCTTTAAAGGATGGCCCTCAGTGTGGGGTTGCAAATGAATTTACAATCAAATTTATTCATGAAAAGGGTGCTTATTTTTTAATGGAATCCTCACTGTTTACAACCCTTTTGTAGCTGCGCATAGATCCAGTCTTATAGGTATGGGCTAAAGTCCAGAGTTCCTCCTAAAAGACCCCAGGGCATGTGTTCATGCAAGAGGTGGCTTTGCCGAAGTTCCCTCACTGCTACAGGTTCTGCAGGTATCTGCTCTAAGTACACTTGACTGGTTCTTTCTTTTATACCTGCATTACAAATTGTGTTGGGCTGATTTGCAGGACCTGACAAGGACATGTTGCTAAGCAAAAGGGGCCGTGTAGAAATATGTAGTGGCTGTAGACTCTTTTAGGTACCACGTTTCTGCTACTGCCTTGCTAAGCTCCACCCATAACACATCCTATTTCAGCTGTCTCCATTCATGATCTACTGGATTTCACCTGGTTCTTCCCATTACTTACCAGATTTCACCAGAATACTGCTGGTTCAACTTACAGGCTTCACCCAGGGGGCAAACCATTTCATAATCAAAAGATGGCAAACCTCTTCAAGGTGTCAGTTGTGTTCCAGCACAGCAGGTGGTTGGTTATGTGCCATTCTTAGAACCCTGTGCCCCTCTCAAATAAGCACTATTTAAAAGCCCAGAAATGATTATCCCAATTATCCGAAAAATATACAGATTGCAGCCTTTTCTGCTTTTATCAACACCTTTCCCTTACATTGAAAACATAGCGGTCTTTAAGTAGTAGCTGTGTCACATGTATTGTTACTGCGTGGTTTTTTAAAATTCTCATTATTCAGGAAAACTCAGTAATTGAGAGCGCGGAGGATTGTTTTATGCCAGCTTCACCTTTTCATACTTTACAATTGTAATGAGGCAGGTGCTGATAGAGTGCAAAATGTATTTAAATCGAAAAGAAATAATGCCACAATCCACTGTTAATAAGTGTTAGAGTGTCATCGCGCACTTCTCCTCCTATTGATCCACCTGTGTGATGCAGGGAAGAACATGCATGCTAATGTAACCCTCACCATGATCTCCGCCAACTCTAGGGCAGTTCTTTTTCGTATTACGAAGTCTTAGGAGGACTATTATTGAATATATTGTATTTCTGTTTGGTACAAGAGAACTGGAATACTATTCATTGGGATATCTGAACAATGCACAGTGCTTTTTTTTTCTTTAAAAATGTTTAGGGGTACTCTCATTTTCCTACTCATTTTGAAATACTGCCCCTCAATGAGGCCAAACTTGGGTTCACATAATGTTTAGGGGTATGCGTACCCCTGCGTCCCCTCAGAAAAAAAAAGCACTCATCCTGAAAAAACTTTGCACATTATAGCTGAAGGGATCCATTGTGTTTTCATAGTATCATAGAACTGTAGAGTGGGAAGGGACCCTGAACATCATCTAGTCCAACCTTCTGAATGTGCAGGTGTCCCAAACAGAGATTAAACCTTCAACCTTGGCGTTATGAGTGCTATGCTTTAACCAACTGAGTTATCCAGGGTTTTCCTCCCTCTTAGCATGCTGTAAGGCATGAAGAACTTTTATGCTGCACGCTGAGTAGCCACCTCTTAGCCTGAACAGTCCAATCATACAATGCCGCAATGGGGCACAAATCCAAGAAACACAACGCAGCCAATGCCTGGCCATGTTTTTCCAGCTGCATTCTTTTTTATTATTATTAAATAGTCCGGGGGAATCTTTGCTATCGGGCATAGATGTTTTGAAGTGCCATTGATTAAAAGAAACATACAAGTTGCCCTGCAACTGTCAGAAGACGCATCATTTCACCAACTTCCTCCATGGTGAATGCATTGTTCATGCAAAGTTTCCTGTTAGCTGCTGGAATTTTACTTCCTATAATGGGGTGGTGTGTGTGTGTGGGGGGTGTCACCAACCTTCTTGGGCCAGGCGGCGTATTTGTTCAGAATAGATGGGAGGGGTGAGCATCCAAGGCAATGTGGGCATGTTTAAAGGGTTGTGCTCAGTGTAGCAGAGGCTGAGCCAGGAACTGAGCAGGAAAAGCAAAAAGTCTCTTGTGTATTGTGGATATTTGCAGAGATGTTTACTGAAACTATTAGCACTCGTGGGCACACATGGCACATTGGCAATCCCTGTCTTATGCCCCGCCCATCTGTCACAAGTCATTATAACTGTCAGAATTCCGTATGACCGAGCTGCTCCTCCGGTTGAGTCCTCCGGAATCTCCTCCAACGTTGATTAATGACCTAAACCTTTGATGAGGCTCCAGGCACGTTCCCATTACGCAGAGTATGCAAGCAGCAGCAGAAGGACAAGAAATATGAGATGCATTGCTAAGAGTTTTATTTCTAACTATACAGACAGAAAAGAATATACATCCTCTCTCTGTGAAAGCAGAGAGGCAACTGGTACAAAGAAACAGGAAACAAGTAATATCAACATCCATCTTCCATCTCCCATGAGACTTCCAACAGTCTGGAATGTCTGGAATGTAAACAGAGTCTTGTGACTCCAAGCACTGCACAGTGGCATAACAGAAACCTAACAATAACAACAGCGACAACAACAACAGCAGCAGCAACAACTGCAACATCAAACATATAGGCAGACTCTATCCATTTGATTTTTTATACTTACTATGGAAAACTTACCTGGGAAAATCTCCCAGGGTGGGTAGTTGGCAGAAGAAAGGGAAGCTCTCATGTGTGAGCTGGGAGGGTGCGGCCCCTTCTGTGTGAGACAAGGGTTAAGATCTACCCTTGAAAGAGGAATCTGTATTTTCTCTCTCTTTCTTTTTTCTTTCATTTTAGTTTTACTTTTTTATTGTGTTATATGATGAAAAGTTTAAATTAAAAAAATCATGCAAAGGAAGCATCCAACAAACATGAAACCATAAAAATTATTAAGGAGTTGCACTCTTCACTGATGCCACTACAGACACAGGCCTTTGCAGAGTTTAATTTTACTCCTTTTCAAAGCAGAATGTTGAAAGGGGCTTTAAGAGAAACCGGCATGAAGGATACATGTTTGTGTTTGCTCTTTTCTTCTGGGTGGTGATTGGGAGCTGAACAGCGGGAAGAGGAGATAAAAGGCCCTTCAATTTATTTATTTTTTTAAAAAAAACCTGAGCAAAACGTGTGCAAGCAATTGTCACACTTGGTTTTTTACATGATTGTACATGGTTTCTTATACTGAAGTGCTATGCAAAAAAGAGAGCCCAAAAGAGAAAGGGGGGAAAGATAATCTTAGAAAGTCCAGTTATGGATCGAGCATAATATTTCATTTACCAATTATTTCCTAAATATGGAGCATGCAAGCTAATACCCGCCTCTGCCCCACCTCCAAATGAAGCAGCCATGTAAACTTTAGCAAATGAAATTGCACCGTATTAGTGGCACCATTTTTCTCAATGCAAAGCCGCAACGTTGTAAAATGGCTCCCACAACTTCTAATTACAAAAACATTAGCTACCTGAGTCTTCTCCAGCTGAGCAGATTAGCATAGATCTTATATGCTGACAGTTATGACCTTCTCTCCAGCAAACACTTGTCAAAAGTAATTACCTAGATGTTTAGGAAGGAGTAATGCCAGTGTGCTTCTGCCCACCTTTGCTTGTTACTGATCTAAAACAAGTAGAAAGCTTTGCCAAGAGGCGCCTTCTTAAATCTGGCATACAAAAATTTGTCGCCAGTCTGTCGCAGTTTTTAATGGGATATTAAATATTAGCTGCATGATATCCTGCCAATCAAACCTGCCATCACTAAAGGAGGTAGATAGAAAGAACCACTAGATGAGTCTTCCAGCTCTGTGATTGCTGTCACCATTTTTCTGGCTGTTAGATCAGGTAAGGAAATGAGCTGGGAGCAATTCATGTAATTATACCTTATATACATTTGTCCTCTACTAACTTTCAATCAAGAATTCCCGCAAGTGAGACAGCTGCTGCGCTGAGGTCCCGGCTTTCTATGGTTTGGCCACTGTGAGAACGAAATGCTGCCTTTAGACGGCCCACCGGCCTGATGCAACAGGCACTTCTTATGTTCTTTGTATTTACTTTATTTACTCTCCCCGCCTAACAATATATTTGTTTGGTTTCATGAGGACTCATTTTTGCAAACTGTTAAACTGGAGCTTGGAGATATGAAACGACTTTCTTAAGTACACATTAGTATTCTTGCTGGTACACATTTAATTTATACATTTACATCATTGGGAGCGGTTTTGCATAGCTGCTCTGAAATCAAGGGGTGCAAAATGAATTCTAATGAGCAAACATTCCAGATAGCTAGGCTTTATGAAATAAGGCTTCACTAGTATTCTGCACCCCATTGTTCACTGCAAGCTACGTTTGGATGCATCCAACATTTTAGGTTCATCTGCATCTCAAAGCCTCCCTCATAATCATGGTATTAATTACTCATATTCTTTGCTTGCATTAATATGGACAATCCTGACTATGTAAGTTTAGAGGCACACATATCATTGCTGTCCATGAAAAGTTCAAAGGTTGTTAGCAGAGGGGTCATACACAACATTTTACACTGAAGAAGCTCCTTGGAATATACTTTGCTTGACTGTTCTTTGCCAAAAATGTCTGTGTTTAAATTGTGTAACAACCTGAAAAATTGGCAGCACAAACTGATGAGAACCATATAATCCCAAGCTGCTTTTTGAAAACTCACTTTAGGATACAGCAGTGCAGGCTGCTGTTCAGCAAACAACGCAGTACATGTTGCTCACATTGGCACAGTCCCAAAGGACACAATATAAACTTCCATTTATTTTATTTGATGCAAGTACGTTAATCTGTGCACAGTGCATACATGGTACGTACAATGCATTTCCCCAAGGTACGATCATTGTGAAACGGTTACCTCCAAACTGAAACAACTTGAGGCGTTTAAAACAACAACAACTTCAATATACAGTATGCACTTGTATCTATAGTAAATTTCGACATCGTATCTTCAAAGTTCCATAAAAATTTGTTTTCCTATTTGAAATCTTGCATGGGAAGATGGGCAGGAGAATCCCTGTTCCATTTTCAGTTGGTAGAGCACAAGACTCTTAATCTCAAGGTTGTGGGTTCGAGCCCCAACTTGGGCAAAAAAATCCTGCATTTCAAGGGGTTGGACTAGATGCCGCTTGTGGTCCCTTCCAACTCCACAATTCTATGATTTTGATATGAGTGATACAATCCTGCACAGCTGTTGTGTACCAGCAGAAAACATCTCTTTAAATGTAAGGAGATCAACTCATCTCTTTCATCCTTTCCATGATAAGGAAAAACACTTTTAATATCGGCATGCCTTTCCTCAATCTTGGACCCAGTTTCAGTTTTGCATATGTGGTGGATTGATACTTAGCAGAAAAATCAAGATGCAGCTGTTAAGTATTTTGATAGTATGGATTTGCTTTATAGTATTTTGTGTTCTGCTGTAAGCCACTTTGGACATATTTATATAAAAGCAGGCTTTAATATTAATAGCTTAACAAGAGAGGAAATAAATCCAATATGCCCAGGGCTGCTAAAAGAGCCTGTAGGAAACAAAGCAACTTAACATGTGACCTGCGTTTTATATGTTGGCCACCACTGACCAGAGCTCAAGTTACCGCCACTTGCATTTTCCAGGAAGTAGCTCCAGGTACCATGTCCAATCATATTATTATAATGAGGATTAAGGTTTCAGTTCCTCACTTGGCTTCATCACTCTTGTGCCAACTGTTTTAGTAGCAGTGTGACTGCACTAAGTCCTTTAGCTAATGATTATTAGTGAAACTAAACATGGGGAAATGGCACTGCGATGCCACTTTGGGAACGAGGCCAAATTAGGCACCATTGCACAAAGAATTAGCAGATGTTACCTATGCAGGCTTTAAAGCGATTTTTTCAATCATTTGTTGCTTTATAATGTTCTTGTTACTCATCCAAAAAGTTGTGGCCATATTCTTCAAAGGTGCATATGAACAGGCAAACGTCCAAATAACTAGCAGGTGTAAACTGCCAGAGCTTAGCTGCCAGCAGGGCATTTCTGCAGATAAAAGGCGGTGGAAAGTCCACTGTTTCATTTCAAATGTATATTATCCGTGCTGCTCATTTTAGCAAGAGTCAAGATCAGACTTACCGTCCAATTGTTGGAAATTTATCTGGAAGTAACTCCAATTAATTTCAGCTGAATGATGCATTAATATTTGATTGTGTAGGCTGACTGAAGGACTCATTTTGCCCAGTGTCTGGCAGAGTTGCATAAATAAATAAGATTTAGCATAGACTTGTAGAGTTGGAAGGGGCCGTGAGGATCATCTAGTCGAACCCCCTGTAATGCAGGAATATGCAGCTGTACCATATGGGGATCAAATCGGCAACTTTGGAGTTATCAGCATCACGCTCTAACCGACTTGAGCCATTACGAAAAAGAGTTTTGGGTATCTCAGTGCTCTAGTTCTAATTCTGGAACCTTTGCTGCCTGCCCATGTGCCCACTCTTTGAGTAATGACTGCTATACCTCTACATTTGTAAATGAATTTTTTTATTATTATTATTATTATAAGGATACCATGCTATTTCCAGAATTCCCCCCCCCCCAAACAAGGTAAAGGTACCCCTGACCATTAGGTCCAGTCGTGGCCGACTCTGGGGTTGCGACGCTCATCTTGCTTTATTGACCGAGGGAGCCGGTGTACAGCTTCCGGGTCATGTGGCCAGCATGACTAAGCCACTTCTGGCGAACCAGATCAGCGCACAGAAATGCCGTTTACCTTCCCACCGGAGCGGTACCTATTTATCTACTTGCACTTTGACGTGCTTTCGAACTGCTAGGTGGGCAGGAGCAGGGAGCGAGCAACGGGAGCTCACCCCGTCGCGGGGATTCGAACTGCCAACCTTCTGATCCTAGGCTCTGTGGTTTAACCCAATTTGCCATAAAGACTACCCTGAACTTATTACAACTTGGGAAATGCAAGCACAAAGCAGTGTACTTAGTCATTAAGCCTTAAAAAAAAAGCTACACTGCATCAAGCTGGATGCTTGGAAACCAATTGTATTACACAATGGGCAAGTTCTGTCATAAAAACAAAACAGAGCATTTCAAGGCCATATAGAGTGAATATTTTAATTCTGGATGGGAGAGAGAGAAGAGAGAAAACGAGTGGGGAAATGGTAGAGGATTTGAGTTTTTATCATTTTCATGCATTATCACTTTAATTATTGACTATGCCAAGGCAATCTTAATAGGCTTTTTTGTTTCCTTGAAAACTTCTATGAACAGCTTATATCCCTAGGTGACAAGCTTCTGTTAAAGATAATTTGCACACAGTTAGACTATTTAAGGATAGGATTCCCAAAAGCAACTTCTATATGCGGAGCAATTACTTAAGTTATAATTACACTTACAATATATCTGTGGGACCTACAGGACTGTCTCGTATAGAGAGAAACTTTGACAATAACTACCAAGTTGCATGTCTTCTAGTTCTGAAAAGGAGCAAAGAGGCAGGGAGAGGAATGCCATGAGCATTATCAGAAGGTGTACTAAATATTTCTTCTTTGCTTGGTTTGCTTTTAAATTACTTTTACAGCTCTCCACAATATTGTCTGTAATACGCACCTGGAGGGGAGAGTGGAAATGGAGTTTATGCATTTTTATGGGGAACTAGTCCCAAGGCAGGAAACTTCCTTCTGCCAAACAGGGACGACAGGAGAGGTAAAGGCGCAGCAGTGGTGTGGCAAATGTTGAACTGTAGGAGCTCCGCGTGTCCTCACCACAAGGTCCAAAAATACAATGAGCTGTGTTGATACACAGCCACACCCAAATATTAGAATAATACCCAGTTGATTAAGATAAAGTGACAGTCACTGAAGAGATGTTTAATGCAGCCATTAAATTAGAAATTTAAACAATCTTCCAAAGAAGTTTTTACCATATAAGTTGCTAGCATGAAACAAGAATCCCATCAAAAACAGGGGGAGCAAGTATCACAGTTTATTTTCCTCATTCTCAGATTTCCTCTCTGTTAATGTGTCCCACAAAGAGCAAAACACGGAAGCCTCGTTCTTGTCTCATTCACTAGCTAGAGCAAGGAGGACCTGTAAATTTCTCTGGTGTTTCGACAGATGACATCATCGCTCCCGCTCCAAAATAAATCTTGGAGCATCAGTTCCCAACACCATAGAGAAGGCAGAGACAGCTGGAAATTGTTCTTTACCAGAGTCCCTTCTGGACTATATAGTCACATTCTGGCACAGAACTATAGATCCCAGCAAAGTAATCAGGGGGCAGTGAGGGTGTGAAGTTGGAAAGGGTGCTATATGACTATATTCCCCCACCCCCTTACTGGTTGCCATTCAGTATTAATATATATGTCCATGGAATGTGTGGGTTATTTTGTTTTAATGACCGCATCTGCTATAATGCATATGTGAAATATACTCGGAGTTGAGTGTTGATTTCATGCTCTTTATTTCATAGTAATCAGTGAGTGAGTGCTTTCTCCCAAAACCTCTGGCTATATATACACTATTTACACCATGGGTGATTGGCTGATTCAACTCCCCTCCTGGAGCCTGATTGGACTGTTCCTGTAGGCCAGTCAGGTTGCTCATTCACTTCCTCCTGGAGCTTGATTGGGCTGTTCCTGCAGACCAATCAGGTTTCTGCCTTCTAGGATGCAACCTGCATATTGTTCTAGGATCCAAGCTCAGTACATAACAATATGACTTTCATATCCAAAGATACGAAATTTGATATGTTGGCAATATGAACTATTTCTGCCCTTTCGTCCTCTACTCCTCCGCTACTACTCAGTGCAATCAACTCCAAAGAGACGCGACAGGATTACAAAGCTTGTCCTTTAGGCGGAGGGTAAATTATCGAGATGCATATAAAAGTTATATTTTAAAAACCTACAGGTTTTGTGACCTGGGATTTTGTAAACAACAAGTAAATTATTCTTCCCTTAAGCATTGTCGACCCTAGAATGGATATCGAGTTCCTAGAAGCAATTCCACTGCCTAAGACAAACCAGTGTACTAAAACTAAACAAGCATTTGTCTCCACGGGGCACAAAAGAAGTACAGGTCCTGGATTCAAATGAAGTAGCTGCACCTCAGTCAATGGCAGAATACCTCAAAGAGGACAGTTTTAAAGCACTTTAATTGGTGATACCCAGTGCATTTATTAAAAGAAACCCACCAGGACCATAATCCAGTCAAGAAATAGTGGTGAGTGTAGTAGGACCACCCTCTTGGCACCGGCTTTGCTACAGCTAACCTGGATGGGGTTGGGGTAGGGTGGTGATGACTTCAGGCAGAAGCGGGTTTAGGAGAGTGTGACCAGTCACACTGGTTGCAGAGCCTTGGGAGTGCCACAAGGGCGCCAGAACTACGTTGTGGAATGGAAGCCGAGACGCAGGGGGCGCCAAATTCTGGCATCGCACAGGGCACCACTGAAATTTGAGACCCCCAAGGTCTGCTTAGGGTTGCATGGCTACACTGGCAGAGCCAATCCATCACTCCCATGGGTCACACACACAGCACAAACCTTGCTGCCACCCTGCCCCTTCTCAGCCTCACCCAGGTAGCCTGTGGTGACATTACTGTCAACAAGGCAGCTCCAAGTATCTGCCCAATCACACTGGTGAAGGCCCACTCAAACCCAATTAATTTCTGTAGGAAGTTAAGTGCATGCTTAAACTCTGCAACTGAAATTAACAGAAATGGACAGCACTGCATCTTCACTGTGTTGTGCTTCATATTCCTAAGCAACATGGTTCTGCAAGTTGGTAATGGTACATGGAGCTTTCGTTAGGAGACAGACACACATACAGTGGAGGTTGATAAAGGGTACACGCACAGCTGTCTAATTCACTTGAGTACTATCACAGAACTTGACTGCACTGGCAGCTGGGGGTCAGAGTGTTGGCGATATCATCCCAGCAACAGTGACACTGCTGCTCATCGCAAAAGAGATAGGGCAGGTGGCAACTACTACTTGCCACTGCCTTTGCCCTCCACACCCTGCTAGGATTGCCTCCCGCCGTGTGCCAATAGACTATGCTTACAAATGCACAAACCTACAGGTTAACTTAGGGACGCGGGTGGCACTGTGGGTTAAACCACAGAGCCTAGGGCTTGCCAATCAGAAGGTCAGCGGTTCGAATCCCCGTGACGGGGTGATCTCCCGTTGCTTTGTCCCTGCTCCTGCCAACCTAGCAGTTCGAAAGCACGTCAAAGTGCAAGTAGATAAATAGGTACCGCTCCAGCAGGAAGGTAAACAGCATTTCTGTGCGCTGCTCTGGTTCACCAGAAGCGGCTTAGTCATGCTGGCCACATGACCTGGAAGCTGTACGCCGGCTCCCTCAGCCAATAAAGCGAGATGAGCGCCGCAACCCCAGAGTCGGTCACGACTGGACCTAATGGTCAGGGGTCCCTTTACCCTTTACCTTTCACAGGTTAACTTAATACCACACTGTATTACCTCCTAGGTTACTTGTGGAACAGTTGAGCGCCAAGATATTCAATCTACTGTACATACATTCAACCCACAGTACTTTTCATGGCGTAGTATTTTTGCCATTGGAAGCTCCCATGAGATTATATAAGCAACAATTTCAAACCAGTTTGATCGTTTGTTCTTACTCATTAAAAGCGCGCTTGAGTTACCCCGGGCAAAGTTACAGCACAGAGCTTGCCCAGACACCAAAGTAAGCCAGGTAACCACTTGGGGGTGCCTGTCTCAGCACTGATAATGTCTTGGGGAGAGAGGTTATTCCTGCCCTTCTGGGGAAGGAACATTAAACGAGGAGACGAGAAAATAATACCCAGGTCAGCTCTTAATCTTTTAATGTGATATTGTTAAGCTGGTCGGCACAGGACAAGGTACAGGGAGGAGGTGAGGAAGCAGCAAACTTTTAATTCACCTCGGGCAGCAACAAACCTTGGGCCTCCGAGTGGAATTCTAGGCACGATTTCAGGTCAGCAAAACAATTTACAATCAAGGCTAGACTCCAAAATGACTATAATCAAATCCGCACTGCACTGCCATGGCTCTTTTGGAGGAGGACGTTCGCTGTTGATCTGCAATGCTCACCATCTCTGGGTCATGGGAATTGTCAAATTAACTTGACAGCACAAACACGTTTATAGCCAATTCCGAAGTCCAGAAATAAAGGCTTAATTGTAGTCATACTTCTTTTGTGCTGTACAGCTACACTAGCTGGAACTCGCTGATGTCAAATATTCATTTAAGAACTGTACGTTTTCTCTCTTTCAAACACAACACTGTGGGCTCTCTTTCATTATAAAAATCCAGGCCTCATTCTCTGCTCAGTTCTTTTACAAATAAGGAAGTGTCAGGCAGTTTTAATTGAGTTGGAGATGCTACACTTAAGTTTTCCATTTAGGCTACCACCCCTTCAAATGTCTGTTTCATTAAATGTCAATCTTCTAGTGATAAGGACCCTTCTTGTTGTCTGAGACTGTCTTTCTAAATTCAATGGTGGGTGGAGAAAAGGGTGCATTTGACAATAAGGATTCTTACCTGCTGCTTTGGCAACATCGGCTGTGGTGATATTGAAGACATTTGAGTGCACTTTGAAGGTCACAGCTGGCCCCAGCATGCTACAAAACATGATGTGAAACAAGAGGTTTGTAACTAAGGAACATAAGATACAATATATATTCAAGGATAATTTATCATCTCCAGTGTGTTTTATTAGGCTCAGCTAGATGTTTATAATCTCAATATCAAAGTAAGGTGCATATTGATTTAGTTATGAATGAAAAACTCAACCAAACGTTTTGTAAAAAAAGTAAAATGAAAGTTGAACCAACAAGTACCAAGAGTAATGAATGGGTACCAATGTATTGCTTTCATTATTCCAAAAATTTTCAATATCCATTCATCATTCCCAAACCTGAAGATTTATTGCTACTTGGGTGGGCAAGGTCTGGATTTTTTATTTTATTTTTTAAAAAGGATGTGATTGTCACTTTCTTCCCTTCTGTAATATCCCTGTATAGGACATAGTTACAGGTAGGTAGCCGTATTGGTCTACCGTAGTTGAAACAAAATTTAAAAATTGCTTCCAGTAACATTTAGAGACCAACTAAGTTTGTTATTGGTATGAGCTTTCGTGTGCATGCACACTTCTCCAGATACCTGGTATCTCTGGTTCCTTCCCTCCCTGCCTCCTTCCTTCCTTCCTTCCTTCCTTCCTTCCTTCCTTCCTTCCCTCCCCTCACTCAACATTTTGTAGCTTTTCAATATCCCATAAGTACCTGGCTACTAATCATAGGTTATTGTTTGGAATTTGGGGGGGCACACACAGGAAGTCTACAGAGTATGCAGAAATATCTTGCTTTCAGGTAGCTCCATTTCACTTCCAAACTGATAGGCACAGGGGCACTGAAGTTTGATTTTAGAGGAGTAATGATACAAGTGATGTGCATTTTCTTCTTATATAATTCGTTGCATTAATGAAAAACATCTTAAATTACTGCAAAATAAGCTACAGGATCATTCACAAATAAGCAGTTTCAGGACTGAAGCCTGAGTCAAAATTCACAATTAGGTCACGCTTCCTTATGTCCAGACCACCTGGCATTATGTTAAGTAGCAGCTGATTTTTCAACTAGGGTTCAGCACTAAAGACCACATTAGGAACTTATGATGACTCCGAGCCAGAGGTCTATGCCTCATTTACACATTTTAGCTACAGCTAATACTTTTTCTGCATCATTTGCACCAACATAGTGGTTAGGAAGGCACAGCTAGTCAGTGTCTTATCATTCTCTAGAATTGAAAACAAAAGAACCAAGAGGTACTTGTCTATTGAAATGTTATAGATCTAGTAAGCAGCAAGACACCTCAAATATTAAAATCAAGTCAGCACCCCGTAAGTTAAAACATACAATCAATATAAAAGACATGTTTCTACATTAAACATTTGAATTGTTTATAATCCAATGACAAGAGGTTCTTTATGAAAACAATTACTGGGCACCAAATTCATGTGGAGCCATCAGTTTAACTCAGGGGTGGGCAACCTAAGGCCTGTGGGCCAGATGCGGCCTAACTGCTTTCTCAATCCGGCCCGCAGATGGTCCAGGAATCAGCGTGTTTTTACATGAGTAGAATGTGTCCTTTTATTTAAAATGCATCTCTGGGTTATTTTTTGTGGGGCCTGTCTGGTGTTTTTACATGAGTAGAATGTGTGCTTTTATTTAAAATGCATCTCTGGGTTATTTTTTGTGGGGCCTGTCTGGTGTTTTTACATGAGTAGAATGTGTGCTTTTATTTAAAATGCATCTCTGGGTTATTTGTGGGGCATAGGAATTTGTTCATTTCCCCCCTTCCCAAAAATATAGTCCAGCCCACCACATGGTCTGAGGGATGGTGGAGCGGCCCACTGCTGAAAAAAGTTGCTGACACCTGGTTTAACTAATAAAAGTTTATCCCATAATGTCCCCAGTTATTCTAGTTTCGAAGGTATCTCCTAAAATTTCAGATGACAAACATACCGGTAAACTAATTTAGCAACCCTTTCCAGGGAGCACACCTGGTACAATATTAAAGACAGTATACAGGAGAATCCATAGGTACATTAGCATTAGTACGTAGATGACAATATTCCTTGAACCATCTTCTTGCAAAACACTTCAGTGCTATGCCCACCACATGTCAAAGATATAATGTATTTTATGATATAATGTATTTGGAGGTGGGGCGGAATCTTTGTGCCTTGACTCATCATCAATTTCAAAATCCATCCAATTCTTGAGAACTGGATGTTAGAATTCTATAACAAGATTGTTTCTTGTATAGACAGACAATTCTTTATCTGGAAAAGGGGAATTTAAATTCTGAAACTTGTTGGCATAGCTACTTAAGCAAGAAGGTTGTAGGTGAAATCTTACTGTAGTAATAGTCCCATGTGGACAGTAAGGTATTAATAACATTTTGACACTTTAGAAAAAGCTGCCTTTTCTTCTTTATTATCCAGAGGATGGGACACAGAAGATGGTTTGTTCAATATTTTTAATTGCTGGTTCACCTTTATCTTTTTAGATCCAGACAAATTTAGCAGCATGGTAACAACATAGTAATTTGGGAAGTCCACATCTTCCTTTAGAACATGAGGCTATGTACGGTACACATTACTGGCTTAAAACACAGCTAGGTTATTCTTTTCCTCAATTCAGATTTTGGGGGGAAATGTAGCAAAATGCAGTATTTCATTTAACAAAAACCTACAGGATAGGTGTGAATTGTAGCTAACATTGTGTGTCCATATGAAACTGTTAAATATTTGTGGCGGAAACAGAAATATTTTTGGACCATTTCTTCTCATACCATGTTATCAAAACTTATAACTTTGGTTCCACTATTGCTAGTAAAGGTATCGAAGAAATAGAAATATATACCAGTTTGATAGGTCATTCATTTGTGGTGCTATCCTGGACTCTACTACCACTAACACACATAAAAAGGGAGAGAAGAAGCTTCCCGAAAAAAAATGTTCATTTGGAGTCATTAAATATATCTTTCTAGAATAAGGTGGAGAAAGGACTCCTGGAAACAAAATGGCGTAAAATAAGATAAGATAAGATAAGATAAGATAAGATAAGATAAGATAAGATAAGATAAGATAAGATAAATTTATTGTCATTGTCCGTATATACACAGTATACACAACAACGAAAATCAAACACCCACCCAAAGACCGGGTAAAAGGTAGATATTTGGTCGGATTTAGCAAGACTGTTCTTACATTCTTATGGGAACAGATCCCATATAAATGTGTATAAACACAAAGTTTTTTTCAATAGAGTCCATATCAGTAGTGAAATCTATACCTGTCCCATTATGTGCAGACCTCCTTCACATGAATTCTGCACATCAGTTTTCATTATCATAACCTGTCCATACTTTTATTCTGTATTGGATATGTTGGAAACTGACTGAGTAGAAAAGTAGTAGCTCATAAAAAACATTTTCCCCCTGATTGTTTGTTGTTGTTTTTTAAAGCAGCTAATAGAGCCTCAAACTCTTATTGAATAAACATTTCAATAAGAATGTGTGTGCGCTAGGGAAAATTGGACTTTTCATTATGTGCAAGAGAAATATAATACCACAAAATAAAAAGTAATAAATGATAACAACAACGACTATTGATCGCATTGACTTTGGGAGGGATTCTGCCACATTGGTATTCTGTACAGTGCCTTGCCTACTGTTGGTGGTATTGGTAAATACATGCCAAGCGGCAAGATTTATTTCTTACGTTTACATCCCACATTTCAGCCAAGGAGCTCAGAATGGCAATTTGAGCCTCACAACCAACCTCTGAGTAAAGTCAAGCAAATACAGCGATACGTCCATTTGGGGAACTCAATAGCAGAGTGAGGTTTTCAGCCTACATTTCCGATAGTCAAGATCAGCACACTATTTTGTTGTTGTTGTTGTTTAGTCGCTTAGTGGTGTCCGACTCTTCGTGACCCCATGGACCAAAGCATGCTGGGCACTCCTGTCTTCCACTGCCTCCCGCAGTTTGGTCAAACTCATGCTGGTAGCTTCAAGAACACTGTCCAACCATCTCGTCCTCTGTCGTCCCCTTCTCCTTGTGCCCTCCATCTTTCCCAACATCAGGGTCTTTTCCAGGGAGTCTTCTCTTCTCATGAGGTGGCTAAAGTATTGGAGTCTCAGCTTCAGGATCTGTCCTTCCAGTGAGCACTCAGGGCTGATTTCCTTCAGAATGGATAGGTTTGATCTTCTTACAGTCCATGGGACTCTCAAGAGTCTCCTCCAGCACCATAATTCAAAAGCATCAATTCTTTGGCAATCAGCCTTCTTTATGGTCCAGCTCTCACTTCCATACATCACTACTGGGAAAACCATAGCTTTAACTATACGGACCTTTCTTGGCAAGGTGATGTCTCTGCTTTACTTTATGCTATTTGTAGGACTAGCAGCATTTGACTGACGCATATAAGAAGGTGTAGCCAGCAGGGAAAAAAGAAAAACAAGTAAATAAAGATGCAGAAAAACCTTCCCCCTCCCAAGACTTACTGAGAAAGATCTTGATGCCAGCATCAGTGACATATGAGATATTGCTCTTTCACTCAGTTCACCACACCTTCTTGAAGCTTGGCTAATATTAACCACAATTGTTTTGACACCACTCTTAAATACTAATTCCCACTGAAGGGCGTAATGGTGTTTATGACCTGATGCATTTCATTGCAAACAAACTGTTCTCACATATCACCCATGATCTGGCTGGTGAGTAAAGAACATTGCCTCCTTTGGGGCAGATTACATCACACACAAATTCAACAAACTGTGCAAGATGAAAAAGAGGTCATAAACATAAAAACACCAGAGCCCAGCTGGTCAAATGAATCAAAACGCCTGAGAAGCATGGCATTGCTGTGTATCTTCGGTGACTAGAAAAGGATCTTAATCATAGAATTGAGAATTAGATCACACCGTCAGTTGCATTCATGCACATTTTCAATAAAGCATTTTGGTTATCCTGGATTTACATCCATTTAACAATGCAATTGTATATAAAGGTGATTGCGCAGATTGAGGATAGTAAGACAGCAACCCTAATCCTATTCAAAACAGTGTTTGCTTGATCAAACAAATTACTTGAAATGTAGAGACTAATTACCCCCTAAGTCGGTGGAATTTCTGCTGGTTTGTTTTGTTTTTTTAAAATTCAGTAGTGCTACTTTCATATCAGCTACGTATTGGGTTTAACCAAAAACCATCAGCCTCTGAACAACGTCGCAGACGGTTATCATCATTTATGGTGGGTTCCAGTCAATTTGTCAAGGGTGACTTGATTCCATGTTAATGATATTATGTTCCTCTCCCCGTTTTTTACCCTTGCCACACACGATGAACAATTTTTTATCTTCAGAATTATTATTATTGCTCTAATTCCAAGCATATGATTTCACATCAATGAATTTTCAAACTGAAAGCCAGAAAGAGAGAGATGCAACATTATCAATACAGCAGTTCCTGCATCACTTTCAGTTGCAGGCTACAATTACTTTTATAAATGAGGCCATTTAAATTCTTATAGATTGTGGACTGAACTTCACATGACCACACTTCTTTCCCTCGTAGGTACGGTACTTATTAGGGAAACATAAAAGGAAGATCACAGGGAAGTGAAGTTACAGTCTGCCATACCCCCTAGTGGAAAAGTATTTGAGAAGCAAGCGCTGCTGGTGGCATAGGAAGCAACAAAGCATGGAACTGACGGCAGAAGGAAACAGTTTTGTGGCTCTGAAAGAAGTTCAAAACTATATGTAAAGGAGGACAGGGTTCCTGCGCCTTTCAGAGTTGTATAGAAAGCATTTCCTCTTCCCTGAAACATACCCTTGTTCTACATAACTGTTAGATACTGGCGTCTTGTCCGCCTTTGCAGCTGGTCACACTATTCACAATGTGCTAAAGCACTGAGGTACAGTGATCAAATCAATGTACTTCTAGAATGAAACTGTGGGGGCTGAAGCCAGTCTCCTGTTGATCCTGAGGATTAAGTCCCTAAGAAACACGGGACAAAACAATGCACTTTGATAATTAATTATTTCTGCAACACTAAGCGATGGAGCTTGAACAATTTAAGTGGTATACGTTTAGGAAAACACACCAAAATAATTTGGTCTATGATGTGTTTTGGCTTTCGAGTGCAATGCTGTTGAATGAGTGCGATGTTGCATTTTTACTTTGAGAGCTATCCACTGACCACATTTCGGCAGCACCAATACATCTGTGCCAACATTGGGCATGATCCGCTTGATGCTTTCTGCATGGCAAAAGGGGGCTGCTGGCTCACAGTCCCCAAACAAGCACAGCTGGGAGGCAGCAGGAGAGGAAGGTTTGTGGAAGGGAGATTCTGTATACAGAACAGAGCACACAGGAAAGGGAAATAAGGATGCAATGACTGACTGAAGGATAACCTTATATTTTTAACTTAAAATGAATCGCAAGAGCAGACGGTAGTTTAGAATATGGTGGGTGTCTAGGAGCACACATTTAGCAGATAACAAAGGAGTCAAAACCAGATAATTTAGATGAGATTGTCGGTATCATAATAATTTATTTTACCAAATTCAGAAAATGGGATGAGTACCCAGACAGACCCTAATTTGGACTTGCACTTTAATTGGCTTGTATCCAGGTCACCAACACACAATGTTCCTTCCCTTCATTACCGCATTCCCTTCTTCCAAATTAACATGATGACAGGTCAGGGGTGGCAGCAAGTTCTTCCTCTGTTCCTCACCCCTTCCTTCATTCATTCCCCCCCCCCCATCTTTCCAGTGCCCACAGTGCCATGGTAGCAAGGTGCAAGAAATCCTGCAGAAACATGTTCTCCAGGGCTGCTTGCAGCTAGGACATTACTAGATTCTAGCATTCTAGATGCTAGAAGAAGGGCAGGGAGCAGAGGGTGAGAAAAGGAGAAGAGCCTACTGCCATATAAATTCCTCCCACCAAGTGTTTGGAAGGAACTATTACAAGAAGTCAGTGGAAATCAAGGTGGAAGAAGAAGAAATTTATCATCACACATACAGGCTTGACTTTGCCTTGTGGAGGTTTCCATAAATAACAAGGTAAAGGTAAAGGGACCCCTGACCATTAGGTCCAGTTGTGGCCGACTCTGGGGTTGCGGCGCTCATCTCACTTTATTGGCTGAGGGAGCCGGCGTACAGCTTCCGGGTCATGTGGCCAGCATGACTAAGCCACTTCTGGCAATCCAGAGCAGTGCACAGAAACGCCGTTTACCTTCCCGCCGGAGCAGTACCTATTTATCTACTTGCACTTTGACGTGCTTTTGAACTGCTAGGTTGGCATGAGCAGGGACTCGAACCACAGACCTCCTGATCGGCAAGTCCTAGGCTCTGTGGTTTAACCCACAGTGCCACCCGCGTCCCTCCGCTCCCATTCTTACCCGCAGGTTAAACTTGAAAGCCTGCTCAGGCTGTACTTGGTTCTCTAAATGAAATGAGGAAGAAAGTGGACCTCAGGGTCAAAAGTCAGACAAATCTTGAATTATCACAAGGTACCATGTTGCTCATATAAATGGGGGATCTCCTGCTTAAAGTCATGCATACTGGGGGGGGGGGGCTTAATTCCACACATAGGCTCATGAGGTCTGAACTGGCAATGACTAATTAGAAATGAAATCTTGACTTGATATAGGATAGCTCAAAGTAGATGCTGCAGTAAGTGGACGATTTCTATGTTAAGGATCATTGGGAAAAGGGATTGAACATAAAGCTGCCAATTTTATACAGTGGTACCTCAGGTTAAGTACTTAATTCGTTCCGGAGGTCCATTCTTAACCTGAAACTGCTCTTAACCTGAAGCACCACTTTAGCTAAAGGGGCCTCCTGCGGCCGCCGTGCCGCCGGAGCACGATTTCTGTTCTCATCCTGAAGCAAAGTTCTTAACCTGAAGCACTATTTCTGGGTTAGCGGAGTCTGTAACCTGAAGCGTATGTAACCTGAGGTACCACTGTAATGCCATTGTGTGTGACCTCACTAGTTCTGGTCGTTTCACCTTCAGGCAGTGCTGGAAAACATTCAGAAAAGGGCAGTCAACATTATAAAGGGGTGTGGCAACTCCCCAGTGTGAAACATGAGGTGGCTATCATGACACAGTAGATTTATTACATCTTTTCATGGAGAAATTCCAGCTACAAGTGTAGAAATTAGAGAAGTCTAATCTGTTAGATGCTAAACAGCAGCCATCTTCTAACCTTGCTTCATTCAGTGACAGGCCCTCAGGACAGTAAGTCTGAATTAATTACCAATCTTCCTTATATCTGAGATATCACTTGTTTGGGGACTTTGATATATGTTTGTCAGATGTAAATGAAATTCTCCTGCAGGATAATTACCCTTCACTGGTTCAACCTTCCTTTGAAGGGCTAACCAAGATATCCTGTTAGTTCTGTTAGAATTCTAATTCTGTATATGAAATTAAGTTTTAAGATCTACATAGTAATTAAATTTAGCTCCCGAGGAAATCTATTTTTCTACTCACATGTTTTGGAAAGTCAGTTACTTTTTCAAAGAGTGGGTCATCGTTTAGAAGATGAGGGATAAGGAAGTTCGAAAACACTGACATTTGGTTCTTGATGAATTTGATATATGGAAAAGGCAGGAATGGTATGGAAAAGGCTGGCTTCAAGAAGTGACGCAGATTTGCAGGTCAGAAACTATGCAAACTTCACTTGAACCTTGGTATATCAAATAAGTAATTCCTTGCAATTAAGACGGGCTAAAATGCTATTTATTTTTAAGTACCTGTAAATCTTTCCTTTGCCCCTTATTTTCCTTCTTTCTGAAATATTTCTGGGTTCTGTTTTTGCTTTTCCAATTGGGTTTCACTTTCCCTGTGTTCATAAAAACCACTGGACACACTACTAAAATGTACTTTTATATTACAGGTTTGGGTTCTTTACTGTTTTAATAAGGAGCTGGTGGCAGTTCTGTAAAAGTTTATGAGGTTACATAATCTCAACTTTTGCTCACTCTGAAGTTTTGTTCTGTAACCTATCATAGCTAGGCAGTGGCGCAGTGTCAAATTTTGAAGTGCAGGAATTAATAATGGCAGTCCTCACAGCTGTGCCCCAAGAACAGTCCAAAAATGCAGAAAGCTGTTTTTGACTCAGGAGACCTGGGCTTGCCTCCCAATTAACCATGCGGCATGAATGCAGTCCTGTGCTATGCATGGTTACCTGGGAGGAAGCAGTGCTGCTTTTACAAGTGTTTGACTTGTAAAACTCATTGATAAAAGATTCTTAAGTCAGCTCAGATGCAACTTTTAGCTTCAAACTAGAAATGCAAACAATATTGCAAAGAAGTGTTACCAACTAAATTGCTAGCATAGGGTAGATGCACCACCAAAGAAAAGGAAAGTATTCAGGCTCTCAAATTCTCTTACTTCCTGTATTACCATCTGCGGCAATAATAAAAACCTCATTATCAATTCATTGATTTGCCAGAGCAAAGAGAGTCCACCAACTGGTCTGGAGATTTGGCAGACGATGCCATAACTTCTGGTCTGAAAAAATGAGAGCTGTGCTCCCCCCCCCAAAAAAAACACCCCTCCTGCTCACCTACAATTAGCCAGGTACTGCATGTACCTGGAGAAAGGAGACAGCCTTATTCTGTTTTTTTTTTTAAAATATTTTTAATTGCATTTTTTCCAAATAGAAATACAAAGTCAGATATACAAAGAAATAACAGAAAAGAAAAAGAAAAAGAAGAAAATCATCTTTTCAAAGCATTTTTCCATAACCAACCGGACTTCCCCACGTCTCCCTCACCTTGCGTTCTTTACAATAAAATTTTTCAGCAAATTATAACCTTATTTCATGCATTCTTTTGTTCTTTCAAATACTTGTGGTTTACGTTTAAAATGCTTATTGTCAATTTACACTAATAACATATATAATGTTCTTTTAAACATTAGTCCTTTCATTAATATAGCTTAGTTTCCCATACCTTAATCTTATTGCTGGAGCTGAATTTCCCTAATCATGCGAATTCTTAACATTCATATAACTTATAAAATTTTTGTAAATAATCTTTAAATTTTTTCCAATCCTCCTCTATTGCTTCTTCTCCCAAATCTCGGATCCTGGCAGTCATCTCGGCCAATTCCATGTAGTCCATCAATTGCGTCTGCCACTCTTCCAGTGTGGGTAAATCTTGAGTCTTCCAGTATTTTGCGATAAGAATTCTTGCTGCTGTAGTTGCATACATAAAAAAGGTTCTATCCTTCTTTAACACCTTCTGGCCGACAATGCCCAGTAGGAAGGCCTCTGGTTTCTTGGGAAAGGTGTACTTAAACACCTTTTTTAACTCATTATAGATCCTTTCCCAGAAGGCCTTCACTTTTGGGCAAGTCCACCAGAGGTGAAAGAATGTCCCTTCAGCCTCCTTACATTTCCAACATTTATTATCAGACAAATGATATATCTTAGCAAGCTTGACTGGGGTCATGTACCACCTGTATATCATTTTCATAATATTCTCTTTCAAGGCATTACATGCCGTGAATTTCATACCAGTGGTCCATAACCTTTCCCAGTCTTCAAACATAATGTTGTACCCAATGTCCTGAGCCCATTTTATCATGGCTGATTTGACTGTCTCATCCTGAGTGTTCCATTTAAGCAGCAAGTTATACATTCTCGAAAGTACCTTGGTCTTTGGTTCCAACAATTCTGTCTCTAGTTTCGATTTTTCCACCTGGAAACCTGTTCTTTTGTCCAACTTAAAAACCTCTTGAATTTGAGCATAGTGAAGCCAATTTTGCACCTTATTCTTTAATTTTTCATAACTCTGCAGCCTCCAAGTTTCTCCTACTTTTTCTATAATTTCCCCATATTTCGGCCAACCAACCTCCATATTAGGTTTTTTCCGGGCCTTGGCCTCTGCTGGTGAAAGCCACCTCGGAGTCTTACCTTCTAATAAGTCCTTGTATTTTGTCCAGACCATAAATATTGATTTTCTAACAATATGATTTTTGAACATTTTATGAACCTTTACCTTGTCGTACCACAAATATGCATGCCAACCAAAAGCATTATCAAACCCTTCCAGATCTAGGACATCAGTGTTCTCAAGAAGTAACCAATCTTTCATCCAGCAGAAGGCCGCAGCTTCATAATATAATCTCAGGTCCGGCAGGGCAAACCCCCCTCTTTCTTTCGAATCAGTTAGTATTTTAAACTTTATCCGGGGCTTTTTGCCCTGCCAAACAAACTTAGATATATCCTTCTGCCACTTTCCAAAACATTCCACTCTGTCCACAATCTGTAGGGTTTGAAACAAAAATAACATTTTCGGCAATACATTCATTTTTATAGCTGCAATTCGACCCAACAAGGAAAGTTTCAATCTTGACCAGATTTCCAAATCTTTTTTGATTTCCAGCCAACATTTTTCATAATTGTCTTTAAATAAATTCAAATTTTTAGCTGACAAGTGAACCCCTAGGTATTTCACTTTTTTTACCGCACTTAGTTCTGTTTCCTTCTGAAACCCATCTATTTCTGAAGAGGAGACAGCCTTATTCTGAAGGACGTTGCATCAGTCTGGGCTGAACACAAACACCAAATAGCTGCACATTAAAAAGTAACTGCAGCGTACCCAAATTGTGCAAGATTTGGCTTAGATTCAACTAGGATTACCAAGCGAATTTGCATGCTGAGTTAAATATACCTATTTCACACCGTTCTGAATCCAAGCTACTCATAATTTCCTTAGATGTTCACCTTTACAACCAACACATGCCTTGTGTCATAACCTATCAGCATGATGAAGTGGAAACACCAAGTTTCACAGCAGTGTTTAGGTTCTGGATGAGTAGGTTTGATTAAATGGCTGATTGGGTTTTTCAGGTGGTATCAATGTAACGGGAGGAAACAAAGAAAAACCACCACCCAAGGCTTTAGCCTTCCATTTAGCAAAACTACTGCTGACATGCCAATTCAGGTACATACAGCTCTATCACATACGATCAGGAATGGGAAAGGAACTGAAGTGTAAGCTCCTTTGCCCTGTTAGTCACTAAGACCAAATCAGAGTTCCCCAAACTTGGGTCTCCAGCTGTTTTTGGACTACAACTCCCATCATCCCTAGCTAGCAGGACCAGTGGTCAGGGATGGTGGGAATTGTAGTCCAAAAGCAGCTGGAGACCCAAGTTTGGGAAACCCTGGACAAAATGGATCATTTCTATATGGCTTCTCACCCATTTCCTAAATGCATCTACAGTGGTACCTCGGGTTACATATGCTTCAGGTTACATGCGCTTCAGGTTACAGACTCCGCTAACCCAGAAATAGTACCTCAGGTTAAGAATTTTGCTTCAGGATAAGAACAGAAATCGTGCTCCGGCGGCGCAGCGGCAGCGGGAGGCCCCATTAGCTAAAGTGGTGCTTCAGAACAGTTTCAGGTTAAGAACAGACCTCCAGAACGAATTAAGTACTTAACCTGTGGTACCACTGTACTTAAATGAAACCTCCAGTGATTTAAATGGGAAATCCAAGTTAGCACTTCTTAGGGTATGGTTATTTGTGACTTGTTTTAGTCCTCTTCATAACAGGTGAGTTCTGTGAGACAGGACTCAGAAGATGCAGAAGAGGAGGGCTATAACCTGGTTTTTCAGCCAGTAAAATACACTTTGTTCTCACTAGTTTTAAATTTGACTTCTTCCTAGCTGCTGATTACTCTCAGAAATTCTGCACTTGAGGAAGTAAAATATGTTTCTGCACAAGTGCTGTGCAACCATCACTACAAGTCAATTTAGAACTCTTAGTAAAAACAAACAAACAACCATTCTCCAAAAATATGCTGGGATAGCTCAATCAGTAAAGAATGATACCCTCAATCTCAGGGTCACAGGTTTGAATCCCACATGGGGCAAAAAGATTCCTGCATTGCAGGGGGTTGGACTAGATGACGTTTGTGGCCCCTTCTAGGATTCTCGGATTCTATGACTGCCCATGACTGTTGGCTCAATTCGGAAATGAGCTAAGGGGACTTTACACAACACTAAAATATGCCTCGATTCACATTAGCATTTCAAGATGAACCTCATCAATGCTGAAAAACTAAAGATTTCTGAAAAGTTACCTGGAAAAGGACCAGATGAAGAAATTTTGTTGCCTCGGACAGAACAGCCAATGCCACCCCCAGACTGGCGGACTTATTTTGGCACCTGAGGCAAAAACTCCCACAAGCATCTCTCTCTAGCAGTAAAAATGCAAA
Source organism: Podarcis pityusensis (assembly GCF_964106645.2). Taxonomy (NCBI): domain Eukaryota; kingdom Metazoa; phylum Chordata; class Lepidosauria; order Squamata; family Lacertidae; genus Podarcis; species Podarcis pityusensis. The sequence goes on from NC_138037.1 coordinate 13,892,280, forward strand.
AATAAATGAAATAACTGACATCCCAAATGAGCTGCCTTAGGCTTCCCTTTGTCTAAGGATTCCTTCCCAGACCAGATGATGAGACAGGCAGAGAGTGGACAGAGCTGGGTGCGCCATTTCATCCCCAAAGCTACCTTGCTGCCCTCAGGTGCACTGAAAGATACCGTCTCTTTGCCAGTATTTAAGGAAGATTCAGCTGCCAGTCTGGTCAGCGTCTATATTTGGAAGCGGGGAGAGGTGCCTTCTTGCTCTTCTTTTTGGGTAGCAAAGCATCTTTGACCAATACTGCTGGTGCTGCCACCACTTGATAAGCCCTGTTTTCAAGTTGTGGATACAGGCTTTACTTGAACATTCACTGAACTCCTATGCCTTGGGTTTTATTATTATTATTATTATTGGTTTGTCTCATATATTTCAATTTACTCTACCATTATGCTTTAGGATACAGAATAGAATTCCCAGTTAAAATAAACCCATGGGAAGTAAGGTCTAGCAAACCACAAATAAGCAAAATAGATTTTTTTTTTTTTAAAGGAAACAGATTGTACCTAGATTTACTTCAGGTTGGTTTGCTATATAGAAGTTCATTATATGATAATTAAGAGAGGAGAAACTCTCAGAGGAAAGGCATTGGTGTGTGATCACATTACCCCCTTAAAACGTAGTGAAGTTGTTTTTCTCATCATTACGTTTCACAGCTCTTTCCCACCTATCTGTTCACATCAGCACAGCTTCCTTCATTTCTGCTCGTGTGTTCGCACCAGGGGGCACTGTTGGGGGAAGTACGTCTTCGCCCTGTGCCAAGGGGTGCACAACTTGGCTAGAGATTAATTGGGAATGGCTCCAATTAGTGTGAAGCTGGTTTAAGAAACAACATACCAAGCACTAGTATTTTGTGTCAAAAGTTTAGGATACCTATATGGTTAGGATAATGTCATGTAAACAAGGATTTAAAACCCAGTAATGAAAACGCAGTAAACGAGAGTGTGAACACAGCCATTGTCGCAAAACACATTTGTGGTAGAAGCAGCAGCACATGGACTAACAGAATGCCTATTGATGTTGCCACCCACTTTCATCTCCTACGATATTGGTCCAGCAATCAATCACCAGAGGCCACAGACACTCGTAATTGGATTATAAAATCAAACTTATCATTTTGTGTCTGCATGCATAATTATTCTGGCGCTGTAATATTCTTTTAATGATCCCTAATGATGTAATACAAAATAATGGAATTTGTTTCACAGCTACATAACCATTAACAAAACAGATTAACCATAACTAGTACTTTCATAAAAGATCAAGAAGGCAGCCAGAACAACAAGCTGAAATGCCTGCAAGCTGAAATGCCCAAACCCTTGTTTTCATCATCTTGTCTTTGCAATTCTGTACTCCGCATGTCGAATGCCACATGTGCTACAGAAACAGTTTGGATAACTTAAGTATAATCACAGGTAGCATGCTATTGGCACCACACCCGAGACTATATAGGTTGCAATCTTAAACATGCTTACTATAGTGGTACCCCGGGTTACATACGCTTCAGGTTACATACGCTTCAGGTTACAGACTCCGCTAACCCAGAAATAGTACCTCGGGTTAAGAACTTTGCTTCAGGATGAGAACAGAAATTGTGCTCCTGCGGTGCGGCGGCAGCAGGAGGCCCCATTAGCTAAAGTGGTGCTTCAGGTTAAGAACAGTTTCAGGTTAAGAACGGACCTCCGGAACAAATTAAGTACTTAACCTGAGGTACCACTGTATAAGTAACAAGAGCAATCCAAATCCCGAATCCCTAGTGCAGGAGGAGGTTTGGGTGCATCAGAGGTGTCCCTTTAACCTGCCCTGCCTTATTCTCACTGCGAGAAGCAAAGCTACAGGGAACCAGGCGGAGGGCCTTCTTGGTAGTGGCGCCCGCCCTGTGGAACGCCCTCCCATCAGTTGTCAAAGAGATAAACAACTACCTGACATTTAGAAGACATCTGAAGGCAGCCCTGTTCAGGGGAGTTTTTAATGTGTGACATTTTAATCATAGCTGTCAACTTTTCCCTTTTCTTGCAAGGAATCCTATTCGGAATAAGGGAATTTCCCTTTAAAAAAGGGAAACGTTGACAGCTATGCATTTTAATGTATTTTTGATTTTTGTTGGAAGTCGCCCAGAGTGGCTGGAGAAACCCAGCCAGATGGGCAGGGTACAAATAATAAATTATTATTATTTATTATTATTCCACCAGTCTCCACCGGCAGGGAAGCTCTGCCACTGAGAAGTATAGTAATGCACCTATTCAAATGGTGGGCATGAGCTACCAGAACAGAAAACCCCAAAACGGGGCCTTGGGGGGGAGGCACAGCTAGCACAGAACCCAACAGACCCAGTGCAGACCCTGTGCATACTGTTGAAAAATCCAAAAGAAACAATCCCTCACTGCCTTTGGGTTGCAAATCTGATGCACACCATCGCTGCCTCGCTCTTGCAAAAGTAGTGCTGTTTGCAAACTATACACACTCCCTCCCTCCCCACTTTGCACACCCCGGAGGCTGTAATGGCAGCACATATATCAGCTTTATAAAACTGTATTTAATAAGGAGGTCATGCACAAGGCTGTACAATTGTTTTCATCTGCTGTAACAAAGAAGAGGAAAGAGAGGCCACTGTGGACAAATGCTGCTGGCAGAGATGGCGGCTGGCCTTTGTTTATTTATTGATCTATTTATTTATTAAAACTTTTAAAAACATAACAATCTCCCCACCGCCACCAAGCTGTCTCTTAAACTTGTCCCCCTTCCCTCTTGTTCTCATGCAAAACGGACAGAAATTGACTTCTTCCTCTTTGTCCCTTGCCTAGCTAGCCTCACCCACAATGGCTGAAGCCAAGCCTGCAAGTGACCTGCTTCTTCTGGCATTGGCATAGCATTTGTTCAGGGATGCAATTTTTATTTTCAACAGCTGTTCTTCTTATATATCTGCCCCATCACCCCATTGTTTTAGTTTTAAAAAATACAGTACGTTCATTTTTTGTGCCTAGTCTCCCCTCCCTCAAAAATAAATGCTATTTAGGAAAGCGAAACATCCCCTTCCAACCCAGTGCTGACTGCAATACTGCTGGGTTTCTATAGAATGATCCATTTTTGAAAAACTGGAAACATTTGTTCTATACACTGGAGGGGGGGGGAATAAAGGCACACATGTGGACATTTTCTGCATGGCATGCGCCCAGAATGGGGAAAGGTAGAATGGCAGAGATTGAGAGGAGGGACAAAACTAACAGTTTTGCCCAGTGGCAGACCAGAAATGAAGATCTATGAGGGATAAAACAGAAAATAGAGAAGCTAGTGTGCCAATCCTGCACACAGAATAATCTGCTTGGGCACAGCATCAGTTCCAGTACTGACACTCTATTGCATTTCTTCTTCTTTTTTTTAAAAGATATTTATTAAAGTTTCAACATATTACAAAAATAAGCGAAAAAGAAAGAAAAAAAGAGAAAAAAATAGAAAATGAAAATACAAGATAAAAACAGTTAAAAAACAGATCAGTCTTTCCATATCTTATCTTTCATTTGCTTGTTTCCCTGACCTCCTCACACCTCCCTTTTTTGTATTCCAGTTCAAATTAGTTAATTCAGCAAATCCTTTCCCTCTTTGATTTTATCTTAATCTTTTATCCTAATATATTATAACTTCAGATTATCACCTGTTAACAATCCATTTTTACATATTCCTTTATAACATTGCTGCTAAAAACCACTTAACTTCAATCCAACATCATTCTAACATTCATTAATTTTGCAGTCTTTCTGTAGATAGTCTTTAAATTTCTTCCAATCTTCTTCCACCGACTCTTCTCCCTGGTCTCGGATTCTGCCAGTCATTTCCGCCACTCTATTGCACTTCTTGTTGTTGTTGTTGTTTAGTTGTTTAGTCGTGTCTGACTCTTTGTGACCCCATGGACCAGAGCACGCCAGGCACTCCTGTCTTCCACTGCCTCCCGCAGTTTGGTCAAACTCATGCTGGTAGCTTCGAGAACACTGTCCAGCCATCTCGTCCTCTGTCGTCCCCTTCTCCTTGTGCCCTCAATCTTTCCCAACATCAGGGTCTTTTCCAGGGAGTCTTCTCTTCTCATGAGGTGGCCAAAGTATTGGAGCCTCAGCTTCAGGATCTGTCCTTCCAGTGAGCACTCAGGACTGATTTCCTTCAGAATGGATTGGTTTGATCTTCTTGCAGTCCATGGGACTCTCAAGAGTCTCCTACAACACCATAATTCAAAAGCATCAATTCTTCGGCGATCAGCCTTCTTTATGGTCCAGCTCTCACTTCCATACATCACTACTGGGAAAACCATAGCTTTAACTATACGGACCTTTGTTGGCAAAGTGATGTCTCTGCTTTTTAAGATGTACTTCTTCTATACACACACAAACACAGATGACATGACTTCCAATGATGTGTGGGAAGGGAACATACTCCCTGCTAGAAGCATGTTCTTAGCTCCTATGGCAGTGATGGCCAAACCCTCCAGCTGTTTTGGGACTACAACTCCCATCATGCCTAGCTAACAGGACCAGTGGTCAGGGATGATGGGAACTGTAGTCCCAAAACAGCTGGGGGGCCAAGTTTGGCCATGACTGTCCTATGGCAATGAATCACCTGTACTTGTCCATTTACTTGACATAAAAGAACCAAAAAAATCTCAAAGCCGTTTACAACACATTAAAACGTTGCATAAAAACAATCCAGAGTAAAATAAATTCACGCTACAAGGAAAATATTTCAGGTCCTTCTTCTAAGTGACATTTCGCTTCACTCTTATTTATTTATCTACTTAATTTATATTTAGCAGTCTCTCTTCTACAATCAGAGTCACAGGGCTGGAAGAGGGTGGTCCTTGAGAGACAATTCAGGCTGAACTTTAAAATGAAAACTTCACTGTAATTCTCACGACTAATAGCTGTTGATAGACCTATCCTCTGTGAATTCGTCTTAACCTTTTAAAAAACAACAACATAGATCATGGTAGTAAATTCTAAGGGTTAATTAGGCATTGTATGAAGACATACCCTGTTTTCTATAACCTGAGCCTACTGCCAACCAATTTATTGGGTCTCCCCCCTCTATTACGGAAAGGGGAGTAAAGCATATATCAGCAATGTACCCTAAAACAATTCAGAACCATCGCATTATTGTGGCTGAGGATGGACGTTAGTGTCGAAGCAATCTAGGAATTAAGATGAGATTAATAGAAGGGCTGGACTTTGTGCACATACTTGATATCAGCAAAGGCCGTCATCTGCAGTTTCAGCTGGGCAGCAACTTGCTTTATTAACTCCAAACCCTTTTCCTCGCTCAGAGGGCTGTTGAAAGAAAGCAAGAATACACAGCATTACGAAAAATGGAACTCATCAATACTTGAGAGGCTAAAAGCCCCCAAAGAGTTATCACCTTGGAACGGTTAGGTGGTTCGAAGCCAACGCTTAACTGTATTCCTGTCACATAGCAATTGCGATATCGAGGGAAATGGGATCAGGTGCTTCCTCAGGCATGATGAATCACCTGAATTTTCCAGCAATAAGACAAACAATAAGGTGTAAATGGAATTGTTAGGAAGTGTAATGGGCCCAATGATGCAGCGACCAGTTCATCTTGGTCCTCAATGGAAAGGAAAAAAAAGTGGGAGGGAGGAAGAGAGCCAGATGAGGTTGGAAACAAACAAATGAATGTCAAATTACAGGACTCTATGAAGTGGTCGCAGGAAGACATTTCTTCTTCAATTCATTTGCTTCTGAAATGAATTTGTGCCCAGCAAAAGGAGGAACAAACATTATAATATTCAAGAACAAACAATAGTGCTAACTACACTGTCCTGAAGAGTGGCTGAGGGTATGGAAGTTAATTTTCCTCTCTCTCTCTCTCTCTCTCTCTCTCTCTCTCTCTCTGGTGCTCAAAAAACATGTCTTTGAGCCTTCTAGTCTTCCTCAATATCATGCTTTTTAATTATATTTTTAATTGGAAACCAGGCAGAGGGCCTTCTCGGCAGTGGCACCCTCCCTGTGGAACACCCTGCCATCAGATGTCAAGGTGATAAAGAACTGCGCAACTTTTAGAAGACATCTGAAGGCAGCCCTGTATCGGGAAGTTTTTAATGTTTGATGTTTTATTATGTTTTTATACATACTGTAAGCTGCCCAGGTGGGCAGGGTATTACTATTATTGATAGCAATACTTTGCTACCATCATTTGAGAAATAGATTTAGCTGCAAATCAAGATTATAAAGTTACAGGTTTGGTCAGTATCAGCACAGATATCTTCACTGAATGCCGTTAGTCACCGAGTTTGCTGGCATACACCAGTTTAGCTTCCAGCAAGTGGCAACATATACCAGAAAATAGTGGCATTCATAAATTTTGTTGGGGATTGTCAATATTCACCTGACCCACACACAGTATTTACCTCCATCTATTTATTTACACAACACACACACACAAACGTACTTTCAAATGCAGAGCTGGCTGTATTAGTAAATAATCAGTTTTATTTTATTTTTAAAAACCCTGCAAAATAATAATAATTAAAGTCAAGAAAGCTACTTCGTATGACTCCTTCAGTTGCAATATTATTGCACTTCCCAAAATTAACATAAAGCAGTCCTTAGGAAATTTAAACTTTATAACTTTATCAGACGTCAGAGCACACTACTTAAAAATTCAGTGTAGTGGTATTAAGAGTTATATCTGAATTTCACAATATGTTGAAATAGAATGCCACAAAGAAAACAAACAGCACTCGTAGATATCACTCAAGTAAATAACGCATTGGGAGAGCTGGGGTTGAAATAAAACACACAAACACCCCAACATAGCAGCCCATCCTGGTTCTTATTTTTAATTACTGCAATACAAAGTATTTCCCACATCACCACCAACCTATTAGAAAGCAACATGGATTTTAAATCAGTAGTGTGATGTACAAGTTGCATATTATGCTGAGGAGCACTGCTCTTCACATTTTGTTTAAAGTACCTTTGAATGAACGTGTGCAGTACTCTGAGGGAATATCTATCGATATAATAGCTTCTTTGGACCCCAGCTAGGAATGTAATATTTCTTAATTTCTTCCAAACCTCATGCATCCGCTCCCCAAAAATAATTCAAGGGACACTGTGCCATAGGTGGCACTCCCTCTAAGCTAGTATTTAAATATATGGTTTTTCCAGACGTGTAATACAATGATGTTTCCGAAAAGGGTTATTTGAGTATTTCCACAGGGAGGGGAAATGCTGTACCTAGGTTATTCATTAAAAAGTCACCCTTGAATTTTAAGACTAGGTAGTGGGGTAGAACTCTTGATTCTTCACAAGTCGCAATGAAAGCAGGGCTGTCACAGGAACTCGGGGGCTTGTGTGTTAATTAGATCCTTCACTCCCGAGGACAGTGGTTCAAATGTGTGTGAGACAAGAGGTGTCAGAAAGTGGAGTGGGCTTCTTTCTCTCCCTCTCTCTCTTTTTAACACTGTAATATTATTTTTGCCCAGAGGTGCAAGAAAAGTCATACAATACGTTGCTGGCATTTCCTTCCTATCATTTGTACGCATAAAACTGTAATATCTCTGCAGGCTACAAAATCAAAACTGAATGTCAAAGCGAGTTGCAAAAGCAACTCTACCAAGGCTGATCAGAGCATTTCGGTGCTAAAATCCAGCAGCGTTACAAACACCCTCAGGAAGGCGAGAGGCAGAAATGAACACAATATTGTCATTACACTAGCCTTAATTACTTTTCTGGAACACAGGTAAGCCCAAATTAAACAACCACACACCAATACTCTCTCTCTCTCTCTCTCTCTCTCTCTCTCTCTCTCTCTCTCATTGCAAAAACCCACACAAGAGAAACAACTATCGCAGTCTTCCAGTGATGGGCAGAAAACCTCAGAAATAATTCTGTTGCGTTTAGTAACGAAACAGAAATAAAATCCTCATTATGTGTTTTTATTGTGGCAGTGTCTAGGGGGTCCTGTTGGGGGCTCTTGCTATTGGTGTTACTGCCCCAACTGTTTAAAGGTAAAGGGACCCCTGGCCATTAGGTCCAGTCATAGCCGACTCTGGGGTTGCGGCGCTCATCTCGCTTTATTGGCCGAGGGAGCCGGCGTACAGCTTCTGGGTCATGTGGCCAGCATGACTAAGCCACTTCTGGAGAACCAGAGCAGTGCACAGAAACACCGTTTACTTTCCTGCCGGAGCAGTACCTATTTATCTACTTGCACTTCGTGCTTTCGAACTGCTAGGTTGGCAGGAGCAGGGACCGAGCAACGGGAGCTCACCCCGTCGCAGGGATCAGAACCGCTGACCTTCTGATCGGCAAGTCCTAGGCTCTGTGGTTTAACCCACAGCGCCTAAACAGTTTTTAATCTGTAGGTTTTTTAAATTTGGGTATTTTTTCTTTCTTTTAAGGTGTAGAATGTGCCTTGGAAGAGAGGGGGAGCAACAAGGGAGAGCAAGGGTAGGCTAGCAAAGTGGTTCAGAGTAGGGAGAGGTATGGTGTAGCGGGTGGGCACGCTGGGTAAGGGGCACAAGGCACAGGTAGTTGGTGACTGTGCCATGTGCCTACCCGTGCTCCAACCTGGCGAATTGTGGGTCAGCCAGTCCTCAGGTCTGCAGCTGTTGTTGTCGAATGCCAAGTCAGCTCATAGTAAGACCTTCCTCACCCATGATCTGATTGTGGATGAGGAGACCAATCTGGTCTGTATCACTGAGACCTGGGTGGATGAGCAGAGTGGGTTGGTCTCAACCAGCTGTGCCAACCTGGGTACTCGGTGCAGCATCGGGGCAGACTTCAGGGTAGGGAGGTGGAGTTGCTGAGATGTATAGAGATTCTCTCTCTCTCTCTCTCTCTCTCTCTCCAGGCTCTCTGTCCAGTTGTGGGAGATCTAGAGTGAGTGTTCCTGGCATTGGCCAATTGGGACAGATTACGGATTCTCTTGGTTTACCGCCCACCTTGCTGCCCAGTAGTCTTCCTGCCTGAGCTGACAGAGTTGGTCTCAAGAGTCGGTGTTGAGGACTCCCAGGCTGCCTGTTTGGGGAGACGTCAGCATCCATGTGTATGTGAGCAATTCAAACTGATCTTGGAAATTTCCATCTGTACTTTTACAGCTGCGCCGAAATACTCTCAAACTCAGCAACAACAGCATAGGAGTCATATGCATCTGCTCTTTCATTCACACACAAAAGATTTAATGAAACAACCTATCAGGCAACCATGCGTTTCCGCCACACTCCAAAACCTCAGAGTCTGGGTGAGCAGACATTATATTTTTATTCTCAGACCTTATATTTTCAAAATATAAGAGCTGTCTTCTACCAATCCATTACCCTGGAATTCATCAGCCATTGTGCTTCTTAATCCGTCAATGTATTTAAATCCACGTGGAATTTTAAATCCTCCACATACCCTTGGGGTAACTCGCTGGGCACTTATTCATGCTCTGAGAAGTAGCCTTTCATACATGATGACTCTCTCTCTCTCACTCTTATCATTAAGAACCAGTCTGTAAGTCATAACAAAACTTTGCCCTTTGTGGAAATTTACTTTCCCCAAAACAAAAACAACAATATGTTTTGCCAAGAAGTGAACTTACAACTTGGAGAGAACAGACTTAGTGGGATTTCCCTAGGTGCAATCTGCAGACTTGTTTTACTCAATATTTGCTTTTGCAAGATCTCTCTTCAAGCGAATGCCACTGTACAAGCCATTGTTGAGAGCTAATTTGGAATGTTTTCTACTCTGGGCCATACTTGCTTTGCAAAGGAAGAATGAAGCGTAAAGTTGAGCAGCCAACCACAGTGAGACTTCCCTTCCCCACTTGCATTGTGTTACTCTTTTTGGTATATGTCACACACAAATTGGGTTGGACCCAATGCCCGGGATTTGAACCTGAAACCTTTTGCATGCAAAACACAATTTCTAGCACTGAACAACAGCCCCATATCTCTCCATATACAAATGGATACCTTTTGCCTGTATAGAATACAGCCTTGCAACTTGAACTCTAACTAAATCTTGAATCATTTAAAATTAAAATGTAGAAGAATTATTGCATGCAGCAACCCACGTGTAAACAGGATTTGTGCTTCGTAGCCATGTTGTGGCAGGAATGGATCCTGCAGAGTTCTGTTACCTGAGAGCTCAAACAAGCCTGTGGTAACGATTATTAAGAACACTGCAATTTAACTTCATCTGGCTCCAATCCATTTCCCCCAGCCTTGTTTCCTCTAAGGCTTTATTAGCTACTGAACATTCATAAGCTTACTTCTGTTTTGACAAGACAGCAAATTTCTGCTTGCCACATTTTGCGCACCTACCTTCCTTCTCTTCCTTCCCCACCGCAAATAGGTGTGAAATTTAAACCTTTTAACTCAAGACAGATTCAAGTCCTGACCAATTTATAAAGCAGATGACACTTTGCAAAAATCAATTTCGGTGGTCAGACTATGAAGGTCAATGGAAATTACATATCATGAGAAAGGTAACAGGAACGTAGGAGTGAAGAAGGGATCTGTTCACAGGGGCTATTATGGAAATGTGACACCAAATAAGGCTTTAGTAGGGAGGTGGGTCTCATTTCAAATACATGCTGGCTCCACCCACAACAGAGGCAATAAGAGAGTGCTTCCTTATCAGAATTTGCCTTTGCTTGTGAGTTATACGACACTTCAGCAGCGTTTCCATATTAAATGGAAAACATTCATACTTTTTGTTGTTGTTTAGTCGTTTAGTCGTGTCCAACTCTTCGTGACCCCATGGACCAGAGCACACCAGGCACTCCTGTCTTCCACTGCCTCCCACAGTTTGGTCAAACTCATGCTGGTAGCTTCAAGAACACTATCCAACCATCTCGTCCTCTATCGTCCCCTTCTCCTTGTGCCCTCAATCTTTCCCAACATCAGGGTCTTTTCCAGGAAGTCTTCTCTTCTCATGAGGTGGCCAAAGTATTGGAGCCTCAGCTTCAGGATCTGTCCTTCCAGTGAGCACTCAGGGCTGATTTCCTTAAGAATGGATAGGTTTGATCTTCTTGCAGTCCATGGGGCTCTCAAGAGTCTCCTCCAGCACCATAATTCAAAAGCATCAATTCTTCGGCGATCAGCCTTCTTTATGGTCCAGCTCTCACTTCTATACATCCCTACTGGGAAAACCATAGCTTTAACTACACAAACCTTTGTTGGCAAGGTGATGTCTCTGCTTTTTAAGATGCTGTCTAGGTTTGTCATTGCTTTTCATACTCCAGCACACAGAAGTACTCTGATCATGACATCTGCTCTCAATATCCACCCTGATGCCAAATCTCATTTGTTTGCCATTTTTGTATCCCGACTTAAATTATTGTGGGCTAAACTGTAATCGGTGGTTGAAGAGGGACATTTCCCTTTCCTTTTGTGAGCCACACTTAAGAAGATACAGGGTGGGGAGGTGGTGCTCTTTAGCTAGAAGGGGGAGGGGAATCAAGGGGTAGTAGAATTTGCAAACTTAATGAAAGGGAACTCTTCAAGCACCAACTTACGCAAAACCGCTGATTCTGCTTGTGAAAAACAAGTTGCAAGTGCGCTGACCTGCCTCCACAATCGAGGGGGCAGGCACCAACTGTGTGCACATGCCGTTTTATTTGCTGACATCACTTGCGCATGCCACACAGTGGGCGCAGGTGACATACCTTGTCACACAACATGCACACATGCCGTGTGCACAGCCACCATGGGATTTTGAGGGGCTCCAAGCCACTCCCTTGAAAATTTGGGGGACCCTTGGCTCCTGGCCTCCTCCCCCAGTAGATGGTGCCCCTGACAAGTTGGATAACCTCATACACACAAGCAGAAATTTACTACCAGCAGAAGAGGAGAATAGTGTTCAGGTCAATCATGCGCACTGATCCTTAAAACAGTGTTATACAGCTATCACCACTAGGAAGAAATGAAGATTGAGGGAGTTTTAACTGCCAGCTTCTTGTATCTGGGGGATCATATAGTTTGATGCCTGGTTTGCCACATGCCGCTACGGCAGAGCAGTAGTAAAGTATTAGGAAAGATTTCTTCCACAAACAAAACTTTTTTCCTTTTTTTAGAACACATACAATATAGTTCTTAGTAATCCATTTCCTATTATGGATTAAAACTGCTCTGCAATCTGCAAAGCAATTTATTCCAAATTAATCTCATAAGCATTGGGCACACAGGATGGTTGTTGACCATCCACAATCGAGCAGGGCGGGGGGTGGCCAAAAAAAAGAGACTCCCTGGAACCATTTGCTTCCTTTAACTTAATCTGGAGTCACCCGGCACAATGGGAAGAGGATCAGAGGCAAGAGTAAAATAAGGCTGTAGAGAGTTGTGTGCTTTGGAGCAACAAAAGCATGAATAGCACTGGAAGGAAGCAGGACCATCTGCAATCTCTTAAATGCCTACGGATGCAACAGATGGTGAAAGCATATAGACCTGGTGAGTGTAAATGTTATTAATTTTTAAACCTCTTTAATAGTGAAGTTTTTTATGATGGTTTTATAACCAATGGCTCCTTCTACTTTGGAAGGGTGGGGTATGAGCTAGATAAATACACAAAAAGTGGGGAAATTTGAATCAATTATTTTTGGGCTTTGGGAGGTTCACTACGGGATTGGAACCTGTAAGTCTATAACTTCCAATTTCCCCAAAAGCTTTGCAAAGATTCTGCAAAGTGTTGAGGTTGAAGCGAATCCCATCCTTTCCCAAGAAATTCAGAAATATATGAGCTCTTCCTACTACATGCTACAGAATGAATTTCCTCTCCAATGGTTATATAAGGTTTTGTTGCTGCTTCTTTGGCTCTGTAATAGGTGTGGATTTGTGTGTGGGGTTTTTTTAAGTGACTTTATTTTCCCACTCGTAAAACACAGCCAGGATTTATTTAGCCAGAAAATATTATATAGCTCTAAGTAGATATCTCTGCTGATTCCTGGAAAACAAGAGATGTGTAGTCAAAGGTTTCGTAGAATCAACGTGTGACCTTCAACCTTCTTTGCTTCTGCAGCCTCCTGATCATGTGCTTCTCCCCTCTGTATCAATTTTCTCTTTCCTTCCTCACCCCAGTCTTCACCCTTTCCCTCATTGACCTGTATCACCTTCCTCCAGTCTTTCTCTTTGCACTTCCTTGACCCATTTCCTTTATTGAGCTTTTGCCTTCTCCTTTCATATGCCCCTGCCTTTTCTACCCCTATTTTCCAAGGCCTTTCTGCCAGTGATGCCCCTAGAATAAGTACAGATATGTGCAGTACGAGTGGCATTAGCCTGCCTACCCCAAGTTATTAATATACATTGCTGACTGAGAGGATACCTTTGGAACATGGCTACAAACGATGAATTGCCATCGTTGAATTTTAATATTTCAGTTTGTTGTGTTGTTACCACTCTTCCTTTCCTTAACTCCTTGTCAGGGCTGGAGTCAAACATGGGTCAGCAAGCAAGGAGCAGAGTTTGTCAGAGAAGTTATTCAAAGAAACAGCATACAGCTCAGCAACACTTTCCAGTAAGTCTTGCCCCTATAGAGCAGTTGCCAGGACTGACGATCTCCGCCTCCAGCTCCCTCTAAGGCTCCTCCTTTCTCAGATGTTTCCCAAGCAGTCTCAAACTGTGTCTGGGCAGCTCTAATATCTGTTCTGCTTGATGCATCACTCTGCTTGTTCATGAAGAGAATCAAGGAGAGGCAGGCTCCCTGTATTCTTCTGAAGCCTCTTGCCCCCACTCCTCTGCTTCATCCTCTGAGTTGGAAATGCTCCCTGTCACAGGCTCTCCCTCTTCACAAAACCCTGTTGCCCCTTCAGCATCCAACAACTCTTCCTACACTTCTCCCTCTGACCTCTCCTCAGTGTTCCACCACCAATCCCAGGGCTCTGAGCCTTCCTCCTCTGGGGTTTCCCTTGAGGGTTCCCCGGCTGCTGCGTCCAACCACTCCTCATCATCCAGCCAGCCAGTCCCCAACACGTCAGTGGAGGCTAGTCGATTAGGGTGAGTATTTCCATCCCAGTGCCCATTAGGGCCTTTACTGGTGCCAAGCTCTGAGCTTTCATTTTTTTTAAAAAAAAAAAAAGTCTCTAGCTCTTCTGGAAGGAAAGTTATGAAGAATAACTTATGCACATTTAACTTGTACGCTTTTGGATTTACTATAGAGGATTGGTGTGGCATCCATATCATGGACTGAGGTCAAATTCTTCAGGAAGGACCAGCATACAGGGAAGTTATCCATTTTGAACACTTTCTACCCAAAATAAAATGCTGAAGCAGCACCTGAGAGGATTTGCCAGACAAATGTCTATACTGAAACTGTTAACTCACCCCTAAGATTAGCACCAGTGCTTACTATGGATCAGTACAGGTCACTGAAAGGTCACTCAACAAAAAGCAGGAGTGACCTATTTGTTCTAACTACAGCGGTACCTCGGGTTAAGAACTTAATTCGTTCTGGAGGTCCGTTCTTAACCTGAAACTGTTCTTAACCTGAGACACCACTTTAGCTAATGGGGCTTCCCGCTGTTGCTGCACTGCCATCGCACGATTTCTGTTCTCATCCTGAAGCAAAGTTCTTAACCCGAGGTACTATTTCTGGGTTAGCAGAGTCTGTAACCTGAAGCGTCTGTAATCTGAAGCGTCTGTAACCCAAGGTACCACTGTACTGACAAGCAGGCTGCCATTTTGACAAATCTTCAAAACTATCACAAATCATTTCTTTGGGAACTTTTGAGGAAAATATTTGACTCTGCTCTATGACACAATTAAAATACCTGGTCTTCGCAGTACAGCGAAGCAGTTTCCTTGGATCAAGGCTCTGGAGCCAACAAAAACACACACACTGAGAATCCAAGTGTGAATGAATCACCTCTGACATCTTTCTAACCATACTGCTCAGTGCAATCCCCCCTGCCCCCAGTTACATCTGAAATCGCAAAGTGAAAAAGAACTCCAAGCTATTAACCTCTGTGCATGAATATGCAAGACCCCTTTTACCAACAGAGGGTTCGTTTCTGCTGAAAGGATTTTGTTCCTTTATTATAACCACTTCTGCTAATAAAATTCTGACAAGCAGCAACCACAATGTACAGTTTCAATAAAGCAAGAGGTGATTATAGGAATAAACGGTATTAAAAATAAAAAAAAGCTCCAGGTGTCATTTTTAGTTGTGTTCTATTGCTTTCTTTATCTCTCGCGAGCTGTGTTTTTGTTTTAAAAGAAAAAAAAACTTGCTTACAACTGCATAGCTTTGACATCCTTGAACTATGAAAATGTCAAGAGAGTCTATGTTACATATATTTCCATAATTCAGAGAAATTAAACCTCTACTAAATTTCAGCTGGGGAATTGGTCTTGATAATAAAGGAATAAGCTTTGCTTGCTCCGGGCTTCTATGCTGCAAACCTCTCTCTCTCTACTTTCTATTTAATCTTAAGGTCCTTTTCCAAACTGACACTAACTATTGAATGTAACTTAACCTTACAACTTCTCTTCCAGCTGCCTGTGCTCTAGGCTCTACCACCATCCTTCTTTGCTTCTTTCTATCACACCGCTCCTTTCCGCATATCAGAAAGAGCAACTGGACCACGACAGACCACATGGCCCCATAATCTACTCTGTTATCATCTCCCTCCATTATTTTACTTGCCAGTCAAAGCACGCCCTCTTCAAATCCACATTACTTAAGGCTACTTTGTGCTTAGATTTAGAACATACAGTAGCGGCTGGGATAGCTCAGCTGGCAGGGGGCATGAGACTCTTAATCTCAAGGTTGTAGATTCGAACCCCACCTTGGGCAAAATATTCCTGCATTGTAGGGAGCTGGATGAGATGACCCTTGTGGTTCCCTTCCAACTCTACAAATTCTATGATTTGGTGTACAACTCTGAAATGTATGGAGGGGTGTCTACACATTTCTTTCTGGTGAAAAGCAGGGGGTCAATCATTATATGAACCTACAGAAAAATGAGCTAAATAAATATAAGTTGTTGCTGTTAAGTGTATTCAGCACACCCCTTTCAAAGGAATAGGGAACCTGCAGCTCTCGAGTTGTTGTTGGACTTCAGCTCCCATCTACTTCACGAAGCATGGTCTGTGGGCAGAATCATAGGAGTTGTGGATCAGCACCATCAGGAGGTCCACAGGTGTAGTGGCTCTCCACCATAGTTAGAAAAAACCATATGTTTCCAATCCTTCATGGATTGGATAGCTCAGTCTGTAGAGCACAGTATTCTTAATCTAAGGGTTGTGGGTTTGAGCATTACAGGGAAACGTGGTCCCTTTCCAACTCTACAATTCTATGAGTCTAGGTTTTCTGCTCAGAAGGTAAACAGGGCATTATTAACACACCCAGAAGTTTTATTTTCTTTTATTTTTTAAAGGACTGAGGAAAAACTTGGACAAGCTCAGTGGTTTACTTAAAATATCCTGGTGACAACTATCTGTTCCGGGGTCCCTTTCCCCCAGCAGCCTTACATTACAGAGCACAGCAGCATGTATTAAATTGTTCAGGCAGTGTTTCTGGAAGCTAAGGTACAATAAGCAAACTCAAATTCCACAACCTATCTGCCTATAAACAGAAGAATGTTCCCAGCATAAACTGTATCAGCACCACACTGACCAGGGCTCAACTGCTTAAATGAAGAGATGCACACAGCCCAATCCTAGATATGTTCGGCAACAAGAAAGCCTTGATGAGTTCAGTAGAGTTTACTCCTAAGTACGCATTTGATTTTAGCATTTGTCTCGCCTACAACAGCAGTGCTGCTTCCAATATTTACCACAGGAAAATTGGGCCAAGAATCCTAATGTACAACATTCATCATATTTTGCACTGTGAAGCCTAATATTCAAAGAGCACATCTGTAAAACCATTAATACTGCTACTAATGTACTCTGCAGTCCACAAGGCCACCAAAGGACAGTGTGAGAAGTAGATAAATGGCCTTCATTTTATGTATTTTCACAGGAAATGTGGAAGCTCTGGCTTTTCTGTCAAAGCAGTTCAGGGAGATAGTAGCTAACAAAAAAGCATTTGGGTGACTTAAAAAAAAAAGTTTTTAAAAGATATTGCACTGATAAGGTCATTTTAAATTTTACTCTTAGCTTTGAAATGGATGCTGCAGGTTTTACATTATTTGCTGTTCTAGTATTTTGAACTACAGACATGGTTTCTTGGATGTTACTGTGAGCTGCTTGGGTGTCTAGCAGACCTGGGGGCACATACATTCGAAAAATTTAATAAATATTTCAGTATTCACAAATAACCTATTTTAACCATTCTATATTTTAAACAGGGACACGGGTGGCGCTGTGGGTTAAACCACAGAGCCTAGCACTTGCCGATCAGAAGGTCGGTGGTTCGAATCTCCGCGACGGGGTGAGCTCCCGTTGCTCGGTCCCTGTTCCTGCCAACCTAGCAGTTCGAAAGCACGTCAAAAGTGCAAGTAGATAAATAGGAACCGCTCTGGCGGGAAGGTAAACGGCATTTCCATGTGCTGCTTCGGTTCTCCAGAAGCGGCTTAGTCATGCTGGCCACATGACCCGGAAGCTGTATGCCAGCTCCCTTGGCCAATAAAGCGAGATGAGCGCCACAACCCCAGAGTCAGTCACGACTGGACCTAATGGTCAGGGGTCCCTTTACCTTTACTATATTTTAAACACACATATATGCACACACACAAACACACACACACACAAATTTATACTTACTCTTTCTCTGTCACAATGTATCCATATTCATCCTCCTTAGAAGGCTTGGCATCCAGCTGAAGACCTTCTCCCATTTTTTTTGGAGTTTCTTCATAGACAGTTTTATCCTGAATCAAAGTATTCTTAATCCAGTGATGAAGCTCAGTCAGCTCTTGAGAGTTAGGTTCCGACTCAGCTTTCTTTTCAGCTATCAACTCCCTGGAGAATGTTTCGCTCTTCACATTTTCAACCCCAACCTTCACTTCCTCGGAGGAAGAGGAGGAGAGATCTAAATCCTCCGACTTCTTCATTTCTGATTTAAAAGATTCTTTGGACATAGGCTCCCTAAGAAGATTTTCAGTTGCGATATCCTCATTCAGGAAATCAAGTAGTTTATTACTCAAATGGTTCTCCTGTATTACAAAAACAAAAACAAACAGTGTCATTCATAACAATTTTGAACACACATTAATGGGGTATCTATGTGAAATTTAAGGGCACAAAACTAATAGAATCCTGAAGCTATACTAAATACATGAGTAGACACTGTTGTCCACTTATGAAAGATGAAAACTAGAAATCACTTTAGCCTGGGGTGCAACTTTTGACAGCTCTTAGATTGCAGCTTAGAAAATGTTGCCTGTATTTTCCCCGAAACTGCTTTTCTCTTCTTAAATTTGACTGATCTCAAGAGGCTTCCTCTTTTGGAAGCACTGAAGTATGTCTAAACCTAAAGCATTATCATTAATTTCTTTTTGCCCAGCCTTATGTTACACGAAGCAGCCCTAGACATCCCTGTTTGACTCAGTTCAAGTCTTCCTGCTGACAGTGGCATGAGGCCACCAAGTCTTTCCACCAAGTTATGATTTCAAATTCTGGGTCTTTCAAATCAGCTAGCCTTGAGATGTAGAAACAGCCCCATCACTTAGTCTAAATTCTTAACTCTTTGGAGGGGGGAACTGTCTAAGACCAAATTCTGGATTCTTCTTCTGCTTTGTGTTTTAGAAACATGACTTGAAATTCTATTAAAATCTGCTGTGAAGTTCCATTCCCATGCGCCTTGTTAGGTGGTGTTAAGAGCAGTACAATAGGGACGTGGGTGGCGCTGTGGTCTAAACCACCGAGGCTCTTGGGCTTCCTGAGCGGAAGATTGGCGGTTCAAATCCCTGCCAACGGGAGTGAGCTCCCATTGCTCTGTCCCAGGTGCTGCCAACCTAGCTGTTTGAAAGCACACCAGTGCAAGTAGATAAATAGGTACCGCTGTGACAGGAAGGTAAACGGCATTTCCGTGCCTTATGTTTTTGCCATCATGGGCAGCATATAAATTAAATAAAGGAACAAACTAGCAAATTAGCTGAGGCATCTATAGCACACGTATCTCATATGGGTTTTTAGAGGTGAATGAAAATGCTACTCTGAATTTTGCTGGTGCATTCACAGGTGGTGAATTGGAGGGGGGTGGCATTCACTGATTTGGGGGGGGGTGAAGGAGCAATACTGGCGAGTGACAAAACAGAAATTTCCCCCTGCTAGATGCTGATAACGCCCCCACTCCCACTGTCTGAAATCCACTGATGGTTTCAAGTGCACCTCCGTCTGTGTTCCATTGCTGTCACTGTGTTGTAAACTGAACCTCAATTATTTTTATTACATTATATTTAGCATCTCTCGTATGGCGAGCATTTGGTGCGATGGATTGTCGATATTTATATTTAAACATGCAATTTACCTCATTTTTAGTCCTGGCATCTTCATTCTGTGCCCCTTCATCTGTGGGAACATTGAACAAGCATGTGTTGTGGGACATTATAGAACATTACGTGTGTAATGCAGACACTGCTGTACTGGCTTTGCTTTTCTATAGATTGTGGTGTTATTTACCGTACATTAAACATTAAGATGTTGCCGCTGAAAGGCGAAAGTAAAAGCATAGATCAGGTTTGTCACTTTGACTCCATTTGGACAGCTTGCTAATGGAAGATCAATGGAAGCAGTACTGTAAGAGTGCATTATATTAATTAGTTCAATAGTATGGCGACGAATTTACCTCTGTTTACCAATGCCTTAAAAAAAAAATCAATACCATGTTTTCTGCTAGCATAGAAATAATGGCTACAGTAATAAATGCAGAAAGGCAACAAATTTACGTTTCAGGCACTTTTCAGGGAAAAATGGATTTCATGTGCTCATCTAATCCTTTATTTTAATAAAGTAGGCACTTCAAAATAATGGTTTCTCGGTTATTGTGACTACTCAGAGGTAAATACGGGATACCAAATTGCCTGTTTTAGGATAGGAACAGGAAGCCTTTGTGAGGCTTATAAGCATGAAAAACAGATTTTTGTGCATCTTTCACATGAGTCACAAAATGACCTAACAATGGAGCTGTTCACATCTCATTTTTATCCACAGCAATAAACTCGGAGACTTTTAAATGGTCCACATGTAAATCAATGTGCTGCTTACATGTTTCCTGTCACATGCATCTGCATGCCCCTATTTGATCAATGAACACAAGGTGCTGTAAGGCTTAATAAGAGGACTAATTACCTGTGTGAGAGTGGGGCGAGGAAACTGAATTTGGGAACACACAGGCCACTCTTACTGGATGGTACATTTTTTTAAATCAGGCCTCAAAACTATGAGTTCTCCAAAACAAATTAGTACCATGTCTGCCCTACTTTTCCTGAATGGGTCATAGAATCATAGAACCGTAGAGTTGGAAGGTACCATGGGGGTAATTTAGTTCAAACTCCTGCAATACATACTGATGGCTAATTATTTTAGCAGGTCACTTAAATGCAGGTGCCTGGTTCATGAGCAGTGCTGGATTTACATATAAGCTAAACAAGCTATAGCTTAGGGCCCCACTCTCTTGCCCCCCCCCCCAATATACTTCTTCTTAATTCTATTTCATATCAACAATTACTTTGATAAAATACATATTTTGTTATGTGCAAATGGCTTTAGATACCTATTGGGTCCATAAATTACCATATAGCATATAGTCAACACAAAAAACAGTGGCGATTTGTTGTTGACAAAGGACAGATGGACATATAAAGGGCCCCATTACCTTCAGTAGCTTAGGGCCTCATCAAACCTAAATGCGGCCCTGTTCATGAGGTGCATCTAAATTGTTTACAACAGTGCTATCAGTTAACCAAGTGAACAATTAAGCATCATGAAAATGCAGCTGTATCTTAAGGTGGCAGTGGCGGAATGAGTTAATTGCATCAGTTTGTTCCTTAGGACAAGGGTGGGCAACACACAGGACTCCAAAGCCCAGGAAGCCCCAGTCCCCTTTTCCTGCAATCAGCCATCAGCTGGGTGTCCAGGAAGAGTGTACTGTTCCCACACTGCTAATAGCAACAGTAATATTGTGTAAATAGGAAACACTGGGGAGCAGGCTTTAACCTACCCCCACAGTACTCCCAATCCAAGAATGTTTACTGCCCCCATATTGATAATAGCTGCATAGAGACAGCAGTTTGCAATTTTAATGGGGAGGTAGATGTGTGGGAATTACATTCCCCAAACAGCTATCTCCTCCTTTAAATCATGGAGCAACCTGCACTTACCTAATTGCCCACAGCAAGTTGGGATTGAGTAAATAGCACTCATCCCACCCTCTGAACACAATATAATCATGGCAGGAGGAAAGGGAAGCTACACGAACGGCCCTACTATTGGGCAAAGTGGCATAACCTCCTCAGGGAACAGATGCTGTGGGGCAGCAGTGGAAGCCCCCTGGGTGTTCCTCCTAACCCCCTGCTCCCGGGACCAGTCTCATCTGTTGGAGGGCAGAATTGTGGGTTACACAACCTGTCCCCGTCCCATAAACTAGCTTGCTGTGGTGTTGGCTGCTGTCCTGTCACTAGTGCTGAAGTAAGATTTGGCAGCCAGGCTGTTTGACTTCAGTATGTGGAATGTGCCAGGGAGGAACCATCTTGTCTTCACCTCAGGCAGCAAAATATCTTGGTCTGGGAAGCTAATGGTAAGGCAATGATAAGTGGAGGGGAGCTAGCAAGCAGCAGGGAGAATAGGGCAGTGAGCCGGCAGTGGGACAGGTGAGCAGGTAAGTTCCTCCTCTTGGCATCTTTGTGCAAGGCTGTTTTAAGACTGAATTCCTTTAGAAAGGAAAGGAAAGCTGCCATGGTGGATATTGTACCTTGTAAAGGGTAACCGGCGCTCATTAATCCCATCTCATAATCATCTTTTCCTTCGGCATCCACTCTCTTCTCTTCTGCCTCTCCTCCAACCTTCCCAGCGGCATTCTTCTTTTCTTCATCTACATCAACAGCTTGAATGGCATCAGCAATGATATCTGCCATCTCGTCCAGCTCTAGCGGGCTCAACTTATCTACATCCACATGATGTTTCTTCAGGTCCCTCAGAACATCCTGAATAAATATTTCTTGGGAAGGGAGGGAGGGAGGGAGGAGAAACTTGATTACTTATGAAAAGTCTGATGGTATGTGCAAGGAAAAGAGAAACAAAGCATTGTAGTCTCTGCTCCAGTCCTCAGTAGGAGCTATTTAATTATCTATGAAGTCTCGACTACATTATTCTGTGCTAATCTGTATTCATAAATATAGCCTTGGTAATGTTTTTCTCTCTCTCTCCTCTTATTCAAATGTGTTTATTGAATAGTTTCAATGTTACTAATTCATGGGATTATCTTCTTATATGAATCAGTAATTAGATCACTTTTCTCACTGGACACGTCTTGCCCTACTGAAACAATTGATTTGGGATAAATTAGTGGCGAAACTTTTCCCAGACCAATATGGCTTATCCAGGAAGGCCTGTATCCCGAGGACAAAAAAAGTATTTATTTTATCACATTAGTGGTCTCTCCCTCCCCTCCCCATTACAAACCCTGTATCAAGACTTCCTTACAAAATCAACTTATGCTGTACTAAAGCTGCTTAACTATAGAAATAAATTATGATTACACTCAGTCAACCATAATGTAGTTTTTGTAAAGTAAAAATAGAGGGAACATCAATATAATTACATATAAGAAACATGCAGTCTGCTGAAAAAATAAAAGGACCAAAGCTATTTTTCTACTAGGTGTCCCCAAAAGAAGCAGACTGTAAATAAATCACCACCACTGAATAATGATGCAGCAATATCAATTTGACTTACCCAGTCATATAAAGGGCTTAACTGGAGGGTGGGGGAGGCAATGGGGAGATCTCAAGAGTTTCATGGCCCATCCCTGTGAAGCCTTATCCAATAGTGGCCATGAAACAGAGGGCTCTCATTGGAATCCCACATCTTATCATTCTACCTGACACGAATTCCCAGATGGAGCTTCCTACAGTCTCCAAACATGACAGGTGGTTCAAATATCTACAATGAACCAATCAAAATGCAATGTGCACCAGCCGACAAAATTGCCTTAAAACTCTCCACTCAGAAGTTCCCAACTTGAAGAGACAAGGAGCATCACAAGGAGCAGCTCAGAGGAGATTGCCATGTTTTAAAACTGTCATGGACTGGCTGGATGTGGAGGAGTGTGGGAGGCACCAGCCAAGGAATCCCCAGGGGAAGAAGGCTCAGAGCCAGTGGATTGGTGGTGGGACAATGATGAGTCATCAGAGGGGGAAGGAGCAGACAGGGAGGGGGAGGAGGTGACAGAAGCAGAAGAGGTAACAGGGTTTAATGATCAGGAAGAAGCTGCAGCAGAGCACACTTCAGACTCTGAGCAGAATCCAGGGAGTCTCGCTATCCTGCTGTGACCAGCTCCCCTCCCTTCTGGTCTCCTAGAACACACAGAGAAATGAAACGGGAAGAGTAGAGGGTTGTTGTGCACAAATGAAGCCTGAGACTGTGTGGGAAAGACCCTGGAAAGGAGGAGTCCTACTGCAACTGCCAGCGGCGTAGCGTGGGTTGTCAGCACCCGGGGCAAGGCAAGTAACTTGCGCCCCCTAACCCGGGGCAAGGCAAGTAATTTGCGCCCCCTAACCCCTAACCTGCCGCCGCTGCCAGCTTCTTGCTGCTGCCTGGTCTGGTCTGGTGTGGTTCTCTCCCGCGCTCAGCGCTGCGCTGGGCGGCCGCTGCACTGTCCCTCCCCCAGATAGTCCCTCGCTCTCTCTCCGCACCGCACGCCTGGCACCCACCCCCTCCACAGTGGGCGGTGACCCAGCGGCTCGGATCGGATTCTCACAGCCAGCACTGCAGTGAGAGAGAATGAGTGAGCCAGGTAGGGGCAGAGAGCTGCGAGTGTGAGCGCACCCCCCCCCAGATGTTGCGCCCGGTGCGGCCGCCCCCCCCTGCACCCCCCATGCTACGCCACTGGCAACTGCTTCATCGTGGTAAGATCTCCTGGAAACCACTAGGCTGAGTTGTGGTTTGTTTCCCTGAATAAAGAGTCAACTTCACTGACCTCGGGTGCATTATTGCTTTGTTGGCGACCTACGCCTGACTCCCAGCCCTGACAAATCTTCCTATAATTTCAGTTTAAGCCCTACAGTTTTCAGCCACCAACATGCTTGCCCCGATTATATTTGGAGCCATATTGCTGCTGCCAACAGAATTCGCACATACAGATATTCCAGGTACTTGCTAAACAACCATTCAGCATTAACCCAGCTACTCACTACCAGATAGCCAACTACTTGGTGGGGCTGACCTATCTTGTATATGCAGGCTCCTGCTTAGCTGGAAAGGACAGCTATTTTTTGTTGCTGAAATATAATTTAATATCTAATGATATATCCAAGCTAATTTACATTTATAATAATAATTTATATTTTTATGACCTAATCTTCATCAATATCAGGAAATAAATATGCCAGTGGCTTGTCTTTTAACACAAGCACCCTGATCTCATTTGTTTATGCTACAATACAAAATGTAAATAAATGTTTTCTGAATTATATTGGATCTTCTGTCTGTTCAAATGAGAGTTTTAGCTGTGTTTTGTTCTGATGTATGTCAGATGTGGACAGAGTAAAGGAAATGAGTTTATCAATGACCCCCAAAGAACATAAATGGAAGATGACATCTGAGGCAAGATGAGAAAAAGCAGAGATTTCTACAAAGAAAATCAAACAACAGACTTCTGAATGTGTTATTAACAGATGTTTTCAAAGGAGAAAATATTAAAAGATATTGGAGATGAAAAATACATAAAGTAAACAAAAGTAAGTGGAGGAATCTGAAAAGAGATAGCCAACAGTGCCAAAATATAGGTAATAGACTGAGAGCATTTTTACCCAGTCCAGAATGAAAACTAACCCATTGTTTCTTGTTACGTAAATAAGTCTGCATGAGCTTGGGGTGGTCACTAACTCCCCTCCCCTCCTCTTTTGTGAAATGAGAAGACCGCACACAAATTATTTTAAAAAACATATCCACTTCCACTTTTGAACTTACAAAAAAAATCTTTAAAATTGTTGTTTTTCATTGGTTTATTCTGTTTGTAAACCACTTGGAGGTTTCTTTGGGGGGGGATTACAATCAAGCAGTATATAAATATTAAAAAAGGTAAAGGGACCCCTGACCATTAGGTCCAGTCGTGGCCGACTCTGGGGTTGCGGCGCTCATCTCACTTTATTGGCCGAGGAAACCGGCGTACAGCTTCCGGGTCATGTGGCCAGCAGGACTAAGCCGTTTATTGCGAACCAGAGCAGCGCACGGAAATGCCGTTTACCTACCCGCCAGAGTGATACCTATTTATCTACTTGCACTTTGACGTGCTTTTGAACTCCTAGGTTGGCAGGAGCAGGGACGGAGCAACGTGAGCTCACCCCGTCGCAGGAATTCGAACCGCCGACCTTCTGATCGACAAGTCCCAAGCTCTGTGGTTTAACCCACAGCACCGCCCGTGTCCCTTATATAAATATTAGGAAATAAATAAATAGCTGAACACAAGAGAGCTGAATTCATTTCTGGGATTCATAGTGCTCCTTATATAATTCAAGGGACTTAGGCCCATCTTCCTTTTCTACCCAGAATACGTACACTGCCTCACAACCCCTTCATCAAACCCACAAGTTGGGGGGGGGGTGGCAACTAAGCCAAAGAAGGCACACACTGGCTTCTGCCACCATCCACGTGATCTTGAGCCATTTCAAAGGCTGCACCTCCCGAGAAAAATATAACGGCAAGGAGGAGACCAACCTAGTCCCATCCGTCAGCCAGTTAAGGTGCAGCTGCCCCAATTCTCGCTTTCCTCTTCCCTCCCCATTCTTTTTTCACTCTTTTGCATCATCTCCATATCCTCCAACATTTCTCCAATGCAAATAGGGATGTCCTATTCCATAATATGGGACACGGGTAGCGCTGTGGTCTTAACCACTGAGCCTCTTGGGCTTGCCAATCAGAAGGTTGGCGGTTTGAATCCCCATGATGGGGTGAGCTGCCGTTGCTCGGTCCCTGCTCCTGCCAACCTAGCAGTTCGAAAGCACACAGTGCAAGTAGATAAATAGGTACCGCTCTGGCAGGAAGGTAAATGGTGTTTCCATGCGCTGCTCTGGTTCGCCAGAAGCGGCTAAGTCATGCTGGCCACATGACCCGGGAAAAGTGTCTGCGGACAAATGCCGGCTCCCTCGGCCTATAAAGCGAGATGAGCGCCGCAACCTCAGAGTCGTCTGCAACTGGACTTCTCCAAT
Source organism: Podarcis pityusensis (assembly GCF_964106645.2). Classification (NCBI taxonomy): domain Eukaryota; kingdom Metazoa; phylum Chordata; class Lepidosauria; order Squamata; family Lacertidae; genus Podarcis; species Podarcis pityusensis. The sequence continues at coordinate 13,918,617 of NC_138037.1, forward strand.
GAAAATAGGGACATCCTACCATAGCTTCCAACATTACATTAAAATAGGGACAGCCTAAGGAAAAGCTGGACATTCTGGGATCAAATCAGAAACTGGGACAGCTTCTGTAAATCTGGGACTGTCCCTGGAAAATAGGGACACTTGGAGGGACTGATCCTGCAGGGAAGGACTGCCTTATCTTGTAAAATATGCACAGCACCCATAAACATTGTAGGCACTTATAAATGTTAATAATAATAATAATAATAATAATAATAATAATAATATATTCCTGGTAGACAAACCCAGAATGAGTTGTTTATCTTTTTGTTACTTTGGGTGATTTGTGCCACTTTTATATATATATATTTTAAATGCTTTAAAAAAATTACTATAATGAGCCCTATTCATTTGAGACATGGTGGGATAACATTTAAATGAATGAAACATTTACATTAACAGCCATAATTACATACTTCTATATAAAAGCACCCCATGGTGCAATCAAGCTTGCAAATATAATCACAGACACTAATGACCCACAAGCCTAAACTTATCTACTTTAGACATCTGTGGCCTAAACGCTGTGAGGCAGGTAGAAAGAACTGTATTTTGCAAAACGTCTGTCACTGGTCAGAAGCAACCTTTTCTTTACTTGACTTGGGTGAGCTGCTATTTGCAAGTCTGGGGTAAACTCTGTTGAAAAACCAAGTGCGTTGTGCCATGAGAAACCCCATGGTGGACGAATGCTTTTTGCCCAGAAGTGGAAGGAAGAGAAAGTCCCAACCAATGAAGATTGGATAACCAAGATGATGGACTATGCCGAAATGGCAAAGATGACCATGAAGAGCAGACACCAAGATTATAATTGTTTTAGTAAAGAGTGAGAAAAATGTATTGAGTACAGTATCTTAAAGCTCACTGTAGATATTTAAAAAGTTGGCAGGATTGTTATAACACTTATAATGTAATAAGACTAAAGTTAAAAAAGGATACAAAATGAATTTGAAAAATGTAATTAGATGCAACAGAAACAACAGATAAATATTGGAAACCAGGGGACAGTGGGGGGAAGTCCGGGGATTAAAGTAATCTCAGATGTGCAAAAACTGAAAATGATTTAAATGTATAAGAACATTGTTAAAAAATGAAAATGAAATATTTTTAAAAAAGAAATGCCATGGTACATCTGTAATGGCATAGTGGGGCAGGTGAGCTGAAAATAATGCCAATATATTTCACATCTGGCAACCGATGGACCCCTTTGGTTTTAGATAGTATATGGGTAGATGAGTCTAAAACGCCCAGGACACAAATTCTCATGGCCCTGTAGCAGCTATGATGGCTCATTTACCAGAAGTAATGTATTTAGCATTAACTCTAGAAGTGTATACTTGATTCTGATCAGACATAAGAAACACCTGCTGGATCAGGCCAAAGACCCGTCTAGTCCAGCATCCTGTTCTCATAGTGGCCAACAAGGATTTGTCTGTTCTATCCATTAAGGTCTGGAGGTAAGCAGATTGCAGGTCAGTAGGCAAATTGGGAAACAGACAGGAGAGCAGTCAAGTAGACAGGCCATCAAAGCAGCCAGCAGATAAGTGGGAATGGATGGCTGGAGAGCAGCTCAGTCCGCACCTGAGTGACAGGTTGCTCAGACTGAAGATCTTCTAATCCTAGAATTAGAAGGAGTATTAGGATAATCTTGCCTTTATGGAGCTGGTAGCTGAAATGCCACCATCTGGCCATTGGCAGTGGTGGTGTTTAAGCAGAGCAGAGAGCATACCTGAAGGAGCATCTCCACCCCCCATCCAGTGCCTGGATACTGAGGTCCACCTCCAAGGGTCTTCTGGTGGTTCCTTCACTGCAAGAAGCAAAGTTACAGGGAACCAGACAGAGGCCCTTCTTGGCACTGGCGCCCTCCCCATGGAACGCCCTCCCATCAGAATGTCAAGCAGAACTACACAATTTTTAGAAGACATCTGAAGGCAGTCCTGTATATATGTGCTGGAAGCCGCCCAGAGTAGCTGGGGAAACCCAGCTAGATGGCTGGGGAATTCTTCTTCTTCTTCTTCTTCTTCTTCTTCTTCTTCTTCTTCTTCCTACTACTACTACCAGGTGCTCCCTCCAATGAGAAGCTACCACAATGGCACAGAGATTATGTCCTGAGGACCAGAGATCCCAGTCTGAGATCCTTAGATATTTACATAGCCTATTTTAAACTCCTATAGCGTACAATTGAACAGGTCAATTATGAGCTCAGTATAAAGCACCATGTAAGTTTAATATTGCTGTCTGGTGGGCTTTCCCCTCCCTCCCTGCAATTGGGTTCAATCCAGCGAAAACCTAGACTGCTGAATAAAAAAAACCTGTTGATAAACCTTTCCATTTCAGTTTCATTTGTTTTCAACTCATTTTCTTTTCTTTCATTCTATCATGTCTTATCTCCCCAGTTCCCTTCCCTAGGTTTCACAGTCTATAGGAAAGCACAGTCGTAATCTCAAGCAAAATGAAAATAAGGGGGAAAGAAATTCAACAGGAGAAAATGAATGGCCAGCAGCCCCACTCCAGAGTCCACTGAAAGACATTTGGCAGATCTTTCTGGTTCATTAAATAAAGCAAAGATAGAGAAATGGTCTGCATTCTGTGAAGTGTGTTGTTTCTCACACTGGGCAGTCACTAGGATGCTAGGAATACCTCCTGAAGATAAGCTTCTTGTTAGAGGAGACTGACATCTTAAGGAAAACTAAGCCGAGAATACGAAGCATTGCTACTGCCCGACAACCACTGAAGATAGAAGCCAAGAGCAATCACAGGCACAATTTGAAAAATATGGCATAAGTATATTGGAAGATTCATTAGAAAATGTTTGACTGCTGGCAACAAGCTAAGAAAACACTTGATTTGTGAACAGATATTAAAGAGAAAGAAACTATTTGGAGGGTGGGAATACCTTTCTTAAATGGTCAACATTGTACCTAAACATGTTGCTCTGTAATGTTTTGCCTGCAGAAGCCAAACTGTTAAAATCCAATGCATTTTGCAGCACATTGTTCCCTGTAAGTTTTACGTATTTCTTCTCTGCAGATTCCTGCTAAGAAAGGTGAAATAGGGCAGTGCATGATAATGAAATCAGCATGGACCTAGTTTGCTCTAGCAGCAGTCCTATTCCAGATACGTGCAGGGCCACCTGGACTTGCATTTACATTAAAATTTGTTTTTTGAAACCTATTATCAGGCAGCTGCCTCACTATGAACCCTGTCACTTCGGGCATGTACACACTGGGCTCTCTTCTGTCTAAATAGCAACACTTCAATAGTGATATAGGGATTTGGGAGCAAAAGAAAAACACGAAGGAGAAGACGGTGAGAAACAATATGTAAAGCACGGTATGTATAATGCTTCAGGTTTCTACGAAGGGAGGATCCTGGCCAATGGTTAACAATGCTCGGAGCTGTCATCCAAAACATCTAGAGAGAACCAGGTTGGCAAAGGTTGTTCTACACACCAACATTACCTACCTTCCATTAATAGAAAACTCCACCTAACACTGCATATACCTCCCCAGAAGGGCTGACAATGATTACATCGTATTTTTTGCTCTGTAAGATGCACCCGACCATAAGACGCACCTAGTTTTTAGAGGAGGAAAACAAGAAAAGCCAGCAAGAGCCGCAGACACACTCACTTGGTGCGGCTCTTTAAAGATAGAGCGGCTCTTGCTGGCTTTTCCGGGAGGTGGGAGAAGGGACTGATGGGTTGCCCTCCATCCCTTCTCCCACCTCCCTGAAAAGCCAGAGCAAGCTGCGCAGCTATCTCTGAGGCTGTTGTGCTGCCTTCCCAGCGAAGAAGGATGAGGGACGGAAGCGGCTCCATAAGGGCTCACTTCTGTCCCTCCTCCTGCTTCACTGGGAAGGCAGCACAACAAGAGGCGCTGCACAGCTCTCCCTCTTGCTGTGCTGGCTTCAGTGATAGCTGCATAGCCTGCATTCGCTCCGTAAGACGCACACACTTCCCCCCTTACTTTTTAGGAGGAAAAAAGTACGTCTTATGGAGCGAAAAATACGGTACCTATTGTGATGTTGCAGACTCTGCCAAATTAAATTCACAAGAGCAAAGGCACTGCTACCTACAAACACGTGGTCCCAATTCTAAGGCCCCCACCCAACCCTTAGCATAGTGGGGTCCCTGCTTTCACCTCCTAGCGCTCCCATTGGCCGTTGTCACACAACAAACCTTTTGTTTTGCCCACCCAGCAGCAAATGATGAGTGCCTGCAGCACTCCTACCACCAGATGCTTCAAATCACAACTTGCAGCCACAGCTGCTGAGCTGCGCATGAGCACTGGCCTGTTGCAGCTGAGGAGCAGGAGGAGGAAGCAGCCACTTGGGCAGCTGCTAGCACTACACCTAGCCCTCCCTGCTCTGCTTATTGCTGCTGTGTCTTCATCGTGCCTGTCTGCAACTCTTCACATGCAGAGAACATCACAAAGCCACAGGGAGGTGAGCCAGCTCCCCATAGGAGTTAACTTAAGAGAAATAAGAACATAAAAGAGCCTGCTGGATCAGGCCAATGGCCCATCTAGACCAACATCTTGTTCTCACAGTGGTCAATCAGATGCCTGTAGGAATCTCCCCCACTGTGGTTTCCAGCAACTGGTATTCAGAAGCATTACTGGTTCTGGCCATGGGGGGGTAAGAGAATAGTCATCATAGCTAACAGCCATTGCCAGCCTTACCCTCCCTGAATTTGTCCAGTCATCTTTTAAAACCACCCAAGTTGGGAGCCATCATAGCCTCCTAATGAGACCAGGTACCATTGTTTAACTATGTGCTGCCCGAAGAGTTGGTTGCACTTCTGCAGCTCCTGCTCAATCTCTCCAGCATCAGCAACAAACCCTGTTAATCAAGGTTGGAAAACTGTGCCTGTTTTGCTGTAGTGTAACAGGAGTGGAATGTAGCAGTCAAATCATGGAGAGGGCAGCAGGGGGTGCCTGCTTTCCTGGATTTGTGTGTGTGCATTGCTCTCTCTAGAGGGACGTGGGTGGCGCTGTGGGTTAAACCACAGAGCCTAGGGCTTGCCGATCAGAAGGTCGGCAGTTTGAATCCCCGTGACGGGGTGAGCTCCCGTTGCTCGGTCCCTGCTCCTGCCAACCTAGCAGTTCGAAAGCCCATCAAAGTGCAAGTAGATAAATAGGTACCGCTCTGGCAGGAAGGTGAACGGTGTTTCCGTGCGCTGCTCTGGTTCACCAGAAGCGGCTTAGTACTGCTGGCCACATGACCCAGAAGCTGTATGCCGGCTCCCTCGGCCAGTAAAGTGAGATGAGCGCCGCAACCCCAGAGTCGGTCACGACTGGACCTAATGGTCAAGGGTCCCTTTACCTTTACCTATTGCTCTCTAGTCTACTGAATGCCCCATTACATTTTTATCTTGGGTCTCCTAGTCTGGAACTTTAAGCACTACACCATGTGGAATAGTGGGGGTAGGAGGCAGCCCCCCTTTTTTGCTTGCGGTATACTGAATAGGTGGTGGTGGTGGCATATTCTGCAGGTATTTCCTTAATGACAAAAGTGGGGCTATTCCCCAAATTCAGCTGCAGAAAGGAAACTAAGCCAGATCTTGTGATGAGGATACTCAAAATTCATACTGCATACTTCACAATTATAAAGTAATAATGTTACACTTAAAGAGGAGGAATGTAAGCCTGGGTCCTAAAGTTACCTAGATGCACTGCTGCTCAAAAGCTTGCAGGTATCTTAATAACTTCAGACTATTCTTCCTTTGACTACAACAATGTATTTCAATTTTTATTTTTATTTTCAGGTAATTTCACATTGACTTCTCTGCACAACTCTCACAGAACTTGTGTGCATTGCAGAGGATTATGGGGAGTGATTTATTGCTTATAAAAGGTGCACTGTTCAGGCCTGAGCAGTCTGAACTGAATCACATGCTTCCCCTCCCCTGCAGCTGTGCATTGCATGGGACAATCAATGGTAGAGAGAGGACATGCCAAGACTGACCTTCTCATTGACAAATCCCTTGATAAACTGGAATTATAAACTTGATAAAATGAAATTACTGGTCTAGAACAGGCATAGGCAAACTTGGCCCTCCAGATGTTTTGGGACTACAACTCCCATCATCCCTGACCACTGGTCCTGTTAACTAGGGATGATGGGAGCTGTAGTCCCAAAACATCTGGAGGGCCAAGTTTGCCTATGCCTGGTCTAGAACAATAGGTGAGCACTCATACGAAGATTAAATGGATCCCTTACCATCTACTGGAGTTAGAGGGGCCTTCGTATCGCTCTGGACAGAACCAGGCACCAGTCCAGATCCAGGCCTCCTTATGAATGGTGGCCTCATCTCAATATCTCCTGGTTTCTCTTTCAACATTGTCCCATCAAGATGGTCAGCTTGAGGAAGCTTGAGCCGACTGGTATAGGGAGGAGACACTTTAGTCCTGCTAACAGGAGCACTTCCATCAAGATTTTTTGCCGCAACTTTCTGAGATATATATGCATTTAATGCCGCCAACAGAGCCTTTCTGTCAAATCCGTCATCTGGCTTTAGTGGGAATTTATCTCTCTGTGGTTGGCTGAAGGTTCTCACTGGGATGTTCTCGGTATATTTTGAATGGGCTGCTGGTGAATGGGTTAAAGCAGGAGCTTTTCCTTTGGAGTTCTGCACCATGTAGTTGATGATGGTGTCAGGTGGGACGTTATCAACCTAGAAGGAAAAGGAAAGTTGTATTAGAATCGGTCTTATGCTAACCCCTTCTAATTAGCCAACATGGGAACTCCATAAGAATACATAATGATGTGTTTCCTACTTTAACTTCATGTTTAAGAAAGGGAGGGAGGTAGCCCACATTCCCTATGCAAATCAGGGCTGGATTCTGAATCATATATCAATTATGATGCACATTTACCTAGGTCTGTTTATTTTGTGCTGGTGCAAAGGGACACTTTGTTTATCTGTTTCTCCCTTATATAAGTTGCCATGATAGCATGGAAACCCTAGCATTGGAGGACCAATAATTTATCAACCCTTGCTTTGGTTTCTGAGGTATAAAGGGCATCTTCTGTATACCTCAAAATGGATATTTCTATTCACAAGAGCAGGACACTTGCCTTTAAAATATAATGAAACATGATTCTTAGATCTTTTATACAGAGAGAGGCTGTGCGCAAACGCATGTTTACATGGTATGCCTTAAACTCCCACTGCTAGATTGGGAAGACGATGATTATTTGTTCCATTTATTTAACCAAAAACTACTTGGTTGTAATAAAACCCTTAAGCAGTTTACAAGCAATATTAAAATTATCATTTAAAACAGTTCAAAACAATTAAGTATTTAAAAATAATTTTTATTAACAATAACAAAGATAATATCTCATCAATGCCCACATGTCCTGATAAGCTTGCCTAAACAAAAATGATTTAAGCAGGTGCCAAGAAGAGAGACTCCTTGATGTAAATAGATAGGGAGTTCCAAAAATACAGGTGCTGCTGCTCTAAAAGATCCATTTCTCACAACTGCGGGGTATTATCCAGCACCTGTAGCAGTACCAGTTCTGCAGATCGGAGCACTCCAGTGGGCAAACACGGGATACGGAGATCCAACAAGTACACACAACATTTAGTTGGCCATTCGAAGCTGTTTCTGGGGTGTGGACACTGTCACATGCTGCCAGGGACTGGACAGAGGAGGAATGGTGGAGACCTCCTCCTCCCCAGCCTGAACCTTGCAGAGAAAAGGAAGACAGTATAGATTTACAACAGTGGTTTGCGGGAGGTCACAGCTCAGAGGCAGATGAGGGGCAAAGTTGGGAGATAATGGGAGACACGTCATCACTAGAAAGCATTCCAGACACCCCTTCCCCCAGAACATGATGAGCATTGGAAGTAGGAGAGCAAAGAGCTCGAAGACAAATGGCCCTAAGCAGCCACCATAAGGTGGGTGGGGCTGTTGACAACTGAGGAGAGAAGGGGGGGTGCCTGGAGATTACTCAGAGCAATGCCATTACTCTAAGAGGCTTCAATAAAAGACATTGGTAAGAACTTGTCTATTCCTGGCAGTCTACATGCTGGCAGCTTCTAGGAGACTTCACCCCCAGAGGTGCACTCCATTGTCTCTTGAGACAGATGGATGCCAATGACAAGACAACTTTAGTTACAATCTACATCCACCTTGCAATTTGAGAAATGCTGAATTTTGATGAATTCCCCCCACCTCCCAAACACCCCAGCTTCAATTTAATAAGCCTTATGGAGACATCTGCGCCCCCTTCCCTGCCCACTGGTATGGAGAGACAGCAGGTGACTTGGAAACACACCCGATCTTGATGTGTTTGATCAGACCTACAATGACGTGCAAATGCAATTTGAAACACAGTGGGCGGAAATGACCTTGCTGCATTTTAAGCCGATAATGTGTACACAGCCACACTTGCAGAGGAATTGAGCGCCCGTGGGATGCCACGAAAGTGAACAGGAGGAAGACTGGTCCTCGTCTCAGTTATGCAGTGCAATGCTTCATGATGAAATCGAAAAGCACCCATACCGACTCAGAATCCTAATATCAGGGACATTTGTCCCCCTGCACCAGTGCTAGGAACCTTATGCCAAAGAATATTTCTATGCCTTATTATACTGAGCAAATTGCTGGGGAATTGGCATTCATGCAAAGCATCCTTTGAGCTATTATTATGATAATGATAAACCATAAATGGCTTAAGATAATAACCTATTCTTCTCAAGCCCTTTAAGATTCATAACTCCTTTATCTGTATCCACAATTGTTGTTCAACAATTGGATGTTACTGTACGTCCGTAAAATAAGGGAGAAATAAACTGAATTGCAAGGTGCTACTTATGCTGTACATTGAATTTGAGCAAAGTGATGTGGAAATCGCAAAGACAAAGAGGCATTCATATGTTGCTGTTTTTTTTACAAATGCAAAATAGTTCTTGAAGTCTAAAGAACAGAGGTCGCCCAAGGAGCAACACGGAGAGTTGCACATACACAACTGAAGCTTCCCCCCGCCAAGCCCATGAAACTCCATGCTCCCCCACCTAGGCTCCTGGAGGTCAGGGACCCTCTATAATGCCTGGTTGTGGGAAAAGGAAAATCACTGTCCTCTCTACCTGTAAGCAGTCTTTGGACGTCAACATTGTACTCTGAAAGCACCACCAAATTCAAACAACTAACAAAAGTAATGAAGACCCTTTCATAGAATCATAGAGTTGGAAGAGACCACAAGGGCCATCGAGTCCAACCCCCTGCCAAGCAGGAAACACCATCGGAGCACTCCTGACATATGGTTGTCAAGCCTCTGCTTAAAGACCTCCAAAGAAGGAGACTCCACCACACTCCTTGGCAGCAAATTCCACTGTTGAACAGCTCTTACTGTCAGGAAGTTCTTCCTAATGTTTAGGTGGAATCTTCTTTCTTGTAGTTTGGATCCATTGCTCCGTGTCCGCTTCTCTGGAGCAGCAGAAAACAACCTTTCTCCTTCCTCTATGTGACATCCTTTTATATATTTGAACATGGCTTTCATATCACCCCTTAACCTCCTCTTCTCCAGGCTAAACATGCCCAGCTCCCTTAGCCGTTTCTCATAAGGTATCGTTTCTAGGCCTTTGACCATTTTGGTTGCCCTCCTCTGGACACGTTCCAGTTTGTCAGTGTCCTTCTTGAACTGTGGTGCCCAGAACTGGACACAGTACTCCAGGTGAGGTCTGACCAGAGCAGAATACAGTGGCACTATTACTTCCCTTGATCTAGATGCTATACTCCTATTGATGCAGCCCAGAATTGCATTGGCTTTTTTAGCTGTCGCGTCACACTGTTGGCTCATGTCAAGTTTGTGGTCAACCAAGACTCCTAGATCCTTTTCACATGTACTGCTCTCAAGCCAGGTGTCACCCATCTTGTATTTGTGCCTCTCATTTGTTTTGCCCAAGTGCAATACTTTACATTTCTCCCTGTTAAAATTCATCTTGTTTGTTTTGGCCCAGTTCTCTAATCTGTCAAGGTCGTTTTGAAGTGTGATGCTGTCCTCTGGGGTGTTAGCCACCCCTCCCAGTTTGGTGTCATCTGCAAATTTGATCAGGATGCCCTTGAGTCCATCATCCAAGTCGTTGATAAAGATGTTGAATAAGACCGGGCCCAAGACAGAACCCTGTGGCACCCCACTAGTCACTCTTCTCCAGGATGAAGAGGAACCATTTCCTTTATACAAACCTTACGAGACAGTTTGCAAAAAGTTTGACCTGGATAATCAAAGGTGGCTTTTTTTAAAAAATACACACAGCTACTCGAAAAGTGCCTGAACACTCAAATATTGAAGAGGATTTGCGATTTCCCTGAGTCTCCTGTAAACAAACAAGCCCATCAAGAAGAAGAACACAGACACTTCAAGCAGCCTTATACAAATTGGGTACAAGTGTCAATCGCAGGCTAAGCTGGTATCAGGAGAGGACCAGCAGTCTCTCAGCAGCTTGACAGGTCACAACACTGGCAGACTGGGATGCTCTTTGAAAATTCCTAATTAAAAATATGGCATCAACAGCAAGTTAAGCCTATTTTGAAAGCACCCTCATTTCTGACAACAAATGTAAAGTCAAAGAGAGAGAAAAAGACTAGAGCCACATACAGCCTGAAGTTCCAGTATTAACGTTAAAACCATCTTTGACCGTGATTCACTATGGATGTAGACCTGCATTGCCCTGTTCTTTGGCATCTTTGTGGTGAATTGTCTCTGTACTTTCCATTGGACAACAAGAAAGGAAAGTTAATTCTATGTTATACTGGAAGTGTCGGGATGGATTGCACTGGATTGTATCCCTTGACGAAAGTTCGCCAGGTTTGATTTTAGTAAAGAATAAAGTCATATGTGGCTAACTTTAGACCAGGAGATAAAATCCAACACAGTCCTTCTTGGTACTTCTCACCCTTGTTTCATAGCAAGTTTCTACAATCTTCAGGCGGGGGAGAAATTCCTAGAGATAAATGGAACGCAATAGGTCAGGATATGTATGCACAACAGAAAGGTACAAACTGAAAATTTCACCCAGTTATGACTTAGCACAGGTAAACAATGTAGCAGCAGAATTATGTGATCTTAGAAAAGAGCAATCCCAAGTCACACAACTACTATATTAAATAGCACCAGGGTAATTTATTCTATTTTCTGTGAAGAGGAGGATGAGGGAGACCCACTGCATAGAATGTAGCTCTTCCTGATGTATGTTTTTAATCAAAGAATTAAGATCGTTTGTGTCACCGCCATTTTATCTGGTCTTTTTATTCTCGCCGAGTACCTCTGGACACTACTAACCTGCCTCATTTAAAAGTAAAATGAGTTTCACAGGGCAATTCCACAGCAGAATATCTTATTTATTTATTTTTGTAAATCTAATTGCTATTAATGACAGGGATTTGTAAATTCACTTTGCTGGCAAAATTAGCTGTATGGCACAGGAAGTAGCTAGCAAGGGATACGAGGGCAAAGAAAGAAAGAGCTGGAGGGGGCAGGCTGGGAAAAGCAACAACATGAACATGCATCAAATGAGGTTTGATATTTGAGCCAGAGAGTAATTACATCTGACAACAGTTGGAAAAATGCGGAATAGGCTTTATCACATTGGAACTACTCCATATGTGACTTGTGGCTGCAAGCTATACTTGCCTGTTAAATAGTCATGACTTTGCTCAAATACAATTGATTTCAATGGGAACGAAGTGTGCCTAAATGGGTAGCTACCCTGGGGCTGCTTAGCTAGGTGGAGCCACCATCTAATCCAAATATCTTCTGGCTCTTGCCACTAAGGAGGTAAGATGGGAGCGCAATTTCTCCTCCTCCTCCTTCCTCCTGTACCAGCCCCAGGCTGGCACAGCAGAAGGGCCTGAACAAGCCCCCTCAACAACAAATGACCCAGCTTAGGATCCAGGAGATCCTTGGCTCTCCTTGCTCTGCCCCTGAAAAATCCCATTTTGGAACCCTGTGCTTGCTACAGTGGGAATGCCACTGTCAATAGCTCCAGAGCAGCTTCTGCAACAGTGGAACCACCTGCTAGCGGAGTCTGGTGAAGGGACACCTCTGCCATATGCCATCGCCCGCTCCTTGAGCAATTAGGGAGTTAAGATTGCTCCAGACCAGGCATGGGCAAACTCAGCCCTCCAGATGTTTTGCGACTACAACTCCCATCATCCCTAGCTAACAGGACCAGTGGTCAGGGATGATGGGAATTGTAGTCTCAAAACATCTGGAGGGCCGAGTTTGCTCATGCCTGCTCCAGACCATTGGTTCTTCTTAAAATAATGGCAAGCTTTGCTAGTGCATGACACATCAGCCGTTCTGAAACTAAGTCGATCTAGATGGGGTCAATGCCAAACGGTGGGCTGCCCAAGAATCCCAGGCATGTCGCCTTGAGTTCCATGATGGAATAAAAAGTGATGTGTGAATATAAAATAAAAGATGCTTTGCTCAGGTGAAGGAACTACTGTTTTATCAGATTTTGTCACGGTCTTAAGATTTTTTAAAACTATTTGTTAACTTTGAGTCATCCCTGTCTTTGCAGAGGATGAGCTTTAAAATTTTTTATTCTAAAGAACAGTTCACTTGACCCATCGTGGATGGTGCAGGTGACCTAGATAATACAGGATGAACAATAAAAAAGAAAATAAATTACTTTGAAACATGTACATTAACTTAAAGTCAGGTTGACTATGACACACTGCTCACTACGATTTACTTAAGTAACTGACCCTTCAGAAAGAAATGTCACAGAAGTGCACATTATTTTATCCTTTGAAGACTCTTAAAATATTAGACTAGCCACATCTAAGTGAGGAAAAATAGTTCTTCAGCAGCCGTCAAACAAAATTATGGTGCACTAGATAAAAACTGTTATTAACAATAGCTGAACTATTTGAAGGCTCCACAGACCACTCAGGATAACACAATCCCACCAAAAGTAACAATGATTACAAGGATAAGAATTCCTTGACATCGGAGGCTTCTCAGCGAAGGGGCATGCAGGCTCCAAGTCCAGCGTTCTCTGAGAATCCTTGGACAAGATGACATGAAAATCTGCTAGACATACCTTTACTTCAGGTTAAGAACTGGACATGAGAGAATATCAATTGCATTCCTGCCTGTATCTTTATTTTCCTGAACAGCTGCCACAATGGCAAGAACTATACCTCGTACAGTTCATGACATGTTCTCCATATCCATAGATACACAGGGAAAAAATCCTGATTGCGTGAACTGGCCTAAACTAAATTTTAATTAAGATGATCTTCTATTCTCTCTAATTATTTCATGCAAGCTTCGGGGAACGCTGTAACATTAAACAACCAGCAGTCATATTGAGTGATGGCAAGAGGGAGATCATTAATATATCATGAAACCACCAGTGGCTTGGCAGAGAAGATGGATCATCGTAGTTAAGGATCTTACGTAACCTTTTCCTGTCTGAGATACGCTGAAGCTTTGAAATAGTTTCAACATCTACTTCAGAGGAAACCTGCATGAGGAAGGTTGTTAATTAAAACCCTCTAGTTAAAAGTGCCACGCTGCATATAGATGATCAAGCAAAAAAATTGGTCCAAAGACTCTCTTCAGATCAAAACTGGTAATAGTTTTGCCTGTGAAGCCTGACTGTGCAGTTGCCACTTGAATGGACAGACTGGAGGCTGAATAAACAGCCACTCTGCTGTAAAGTACATCTTCTGCAAACTGCCTGTTCTATCATGTGTGTTATGGGAAGGAAACCTGGACACACAAAAGCAGCTGGCTTTCTATGGAGTTTAGTATCTCAAGCTTCATTCTCGACTGGAAAGCCAAAATGCCCCCAAAAGTGTTAAGTTGTGGGTGAACATATCAGACGACACAGCGATTCTTCAAACAGCTCTTGTTTATTCGCAGGCCAGAACAGAACTGAACTGAAGGGTTCAGCCAGCCTGCTTATATAGAGCTCCACTAGAACGCAACAGTAACCATTTTCTGTAACTATCCAATCACTGAACGTCACTTTCAATTCCTTATTTGCATATGTGGACCTGAGTGAAAACTATCTACAATATCCCCCTGCTGGCCCAGGGTGAGAACTTCAGTACATAACACCCCTCCCCACCGAGATAAGGCGTTAGTTACAATTGTAATGGTTTCCTTATATACAGCACTACATGTAATGGTTCAATTAGGCACAAAAGCATATCGGTTACATTTCACCTACTTCCATTAGACTGACAGTATTTGCATATGTGGACCTGAGTGAAAACTATCTACAGTATCCCCCTGCTGGCCCAGGGTGAGAACTTCAGTACATAACAAAAAGCTTCCCCTGCTACTTTTATAACATCCTAGAATCCCTGAACCACTCAAGCTTCTCTGAATATCAAGGGCCATAAGTTACGCACTGAACTCATACTCATTGCTGGCTCCTTCCTGGCCATACATACATTTTTTTTTACTGCAAAATATATTTGCTAAGTGAAATGTGCACAGTACCAAACTCTAGAGAGACATTTTATATAGGACTTACATAATCACTAGAGCAATGTTTCTCCATCACGGGCGGGGAGGGGTGTATGCAGTTCTCGGGTCTGTGTGTGTCAGCTTCCAAAAAATATGTTATATATATATATATATATATATATGTTAGAATATTAAAATATAAAAGTATGATGTGTTATGTTGGGAACACGAGAAACGTATATGATCTTCATGTCATCACAGGTGCACAGATGTTCAGCATTATAATATGAGGGGCATTGCGTACCATATGCGCAGCAGTTCATCAAACACAGTGAAGTTAATCAATTGCTTATTTATTTTGGCTGTTCATTTTCAGTAATTCTGAGAACGTCAAACATCACGTTACTGCTATTACATATCAAATAGTGCTCAGTTTAAGGAGAGGATTTTTAGTGTGCAGTTGGATGCAAAATGTTCATTTGGGGGAAGACACTGTGCATTTAGTGGGGGGGGGAATTGGAAGAAAACTGGACACACTAGGGGTTTGTCTTTATTAACCACTTAAATGACAATGTCAGGCACTATGTAAGCAAATTAGATGAACTCAGCTGCCATTATGAAACTGCCCAAACCATATTAAAACACCTTGTTCTTTTTGGCCAGAACCTCCTTCATCTTTGGGCAAGTAACACTTGGTTACATCCTTCTAAACACCCTTAAAATACTCCTGGTTTTGCTCCTTAGGTCTCTCTCACTATTCAGCCACAACCATTGCCTAGACAAAAGAACTGGTCTTTTGGCAAGCTTGCTCTCATACTTTCTACCACAACAGATATAGGAACCCAAAAACTGGAAGGGGCTCAGGGCATCATGGAAACTGACCTTCCCCAAAACCCACAACATGAATGCTCATTGCTCACTGTAGCATCAACCACTGAAATGTAGGTGTGAACAAACCACCACAGGTTAAACGCTATAGATGATGAAAAGAAAAGAAAAAAGTATACGCTAGCCAATTTTTATTTTTATTTTACTTATCTGCAAGGTTATGAAAAATGGCACCCCACTGCCATCAAAATTCCTTTCAGTAGAAAGTTGAAAAAGAACTTTTTGTCCAGCCATACCTATTAAGCAAATGATTATAATCCATGTCAGAGGGTGGGTTGTGTTCAGTTCATTTTTCTGGGGAGGAAAGGGGGAGCTGCATAATTGCAAATTTCAGCCATTTATCACCTCTCAAGACCCTACTACTAATTTAGCCAGGTGGTATCCTCTAAAAATGTAAAGTAAGCCATTACATTGAACACCATCTAGAGAACTGCTGTTTGTTAATTAGGTGGCACTTTTAATCAGTGCCCTAAGCTAATACTTACCATACTTAGGCTTGCCATAGCACTTTGTCTTCGAAACACTTAACAAAATGTTATCACCGCTCCTCTACATACAGGCTGGCTGCTAAACAGTCATACACCAGAGGTGTAGAAGTTAGGTCAGGTAAGTAGGTCAGGGTCTTCTGATAGATGCCTGGGTGATTTGCAATAGATCAACAAAAGTTTCTGGCTGCTAATTGTTTAGCAACAACATGGTGACTTTTCCTACCTAAGGCTGCTGAAATGAAGAAATCTAAAAGGGATGGACTTTTATGTGAAATGATTATGAGCTCAGTTCAGTTCTGGTCTAGAAAACAAATTTCCAGACTCAGAATGTGCTCAGAGGCATCCTGTGTCAGGAACGTGCCCCCCCCCCCCCCCGAGCACAGGATAGGAGTCAGACTCAAAAATTGAGCTAAGTGAATGAGGGACTGACTCTGCAAATGATAGCTGGCTGACAGAGTCAAGAAAGGGCAGCTCAACTCTCTTCCCGGGGAAGACTCTGTTAGCTCTCAAGAAGAGGAAGAGTTGGAAGGCAGCCAGAGCATTGCTAGGCAATCAGCAGATAAGCAGAGGTCTGAGACTGTGTCAAGTAGAAGTGGGGAGGGTGGAGGCCAGCCTCTCAGTCCCCGTTCTAGGAGACTGGATAAGATCAGAGGGCAATGGAAGGGCAAGAGGGGAAAGGCGGGAGTTTGGCGTCCTTCCTACTGTGGGAGGGACGAAGATTCAGACTGACCAACTATCATCAGTGCGAGCAGGCGAGAAGCCGTGCTCTGGATGTGTTTTTCTATAAATAAACGTACATAAAACTGCCGGAGAGTCCTTAATTCTTATCGGGGCTTGCTTGCCTGCCAGAGATCATTACAGCCTGTTCTTTAATTATAACCAGCAGTGGTCAGTCTGGTGGAGCAGAGCAATCATAGAAGGAGAATCAGTAACACTGTTTTGCATTAACCATTGGCCAGAAAACTAATGACTGCTGTGAGATTGTATACACTCCCAGGCCAGCCTCCTAGGAAGAATATCACAAAAATGGCAAAGTCTAACAGCAAAGAAAAAGAAAAAGAAATGTTTGAAGGAAGAACAGGAGGAAACAACAACAACCACCGTACCTTAAGAGAGGCTTTGTTGCCCCTTATCTTTGAATATAAATTTGGAATTGCAGACTGGGAGAGAATGTCCAAATAGGCAAGGTATTGCTGCGGAGACTTGGCAAAGTTCACATCCTTTTCCAGACCTAAATTCCTGTTGCTTTCAGCTTTCTGCTTTGTGGACCTGCAAGTTGAAATAAAGTTAAACAACGTTACATTATAAAACGTGCAATGGACTCAGAAATTAACCAACACCTTTGAATATTAAGTATATAGTCCCCAGCAACATATAACTAATACTTTTGAGAGGTGAAATACACTAGAATATTTTGAAATATCAATGTTTCAGTAAAAAGACACAAGCTCAATAAGATATATTCAGAAATGGTTAATAAGAATGGGTTGGATCAAATTGGGTCCCTCTGCTGACAGAAAGCTCTTTGATCCAACAGAGATTTCCATGAACTGAAAGGAGAGCGTGATTTTCACAGATTCCTTTTTACTCCTCCAATCTGTTGCACCTCCCTCCATGCTGTTACAAGAGGTCCCCAACCCCCTTGAACAGATCTGGGAGGGGCACAGGGGCAGCCGAAGGAAAGTGGAATGAGCAAAAACTCCCTCTCTGCCTGTTCGCTAACAGAAGCTTCCACTGGATCAAAGGGCTGTGGAAGAACAAAACAAGCCCGTTGTTTTTATTTTTACTTAGTATTGGTATGGATGCCTGGGATGGAGGGATGGTTAACACTGTCCTTCAAAGATTAAAAACAAAGTCCCTCAACTATCTGGAGCATTCCAAAATTCCTGGTGGGAATTTGGCCTGGCCACCAAATTCTGTACCAGTTGAAGTTTCCAAACCATCTTCAGAGGCAACCCCACATATAATGCATTGCAGTAATCTAACCTAGAGGTTACCAGATCATAGATGACAGATAAAGTGAAAATGTGTACATTTATCCTGATCAAGTGTCACTTCCATTCAATCTTCTGTTGATCCCAATATGACTACATCTCTTTTGCCCCATGATTGACAGGTTTCCCTTAATCAGCAACTAACTGAACAAGAGGGTCTTGACTTTCCAGAAAGAATTAAGAACAGGTTGAGCTAGAAGTGTTTCCATCACTTTTAATAGTAAGGCTTTGGGCCAAGTATAGGTTCTCTTTGGTCATAATAACCATTAACTTACCTTGTACAATGAAGGGAATAGGGGTGGGGAATAAAAGGTCTTGCCTGTTTATAGATGCTGCCAAATAAAATCATATTTTGAAGGAATGTGCCATTCATGTGACTGTGATGTCATAAGTTTAATAAATAACCCTGAATTGGAGGTGAAATCAAAAGGAACAACATCACAGGCACCTGACTATTACATGTCAGTTTCTCTGAGATAGCAATGAACATACTGTATTTTTCTGTGTATAAGACTATATTTTTTCCTAAATTTTTGAAGTTTAAAATAAGAGGTCGTCCTATACATGGATAGTACATAGTGCATTTTCTTAATTTTGGGTTAAAAAAAATAGGGGTCGTCTTATACATGGGGGTGTCTTATTGACGCAAAAATACGGTAATTTTCTTGAACCAGTTGCTTACGTATAGCATGAAGCTTCTTTCCAGACCTGAGCAATCACTAATGGAGCAGCTACTAGATCTATAATTAACTGTTTACATATAAGATCTGCCCTACCTTTATCAATAGCAGACAAAATACATAGTGAAGGATCCAGGATCACATTTTCACCTGTAAGTGTACAGATTTCTGTATTCACTTGTTTCCAAAATTCATGAACTTTGGTGCAACTCCACCACATGTGCCAATAAGATCTCTGCTTCCCACTGCCCCGCCAGTACAAGGGAGATCCTGAACTTGTAATGTGAGCCAAACATACCAGTTTTTTAAATAAATAAATAAATAAATAAATAAGATTTTCATCTCCCATAATCGAGAACATAAAACATTATGATACATAAAATGCCTGGGTATTTACCTCTGTGCATCAGGCTCTTCTGATGAGAATGCCTCAGGGTGCCAATCATGAATCTTATGGAGATATGAGACTTCACGGGCAATAACATGCTGTGTATAATCATCTCGCCAGGTAAAACCTGGAAAACAGTTGTGCAAAATACAGTTTTAGAAACTCAGTACTTTGACAGAGCAAAAACAAAACAAAACAAAACGGGACATCTCAATCTTGTGTTACGAAAGCAATTATAATGAACAGAAATTTCAACTTCTGCAAGATTTTTAACAAACTTTCTACTTGTTACAGCTGCAGATTTCCTTCCCCTGCAAAAATCACTGTGGTAATCAGACCTTTCTCGTGAAATACTGAAGCCTTTTAAAATGCTTTCTTCTAAGAAGACGGTGGGTGCTGCGATGAGATTTAAAAGGGAGATTAGTCTTAGAATTTTAGTGTTTCTTAGTCACTATGGACCTATAAACCAGCTTTACTGTATAAACAGTATTTACTGCTTTGTTACAAAGAAGAGGTGTTTGACAATAAGTGAGTCAAAAATACAAGTCATGCCAAGTTTCAAAACTAAATTGTAGCATATAATGGAAAGTGGCTTTTCAAGGAGGACTACTATCTCACCAATCTCACAATATATTTTCCATAAACCGTTTCTGTGACCTGCTCAGGAAAAGGTAGGCACACCCAGGTATGAATAACACTGATCTAGTGCTAACTATTCTAATGGACAGTGGAATATTATATATGAAGACCAATTCATATTTTATTTACACTCAACTGTTGCAACAGAGACCTTTAAACAAGGGCAAGGTGTCACTGTAAAAGCAAATTCCATGCAATTATGCATTAATTACATGCACTACTGATCACACAATAATTATACAACTCCAAGAATAATTGTTAGATTTGTAAATGTTATGATTAACAGTTTTAATTTATGTAGGCTTACCACCTGGAGTTATATGTAATTATTCAGTATCTGAGCCCGGTTCTGGCCGGGGAGGGCGGGGTATAAATAAATAAATTATTATTATTATTATTATTATTATTATTAATTAACAACGTATCGCTTCCTGGTAATTATTGACATTCAGCTTCCCCAACCTAAGTCCATCTACTGAAATACTATCCACTAATACAGATATTGTTGAGTTGAGAACACATCTATAACAATTATTACTGTATTAAAACTGCCACCAATCACGTTTAATTGAACCCTCCACCCTTTAATTGACGTTTAATTGACATCCTCCACTCCCTTTGAGCTCAGGGTCTTAGTTTTCCTTGGCCTTGCTATGGACCTTAGGTTGGTCGCCCTGGTTGTCCGGGGGGCCTGGTAGGAATTTTTCCATTTGGCATTCGGCTTTTTGGTTTTTTCGCCTACCTCGTAGCAATCGTCACAACTTTCGTGGTATTGGTGGGTAGGTTAGGCATTGGAATAATGTGTCGTGGTGTCGAAGGGCTAGGTGTGGCCATCGCCTATGCCTTCAGTTTTGGGGTATTCCGTTAAAGGAATCTGGCGGTCGTGTATTCTGTCCGATGCCTGCTTGGCGGGAGGCCATGGCACGACCCTCGGTGACATCAGGGGAGAGCCTATAGTTGGATTAGCATCAACAGGATCCACCTACTGGTGAATAAACCCCCCTTGTTTCAGACTCACCCCTCTCTGAGGGGGTGGAGTCAGCTGACGTAATCCAGTGCCTAAGCCAATACCTTTTCACTTGCTGTAATCAATAAAGTTGTGGCCTTTTCTTGCCCATTAACCTTATATCACGTGTCCTTGTGTATTCATTCCACTGTGGGGGGGATCGGGTCCTCGAACCAGAACAATTATTACTGTATTGAAACTGCCATCAATCACGTTTAATTGAACTTCAGGTGCATCTCAAATCACTTGGAAATGCATCCTATTCATTGGAACATATTTCCATTTGATCAAAAGACATTTCTACATGTGCCAGACCAGGGGTCATCAATCTTTTTCAGCCGTGGGCCGGTCCACCGCCCTCAGACCATGTGGTGGGCTGGACTATATTTTTTTGGGGAGCGGAATGAACGAATTCCTGTGCCCCACAAATAACCTAGAGATGCATTTTAAATAAAAACACACATTCTACTCATGTAAAAACACCAGGCAGGCCCCACAAATAACCCAGAGATGCATTGTAAATAAAAGGACACATTCTACTCATGTAAAAACATGCTGATTTCCGGACCATCCGATGGCCGGAGTGAGAAGGCAATTGGGCCGCATCCGGCCCCGAGGCCTTAGGTTGCCTACCCCTGTGCTAAACCATCACTAGACAGTTTCATAGCATAAGGAGCATGTGCAGAATTCAGGCAATACACAAGCATTAAAATCAATGGAGGTCTATTTTAGGGGCATGAGTTTGTTCTAAAACCATAATGAATGCATCCAAATTCATTCAACATCAAAATTATTATTATTATTATTATTCCCTGCCCATCTGGCTGGGTTTCCCCAGCCACTCTGGGCAGCTTACAGCACATAATTGTAAAACATTAGACATTAAAAATTTCCCGATACAGGGATGCCTTCAGATGTCTTCTAAAAGTCAGATAGTTGTTTATTTCCTTGACATCTGATGTTAGGGCATTCCATGTTCATATTCAAAATGAATATGAAAAATAAATTTTCATTTCCAAATTAGTTTTACATTGGAATCATTGCCTCGGATTTTGGGTCTGTGAGTCTAGGAGTCTTTGTCCAATGGAAAATCTGATATTCTGGAGAAAGGAGGTGGTAGAATTCCTGAGATTTCAATGCCACGAGATGGAAAACACCAAATGTACAAGAAGGAGAAGGGTACCAAAAGACAGGCTGGGTCTCCATTAAAATAAAAAGGAAGAAGAAAAAGAAAGATAAAATGAAAATGAGTACAATTAAAATGAAGGAAAATTAATGTGATTATGTTTTAAAACATAAACTGAAATGAATGTGGTTTTTAAAGAAAGCAAATTGAAAAATTAGACAACCTTAATTTATTTTCTAGAAAATGTGTTTCAGATTAAAGTGTTAATCCATAACTCCTTTTAAAATGCTATGTTTGGGGATAAGTCACTGTGAGCATATTGGAATGGCTTTTGGAGCTACAATATCTTTAACACTGTATCTCCAGGATTAATATTTAATATTTGAAAATGCTATAATATTTTTTCTTCAGGTTTTTTTTTATCCTGCTCTTCCTTTGAAGAGGTGAGTTTTGTGCATATTTGTTAATATTTTAACAGTTCTAAGAGGTAGGTTAGGCAGGGAGACAGTGCCTCATCCATAGCTTTCTGTTTAAAACAAAGATCTGGTGCAGACCTTCCTAACAATCCGTCACTATGCCAGACTGGCTGGCCTCTTGCATTAAGCTGCTGACCCAATCCAAAACATCTACAGGAGTCAAAAATCTACATAAAAGTATTTCAAGAACAGGCTTGGGAAAGCAGCTTTTTAAAAGTGCACATCTGTATTGCAGCTGTCGGTTCAGGAAAAAAATAGAATATATTTTTGCTTCTGCAAGTCTTTCCAGCTGGATGTAAAGCTGTTCATGTCAAAACTTTTGGACTGGTTTAAAAACTATTTTTAGCTGCTTTTATGATAACGTTTGCAATTCGCCTCGTAACATGTGCAAAAGGTGATTCATAAATTAACAAGTGATAATAATTTTAATTGCCACACATCAGGTTATTACTTTTAAAAGGATTACTTTTACACTGATTTATAAACTTGCTTCTAAACGCACTGGTTCTTTATAGCCTACTATTCAACACGTTCCATGGAAAAAGTTTCACTGAAAGTATAACTAGTATTGCCTAAAACAATCAGCTGCATCCTTTCACTGTTTCATTTTGGAAAGGGGGGAAAATCTCACCCACATGGTCTGCAATAAAACAGCTCACACAACAGCACTAATACCAAGCTGACAATTGCAATCAAAATTAAGACTGAGCAACAGCAAATGACGCTACTAGGCAATTTCCTGTCCCTTTTGTCTGTGCTGCCACACCTACTGGCTTGCTCCTGGCCCACAACTCAATTATAACAATTTAACACCGATGGCTGAGCAGGATCACAGTCGTTCTGTTGTACACATATTATTTCCATGTCACTAATGTGGAACTGTATGGTGGGACACACAACTACCAATTATCTATCCCTGCTGGAGCTCTGCCTACACTGTACATATTTCCAACTGGGAATTCCCACAGATGGGCAATGCAGAACCACATTCTTCCATTGAGGGATCTAGTTAAGACAATGGAGCCGACAAGTTATCGCTTGAAGCCAACAAAAATATAAACTGAAATGCTGCATGATTTAAGTAGCGATGCTCAGGGAAGGAAGACTAGTTTGAGAAAGAGAATGGATTTTGTAAAATTGTTTTTGAGAAGCGTGTGCGTGCATGTGTGCACGCGCGCACACACACACACACACACAGAGAAATTAAGTATGAATTCTGCAAGCACCTTGGCATGCCCAGCAACTACGCATAATTTTTCTCTCTCTCCCTCTCCCTCCAAATCCAAGCCTGAAGCAAACACAAAGAGAGAAAATTGTATTACTGTAGTCCAACATTTCTCCCTGTACAGTGGTACCTCTGTTTACAAAAGCTTCTGGTTATGAACGCTTCAGGTTATGAGCTCCGCTAACCCGGAAGTAACTTCTCCTGGTTGTGAACTTTGCCCCAAGTAAAACTAACCCTAGTTGTTCCAGAACTGAAATTGGGCGAAGGAAGCAGGAGCAGCCTACCATTAGGCAAAGTGAGTCAGCTGCTTCAGGCAGCAGATACTAGGGCTAGGATAGAGGTGCTGAATAACAACTTTGTATTCTACACAGTATGGGGACGTGGGTGGCGCTGTGGGTTAAACCACTGAGCCTAGGACTTGCCGATCAGAAGGTCGGCAGTTTGAATCCCCGAGACGGGGTGAGCTCCCGTTGCTCGGTCCCTGCTCCTGCCAACCTAGCAGTTCGAAAGCATGTCAAAGTGCAAGTAGATAAATAGGTACCACTCCGGTGGGAAGGTAAACGGCGTTTCCGTGCGCTGCTCTGGTTCGCCAGAAGCGGCATAGTCATGCTGGCCACATGACCCGGAAGCTGTACGCAGGCTCCCTCGGCCAATAAAGCGAGATGAGCGCCGCAACCCCAGAGTTGGTCATGACTGGACCTAATGGTCAGGGGTCCCTTTACCTTATTCTACACAGTCTAGCCTGCACTCCCCAGTCTTGCATGCTGCCCCCCAGGTACAGTGGAAGATACTCTCCAATTAACTGGGTTGAAGTAAGATTCAACTACCAGTTGAGTTAAGATCCAGAAATAGAAATCTGAGGCAGAGCACACAATCTGGTTTGCCTCAGATAGCAAGACGTATTGGGCTAGCCCTGGAGAGGCTTTGTTTACTCCTCTCTGGTAGGTCTGCTGCTGCAATGTGATGAGCCATAGAGGAAGTATCAGTCTCCAGCCTACAGCATTAGTCTTTTATTTGCACTTTTATTTGAAGAGGTCCTGATTAGTGACCTGCAAGGACAGTGGAACACGGCAGACTTACCAAGTTCCTAAAAGAGTTTACCGTTTGAGAACCTTACCCATAAAAAGCAATTTTCGTACAAAATTATTGCTGCTATTATTATT
Organism: Podarcis pityusensis; assembly: GCF_964106645.2. NCBI lineage: Eukaryota > Metazoa > Chordata > Lepidosauria > Squamata > Lacertidae > Podarcis > Podarcis pityusensis. The sequence goes on from NC_138037.1 coordinate 13,943,168, forward strand.
TCATTTATATACTGCTCATATGCTCCGAAACTCCGAAGCAGTTTACAACTATAAAATCAATGCATAATTAAAACACATGCAGTAACAAATCCATTGGGGCATTACAATAATTAAGCAGTTCATTTATTTCAAACATGTATGAAATAAGTGGGGTTATGAATAAAATGGCATGAATAAAATGGAAAACTAACTGCTGTGTGCATTGTTTGAGCCCACATATCCCATAACCCCAAATCCACAGTAAAAAATGAACACAATTGTGTATTGCCATTTAGCAGTGTACTGCTGTGTCTTCCGTTTCTGTAACAAAATATTACACATTCCTTTTTACTACATGGCTCCCTTTTTCAAGCTGTGCCCTAAGATTAGTTTCAGCATACAGAACGATGATATGTTCCATTTTCTCTAAGTTTTCCCCCTATGCCCTCCTGCTTCTTTAGCCTACTATTTTATTTCAGTGAGGAAACTCTTCAGTGTGATTCTTGGATATTTGCAGCCCCTGTGTCATGTGTGCTGCAAATTGCTAATGCCTCTGTTAGCTGTCAGAATGTCTGCGGAATTGTATGTGATTGGCTTTCTTCTCTTGTTTTCACAACTAACAGGTCAACATATAGATGTGACTTTCCGCAGGCTGCCTTCCCAGACTCCCTAGAGAAGGAGCATTCACTTTCCTTCCCATTCCCCATTTTCAGAGCTTAAGAACAACAAATCAAATGAGGTTCACATGTTTTAATAGACGACTTGCTCAAAAAAGAAGAAGAAAGCATCTCTTTTCTATGTTAGATATTTATCTATGCACCAAAGATAAGGCATTTCTTGTGGCTGATTTTAGCACCTACCAAAACAAACTAAATTCTCATTGTTTCTAATATTTCCCAGCAGCAATACTTTCATTTTAACCCTCAACACAAGCTGAGGGCTACAGTAATAATTATGGGGGAGCTACCCATCCTCCATCATAGAGGGCAACTGCTCCGATAAACAGGAATGCTATTTACACAGGATTACATGGGAAGAGGATTAGCATGCAGGACACAAAGTCAATCTTGATAACAAGATGTTTTGAATAACCAAGCTGCAGATAATAGGGAATTCTACCGTCTACTGTTAATAGTTCCTTCCAGTTTCCATCAGGCTGCTTTATTTAAGCTCTCCTGTCACTTCGGCATAATATCTGCCAGCTTTATGCGATACGTAATAGAGAAGGCTTCTGCGCAATTTGTCGGCAGTCTTGAGTTACCACTCAGCATAAAATTATCCTAATTCGAAATACTGACCTTTGCATAGCATGTCTTTGCATTCATTTGGGAAAGCGAGGGGAAAGTGTGTGCCCTGCTTGAGCCCACTTATTTCGTTGATGGGTGAGCAGCCTTGTGCTCACCCTGAAAAAAGAAAAAAGCATTTGCACCCTTTGAATAGTAAAATGGAACATGTGTAATATGTGTATTGATGGGGGCTCTGCAGGAGGCTCTCCAAGTCTTTGATGTAACACCTGAAAGCCAAAATGCCAACCTCAGGATGTGCCAGAGTTGTAGACAGCAGCAGTCAGAGGAGTCAGCAAGTAGGGAGCCCATCTTATGCTCAGGAATGAGAGCTAGGAAGTGTGCAGTATTGCTCAGGCAAACAGAAAACCTCCTTGGATAACTCAGTGGCCAGTGGGGCCAAGTGGGGCCAATCTAGGCTTGGAGCATCTTCACTGCCCAGGATGCTGTTCCAAGCCACAGTTCTGGAGGGTCCTTACATGGCCATTGGCACACACAGCTGAGGAGTCCTGGTTTTCCTGCCTTTCTCACAGTTTGCTACTCTGTCCCAGCTCCCGAGCCCAAAATATTCCCGAGGGTGTGAGACAGAGCAAAAGCCAACACAGGGATCCAGCAAAGACCGGTGAGCTGCCCATTTAGCTGGAAATGACTTGCAGAATATAATTTCCTTCCAGTGAATGGGTCATATGGCTTGGGCCCTGCCTGTGATTCCCCAGCAGAAAATATGATGTGTGCAATTTCCAGCTGCACAGGCAACTTAGCAGTTCTGTTAGAACCCTTCACCAGCTGCTACCTTGTTCCTCTTCCCCAAGGTAAGTGGGAGTAGCAGCTGGCAGAGGACTGGGGTGGGACGCAGAATCAAAGCAGGAATCTCTGAAGGTGGGCTGTGCCCACCTCAGTTCAGCTCACAGTTGGATGCTTGCATTAGGCACAATGCACATTGCTTTTTTTTATTTCTGAAGAATTCCTGGTGCCTTGTGCCAATCATGTGGCCTTGTTTAATGTCATTTTTTTTCTCTTTAAATTTTGTGCAACTGATTATATGGCAAGTAAGGCACAACCTGTCCCTTTTGGCCTGCTCTGAAAATGTTGATTTATTGAGTTATACTAACACTTTGTCAAGAGAGTTCTCCATCTGGTCCCTAGGTAGACACTTAATTTCTGGCTTCTATATTGGTTTTCATTCAACTATCTCCCGCGTTTTCCATTGAGTTTCATTAATAAAATGGAACAGTCTGTAGGTGTTTGAATGGGTTCTTTATCATTTTCATCTAACATCACCAGCAGCCTGAAGATTATTTCAGGAAGTTAACTCCCCACTGCACACCGTCAGCTGTGTATCAAGCTGACCTGAGCTGCGGCACAAAGTTGTGGCAGATGGGAGATGTAGTCCAGGTTGGGGAAAGTTGCGCAAAGTGTTCCTGTATCACTAAAAACAAATGGGAAATAAGTATTCTTAAATCTCTATGTGGGACAAGAAGCTACAGTTAGAACTGGATATGGAGCAACTGATTGGTTCAAAATTGGGAAAGGAGTACGACAAGGCTGTATATTGCCTCCCTGCTTATTTAACTTATATGTAGAATTCATCATGCAAAAGGCTGGGCTGGATGAATCCCAAGTCGGAATTAAGATTGCCGGAATAAATATCAACAACCTCAGATATGCCGATGACACAACCTTGATGGCAGAAAGTGAGGAGGAATTAAAGAACCTTTTAATGAGGGTGAAAGATGAGAGCGCAAAATATGGTCTGAAGCTCAACATCAAAAAAACAAAGATCATGGCCACTGGGCCCATCATCTACTGGCAAATAGAAGGGGAAGAAATGGAGGTAGTGAGAGATTTTACTTTCTTGGGCTCCATGATCACTGCAGATGGTGACAGCAGTCACGAAATTAAAAGACGCCTGCTTCGTTCCGACCATAATGCAGTAAAGATGGATATGACACTACTACCAACTGGATCCTTTAGATGGAAGATGAATGACAATTTGTTCAGAGATCAGGAAATTACTAAGAAGGCCCAAAAAGTTTTGAAGGATTATTTTGAGATAAATATGAATACTACGGTGGAAAAAAGAATCGTCTGGGACGCAAGTAAAGCTGTAATGAGGGGATTCTTGATACAACAGAATGCAGTAAAGAAAAGAACACAAAATGAGAAAAAAGATAAGATCTTGGATAAAATAAAAGAATTAGAGAAGAAATTAAGAGTGAACCCGAAGTCACAGCCAACTCTGAGAGAAATTAAACTTTATCAAACACAATATTCTAAACTGATAAATCAGGAAATCGAATGGAAGGTTAAACTAATGAAACAAAAAACGTTTGAGTCGGCGAATAAATGTGGAAAACTGCTAGCTTGGCAGTTGAAGAGAAGACAAAGATTAAATACGGTTACAAACTTAGAGATTGAAGGAAAAAACATTCAGAATCCAGTGGACATCAGAAAGTGTTTCCAGAGATACTTCAAAAAACTATACACCCAAGGGCCGCAAGACGAAGCTGAGATTAAACAATTTTTGGCAAAAAATGGACTATCCAAATTGTCACAAGAAAATAGGACAATCCTGAATTCTAAAATAACACGACAGGAGATTGAACAAGCCATTCAGAACATGCAACTTGGCAAATCTCCAGGGCCAGATGGGCTGACCTCCAAGTATTATAAGACATTAAAAGACTATTTGATACAACCTTTGATGGAGGTCAGCAATGAAATTATGGAGGGGAAGAGGGCACCGGAGTCGTGGAAGGAAGCGTTTATCACATTAATACCAAAGACGGAAGCTGAAAAGACACAACTTAAGAACTACCGTCCCATCTCCCTTTTAAATGTGGATTACAAAATATTTGCAGACATTTTGGCAAGTAGATTTAAAAAAGTTTTAAATGAAGTAATCCATAAGGACCAGGCAGGCTTTCTCCCAGGTAGACATTTGTTTGCTAATACAAGGAACATTATTGATATCTTGGAACTGTTGCAAACAGATATAAAGACAAAAGCAGTTTTAATCTTTATAGATGCGGAGAAGGCCTTTGACAACATCTCCTGGAAATTTATGATGGGAAATTTAAAAGAGATGGGAGTGGGACGGGGTTTTGAGAATGGGATTGAGGCGATATATTCAGAGCAGAAAGCTAAACTGATAGTCAATAATGTGGTTACAGAAGAGTTTAAAATTGAAAAAGGAACTCGACAAGGTTGCCCTATCTCCCCTTTGTTATTTATTTCGGTTCTGGAAGTGCTATTGAATATGATTAGAGGGGATCGGTTGGTGGAAGGAATTCAGGTCGGACAGAAACAATACAAATTAAAAGCTTTTGCAGATGACCTGGTTTTGACCTTGCAGAAGCCAGAGCCTAGTACGAAAAGAGTATTACAACTGATTAATGACTTTGGTCGGGTGGCTGGATTTAAATTAAATAAACAGAAAACTAAGGTTTTGGGAAAAAATTTGACTGATACAGAGTCAGAACGGTTTCAGAATGAGACGGAACTCAATGTGGTTAAAAAAGTAAAATACCTAGGGGTAAATATAACAGCAAAAAATCTAAGTCTATTTAAGGATAACTATGAAAAATGCTGGACAGAAATTAAGAGAGACTTAGATAGTTGGTCAAAATTGAAACTTTCTTTGTTAGGCCGAATTGCTGCTATCAAGATGAATGTATTGCCAAGGATGTTGTTTTTATTTCAAACACTTCAGGTTTTGGACAAAACGGAATGCTTTCAGAAGTGGCAGAGAGATATTTCTAAGTTTGTCTGGCAGGGCAAAAAGCCCAGAATTAAGTTTAAGATATTAACTGATGCAAAACAAAGAGGGGGCTTTGCCCTGCCAGACTTAAAGTTGTATTATGAAGCCGCAGCGTTCTGCTGGCTAAAAGACTGGCTACTTCTTGAAGACACTGATGTGTTAGATTTGGAAGGGTTTAACAATGCTTTTGGATGGCATGCATATTTATGGTATGACAAGGTTAAAGCAAATAAGGCCTTTAAGAACCATATTGTCAGAAAATCACTGTTTAATGTCTGGACAAAATATAAAGACTTGCTGGAAAATAAAACACCAAGGTGGCTTTCACCTTTGGAAGCTAAGGCCCAAAAAAGACCCAATATGGAGGCTAAATGGCCAAAATATTGGGAAATACTAGAAAAGGATGGAGATAACTGGAAATTGCAGAGTTTGGAGAAAATGAAAGACAAAGTGCGAGACTGGTTACATTACGCTCAGATTAAAGAAGTTTTTAAAAATGACAAGAAACTAGGGTTCCAGGTGGAGAAATCGAAACTAGAAACAGAATTGTTAGAACCAAAGACTAAGGTACTTTCAAGGATGTATAACTTGCTGTTAAAATGGAATACACAAGATGAAACGGTTAAATCGGCTATGATAAGGTGGGCACAGGACATTGGGTATAATATCATGTTTGAGGACTGGGAAAGGTTGTGGAGTATTGGATTGAAATTTACTGCATGTAACGCTTTGAAAGAAAATGTAATGAAAATGATTTATAGATGGTATATGACCCCAGTCAAACTTGCAAAAATTTACCACCTGACTGACAATAAGTGTTGGAAATGTAAAGAGTGTGAGGGAACGTTCTTCCACCTCTGGTGGACTTGCCCTAAAGTGAAGGCGTTCTGGGAAATGATTTATAATGAATTGAAAAAGGTATTTAAATATACCTTCACTAAGAAACCAGAGGCTTTCCTTTTGGGTATTGTCGGCCAAGGGGTGGTAAAGAAGGACCAGACATTTTTTATGTATGCAACAACAGCAGCAAGGATACTTCTCGCAAAACATTGGAAAACTCAAGATCTACCCACACTGGAAGAATGGCAGATGCAACTGATAGACTACATGGAACTGGCTGAGATGACCGGCAGAATTCGTGACCTGGGAGAAGAGAGGACTGAGGAGGATTGGAAGAAATTTAAGAATTATTTACAAAAATATTGTAATTTGAGTGAATGCTAAACAGGATGCTAGATCAAAATAATTGAGCACCACTAAATTTAGAGGATTTTAAGAAAATAAGTAAGATTGTGAAAATATAACCCCTTTTGAGAACTAGAAGATTATGAAACATAGAAGGGATATAAGAATGCAAATAAGATAATAAATTGCTGACAAAATGTTATAACGATGAAAGTGGGAGAGGGAGATGTGAGGAAGTCCAAAGAAAATGTGAAATTATGTTAAGATAAATGTTACACTGTTTATTATGTTCATTTCTATTGTAAAACCCAATAAATTGTTTAAAAAAATAAAATAAAAGACGCCTGCTTCTTGGGAGAAAAGCAATGACAAACCTAGACAGCATCTTAAAAAGCAGAGATGTCACCTTGCCAACAAAGGTCCATATAGTTAAAGCTATGGTTTTCCCAGTAGTGATGTATGGAAGTGAGAGTTGGACCATAAAGAAAGCTGATCGCCGAAGAATTGATGCTTTTGAATTATGGTGCTGGAGAAGACTCTTGGGAGTCCCATGGACTGCAAGAAGATCAAACCTCTCCATTCTTAAGGAAATCAGCCCTGAGTGCTCACTGGAAGGACAGATTGTGAAGCTGAGGCTCCAATACTTTGGCCACCTCATGAGAAGAGAAGACTCCCTGGAAAAGACCCTGATGTTGGGAAAGATTGAGGGCACAAGGAGAAGGGGATGACAGAGGACGAGATGGTTGGACAGTGTTCTCGAAGCTACCAGCATGAGTTTGACTAAACTGCGGGAGGCAGTGGAAGACAGGAGTACCTGGCATGCTCTGGTCCATGGGGTCACGAAGAGTCGGACATGACTAAATGACTAAACAACAACAACAACAACAACTTCATTTGACTAAATACAGACCTTTTTAGAAATGAGAGGTGTGAGCAATGTATTCTAAGTGGAGGAATCAGTCACCAGGCCAAAGAACTGGGCTCAGCAGAAGTCCTTCCAGAATCCAGAAGAATTGTCTAGACCAGCATCAGCCAATGCTGATTTTGGTCAGCATTTTGTTGGACTACAACTCCATCAGCCCTAGCCAGCATGAGCAATTTGCAGGGATGATGGAAGCTGCAGTCCATTTGAAGAGCCACAGCTTCCTCACCGTGGTTTCAAAAATAAATGCAAATGACAGAAAGGGGTACAACAACTGCTGACCAGCCTATGGCAGCCTTTTCCTACATCATTAAATAGGACAGCTGGAAACATGGAGATAAGGTTTTATAACTAAGTAGAAGTGCAACCGATGAGCATGAGTCTTGAGAGTAGAAGTTGGAGCTACTGCATTCGAGGACTAGAGCATGTGCCTGTCCTGTGTCACTTGACTCTTGATGGTGATAGAATGATTGCCTGACTTGTGGTAGAGAGAGGTTTCCTTGAGCAAGATGTCCATTTATACCAGATCCCAAATTGCTCCTCAGCCAGGTTTGTTGAGCCTGTTTCAAATCTCTCAGTGCACTGGTAAAAAATAGCGGGTTCAGGTGCCATGAAATCACAAACCTGAAGCTGAATCTTGAGCCATTATGACATTGCAGTACATAATATAATAATAGCCACCACAAAATAAGATCCTTTTATATATTGCCTCGGTATAGATATAGTCCTAATTTTTATTTTCTCCAAAACTCCATTTCATAGTCTTCATATTTCCACCACCATGAATTTGCTTTAGAATGACTGAGAAACAACAACTTTACAAACACAGCAGATGTATACAAAAAGTGCAGGTGTAATTCAATCTCCATGCCCCCTTCTGTGTTCTGAGGCTGCCAGCAATGAAGCCAATTAGCACCAGTTGGAGTGGCAGCCTTTGAAGTGGGCACCAGTCTACCAAAAGGACTGGGGACATTGGCTCATATCAAACATTTTATTAAAATAAGATGGAAATTTGGCACGAGCCCTAAACCTATTAGGCACGTTCAGATACAGCTGAAAAACAATGCCAGGCATCTTCAGGAACAGCAAGCGTAACCTTGACAAAATATACTATGACCTTATTGCCTGGTGCCCTCATTATATATCTTTATTTCATTTATTATTTGTTATTATTTATTAACTTTGTATATCGCCTTTCATCTGCAGATCTCAGGGCACTGCACATAAAACTGCAATATAAAAGCACAAGATACATGATAAAGACAAGGGGGAAAGAAACAGTAACACACACACACACCCAACACATTAAAAAGGGGTATAAGATGTTAATCAGCCATGGCCTGGCTGAAGAAGTACATTTTGCCTAAGGCCTAAAGGTGTATAACGAAGGTGCCAGCCAAACCTCTCTAGGAATATCTTTTGGTGCTAGGTAAAAACTGTCCTCTATAACCAGGCCTTTGGCCCTTAACTATCAGTGTCCTGTTTGAAGTGGGCAGGATGTTTTTAATGTATTTATTTTTCCTCTTGGTTTTCATGTATCTCTGTGTGTCGTGGGGTTGACTGTTGGCTGGCTGGCTGTAAACTGGGCCAGATAAGGCAACGAACAAATTAAATAAATAAATAAAGTAAAATTAAAAAGCACCTCCCTTGTTTGCTCCTTTGAAGAAACATGGATAGAGGGAAACAGGGATATACAGTGGTACCTTGGGTTACAAACACCTCAGGTTACAAACACTTCATGTTACAGACTCTGCTCACCCGGAAGTAGTACCTCGGGTTAAGAACTTTACCTCAGGATGAGAACAGAAATAGTGTGGCGGCGGTGCAGAGACAGGGGGAGGCCCCATTAGCTAAAGTGGTACTTCAGGTTAAGAATGGTTTCAGGTTAAGAACGGACCTCCGTAACGAATTAAATTCATAACCAGAGGTACAGCTGAAGTCCCTGAAGCCTCTGGTGCTGTTTATGGGGCTAACCATCCCTTGACCTAGGAAGGAAGGAGGGAGTTTGTGGGCAGAGACAAGGTAGTTGGTCCTTTGGGAATAATAGTCAGTTGAAATACATTACTGAAAATTAGTTGTTGACTAGAGAAACAGGAAATAGTTGATTGTCCAAGCCAATTCCTACGCACCAGGAGATCTGGGGAAGGTATGCTCTATTGATAAAAAGTAATGTTAAGTTAGAACATAGGGGGGGGGGGCAAGAAGCCTCCTGTTATATTGCGCAGATCTATATACACGTGCTAGCCCAGGGCACTGAAACACTGCAAACGAATGGATAGCAGAAAAAAATGCCTTCTGAGTTTCTGCTTGCACAAATGCTGCCTGACAAAATAGATTGTGTTAACGAACATGCTTTTTAGGGGCATATTTACTTGTCATGGGGTGACAGTAAGTGTCATGTTTTGCCAGTACTGATGGGATTTTAAAAACTAACTTACATCCATGTAAATGCTATAAGCAGCCCAATTATTATGCATACCAATTATCAAAATAGGTTAAGCTTGAATCTTAGGAGTGACAAAAATGTCTTCGGAATGGTGGGGGGGGGGAGGCTGTGTTTTTGGCACTCCTGTATTGTGATTTTGCTGCTTTATAATTGCTTTGCTCTGATGCTGATTGATTTACAGCACTTTATGGCGCTCTATTGTATATTTTGTCTTAATATGTTGTTCAGCACTGTGGAGGTCTATGAGACAAAAATTGGCATATACGGTAGAAGGAATAATAACAACAGAGACAACAGTATACATAATTGTCACAGTCATGGGTAGCGTTCAAATCTTTCAACAGAATCAAAGTCCTTGAAACCATTTCTACCACACACACACACACACACACACACACAGTCATCTATACAGTGGTACCTCAGGTTACAGAAACCTCAGGTTATAGACACTTCATGTTACAGACTCCGCTAACCCAGAAGTAGCACCTCGAGTTGTTAACTTTACCTCAGGATGAGAATGGAAATCACGCAGCGGTGGCAGCGGGAGGCCCCATTAGCTAAAGTGGTACCTCAGGTTAAGAACAGTTTCAGGTTAAGAACGAACCTCTGGAACGAATTAAGTTCTTATCCCGAGGTACCACTGTAAACTCCTGAACTCCTGACACGGCACCAGCAGAACAGAAACTAGAATGTGTTTCACTCTGATTAACTGTTCAGAAAAGATACTTCTACTTTGTGTTCTTTTTTTAAATAAATACAGCTGTCTTCCCTTACAAATCATGTGCTTGAGCCAAATCAGGCCGGCATGGTATGCAAGCCTTGAGCAGCAAGCAGCATTTTAACCAGGTATGGTGCTCTTTCCATTTCTGCAGCCTATGTCAGGCATTAATAGATGACAGCCATCCTACTTCAAATGATGACTGCATGTTCTGCAGGCTGCAGCTATATTGTCAGCATAGGAGTGGGTACAGACTCTTTTTATCTGGTGGGGGTGGGGGTGGGAGGTCTTATTTCACAGTTGTTATGTATTTCTGGCCAGGCATCTTTCCTTTCACCTATAGTATTTGTGACGAGACCCGGTGAAAGTTCCATTGCTGCATATGTGGAATACAGCTCCATATGCCATCTGATTGTCTATACAGTAGTGCCTCGCAAGACGAAATTAATCCGTTCCGCGAGTATCTTCGTCTAGTGGTTTTTTCGTCTTGCGAAGCAACCCTATTAGCGGCTTAGCGGATTAGCGCTATTAGCGGTTTAGTGGCTATTAAAGGCTTAGCGGCTAAAAGGCTATTAGCGGCTTAGCGGCTTAGAAAAAGGGGGGGGAGCGGAAAAAATCTCAAGACTCGCAAGACATTTTCGTCTTGCGAAGCAAGCCCATAGGGAAATTCGTCCTGCGAAGCGCATCGAAAAACGGAAAACCCTTTCGTCTAGCGGGTTTTTCGTCTTGCGAGGCATTCGTCTTGCGGGGCACCACTGTATAATATATCAGCCCTGTAACAGGAAAAGGAGCCTCCCTAAGGATCCACTGCCAAAATAACATTGTGGGGGCTTTCTGAAATGCTGAATCTAAGTATAAAATGTGAAGTTATAGAATATTGTTAATGGATCTTCTACAGGTAAGCTTTGTGCTTATTGGGGGGGGGTGTATTTTAAATGAATCGTTCCTTCTCAAATGCTTCGTGTTATTCCCCAGAGATAGTTTATGTTACGATTATATTCGGTTGTTGCAGACTGCTTTGTTTTCTGTGAATCTCTTGTGAGCAGAAATGTATTTGTAGTGTATAAATACACTGACTAGAACTACACTGGTGACAACTAATCTGATAGCAGACTGGGGAGCTTGTCCAGAGTTGAATTTCCATTGGTCCATGGTGCCACCTGACATCTGATGGGTTAGCAAACTGCAGTACCTCTTTCTGACCAGCTGCAGTGATGATGTGCAAACACTGGATAACAAGCTAATGGCTCCATCTTCTATCTATCTTCCATCTAATGGCACAGTGAATGAGATGTCTGAATCTCACTGCCAGAATTCCTAATATGTTGCAGTTAAATGCTGAGGTCATGTTAGCTTCCATGCTACTGAGCATTCTTCTTTTTTCTTCTTTTTTAATGTGGAAGTAATTCTTTAGACTGTAAACTGGGAGCAGGACATGCATTTTCAACTCTTGTACAGAGTTAATACTACATAATGTTGCCATCCGGCTGTCTCAAAAGACAATGGAGTGTGCCTCCGGGGCTGAAGTCAAACCACTGTGATAGCAGCCCCAAAGTAACCTTCCACGATGTGCAAGCCTGGTCAGTGTCTACGGAGACCAACCCCCTCTCAGCCTCGCTGAGCAGAGCAATACATTTGGCACAAGCTTGGCTGCAGGAGTTGCTGGAAGAAAGTGTACAAGGCACCATCCAAACGTCTTAGGGACTCTACTCCAGATTTGTGTAGAGTTTACTCCTTAGACTTCTCTTCTCCTGAAGATGATTCCACAGTGGAGGTTTTAGGATCAGAGTTTTCCCTTCTCCTAGATGGGCTTCCTTCCTAGGCAGAAGAGCCCCATCTGCCCCTCACTTCCTTCTACAGCACATGAAGACACTGCCTTCTTGACCACTGGACTGAGTACTTGTCCCATCTGCTCCACTGGTAGAGCCTGTCTTCACATGCAGGGGAAGTCCCTAACTCAGGGTTTGAGACCCATCGGCTACCCTCACCTGGTTTAGCAGCCCGTCAAAGCCATTCCCGGGGTGTGGCTGCTGTCACGTGCTTACAGCTCTCACCTGTGGCTCCTACGTAATAGTTAATTAATAATGAAGGACCATCACTCTGTAGAAGAGCAACTGCTCTGCACAAAGAAAACACCTGGTTCAATCCTCAGCATCTTCTGGTAAGGCTTGGAGAGACCCCTAATGGAAATCCAAAAGAACCACTGGCAGTCCATATAGACAACACTGAATTAAATGGACCAGTGGTCTGACTTGATACTAGCTCCCATTAATAACACCTTTGCCTTGTTACAAGGGAGAGGATTCCAACTGTGCCTGTTTCCATTTTTGTTTTAAAGGGGTACAGGCACCGTCCCACATTTAAGTGGCACAGAAAAGGATGTCTGCCAGAGAATTTAAGACTTACTCCACAACGCAAACATGGGAGGCTGTTTACTAGCAATGTCAAAGGTACTCCCAGCAGTTGCCCTGACACTTGCACTGTTACGATATGGATGCAATGCAGCTGCAAACTGCTAGCTTGAAAACATCACATGATGGAATGTTGGGACTGTTCCGTGGGAAACAGAGGGACAGTCAGTTCACAGGGCAATGCACCGGAATTAGCTCAGAGTGTAATATGAGCTCTTCCTCTTGCTCTTGTACTGGAAGTACAGGAAGTCTTTGTCACTTGACTGCTGGAGTTTGAAGAGAGCAGTCATGTTTTCTGTAATGCTGCAAAGACAGAAATAAAAGCATGTAAATACGTTTCTGTCTATCTACTTTTCCCTGCCGGGGGAGCAGGAGGGAGGGGGTGTGTTTTTCCCACATTTGGGAAGAATCGCCTATCGTGACCTAGCCTGGATCTTGCTGGGGAATGCAGCCAGGGTGGTCAACAGGAGACCAAGCCGGGTGCCTGGGAGAGTTGCCAGCTTCTCCCGATAAAGGCTTGATTTCCGACATGCACAACACAACATTCACTATCTGGCATGTTCATCTGGGGAAAAGTATATCCCCCACTTCCAAGATACTGGCGTTTGAATGCTGAGCAAAGGCACAAAACTACACGGACACCTGGATCTCCCTACAATGAAATGAGATGCAACTGCACATTTGCTGTACTATAAAATCAACATTGAACAGGTGTGTCTCTCTTTTGCACTGGTGATTTAAAAGAGCAAAAGGAAGCCATTGGAGGTAACTGAGAACTCAGGGCACAGCTAAATGACTTTCCCCACCTAACTAGCATAGGAGGATATCACCCCAGCCTCCGTCTGCACCAGAACAAACCAAGTAGCAAAAACAAAACAAGGCATTGCTCAATATAGCTTCATTTCCCCCCAAAGGAACTGGAGTGGCTGATTGCCCTGCGTCAACCCAGTCTAGAAAGGTACTAATGCAGTAATTCTCTGTTTTGAAAGGCATGAACATTGCAGATACAGCTTCAAAAGCTCTTACAATGCTAGTTCCCATCATTCCAGATGAAGAGTTCTCTTACATGGTGACTGAATAGCAAGGAAATGTGATACAGTATCTTCTAGACTATAAAGTACAATCTTATTACCATACTTTTGATGTGGTGGAAAAGCTGGAATCTTCTTTTATTATCTCTTTTTACAAGAATGTAACCATAGGCTGCTTTCCCTCATTTCCCTCTCCTTGAACACAAGTGGTAGGAAAAAACTCCAGTCAAATGCAATAGGACACTAGTGAGGGCTCATAATCAAACCTACCTAGTGGCAGTGAAGGCAGCAAAAAAAGATATACTTTGCTGCTTCCATTGCATCCTCACTGTGCTGTCCAGCAGAGCTTTTACAGGTAGTGTGGAGCCTCTTGCAGTCTGTCCCAAAGGAGGTGGCAGAACTGATGGTAGCTCACTGTGACTCGTTTGCAAAGAACATTGAGGATAACATCGCTTGCAACCACTGGAATCTTGACTCTGCTGTTACAGCAGATCGATCTCAAGGGGTGTCCAGAGCACTGTCCAGTCCTGTTGTGTTGAATGAGTTTCAGCTGGTAAGGCTCAAGGACTGGACAAGTAGTGCTCAAGTAGTAGTTGCTGTTGTTGTTTAATCGTTTAGTCATGTCCGACTCTTCGTGACCCCATGGACCAGAGCACGCCAGGCACTTCTGTCTTCCACTGCCTCCCGCAGTTTAGTCAAACTCATGCCGGTAGCTTCGAGAACACTATCCAACCATCTCGTCCTCTGTCGTCCCCTTCTCCTTCTGCCCTCCATCTTTCACAATGCTCAAGTAGTAAGCCCACTCTTTAAGAAACCCTCCCTGGATTCAGAAAATCTAAGTAACTACGGTACTGACCAATTGCCAATCTCCTCTTCTTGGAGATTCTGGTGCAGAATTCAGCAGGCAGGTTGCTCACTGGGGCAAGACGGTTCAAGCATATTGCACCAATCCTGGCCTAACTGCACTTGGCTGCCAGTTTGTTTCTGGACCCAATTAAAAGTGCTGGTTTTGACCTATAAAACATTTAACAGCTTAGGACCAAAATATCTCAAAGACCACCTCTCCCCATATGAACCGACCAGGACCCTGCAGTTGTCATTGGAAGTCCTTCTTCATGTGTTCCCTCCATGAGAGATTTGGAAGGTGGCCTTTTCTGCAGTGGCTCCATTTTTGGAATGCTCTCCCTAGAAAGGTGATGGCTCCTGGTGCCATTAGGTGTCAAGCAAAAACATTTGTTTAATCAGCCAAAGTCCTGTTTATGGACAATTTATGGCCTTTTAAATGTCCTTGTGGGAGACGGGTTATTGGTTTGCTTTTGTTTTTGTTATTTATTTTCTTATTCTGTAATTTTATGATGTGAACTGCCCAGTGATCTTCGAATGACCTGCAGCATACAAATTCAATATGGCTAGTCTTAACCTCATGTTTCTGAATTCTTACAATGGTAACACTAGACAGAATGAGTAATAGGAAACATCATTGGTAAGGAAGTTGTTTAATGGGTCAATCCATGGTGAAATGTGACCTTTAAAAGATTTTCCTATCAAATTTTCAGTACTTTATACACTAGTAGAGCAATGCCTATGTGATTTTTATTCTTCTCATGTACACTGTAGAATAGTCAACACATTATTTGTCTACTTTTTCATACTTCATAAAATCACCTCTTTGGTGTTTGCAGTGCAAAATCAGTTAGGGATTAAAAAAAAGTAATTTATATATCACAGAGTAGCTGCTAAAAAATTAATTACTATAAATCTTATAATAAAGCTTAATTCATTACATATAATATGAAACCCTACTCATAATACATGTATTTTTCTGACCTTTCTTTTGTTTTAGTCTTTTCAATTCCTCTATCTCACAAACACAACCTCTTTGATTTTACCAGCAATATGAACAAGTTTGAATTTTAAGTGCAGCACAAAAATTATTAGCAATAAATACTGCTGGCTATCTCTGGTTGGTGTTTTACAAAGGAATAGTAGAGTTGGGCATTGGTTACGTATCAAAAAAAGCTTGCAGTGCAATGAACAGACACCAGATGTCACTACAAGTAAAGCGCCACAGCAGAACAGTGCTACTAGCAGAACAAACACCTCCTGAAAGGAACTTCTGTAGCATCTCAGAGGAAGTCAGAATGGCATATTGATGGTGATAAGCCTCTCAGGGGCTCAGCAAAAGCCTTTGGAAAGTGGGCAGGTGACTGGAGCAAGTCGTAAAAAAAAGTCAAGAAACCACAAGGAATGATATTTATAAAACATTATCATACAAATAAGTCATATCTGATTAAATTGTGGGTCATATCTGAACCACAATATTTTGCAAAGGTATTCGTGTTTAGATTTTGGTTTATTTTTTAAAAAACCAGAAGTAACACTCAACAGGTGACAAACTTGTTTCTTTTTTAAATTAATTTTTATATATATTTTCCAAACAGAACATAACATCTCCTCTCATCTTATACAACATTGTGGCTATAAGCCTAGGACTTCCATCAACCACGTCTAATGATTTGCAACCTTCATCACTTAGCCTTGCATTTCATTATTTTCACTACAGTGGTACCTCGGGTTACATACGCTTCAGGTTACAGACTCCGCTAAACCAGAAATAGTACCTCGGGTTAAGAACTTTGCTTCAGGATGAGAACAGTAATCGTGCTCTGGCGGCGCTGCAGCAGCAGGAGGCCCTTAGCTAAAGCGGTGCTTCAGGTTAAGAACAGTTTCAGGTTAAGAACGGACCTCTGGTACGAATTAAGTACTTAACCCCAGGTACCACTGTATTGCTTTTAATAGTCCATAACTTAAAATCCATTCTTGTAATTTTTCTCTGCAATATTTCATATAGTTCTCCAACAAACTTGTTTCCAAAGTGAAGTCAAGTGACGTATTTGAAAGATGGTGGCTTGAAATGCTCAGGCCACAAGTATTGAGTCACGATCAAATGATGGAACAGGCTGAAGCTCAGGGGTAGAGTATCTGCTATGCATGAAGAAGTTCCCCAGCATCTCCAGACTCGGAAACTTTGAAGAGCCATTGCAAGGTGGACTATTGATCTGACTCTGTATAAGGCTGCTTCCTTTGCTCTGACTCAAAGTGAAAGCTCACCTTCCACCCTAACTTAGCCCTCCCTGCTGAATCATTCGCTAGACACATAACAACTTCACAAGCAAAGAGAAAAGAGAAAAGAGAAAAGAAAAGCTTATTTGAGCTATGAATGCTATCTGCATTTATTAGATGCAATGCAGTTTGCTAGACGATAAAAGGCTACCTTTGCCTAAAAGTTACTTTTTTAAAAAAACAAAAAGAAAGAAAGAAAAGAAAACCATGCAACTCAGCAATTAACATGTCGTGAATTCACTCTTTCTGCACAACAGATGCCAGGCTAATCCACGTGGAATGGAGCAGAAATGAAGTCACACCCCTAATAAAACGTCCGCTGAATATTTGCTTTCCCTTTGATGACTGCTAGCGAATCCTCCTGCAATTCAAGCTCGTGGTTACGTGTTAGAGCATAACGTTTACTGAAGCAGCCATTCTTGCCAAGGATATATTGCGTTAATAAATCTTCCAAACAAGCCCTAGTAAATGTCACTTCTGCTTAAACGTTCAGCAGAAATCGGTGACAAGTGACGCTTCCTTTGCCCTTGTGGAGCCCGGGTGTTCAGTTGTGAATTCTAATAGACTTTCTGCCAGAACGAGCCCTAAATGTTTCTCAACAGCCTGGCTCAAAACACAGACAAAACAGCCGGAATAGTTTTTTGTTTTTTTAAAATAACCCTTAAAAAAATAACCAGAAGCTCTTTAAAAGGGCAGAATGCCCAGTAAACAAACGAAATAAATTTACCTGCTCAGTCGCTTGCAACTGAAGTGAGAAAGCTTTGGTTTCAATACTTTTTCTTTAAGTTAAAAAAAAAAAAAAGGTTATGGTTTTCCTATGTTGTATTTACCCAAACAGCCTACAGGGATCTAGAACATGTTCATCTTGAAAGATTCAGGATGAGGGTACAAACTGCATCAGGTTCCGCAGGAACAGGGAGGCACAGAGTGAACTCAGATATCCAAAGTTAAAATAATGAGGTTTCTACTTCTCTGCAAGACCTGCCCTTGGTGAGTATTATGTTAAAGATTTTATTGTAAACTTAATAAAGATAATGCAATGGCTAGTTCAGTCTCGTATTAGAATTGCAATCTATTCCAGTATAATATGAGGAAATGAAAAATGGTAACAATTTAAACTGTCCAGGCATAATGTCCTTGTGATATGATTATAAGCTTTTTTTATTTATGAGGAAAGGAGATGAAAAATGAAAGCATAATGAGAGGGAAAAGAAAGTTGCATGCAGAAGCATTTAAAATCCTATTTCAGCTTGAAAAACAGAAAAAAATCAACCCACTGGCTTTAATTTCATAAGAAATTCTTAATAGGGACATATGCTGTTCACCTAGGGACAGCCTGAAAATAGGAACACAACACAAAGTGAAACACTATAATCAAAAAGGATAAAAGCATCACCAGTTAAAAGAATGGGCAAAGCTGAGCAAATGCAACAGAAGGCCAAGGAATCGGAGACCTGCTACCTCTCTCTTTAGGCGATGAGACTCATAGGTAATGTGATCACCTGGCCTACCTTGATATAGATTTTGAGTATTTTCAAAGTGAATATATTTCACCAGGAGCAATCTTATTTTTTTGTGAAGGACAATCTAAGTTGAGGTGCAGTGAAATAGAGGGGGGAACCTTGCGTTGACCAAATTAAACCATTTGTTTAAACTGCCTTGGGAAGCGGTGTGGAAACCACCATGACCCCCGTTTCCAGGGGTGGCCCATCCATAAGCCTCAATTTGGCAGTTGCCTCAAGCAGCTGGCTGGGGGTCAGTTGGGAGGGGCGGCAGATCTGCGCCTCAAGGAGCATGTCATTTGCCACCTTGTGTGCTAGTTGGGAGTTTTCCATTCCACCTTTAGTTGCAGACATGGGATTATTACGTGTCACATGTCTGTTTACATTCCAGCACTGTTTGCTGGGGTTAGCGGAACTTCTGCTGTATTGCTTTTGCTTTTGACTCTGTCTCTGAGGAGATGGCAGGAGAGACGACATGTTTCTTTGTCTTGATTTATGCTTAATAAATCCGTAGTCGATACGGTGTTACCTCGGGTTACATATGCTTCAAGTTACAGATGCTTCAGGTTACAAACTCCGCTAACCCAGAAATAGTACCTCGGGTTAAAAACTTTGCTTCAGGATGAGAACAGAAATCATGTGGCGGTGCAGCAGCGGGAGACCCCCATTAACTAAAGTGGTGCTTCAGATTAAGAACAGTTTCAGGTTAAGAACAGACCTCCGGAACGAATTACGTACGTAACCAGAGGTACCACTGTAGTATGTATTCACAGCCTCAGTCTCGTCTGTTGTGCTGTTTACACTGCTAAGTATAGTGTGCCCGAGTCTGGGTGGCTTGGGTCGCTAATTTATGTTGGAGCAAGAGGTCGATGGATCTTCACAGAGGAATGGTTGGAAGGAGTCAACCCAGCTGGGGGCTAGCCAGCTGGCCAATCAACCCCCGCATGCCGACATGTGTAACCCCAGGCCTTCCATCCATCCATCCGGTCTAGGGAGTCACCCACTCCCTAGTCTTATCTGGTTTCAGTGCCTCAGTCTTATCTGGTTTGAGCGTCATTGTGGCCCATGTAAGGTCACCCTGACCCATTCTGCCCTGACCCACCCCCTTTTGTGAGGTTTTCGGGTCACTTCCAGGTTCGGGCCAATGCCCGTGTGCGAGGTTGCATGCATATCAGTCAGTCACTGCCTGTACCTGCAGAAGCATTAATGGAAAATTCTCTAATTCTATGCTGCAAATATTTTGAATCGTTTTCTTTTCAGAAGCACAACCTTGAAACGTTGGTGCCAATTTAATGCTGGTTTAGGAAGCAATGGCAATATTTAGGTGCATCACTTATACATTAAAGTTAAATGATCTGGATGATCAGATGATGTTTTCTATTTCCTTCCCCGCTTTTAACTGCATCTCCCTATAAGTTTTTAAAAAATACACAATAAAATTAACACACTTCTAGAGATAGGGTTATTTCTTCTGAAAATTAGTTTCTTGCTCATCTGCTGCCAGATGTTTGATTTAAAGTTTGCCAGCTAGCTTGGTTGCAGCCAAATATCAAAGGCCTTCTAATGTTATTTCAGAAACAAAAATAATTGTCTGTGTTGTTCAAAGATTTTTGATATGAAATGTGAAGGTGCCTCATCTAGGCTGATTCAGACAGTTGATCCAACTAATTCTGGTTAGAGTCTGGTAATATTTCATGCTGGATTAACATTTTACTATAACAGCTAAGATTTAGAGCCCAGTTTTAAATAAGAAATAAATTCAATATCCAGCCAATTACTTAGGTGATCTTACACATCAGTATAAACAAACAGTTATTTAATTTCAGTTTTTAAAACAATATAAAAAAGGCAACTAAATATATCCATTAGGCTTTGGACAGCCTAGGAACAAGTTAAGCGATCTTCCATAGTTTCATACTAAACTGTACTGCAAAAATACACATTTAAAATAAAATAAAATAGAGACTTCTCTTGTATTTAAAGCCAAGCCATATACTAGAAGACACACCCACCCCACTCAAAATCCTCCAAGTACGGAATGCGGTCTAATCTGAGGAAAACTTTCCAGGAGATAGTTAGATACTGCATGTGAAATAAGCTCAATCATTTGTCTTTCTCAATGGAAAATTTATTAGCTATTTGGTCTGCCCTTTTTGATTATCCAAGTCTATTTGTGGAAGAAGAATCAGGGTTAGGTGTAATTGTGTGTATGTAAGCCTTACCCTACTGATCAATATCAACGAGACTAAGAAATTTAGCGATGTCTGCTGTTTTTATTGTAGATTGCCTTGAGACAACTGTATAGAAGCTGATTCATAAATTAACAATAATAATTATTTACCAAATACTTTGTAACCTGGTAATTAGTTACACTAATCTGAGTTTGAGTGAGGTTTCCTTAAATCGCTTGCTAGTTTGGCAAATTAGTTCTCTTATCTCTTGTGAGTGAATTTCATTACAAACATTTGCTAAATGGTCTGTGGAAAGTTTGCTTTACAAAACATACGCTTTCGTTGGGACTTCTTCTGGCCTATGCTGGGACTTCTCTTCACCGGCATAGAAAAATCCAATCCACACAACACTGTTGATGCTTCTCTCTCATGTCAGCAGGCCACATTGCTTATTCCAAGTGAAAAAAGCCATTGACCTATGAAATTATTTACACAAGCCTGAAAGATATATGTGACTTTTATGTACTTCTGCCTCACAATAGCTGCCAATTTGTAATGTCTGCACTTCCTGTGGAAAATTCAATGTTCATTACAATTACCGGTTAGATTCAGATTATTGAAAGAAGCAGGGAGCCTTAAACTTCACAAAAGAAAGACCTGTTTAGTTTTACTAACTACATAAGCGGACGTGTCCTACCTATGCAATTGAAAGATGTGGCAGCTTAAATTTGGAAACTCTCTATGTCTAGCTCATAAAAAGAGGTACAGTGGGTAATAATTTTCCTTTTAGAGGTGGATATCCTTTTGTGCCCCACCATTATCACTTTGCAACCTAAAAGAGGGAAGCCAATCAGGATATCATGCCGCGCATTCTGCCTTCCCAGATACTGTCTACCATTCATGCCTCTGACTCAACTATGACAAGACAAGCCAAACACAGCACACCAGGCATATATTGTGGCCTGCCAGACAGCCAACAGCATCCCTGTTGTTGTAATCCCCGGCTAGCAGAGATAAAGGAGAGCTATATTAAGGCAATGGTGAGCAGAAGGCAGATTGGGTTCCACCAAGAAATTTCTGAATAATCCTCAGCACATTTTATTTATTTATTTATCTGCATATTTATAATTCGCACACACAGGTAACAACGCAGTAAGCAAAATATAAAAATAAAACCAGCAAAATGCTGGTTTTATTAAGACGTGGTTAAAAAAGAAAGAGCATATTGAAAAGGCCTGTCTAAACAATAAAGTTTTCAAAATACATCTGAAAGGGAGGGATGGTTCCTGCTAAACCTCCACTAGGCGTTGTGAATTAACAGAATCATAGAATTACAAAGAAACAGAATTACATAGAAACAGAAGTACAGTCGTACCTTGGTTCTTGAACGGAATCTGTTCCGGAAATCTGTTTGACTTCCAAAAATGTTTGATAACCAAGGCACAGCTTCTGACTGGCTGCAGGAGCTTCCTGCACTCAATTGGAAGCCACTAAAGCCACGTCGGATGTTCAGCTTCCAAAAATAGTTCGCAAACCGGAACAGTCACTTCTGGGTTTGCGGCATTTGGGAGCCAAAACGTTCGAGAACTAAGCTGTTTGAAAACCAAGGTACAACTGTACCTTGAACCTGTCCTGGAAGCAAACTGGCAACCAGTACAGCTCTAATAGCAAGGCTATACATGTTGCCGAAGAAATGGAGGCAGTGAGAGATTTTACTTTCTTGGGCTCCATGATCACCGCAGATGGTGACAGCAGCCACGAAATTAAAAGACGCCTGCTTCTTGGGAGAAAAGCAATGACAAACCTAGTCAGCATATTAAAAAGCAGAGACATCACCTTGCCAACAAAGGTCCGCATAGTTAAAGCTATGGTTTTCCCAGTAGTGATGTATGGAAGTGAGAGCTGGACCATAAAGAAGGCTGGTCGCCGAAGAATTGATGCTTTTGAATTATGGTGCTGGAGACTCTTGAGAGTCCCATGGACTGCAAGAAGATCAAACCTATCCATTCTGAAGGAAATCAGCCCTGAGTGCTCACTGGAAGGACAGATCCTGAAGCTGAGGCTCCAATGCTTTGGCCACCTCATGAGAAGAGAAGACTCCCTGGAAAAGACCCTGATGTTGGGAAAGATGGAGGGCACAAGGAGAAGGGGACGACAGAGGATGAGATGGTTGGACAGTGTTCTCGAAGCTACCAGCATGAGTTTGACTAAACTGCGGGAGGCAGTGGAAGACAGGAGTGCCTGGTGTGCTGTGGTCCATGGGGTCACGAAGAGTCGGACACGACTAAACGACTAAACAACAACAAACAACAACAGCATGGTGCCAGTAATCTGCTCCTGTGAACAGTGAGCAGATTGGCAAGGATTCCCAATTCCCAGAACTTGTTTAACAATATCAGCAACGACATGACTTTTTCCACCTGAAATAAAGGAAGACGAGCAAGAGCAAACTTGTTTGTGAAATGACTGGGACCACAGCTCAATTCCGGCACTGAAAACAGATCCATACATAGCCTCAGAATACACTCAAGAGAGGGCACACTCTTCTTTAACAGTATGACTCTGCACTTAGTTGTGGTGCGTAGACCTAAGGGTTCTGATTCCAGCTTCCAACAAGCCTGAAGTCTACCGGCCCCTTTATTATGAGACTGCTGAGCTACGTTTATGTTGAGGGGTTACAAGTCAGATCAGCCTGCATTAACATCTCCCTTTGCATAGCAAAGAATTACCGTATTTTTTGCTCTTTAAGACTCACTTTTTCCTTCCTAAAAAGTAAGGGGAAATGTGTGTGCGTCTTATGGCGCGAATGCAGGCTGCGCAGCTATCCCAGAAGCCAGAACAGCAAGAGGGATTGCTGCTTTCACTGCGTAGCGATCCCTCTTGCTGTTCTGGCTTCTGAGATTCAGATTTTTTTTTCTTGTTTTCCTCCTCCCAAAACTAGGTGCGTCTTGTGGTCTGGTGCGTCTTATAGAGCGAAAAATACGGTAGCTATCTTTCCAGCAGCAGCTTTTGCACATAACTATAAGCTAGACCTATCATGGTTTACCTGGAACAAGCAGCACATTGGCTGATTGCTCTGGTGCAAGCTGGATAAACGAGCCAGGAGCCATTATGTCCAAACAGATATTATGGTTTGTTGCTCCCTATTCTTTCACCATTACCAGCTGGTCCTATGAAGAAATTACCTTTCTTCCTGTGTCTCCCATTCTTGGGTCCAGCACATCACCCGTTTTCTAAAAAGCAAGCTATTCTATTCAGCCAAAAACAGCCTATGGAAACAAAGGTATCTAATGGAGACAGCGAGAAACTCATCAGTGCACCAGCAGAAGGGAAATTTATTGAAGCAAATGCAATATTGTGCTTTCATCAGCCAAAGTGACAAAAGCTTTTGCTAATTTTGAAGACTAAATTTATATTCAGGAAAATAATTCAAAGTATCATTGCTTGACACCATTAGGAAATGGAGGTCAGGCATGCCAAGCTTGGGGGGGGGGGGGAATGAATTCACTGGCCACACAAAAGAGAAAATGGGATCAGATCATTATGGAGTGCAATGACATTATTTAAATGTCTTTGTTAATCAGGTTCCTAACAGAAGAAATGAGACTTGGAGAATGTGTTCCTCGGGCTCTTCCCAGCATGGGCCAAATCTGCTTAATATTCTAAAGTTGCTGAGCGCAGCTGAAACGTAGTACCCACCTTTCTGTGAGTCCTCTTCCCTGCATGTTGCCTTTGAATTTGAGATGCTCTGGTATTTCAAGCTCTCAGACCTTGTAAAGGGCAGGGAATTCAGTATAAACACTGAGTTCCTTTCAAGCTTTGTTTATAATGATTTATACATTATACCTGGAGAAGCTTTCACAGGAAAGTCAGGTTTTGCGTACTAATTTCAAAGGAGGTTCTGAATGCCAGCTTTCACTGTTGATGTAGAACACACAGGGTTTGATTCTTCTCCATTCAGCCACTCACAAAAAAGGTGCATAATACATGTAAATAAAAGTGAACCGGGGCTAAAAAGGACAGCTATTCTAAAAACACCCAGGACACAATTCGACACAGACTTAAATTCTACTGAAACAAGCTGCTTTGCGTGTATTGGGTTGTGTTCCCAGTGTGCTATGTACAACACAGTCCTAAGCATGGTAACTCAGCCCAACTGTTTAATGGGACTTTTTCCTTAGTAGATATTCTTAGAAGGCAGTTTAAAGTTGCCAGATGCAACTTATGTGGCAGATTTAGAAAGATCACAGGTGCGTTGCAGGCAATTGCTTCTCCCAAAGCCAGAGAGCCATGACTCAGTCAGTGAGAGAACACAAACTCTGCATGCAAATGATCCCAGGTCCGTGTCCTAGAATCCCCATTTAAAATAGTGTTTGGTAGTGCTGTTGCTACCTTACCTGGACAGCAATGGGTTAGATGGGTCCAAAGTCTAACTTAAAGTGGCTCTCTGTGTGTTTGGATGTATTACTCATTCTCATCAGCTCAGGGTACTTATTCATTTATCAAATTTCTAACCCACTTTTCCTCCAAGAGGCTTAATTAAGGGGTGCACATGTTTCCTCTCTCTCATTTCATCCTCACAACCACCCGGCTATGCAGAGAGAGTGACAGACAGACAGACCTAAGACCACCAGATGCATTTCATGACTGAGTGGGGATTTGAACCGCTAACTACTACACCATACAGTGGTACCTCGGGTTAAGAACTTAATTCGTTCTGGTGGTCCGTTCTTAACCTGAAACTGTTCTTAACCTGAGGTACCACTTTAGCTAATGGGGCCTCCCGCTGCCACTGTGCTGCCACCATGGGATTTCTGTTCTCATCCTGAAGCAAAGTTCTTAACCCGAGGTACTATTTCTGGGCTAGCGGAGTCTGTAATCTGAAGCGTCTGTAACCTGAAGCATCTGTAACCTGAGGTACCACTGTACTGAGTAACATAACAGAGCATAGAATTGTAGAGTTGGAAGGCACCCTGAGGATCATCTAGTCCAGGGGTGGCCAACTCCCAAGAGACTGCGATTTACTCACAGAGTTAAAAACTGGCAGTGATCTACCCCCTTTTGGGGGGTTCAGGTCAAAGTTGTTCAGCTTCTTTAGGAAGGGAAGCCCTGTTTTTTGGGGTTCAGGTGAAAGTTGTTGAACTTATTTAAGGGAGGAGGTAAGCCCCATTTTTGGGGGGTGCAGGGCGAAAATGATCTACCACAGACGTTCAGTGATCTACCGGTAGATCACAATCTACCTGTTGGACGTGCCTGATCTAGTACAACCCCCTGGCTCCTCCCATATCTTGCTGGCAGGGAAGCATCACCAAGGCATCTTCTCTCCAACATCGCCATGTCACCTTCACAGTGCCTCCTCAATATTGCCACATCATCTCCAAGACATTGGCCATGATTGGTGGGCACTGGTGTCATTTTCATGGATGTTGTCACTCTGCCCTGAGCAGTATGTTTTAGCCCTGCTGATTTGAAATAAGCGAGTGTAGGACATGATAGACTTCACACCGGCATCTAAGGGCGTAGTGCTGAGGACCTATCTCTCCCCGTTACATATTGGTGTATAGGATTCCTCGGTTAACTGCTCCCCAAGTACATTAGGCATGAGCATCCAAATTCAGAGAACCCACAATCTGTATTGCCAAGTACAGATAAAATATTTCAAAATAGAAAACCAATTATCTGAGGAAACCAGGCTGCTTTTTCCATGTAGGGAAAAAGCAGTGGAGCATGGAATGGGAAAGATGAGAGATGTTTCAGAGGAGGATAATTCTGAGCAGAGTAATAAGGAAAAAGGAAGGGGGGAGAAAGAGAGAGAAAATAGAACCCAATATATTTCCCCACCCCTTCTTTCCTTCCTGCTTTTCTCAGTTTCCTTGTCATCCTCCTTTCCTTTCCAGAACTGGCTTCTCTTATGCAGAAATGATGTAGCAGAGAATTAGAGGCAGTCCTCCTAGTCACAGCGCCTGTTTTGCCTGGTGAAATGTTGACAGGTGCTGTACATTATGGCATGTATTTGGGAAGACACAATAAATACGATCTGAAAAGGTCATGTCTCACGCAAATACCTTTGACTGTTCAGGCAGAATCTCTCTTAAAGCAGAGCTCAGAAAATAGTTGCGGCAACACACTCCGCCCCACTCTCCTGCAGCCTACGGAAAAGTGGAATTTCAAGAAACGTTTTAATTCCTTGTTAAGGATTCTGACTGGGGAATTATTTGCTGCTTCATTATACTGGCACCCAGAGAGCCAGTCATCCCGCTGTGAGGAATATGCCACTGACTGTTCCATTTGAAAAAGGGGTATCTAGGAAATATGCAATTATTCTTGTGCTCATCAAAAGAATTAGAAAGACGGTCTTTTGATTAGAGAAAAGGAGCAATAACCTAGCTGTAGTTGCAAAAGCTGCACCTAGGTCCCTTCATCTCCATCAGGGTGTTTTGCATTAACATAATAACAGGGCATTCATACACCCAACACAAAAAGAGGGTTAAAGGTTAAAACAATCCTAAGAGATTACTACAATTGCATTCTATATTGTCTGGTTACATATATGCGATATGAGATGATGCAGGGTACTAATTAAAACTCTTGCATATAGCTTCTGCTCTCATTAATTATCTTGGTATTTTCCACTCTCATCCATGAATATTTCTGTGGTTAATGATGCTACATCTCCTGTATACCAATTCACTCATGCATATGACCACTTGATTACCTAGCATAGAATGTTTAATCTAATTACTGTTTAATGCAATCTAAAAACGGGCTTCGCTTATTTAATGCCATGTACTAGGGCCCTCAGTTTTGCGCTGGGATACGCTGGCATGAAGGTTTGTCCAAGGCAGTTATGCTACAGTCCAATGAAGAGGCTACCTCAGAGCAAGGTACTTTCTCTCCTGCCTAGGGAGCTCCATCGGTACCAGAATATCTCATATTTATATAACCACATTCTCTTTCCAAAGTTAATAGATATTCCATGCTTCCTATCTTGCAAGCTCATTGGCTGTACTTGCCTATTCCAATTCTCTGCCACTGCCACACCATCACTTCGCCTCGATTTGCCTGGTTTCGGGGAAAGCCTGTATCACTTTCCTCCTTGGTCCTTTCATACACCATTTCATCTCCTGCCCAGTGGTCCTGGATCCAAAGCAGTGAAGGACATCAACACCAATCCTCTTCTCTAGTCATTCCACTGACGCCTGTTCACCTTGGTTGATGATATAGGCCCTTGATTGAACTGCCCTAGCTGATATCTCATGCCCTCTGCTAGGCAACACACCCCACGTTTCTGAGAAAAAAACTATGCTAGAGGAAGATGTTTACGGACCTATCTCCATTCAGTCCCTCCATTGTTATTCTGTGTTCTTCTTGACTTTTCAACGGAACTCCTTCTTATAATGTTAAATATGATGTTTTACACCTACAACCATGCATGCTTGATGCCCTGCGCTGTGTCCTCCTGTTATGTATTGAGTGGTCTGTGTTTGCCTGAGCTTGACTCTGGACTAAGAATTCTGAGCCCCTGTGTCTGATTCGATACATGATGTCCAATCACAGAACGTTTCAGGATTTGGGCCTCTGTCATTGGCCCTTAAACTCCAAGTCATGATTCGCAGCTTGGAAGTTTAGACAGCCAATCATGCTGGGAGTGGGAGTGGCCCAGGCTTTCAGAAATGTATATACGCAGT
The DNA here is from genome assembly GCF_964106645.2 of Podarcis pityusensis. Classification (NCBI taxonomy): domain Eukaryota; kingdom Metazoa; phylum Chordata; class Lepidosauria; order Squamata; family Lacertidae; genus Podarcis; species Podarcis pityusensis. The sequence goes on from NC_138037.1 coordinate 13,971,387, forward strand.
TGCTTTGTGCCTGTTGTTCAGTTCAATAAAGGTTCTTGCTGTTATCACTGTGTCTTGCCTCGTGGGAAACCACCTACACTTCACGCCCATGTTCCTTTGCTAGACCTGTGGCACTGGTTTCTTGCTAACTTTTGATATGTGACATTTTATTAAGGCGTCATTACAACAACCATCAGTTTCTTAAGCAGAATAAAGGGTACAATTCTTTAAAGATTCCTACAATAGCAGCCAGCAAACTTTAGCTTGGTCCAAAAATAAATGCAAAGCTACTTAGCTAAAGAGTCCTATAAAGGGGAAGGCCTTTCAGCTTTCTTCATTCCCTTAATGGGGTCATTTGTACATGGACAGAACATTTGGCATTTTAAAAAATCCTACTTCCAAGATGTGATTTATTTCCTTCCCCCCCAGGCACTTACAACATTTCTAGTTTCCTAAATTTGTTTGGAAGTCCCACTGGAGTCAGTGGCATTAGTACTGTTGCCAGTAGCAGGAAAGAAATTGGTCTTCATGTTGTTTAAAGCACAACTGCTCTACTGGAGAATTAAGTAACCATATGAGGGGTACTCAGATAATCAGCGATGACATGGATTTCTTTGATAAATCCTCCCCTCACCCCAGAACAACTTGGTTGATAAAATAGTAGCTTGGCTCAACTAGATAAGGCCTTTTTCCTTCTGCACATAAGCTATGTTTTTAAATTTCTCTACCTGGATGACCTGCCTCCCCTAGCAAGTCATCTCAGTCTCCATGGGCTTTCTCCATGCAGCCTGGGGCCTACACTTGTTGCTGAACATTTCTAAACCTTTAAGGGTTCTCCAGGTACTTGCAGCTAATTAGCCTTAGACTCTTGTGAATGTCCTTCAGTCTGTGTTGATCAATATTAGGTTCCTAACACCGCCTGAAAATTTGGCTTCAGCAAATAGATGCTGAAATCATAATTACGAGTCAATTTGCACTGCTTTTCCTCCCAGACTATGCCTCCAATATAATCTCTACCTATTTCATACTGTGTTGAAATAGTCCGAAGTCAAGATCCTCTGTGCTTTTGAGTTGTATGAATACAAGTAATGTGAAATGTATCCTATCAGGAAACAAAATCTACTTTTACAATAAGAGTACACCTACATCACAATCCAAACTCTTCAAAATGAGGTGGAGTATGGGTGGGTCAGATATTCAACTATTTGAATCCCTTCCTCCATATATGGACAGACAACTATACCAGCTCTCTAAAAGGCATCAACCAACCCTATGAGAAAATTATCAAATTATCTAGAGTTAGTCCTTCATCCATGATTTCCTGAAGAGAAGATATGTCCTAAGCTCCCATGGTTTGGGAGATATAAAAGGTAAGTCCACAGCATATTTTAGACTCAACCTTTTTGTGTCTTGCCTAACAGTGGCTATGAAATTCGGTACCGAGGTACATGTTGTTTGGCCATTCTATAATTCGTGTTTATTTTGTACATAAAATGTCAGGTCTTTTCTTCCCTGTTTAACAGGAAATCACTTTTTATCACAGCAGCTGTAAAAGGTGAAGACAGAGAAAAGCTCATATACGAAAAAATATATTTGTGCCCACTGTATCACTCCCAGGCTGTTTTGTAAAAACTATTTCCTAACAGGAAATAAATATGTAAAAGGTGACATCAATTATTAAAGTTTCAATTACAACACAAAAAAAGGCAGAAGAAGCCATGCATAGAGGAAATGACTAATTTGAAAAGGGAATAAACTGTATCTGTTCAGATAAACTGAAAGGCATTTCATTTGTGGAGAATTTAGGCAGGATATTTATTCAGATCTCAACAAAAGGGAAACCGGAATCCGTGTATGATAAAATCTTTTCGCTTTCTTTTCCCAGACAAAGGTCTGGTGACAGGGATGCTTTTCATATTCAGATCCCTCTGTTATTAGCTTTACTAACTCCTTCTGTATGTGACATTGCATCAGCTCTCAGATATTCCTCAGTACAGAGTAGAATCCTTCCACTTTCCATCAGTGTTTTGGCCCATTTAAGAGTACAGGATGAAAAACAAGTGTTTATAAATCTATAGAAGTGTGACACACTTTCATTTATGTCATTATGATCAAATATTAAAACCAAAGAGAAAGCCTCACATTGTTTTTACTTAGTGGAAGGCTTTGAACCGCAACAATAATCTTACTTCTCAAACAGAAATAGTTTGAATAGGGACTATTCAGGTTTTAGGGTGCTTTGCTTTCTGCTGTTTGTAGAAGCATCTTGATGATAGTCCGTGGGACTGTTTTGAATCTGCATACATTAAAAATGACCTGGCAGAAACAATTGCTGCTTGTTTTTCCTACAGGAAAGGTAGCAACTTTTATGCATGACTGTCCAATGATGGAGCTTAAGGTCACAGACCTTTTTTTATGGCTTTGGGAGAACAGCTTTTGTTTTCACACTGGTTTCATCTAGATTGCAGCATAATACGTTTTGTGAAAGGAATGAGATAGAATAAAGCTGGATCTGGGAGCAATTGCTATTTTAAAAGAGGGTATAATACAGGGGTGTTTTGAAAGTTAAGGAAGGATGGAAAGGTCTTGAATCATGCTGGGAATATCCAACCATGCTCTCAGTAAAAGAGAATGGGCAGACTTCCTCAGGTGAGTAGCCTCTTGGACAATTTGTTAAACAACTGCCGAGTTCAGTTAATGTAGTTTAGTAGTCCCAACATTAGTGTGGAATTGTGGGAGATAGTTGATGTGTTTACATCAACAGAGCTGCAAGCTAACCTCTGAGCACTAAGCAGGAGCAATTCTCCAGAGTGAAGTGAGAATCTGCTGAGGTTACCTGTGGACAAAGTGTGTTCTCCCTCATGGAGAGCACAGGTTGTGGCCGGGGCTGACAAGACACCTCACTGTTACTAGGCAAATGGTTTGGCCATCCTTTAAGCAGGGGTGGGCTGTTACTGGGGAAATCTAGATGTTGCCATTTGTTGATTGACAGCCCTAATTGTTAAATACAATGCTCGCAGCGAGGAACTTCCTCTTTTCGCTGCTTACTTCGGATCACCCGCCCTCCCTTCCCTAATTTTAGGCTGTTTGCTTGACCTTGCTATGCCTGTCATGGGGTCGTCTGCTTTGGGGCAGGGGCCTGGTAGGAATTTTGTCCATTTGGCTGATTAGTGTGTGCCACTTGATTTTTGCCTACTGCGTAGCAAATCGTCACAACTTGTAAGGTTTGCGGTTAGGCATTGGTCTTGGAATTGGTTGGTGGAGGGGTATGGATTCGGCTGTGCCTGCCCCTCCAAAATGCTGCTGCTGCTGCTTCAAGGGTTTTCCATTAAAGGAACCCAGGGGCTCCCCATGCTTTTGTCCATAACCCCCTGGCAAGGGGCTAGGGCCACGCAAGCCCCTGGGAGCATTCTGGGGAGAGGTGAGGCATGGTTCCCAGTCCCGTCTCTCTCCCCAGGTGACTTACCCTTGCTGACTTCGCAAGGGGTGCGAATGTCAGAGCTGTCCCCGTGCGGGGTCAGTTAGTGCTACCAATGCCTAAGCAACCACTCACATTGCTGTAATTTGAATAAAGTTGTGGCCAAAATTATGCCAAAAACCTTAAACAAAAATTAAGTGTCAATTGTGTTTTTCTTTGGGGGGGTGTCTTGGGGACCTTGATGCACAACCTCTAGCAACACCTCAAGACAGAGAGAAGCTAACTTCAGGTAGAAGCTAGTTACTTCGGGTAACTAACTGCACTTAGGCATAATGCATACGTAAACATTAGATGGCCCTCAAGCCATCTGCAACATGAAGCTCTGTCTGTGATCCATTGGTGTGTTCCATTCTTTAGCACTTCAGAGCCTCGCCACACTCATTTCCTCAGACCTCAAAAGGTCACTCATCACTCAGTTAGTTTTAAACTAATGATTCAGGCTCAGTGGCTGAAAATTAACATTTTTACATAAAGTGATGTAGTCTAATTACAAGACATAAAAATGTACATTACTGGGACAGCCATAAATGCCACAAAGCAAATACATCTCATAGTAAATGAGCTAATTAGTACATAATTACTGTCTATTACCAATTGCTATAGTGAGGGGAAGGGTTGGTAGAATAAAATACTTCCCTTGTTTGTTTATTTCAGCTGTATACATGACTTCCATTACTAGAATTGCATGAATCTGGTAGGGATAATTAGGTGCTTTCAGATAGAAATAGAGTGCTACGTTCTCCATATTTAGGCTTGGCCTAGAAATATTTGAAATGAGCTATTACAAGTGTCAGTGGGGGCAAAGGTATCACATATGATAGCCAAAGATTCCTACATACTGCTGTACAGTATATTTAAAACTGTTACCGTTCACCTGATGCACAGCAGTGCTAGTCAACTCAAGTTGTGTGCATACGTCAAGCAGGAAGCAGATCGGCTAGCTTATTTGGGGTGTGTTTGCAGCATCGGGACTATCCAAAGCAGCTTATTTATTATTATTTATTATTATTGATTCTTGTTCTTCAGATCTGGGAAACCCCCAGTGGAAAAAGTTGACAGGAACAGACAAGGGGGGTGTGTGTATCCAATTCTGTGCCTAAAAACAAACAAAAGGGAGCAGCCCCCCACCCAAAATAAGGATTGTGCATGCTCCAGCCTCCCTGCACTGCTGGGAAAAAACACTGGAAAACTTGAAAACAGGAGTTGTGGGGTAAGGAATGCCATGCTATATCCCTTTGCAGCTTCTAGTAAGCCGGAGAAAGGCAAGGTGGACCGGATGGAACCCTGAAAACGTGTAGTTTTCATATAGGGTGCAGATATACTTCATTTATTGCAGCTCCAAGGGGGGGGGGGATCTAAAACTGGCCAGCAGGCCTGTAGGACAATTCATACTCATGTTTTACAGGTGAGGAACATTACGGCCAAAAAATAAAAACAATTAACACAACAAATTATTTTATATGCAACTTTGCTTGGTATCTTGGTAACTCCCAGTTTACCATTTGCCTGCCTCTGCAATATTCTTACTAGTGCCCATTGTTTCAAATAGGAAGCCACTGATTATTTTCAATAGTAATGTTTTTGATACACAGCAGCCCTCAGCTTGTCCCTGTGGTCTTTTTCCATAATAAAAACACTACGTTAAAGTTATGTGGAATAAGTGGGATGAGGGAGCAGTCTTAAGGAGTAATACTAAAAGAAAAATGAAATGGTTGCTGTCAAAACACAGAGAATTAAAGGCATACCTGTTTGTAAGCAGGAGATGGAGATGAAGATCTAAAGGGTGAACTCCATTTTAGAGCGTGATCCTTTACAGTAGTGTCATTTGAATAAGCCTCATATTTGTATTCCAAATGCTATTATTTACCCAATAAAATCCAAGCATTTTTCTATTGACACCTCGCGGCGCATGGTGTTACTGATTCCAGGAATTTAACACTTGGCGTTAATGAAGATGGCACATTCAATATTGCCACTTTTTTTTTACACCAGCAGCAAACATTGCGATCCCAGGGATTTTGCAACCACCTCAAATATCCCACTCTCCTGCCAACCTAGCAGTTCGAAAGCATGTCAAAGTGCAAGTAGATAAATAGGTACCGCTCTGGAGGGAAGGTAAACGGCGCTTCCGTGCACTGCTCTGGTTTGCCAGAGGCAGCTTAGTCATGCTGGCCACATGACCCGGAAGCTGTACGCCGGCTCCCTCGGCCAATAAAGCGAGATGAGCGTCGCAACCCCAGAGTCGGTCATGACTGGACCTAATGATCAGGGGTCCCTTTACCTTTACCTTAAAATATCCCACTACTGATGTTAACTATATAGGACTGCATTGAGCTCTGTTTTAGTACTGCTATGGCAGGCGTAGAGCTCAAAATACCTGTTTCAAGTACTGTATCTCTCTTCCCTAACATAACCTATTCCGCTTCTCTCATTCCATCATATAATTTCTACTAAAAATCTGCATTACTTCTCCTTTGATGACAGCTCTCTTAAGAAAAGCAAGTCATCTTTGTTCTTTCTCTCTCCTCCTCAAACAAACACCAGCCATCTTTGTTCAGTGAAATCATTTTCAACCTCAATTACTTTCCATTTAACAAATGGTTTGGATAGGAGAGAGCTACCGTAGCAAGAATAACAGTTGGTGTTCCACAGAAATCTTTTTAATTCTGTCTTGGAGAGGAATTCTCTAGCAGAAAAGATGCTTCACATTTCTTTTTCTGTCACTGCATTGTTGCTGTACAGCTTGTTTGTGAAAGACAGATTCACAGCACCCCATGAACGCTGTTAAATAAATCTACAGTACCTTTCAGAGAAACAAGACAGAAATCAGCTTTTCCTTACAGCCTTTCTGTAAAGAAAGCCTCTAAACTTTAAAAGGACCAAAAACACAAACACCACCCCACTCTTAGATTTGGCAGTATATATGCTAAGCTTCATGGTTTGTTTTTATTACAATTAGGGGGTCGCAACTCCTCAGTACCTTTATTTGGCCACCTGGAAGCCTTGCAGAAATGAGTTAAGACCTGGAGGAAGCAATCCAGAAAATCAAGGCTTTTCTCCTGTCTTGCAATGGAAAAGGTGAAAACTGTACTTGCAAAGAATACAAAATTGTACGAAAGCTAGATGAAGACTATAGGGAACCTTCTGGGAACCCATGACAGAGCATGGAAGTGAATTAATATTCAGAATGTAAGGCTGCTAGTACAATGATAAGGCATACATTTGCTGCTGCTCCGCCAGAACTATTACCACAATATAACACTTACTTAAGTGCTAACCATGAGTGAAGGCCTGCCCTGGACTCAAAAGCAAGCAACATTGCTTGCAGCCTAGAATTCTTTCAATCTACATTAGATGGACATTAGACAAGGGGCAGCAGTGAAAACAAACATTAGATGCTGACAGTGAGAAAGGAAGGCTGCAGAGAAGAGACTTGGGTAACATCTTTTCTTAGTCACTTTAACCATATTTTCTTAAACTAAAGCTGTAATTTTAAGGAGTGTGTCACCAATGCATCTAAGTACAAGCAGTCAATGGAAGGGCCCTGGGACAACCAATACATTAAGAAACTCAAGAAAGCTAGTCAAAGCAGTTGTACTATATATTATCTACTGACTCATTACAGACTCTGCAAGTTTCCCTATTTTCCAGGGACAGTCCCGGGTTTACAGAAGCCATCCTGGTTTCTGATTTGATCCTGGAATGTCCCACATTTCCTTAGGACGTCCCTATTTTCCTCATAGAAATGTTGGAGGGTATGGAGTTATGAGACCCCGAGCCAAGGAGATGAGTACAATACAACCTCAATTGTAGGCTCAGGTTTTATATTTGTGTAAATAAACCATATATCATAAAGACACTGCGGTCTCTGCTGTGCCTGAAAACATGAACTCTGGCGACTGACAGTTTTGCCTCAGCATCATGAGCTTAAGGCAACAATTCAGGAGACAAAATTGTCTGTAAATCTACCTATATTTGGAACATGTCGTGAGACAGCAGTTCGTTTCCATCATCACGTAATAAAACAATTGGGGGTAGAGAAGGTTTACTGTTTTCCTTCAGCATTCTCCCTCTGTAATTACAAATGTGCCCTCAAGTCTGGGAATAGCATGAAGAACTTTATCCAACAGATAAGTAGAAACATTGATAACAAAAGAAGAGGTATAGTTAAAGCAAAATAAACTAGCAAAATATGCCTATCAACTTGCATACACTTCCAATGCATTTTCAAATGAGATCTTCAGACCCAATTTTAGTGTCATTCATGTTACTTTTATGTATATAACTGGACATATCAAGGGCTTCCCTGCACATTTTCTTTGTAAGTCAGGCTCTGAAAATTTTTCATTATCTGAAATGAATGAGAAAAAATTAGCATTGAAAACGGGTCACAGAAAACCAGGAGAGAAGGGAGATGAAATGTAGAAAATAAACAGAAAGGAGGCATGAATGATGTTGGGGAAAGGAATGAATGTAATTTCTGAGTGACGGTTTCTATGGAGGTCCATGATCAAGCTTATTTCTCCTTGCACAATTTTATATTGTTTAGGGGGGGAACCATTGTAGGAGTAATTTTAAAACTTGCAGGAGACGAAGCTTCGAATGAACACTGAGACTTGGAATGTACCATAGAATTTGTTGTGCCCCTCAAACTCTTGTGAATGTCATACCAACAGACCATCTCTGGCCTTATGGTGCCTCATATACTGACTATGTGGGAGCCATTTGAAACAACATTCACACAGAGAAGTGAAGAGTCTTAATGGGTTAGACTTCTGGTCTGCAGCCTAACCCTCAACCACCATTCTGCCATTAACTAGCCAGAGCTTTCCTTAATAAGTTTATGCAGCTATTTACAGGAGATGTCATAGAATCATAGAATTATAGAGTTGGAAGGGACCCTGAGAGTTATTTAGTCCAACAGGTGGTTCCCCATCCAATTTGAAACCATACCGGACCCTGCTTAGCTTTGCAAGCGTGCTAGCAGTTTTATTGCTGCACCACTAGGACGTGCGTAAGATTGAGGGAAGCCAGCAAAGTACAACACAATAAGAAGAAAGCAGATAACCTAGAGCCAGTCTGAAGGTAGGGCAGGATGTGATTAATCCCCAAGAAAACACAAAGTTACTCAGACAAAGTCCAAAGACTCAGCTCAGATGTCCCTAAGAGGATCTGATGGCTGAAAAAGTCTCTCCAGCAAAGAAGCAAGGGTTTTTTTAAAAAGTGGAGGTCTAGCTTGAATCATGTAGTTTTCAGCTGCTGAACGGCCTCAAATTGCATTTTTTGCTTTTCCCAGTAGTTGTTTAGGTTGGTAGGTTGTGGTGGTGAGCAGACACTGGAGAGGGTGAAGGCCCTGGTGCAGGGGGGACATCAGAGGACCCATTCTTGGGGGGGTGTTGCTGCTGGTGGTCCTGGTTCAGGAGTCTCTAGCTCAAGAAACGTCTCATTCAGAGGTTCAGACCCCATGTCTGCAACTAATGATGCTGGCATTTCTAGCCAGGCTCTTCTGTGATTCCGCTGCCTCCCAAGGTTGAGGTTGTAAAAAGCATGAAAACAAAACAAAGTCAGTTGCCTAAAGCCAACACATGCTTCCCTCTGGCTGTATGCTTTGTGGATTTGCAGGACAATAGACGCCTCAGATGAGATTAGAACAGGTTGACTCGCCTAATATATGGCCTGTGTCTTAGGGTTCATCCACACTGCTGCTTACCCCATGTCTAAAAGGCACAGCCCATTGAAAACTCCCTCTTTAGCTCTAAATCGGAGCAAATATCAATGTTCTGACTGAATGCTAAAGAGCTGTTTTCCCCAGGGGAAAGCAGTGGGAAGTGTGGATAAGACCTTAGTCCCTAACTAGTCTACCATCCTGGCAAATCATTAAGGTAAAGGTAAAGGGACCCCTGACCATTAGGTCCAGTCGTGACCAACTTTGAGGTTGCGGCGCTCAACTCGCTTTATTGGCCGAGGGAGCTGGCGTACAGCTTCCAGGTCATGTGGCCAGCATGACAGCCGCTTCTGGCGAACCAAAGCAGAGCACGGAAACGCCGTTTACCTTCCCGCCGGAGTGGTACCTATTTATCTACTTGCACTTTGATGTGCTTTTGAACTGCTAGGTTGGCAGGAGCAGGGACCGAGCAACAGGAGCTCACCCCGTCGCGGGGATTCGAACCGCCGACCTTCTGATTGGCAAGTCCTAGGCTCTGTGGTTTAACCCGCAGCGCCACCCGCGTCCCTGGCAAATCATTACTGCAGACAAAAAACAGGGTCAAAATACAGCCTGTGCTTACAATAGGGGACTTGCCCTCGCCAAGTATATGTCTGATACTTTCTAAAACAACAACTGCTACTACTACCCATGTAATATCACATAAAGTCTGCCTTGTGGCTGGGGGAGCAGCTTGAGAAAAACTAATCTAACCTCCCTTTGGGTTCTTGCAAAAAGTTTCAGAGTTAACTCGATCCTGGCCAGAGAAAAACCCGTGACCGTATATTGATTACGTTTAAATGTCTTGAGAATAATTATTAATAATTCCTACTTTGCGGTATGCTTTGGTATTGAAGCATCACGCAGTAGACAAATATAGCTCTGGAAAACAGGCTATTCCAGCAGCATCTTTCTTTGGCTTTGTATGCTTAGTTTCCATTGTGGCCTTTGTACTATGCAGCTCTTTTATGTAGCCTTCTGGCTTAGCCCACCTGAACAGTTCGCAGTAATCGTAGTTTTTCAGTAGGATGCAGAAGGAAAATCATAAGAGGCTTTTACTGAGGGTGGAGGATTGGGGAGGGAATGAGTGGGGGGAGAGTAAAGATTTTCAGAGCTATTCCCAAAATGAGAGGTCCAAAAAAAATCAATTTGTAATTATCTGCCAACACAAATCTAAAGGCTTTTCTTTGATAAGGGTGGTAATACACAGGGCTGTAATGTGAATTATTTTAAAGAATAAAAGACTGATTGTCTTCATGACCTATATAGCTTTTAGTGAGCTTTCAATCAAAATTACATTTTATACAGCTCATGAATGGCTTTCCTTTCCTCTTTTAAAAGTGGGGGGGGGGGTATTCCATTTGGTAAGCTTTCAGGCTTAAACAGGATTCAGATTTCTTCCTGTGGCGATGCATTTTGTCCTCCTGAAAAATGAAGGTGCAGGCTTTGCGAGAAAGATGAAGCTTTGGCTAAACAAAAGGCTAGCCTTTCAGCCAAGATCTAAAAGAGAGTTGTCTTGGCTATTTATTATTCTGCAGAAGTTCAATAATGTAAAGAAATTACTTTTTTAGAGAAAGAGAAGTGTGGGCACTTTTAGGAATGTGATTTAACTGAATTATTTACAGCATATAGTAAAAACAGTTCAGATGAACAGCAAATGGAAAGCACAGCAGTACCAGACCTCTGTCACTGCACAGACTCAATGGAGCCATAATCATTACAGGGGTATTTCTCGTATAGTGTCTAAATTCAAGGCTTAGAGACTCTAAGCCGGAAGCCTTGCTAAAAGGGCCCTCCATGACATTTCAGACTGATTTCTCCTAACAAATGCCATGACAATTCCCATCTCTCTCTCTCTCTCTCTCTCTCTCTCTCTCTCTCTCTCTCTCCAGCCCACTTTACTGCTGCATTTGCAGCCCCAATAATGGAGCAGAACATTCGCAACTTAATTAGTCTTCCCTAATTGTGGGCAGGTGAGAGGTATGAGCTACTGGCTGGAATCCTGAACAGCTGCGAATATGCCATTTGTCATGGAATCATGTCCTCTAAGCTAACAATCTGGTTTCTCTTCAGCTATTTCAGCCACTGGCTGCCATCCTTGGTCTCAACGGTGATAACAAGTGGCTTACTGTGATGACAACTTTTCAGAGTTTGGGTTTGGGTTCCCAGGTGATATCAAACGCCACTAGCAATGTTCCCGAATCAGATCTCAGTGTGTGCTCCAACGGACAGAGTTCTTGTGTGAAAAGAGAACAGTCTACTTGTTTTAAGTGAACAAGGAACTCTGCTTGTCCACTGAAACTTTTCTGTGACCAAAGCAGTGCCAGATATAACAACAACAACAACAACAACAACAACAACAACAACAACAACAATAATTTGTACCCTACCTTCCCTGGCCGGAGCCCGGCTCAGAGCAGCTAACATCATAAAATTAACACAGTATACAAATAACATAAAAACATAAAAACAGGCAATCAAACAATTAAATTGATTGAGCATATAGTGCAAGATTCATTAGTTCAGCAGGGGTATTTTGCCATTTAAAACGTTAAAGGATATAGTCCTATTCCTCCCCATCACTTTACCCAATCTGCCAAAAGGAAGCCCAGACAAAAAGGTCTTTACAACAAGATGGCGCTATCCTTGGCAAGTCTCTCAGTGTACAGAATTCCTTAAATGGATGCTGGTGACACCCAGGTCTGTCCAAAGATACTAAAGTATCCAGGAGCAGCTATTTCTGTTCTGAACCAGTGTTTGGAAGCTGTGGCCAAGCACTAATCCAAACAAGATGGAGGTGATGCTGATTGGAAATGGCTCTGGTCTGCAGGGAGAGGCTTTTCTATAGCTGATAGGGTCTCTCTCCGACCCTGGGCTTGTCCACACTTCTGCTTGTCCCTCTACTCTCCCCCTGGAAAGTCTGCTCTTTACTGCTGATCCGGAGCAAACATCCATCAGGTTTTCCATGGATGGATGTTTGCTCTGATTCAGCAGTAAAGAATTGGTTTTCCCACGGAAAGTGGTAGGCAAACAGAAAACTGCTTGGACCCATGCCTAGCACACATGGGACAAGTGGAAAACCTCTTGGACCCAAGCTTTCTAGACACAGGGCAAACGAATTGTGGATGAGCCTAGTGATAGCCCTGAACTCAACAAAGTTACCTGAGAAACAAGTTGGAGTTGCTGCTCAAAGTACTTCTTGTTTCCAGCTATCAAGGAGGCTTTTTAATCTCTTAGGGCTCACGCAGTTTTGCCCTTTTTCCTGCCACTTTTCCCCAGGGAAAACCAATCTTTTCTGCTGAATCGGAGTAAATGTCAATCGGCTTTTCTCTAGATTGATGTTACCTCCGATTTATTGTTGAAAAGGTGGTTTTCCCGGGCAAAGCAGCAGGGCAAGGGCAAAACTGCTTGGACCCTCACCCAAAAAGCACAGGACAAGTGGGAAACCACTTGGAGCCATGCTTTCCAGGCATGGGAACGTGCAAGTGTGCGCAAGCCCTTGGGGTAAGAAAACAGCATGGCTAGTTGGAATAATTGTGGATTGGTTTAATCTTTTTCCACATCTCTCCAATTTCATTTGCACATTATTTCCTCAACGAAGCAGAGGTCTGGCTAAACATCAGCAACATTCAGTGCCGTATCAGACTCCTGATGACTAATGGTTCTGCACATTTGAAACAATTCACTTGGTAAGCAGCTTTTAAACATTATGGGTCCCATATGGAGGTGCCACCATGTGGAAGCAATTCTTGGTAACCTGCACCTGGGGCTGTAAGTCTGAATTGGCATTTAGTCATCATCTGTCAGTGTTCGTGTTGGCCTACATTCTTCATTAGTTAAGATAGAGCTGCGGTTCGGCTTCAACACCGATGGTACTACTATATTTAGAATAGGGGGATGTGCTCAAAGTTTGTTCCAAGTTCATATTACGTTTGAGCTTTGTTCCGGTTCATGCCTTAATAGTAAAGGACACTGTGAAGGAAAGTAAGTGCGGAACTGTAAAATCCTTGGGGAACTTGACTCACTTCCTCCTCATCCTGTGACTTTAACAGGGATAATGCTATAGTGGGGTTACAGTGGTGAAGGGGGAATTTAGCATTTGGCAGAATTTGTGTTTGTTGTACCTTCTCCCTCCTTCCCTTTTCGTGTTAGGCTAAATTGTTGTAAGGAACGTAAGGCAATTCTAACTGGTGCCTGGATGGATGCTTTGCCACTAGGGCTGATAGTATGTGTGTGACATCCTCTTTTATACTGGGAGGGGGTTGCTCCCATCATTATAAGTTCACTGTCTCCCTCTGTGTGGGCAGGGTTGCCAGCACAGCCCTTCATTGGTTGTCACTGGCAGTGTACTCACGGTTTCTGGGGGTATAGCTGGTTTTTCTGCCATTATTGCAACCGAGTCAGATGAGTGGGGTACAAATAATAATAGTAATAATAATAATAATAATAGCAACTGTATTTTCTTGATAGTTGTCCCCTCACTCCTCATCTGGGTACTCAATGGATGTAGTGGGCATTCTGCCAGCATAGAAGCGGTAAAGGTAAAGAACCCCTGAATGGTTAAGTCCAGTCAAAGGAGACTATGGGGTATGGCACTCATCTTGCTTCAGGCCGAGGGAGCCAGCATTTGTCCACAGACAGCCTTTTGGGTCATGTGGCCAGCATGACTAAACCACTTCTGGTGCAATGGGACACCATAACGAGTGCCAGAGCGCATGGAAATGCCATTTACCTTCCCCTTGCAGTGGTACCTATTTATCTACTTGCACTACTGTGCTTTCAAACTGCTAGGTTGACAGAAGCTGGGACAGAACAACAGGAGCTCACCTGTTGTGCAGATTTAAATCGCTGACCTTCCAATTGGTTTAGACCACAGCATCACCAGCTCCCTCATACAAGCAGTATTAGCTTTGGACACGGCTTGGCATAGGTCTAAGATTGTTCTGAAAATATGTGCATACAACTTAAATATGTGTAAATTATGCACTTCAGGCATGCACTTAGAATCATAGAATCATAGAGTTGGAAGAGACCACAAGGGCCATCGAGTCCAACCCCCTGCCAAGCAGGAAACTCCATCAGAGCACTCCTGACATATGGTTGTCAAGCCTCTGCTTAAAGACCTCCAAAGAAGGAGACTCCACCACCCTCCTTGGCAGCAAATTCCACTGTCAAACAGCTCTTACTGTCAGGAAGTTCTTCCTAATGTTTAGGTGGAATCTTCTTTCTTGTAGTTTGGATCCATTGCTCTGTGTCCGCTTCTCTGGAGCAGCAGAAAACAACCTTTCTCCCTCCTCTATGTACCTTACAAACAATGTCCCCTCAAGGCGAATTACGTGAACTCTCATTAAGCTGTATTGATGGATGCAGCAAGCATCTTTAGGCCTTGGAAGCATAATCTATGGCAAGTATAAACTATTAGTGTGGGGGAAAGCTCATTTGCAGCTTTCAGAAACCTACAGCTATCAGTCTCTGCCATGTAAATGAGCTGAAAGAAGTAGTATTCTGGGATGCAGAACATTCTGTGAAGTGTAAATGGGGGTGTATTGCTAATCATTTCTTTCCCTCGTGCGTAATTTAGCTTTGCTGTGAATGGTGTATATTGTTGGACTGGTTATCAAGTAATAACACTTCATCCCTCATGAGATATAGGAAGTGAGAGATGGTACATTAATCAATGTCAAAACTCAAAATTCATATTTTTAAAGAATAGCATTATTTTTCCTACTACAAAACATTCCCAAAATTGTATAAGAATCCACACCTCTTCAGTGGAAGACTTTGTGTACATTGTTTATGTAACATCATTCTCACACTATGCAAGAAGGACTTTGATGCCATAGACAAATTAGTGGTACATTCAGGGGATAATTGTTAGACAAGAGGGGAGTAGAGAAGGGGAGGGGGAAGTACCCAGAAAGTTGAAGAACTAACTTATTTATATATTTATTTATGTTTGTGACTCAAGATGTCTCAAAATATCTAAACTGGGAGCAGCAAAACAGGATTTAAAGAATCTCTCTAAAAAACACTTGACTAAAATTTCATGGTGCCTAGACAAGTAAATATAACTTCTGTTTCTTATACATTTGAAGGCAGGTGGGGAAATTTCAGGGCTGGGTAACAACCATGAAGAATGCCCCTTGCTTGAACATGAATGCAAAGTAGTAGTCACCCTTGTAGTATAGAGGCCTAAGAAGGTTTGATGCTCAAACATTTCATTCCCTCCAACATTCCTCAAATGAAAATGGGAACATTCTTGCAACTGGAAACAATGAACTAGAGGCTGACCAGAGCCACCTTTCCTTTCATGTCCCCTATGGGCTTCTATGCCACCCAGCAAAGCCCCCCCTTTTTTCTACCTACCCCCCTGCTTTTTCCTTTCTCGCTCAATCCAATGCAGACCCGCCCCCCGGACTCCCTCCATGCTGCTTCTGGGCATGTAAAGCATGAAGAGGATGACACGCAGAGGAGCGCGCCCACTTGCTTTTACCAACTCTAAAAGGGGCCAGTCCCTTTGCCCCCCACCAATAAAATATTTGAGGGGACCAGACCCTCCCAAAGTTGATCAGGATTTCCATTCAAATGGTATGTCATGTGATCAGTTAGGTGGGGTAGGGCTTACATGCACCCCCCAAAATAATTTATTCAAGTTGGCACCCCTGGTGACACTATATTGTGGCAAGGAAAAGGCTAATAAAGAGGTCCCTCCCCCAAAGGCAAGTGTTGAAATCAAGAAGGAGGTCTGGAAGGAAGCCAATAGGCTGAAAAACATTTTGTGTTTTGAGCAAAGGCAGATCTATGGGAGCACGACCAGCTCAGCTGTACCGACTGCGGCACTTCTGAGACTCTGCCGCAGATGCCACAGCCATAATGCCCAACGGAAGCTAAAAGGTGGGCAGGCGTGTGTGTACTGGATTTTTGCCTAACACAGGACACCACTGAAATTTGAGACACCAAAGTCTGCCACTGTTTCGAGGCAATGATACTTAGAATATGGTAGGGAGCAAATGAAAATATTAGCATACGTCTTCCATGTTTTCTGCTGGGGGTGTAGATGGGAAGCTGTGCCTTTTTAAACCTTGCAAGATTTATTGCATCTCAAGGAATAGCTTTGTGAATTCTGTGTGTGCAGAAACATTCTGGTGGCAAGCAGCTATTACATTACAGGCAAAAAATAACATGTCTGAGCAACCACCACAAATTAGTGGATAGCTTTGCTGGAACATCACTTTGTGTTATTTTCCAATGCTGGGGAGGGGTGGGGGAGAAAACATCATGTCCGAAAGCTGCCTTTCTGTCCAAGTATTGACTTTTTTTGTAGTGACTGACAACACGCAAGAGCTGACATAAGCTTTCTGTGTTTTTCTTCAATACCAAGTAGCTACCGCACTCTAGCAGAGCTCTGGGAGAGACCTTATTAACTTGTCTCTCTGTAAGAGTTAACCTTGGCAAGCATTCGGCACCTGCAGAATTAGTTTTCCTCTGTTTGATGTGCTTTCGTGCTGATGGACAGTCAATGTTAATGATGAGTAGGATCTATCATAGGATTGAATTTTATGTATTTACAATGCACACATTTCTATTATTATTTGTTCAAGGTGGTTTCAACTGATAATGATTTCCAAAAAGCTGCATTTCCTATTGTTCCTGCTCAAACTGAAGGAAATGCTGATGTTTTCATAGAAATGATACTTGGAGCTCAGTATCCTTAGACATTTTACCTCATTTCTCACAGCCACAAAATATGAGTACCCTTTGGCACTGCTAGTTTCCCCAGTTCCAGTTCGTGTTCAAGAACTGAAATGACTGTCTCAGTAGAACAAATCCACTGAAAAAATATCCCAGGTTGTAATTTTGCTGCTCAAAACCACAGCTACGTGACTAACCACCAGAAAAATCTATTTATCAATATTACGTAAGACATTTGTGACAAAGGCTGGTTTGATTATTGACAAATTCATGGCTAAGAGGACACAAGGCAGAATTTGAGTTCTAAATGTTCCCTATCAAAGCCCTTCTAAAAAGAGGTCGAGAGAAAGTGCAAATTTCCACCAGCTTTTCTCCAATGCAATTATTGTATTTTTTTCCCTACCAAATAATGTTTTGGGTTTTCATCATCATGGGTTTCAAAACGTTCAAAACAAACTGAATTCTTCCTCCCCCTGTGTATTTTATTTCCAGTGTCTAAACAGTCAATGTAGCAAATTATATACTTTAGGACAGTGGTTCCAAATTAGGGGTCCAGGGACCCCTGGGGGTCCTCAGAACCCACCCAGGGGGTCTGCGGCCCCATCCCTTGCCTCCCCCCAACTAATTTTTTGTCAGTATTACATGGTAATAACACCAATTTTATGGTCTGTTTTAGCACTGTGCGATTTTTCAATATATCGGCCAAAATCGGTTTTGAAATCACACCATGATAACAATTTTTAGCTCCACATTAGATTGGGCACAATCCACTTAGTACTGTGCCTTATGCTGAGTCCATCTAGCTGGTCCATTGGTCCAAGGTTTCAGACATAAGCTCTGCCTGTAGTTGCTAAAGAGTTAACACAGAACCTTCTACTGGGCAAAGCCACCCATGCCATTCTGCTGCCTGAGGTGGGACAACAATGCCCATCCCCAAGTAAAGGTGCAAAGAACCAAAGGTCTGCCGAGTGATTGTAGCACCTGTGGCAAAAAACAACAACCCAACCCTGCAAATTCAATAGCTAACAATTTACTCCCCTTTCATGTTGCCTAAGGTGGCTCCCACACTCTGGCTAATGGTAGGGCCGGCCCTGACATTTTTGGCATGCAAAGCAAAATCTCTGCTCTGCCACGGTGCTGTGGCCTCTGCTGCACAAGCTCCTTTCATTTCTGTTGGACTTGTTTGGCTGCATGGGACTCATTAGTGCAAATAAGAAACTCCAAGGATAGGGTCAAGTAGATGAGAGGAAAGGAAAAATGGAGTATGCAGGAATCAAAAAGAAAAGTCATAATGGGCAAAATGTGAGCAGGGCAAAGGAAATAAGGATGAGTAGAATTGTGATAAAATGTAAAGATAAGGGGAGAAAGAAAAAACAGATGGTACAGAAAGGGGAAAAACTTGCCTGGCTGGACATAAATAAGTATGAGAGGCAGAAAGAAATGGTAGCCACAGATGCACTCATAGGGCAGCAAGAGGGGAAAATGGGGAAGATGAATATGATCAGGAGCATGGAGAGAAAAAGACGAAACATATGAATGTCATCAAGACTGCCGAGTGCAGCACCGGCCGGGATAAATGATTGGAGAGCGGACCTGAGTGAAGCCTGCTTCCTCCAGGTCTGCTCCCCAAGCTGCACCCCAGGCCACCGTAGATAGGCTAGTTTGAATTGGAGGGCCAGGCGGGAACCAGTGAGCCTCTGCCACAGACGAGGGGGCGCGGCAATGGCCAGAAAATGGGGCGGAGCAGCGAGGCATTCTGGAGGCACCATGGCAGGCTGCAACCACCGCTCACTTTTTAAGTCCCGTAAAGTGGCCATTATCATCATCATCATCATCACCAGAGAGAAAATGGAGAGAGGAGAAACTGAGGAAAGTAAGAGGGCAATTGGGTTAGGCAGGCAACTGGCAGAAAGAAAGGAAATGATTTCATAAGATGCTAACATGGATGAACAGAGAAAGGGGGGAATGGGAGGTAAAAACAGAGAGAAAAGACAGAGCTTAAGAAAAAAACATAAGTAGATATATTAGGATTTATGCAAAGAAAAGCATGCAAGCTTAGAGAGGGTCACACAAACTTATCTTATTATTCAAATAGGAGAATATTAAAACGTCCAACCACTATCAGATTGCCAATCTTTTGGGCAAATGTAATTAGTTTCTTTTAAACAAATACATATGCATTTGTTCTTCAGCCCATCTTTTTTCTTCTGGTGATGAACTGGTTAAATGCTGCATCCTGGTTAAAGTAATGCCTGTTAAGTTCTCTTGTTGTAGGGGGTTGTGTTGTGGGATTTCTTTCATCAAGCTGCAAACTATGTTCCAGTGTCACTAACCATCATTCTGCTTGAAAAGTTCAACTCCTGGAGAAAGATGTGAGGCAGTTCTGTCCAATTAAACTGGCAGTGACCTGACAAAAACATCGTATTTTACAACCTCAGCCTCAAGCACTGTATAGTAAGGTTCTCCCGCCCTCGCCCCGTTTCACTGCAACATACACAAAAGCATTTGAACTGCTGGGATGTAGTGCTGTCAATGAGATGGAATTTTGAAACGTATCCGGTATGTTCTCTTTTCTCTCACTAAACACAATCAGATAGGGTTTATTTTAATGGGGTGGGTTGTTGTTGTTTTTTACGTCTTTAGTGTTAGAAATAAAAGGATCAAAAATTCAAAAAAGAAAAGAAAATCTTTATGGCACAGGATTGTACTTTTAACCCTGCCTTTTCTTATCTATCATTTTAAAAGAGCAAGTTTCACAAATTAATAAGCGGCCATTTAGTTTCGTCTTGCTGAATTTTGGAAAGCGGACAACCAGTTACAAGATACAACGCACTTTCTATGTGCAAGGTTTTAGTTGCGTAATTGTCCTGGAGCCCATACGTTTAAGGCAGCAAAGATTAGTACAGCTTATGTCACAAAATATAGTTTAAACATTGTCCTCAGCTGAAGACAACCGGCTGACTGGCATTGCAGTTAACCTTGCAGGCGGGAAATAGGATCAAAAAAATTCTCTGCTACAATTGTTTGTGACAAGCTGGACATATTACACAGTCTTTCCTCTGAGTCACATTCCATTTTAACTGGGAAGGTCCACCTCTCAGTTAAAAGTTTGAACATGCAAGTCTCATAATGTATGTGCAGAAAGAACATAAAAGGAGCCTGCTGGATCAGGCAAACAGCCCATCTAGCCCATCTAGTTCTCACAACGGCCAACCAGATGTCTAGGGGAAGCCTGCAAGCAGGCACTGAGCATAACAGCACTCTCTCCTCCTGTGGTTTCCAGAATCTATTATTCAGAGGTGTACTACCTCTGAATACAGTGGAGGTACAACATATCCATAATGACTAGCAGCCTTTATCCTCCATGATTTTATCTAACCCCCTTTGAAAACCACCTTACTGCCTCTTGTGGGATCAAATTCCATAGTTTAGCTATGCACTAAGTGAATCAGTAGGACGCGGGTGGTGCTGTGGGTTAAACCACAGAGCCTAGGACTTGCCGATCAGAAGGTCGGCGGTTTGAATCCCCACGACGGAGTGAGCTCCCGTTGCTCGGTCTCTGTTCCTGCCAACCTAGCAGTTTGAAAGCATGTCAAAGTGCAAGTAGGTAAATAGCTACTGCTCTGGCGGGAAGGTAAACAGCGTTTCCGTGCACTGCTCTGGTTCCCCAGAAGCGGCTTAGTCATGCTGGCCACATGATCCGGAAGCTGTACGCCGGCTCCCCTGGCCAATAAAGCGAGATGAGCTCCGCAACCCCAGAGTCGGCCACGACTGGACCTAATGGTCAGGGGTCCCTTTACCTTTAAGCGAATCAGTACTTTCCTTCAGTAGGTAGAAGCTGTGTGTAAATATTGAGTTGACTGTAATTAAATCTGAAGCCTTTGTCGACACTTTTTCCTTTCAACTTTATTTTTCTTAAACGAGGAACACGATACCTACCCAATTTAAAATGCTTTATAAAATTAAAATGTTCTCATATTTAATGAGGATGTACCAGAACCAGTACCGTCTTACACCCTGACTGCAGTCTTCAACTAATAATCAAAGCACTTAAGATTGTGTTAGCCCTCCAAATTATCAATACATGACAAGAATTGAGATGTACTTTCCACAACAGTCAAAAAAGAAAATTGTCACGATCTCTTTGTATAATACTTAGTAGGCACATGAAGTTTGTACAAGAAACATAATGTAGCCACATAATCCAATAGCTCAAACCCACCATCAGAAATACAATGTCCTGTCTAGAAAAATCTATCTATGAGATTTATATCTATGCCCATCATTGAAGAACTATTGGGGGAACCTGGGAAACATGACTAGAATGATCCCTGAAATTTACAGGGCAACACACATGGTACATAAGTACTTTTTTCCTGTAATACAAATACTGCATAAAGTTGCTAGCATGTTTATTTGAGAATGTCACTCTTCTTTCACACCCCTAATTAGCAACATTTGTGTATATAAATATATAGGGGTGTGTATATGCACAAGAGGTATTCCATGTGATTTTAACGTCACAAGCAAAAAATGCCCTCAGGCCCACAGTACATGACTGAAGACAAAAGATACTCGCCAAATATAAATGCATATTGGATTTCATTTTCAGAAATCAAAGACTACCACTGTAGGTGTAGGGCACCTCGGAGGTTCCTTTGGCCACGTTGGCTTTTGCTTGCACTCCATTTTC
The DNA here is from genome assembly GCF_964106645.2 of Podarcis pityusensis. NCBI lineage: Eukaryota > Metazoa > Chordata > Lepidosauria > Squamata > Lacertidae > Podarcis > Podarcis pityusensis. Next base: position 13,992,933 of record NC_138037.1, read on the forward strand.
CGTGCATAAGAGACAAGGGTAGTAGAAATACATTATTTGGGCCACCGTAATTTTATTCTTCTGGTTTATGGTAAATGCCACCTCTCTACAGAGCTTATAATCAGCCACCCCACAAGCCCCACTGGAAGGCAAAGGTGAGAACAGATCATTGTGGGCTATGCCCTTGGAGAATTAGAATGCCACTGTCAATGCGACTCTTAGCCTCCACCTGTTGGGACTGTGCAGCAGCACAAAAGATGTAATAAATAATCAAAGAATGCATCTCCTTTCCTTCCTACTGCTACAAACAAATGCACACAAACACACATCTTATCTCTCTCTCTCTCTTCCCCATTTCTTCCCCTTCTTCTACTTCGATTGATTCTTGTAACAATAAGCACGCCAATTTTGCTCAAATAAAGCAATTGTGCCCCGGAGCTATGTGAATTCCAGCTTTTGATTCGGCAGCAATAGCCATCTCTTCAGTAGTGCAAAAACGCTTTGAAAATACCTCCTTCAAGTTATTATATCATTTTACCATGCATGTGATATTGCTATCCGCAATCCTATTTATGCAGCTATAGAATCTGGCGCAACCAACCTGAGGCGTCAGATTGTCATGCTGATAATGCAATATTGAGAGGGTTCTAGAGAGGGCAGGAGGACAAGAGGAAAATTCAAATTGAATCAGGAATGTAAGATGAAGGACAGGGAAAGAATACAATAACATTGGTTGAAAGACTGGTATATATTAAGAGAACTAAAGCCATTTTTAAACAGTAGGACATAAACAATTACAAGGCACTAAGGTTTCAACTGGAATTTTAACATACACCAACTGAACTATTTCACCTTTGGCCCCAATATACCACTGTTAGGCTGTTAATTTAGATATAGTTTTTAGTCTATGGGCCAGAAGGGATAGTCATTACCATCTGGGATGGATAAATGAGGTTGCCTTTTTTTTGGATAGCCTACAACCCCAATAAAATTATCAGCCATGTTTGACCATCAGTAATGAGTAGAATTCACCAAAAACACAAACAAAAGAACCCAGACACTTTAATTATTCAAAACTAGTCAAAAATATATAATATCTACCATGGGGCACTTTTTATCCAGCAACCTGGGCTCAAGAGGGCTGAAATTGACTGGAAATGGTCCATAATGCACCAAAATAATTTTTGGGAGCATCACTGAAGAGATGCAGCACATACAGTGCAAAATCTGTAAATAATGCAAGGGGGAGATTATTTGCAGATTTCACTTATATATAAATTAATAGTAATTTATATGCCGCCCATCTGACCAGGTTACCCCAGCCACTCTGGACAGCTTCCAACAAATTAAAATTGTTCATATAGGCTGAAACATGGTCTGTCCTTTGTATATTAAGACACAATTACCACCCCACCCCCTCATTTAGGCTGCTATCCGACACTGATCAGTGATTGATCATGTCTCTGTTAAGGCAACATTGGTGGTATAAATCAATACTCCATGCCCCACCTTCATCTGTTAGCACAGTTCCTTCTAATTATGCAGGCCTTAAAATGGGGTGGTTTTGTATCTACCCCCCTTATCCATGAGAAATAGATTTTAATGATTCTTTAAGAAAACTTTATCCATAACCTCCAGCCACATTCTCAACATATTCCCTTCTGCCTCACTTTATTTATCTCGGTCCCAGCTTCTGTCCACCTAGCAGTTCAAAAGCACGTCAAAGTGCAAGTAGATAAATAGGTACCACTCCGGCGGGAAAGTAAATGGTGTTTCTGTGTGCTGCTCTGGTTCGCCAGAAGCGGCTTAGTAATGCTGGCCACATGACCCGGAAGCTGTCTGCGGACAAATGCCGGCTCCCTCGGCCTATAGAGCGAGATGAGCGCTGTAACCCCAGAGTCATCCGCGACTGGACCTAACAGTCAGGGGTACCTTTACCTTTACCTTCATCCCTCCCCTCAGCCACTGAGCTCTTCTAACAACAAATGCACTAAAGCATAAAGTCAAATGCATTAATGCATAAAGTGCATTAAAGCATAAAGTGCCTGGCGTGCTCTGGTCCATGGGGTCACGAAGAGTCGGACACGACTAAACGACTAAACAACAACAACAACATAAAGTAATGGTTAACAAAGTACAACAGATGGTTGCTACCATCTTGAGTTGGTTTTTTATAACAGCCTATGATCCTAGTAAGATTATTAGCCATGGTGGTGGTCAGTAATGAGTAGCTTTCATTGACCCCTTCCCCCTAATTGTATTAAAAATAGCCACAAATATACAATGTTCATATTTGAGCAACAAAATGACAAAACTGCTTGATAGATGCAATGCAATTCTATCTGAAATAAAAGCCAGATAGATTTTTTTTTAAAAGAACTTGATTCAATGTCAGTATTTTTATTTATTTATTACGCTGCTGTGTTGCTACCATACCTTCATTCACAAATCCATAAAAGCAGCAAAGTTGAAGCAATCGTCACCTTCTTCAAGGGCAGATCCAAAGGCTTCTTCATTAGCATCCTTGCCACAAAGGCAACGTACGGCTATGCATGCCAAACCATTCTTCAGTGAGTACTGCAGAAGGGAAGCAGGGAGCCTGCAACCCCCAGACCCATTGCATCTCATGTATTTAGCATGCGTATCAATGCGGCCTATAAGTGGTTCAGCCAAAATGAACTGAAAACAATTTTCAAGGAAGAGTATTTTAAAGAAGAGTGGAATCACAAAAGTGTTCTAGGAGCGAATTCCAACCATAATGGGCAACAAAGGAGACCAGAGATGCTAATTTAAGAGAGTGGGCTGTTGGGCAGGGTGAGGTTAGAGGACAGAGGTCACTGGTGGGAATACAGCTGTAGGGAATAAGGGCAGAAAATAGAGCAAGAGAACAATGACCAAGAGTTTCTGCTATGTCTACCACCATGAAGGAATGTCATGAGAAGTTAATATTTTGGGCGGAGGGATTCTGAACAGAGATGAGACAAAGGTGTGGTGAGTCATAGGTGTGGAATGCATGAGATTCCGGAATAGTTTGCACAGTCTAGAAAGTGTTTCTCTCTTTCCAATATTCACATATTTTGAGAATCTAGACATATTTAGACTGAAATAACATAACTATGAATACCCTCCAGTTCTTATCACTCATCGTCCCATAATAACTCCTACATTCTCCTTCTTACCCAGTTCCACACCTTCTGATATCTAAGACTGGCAAGGAGTTGACAGATACACTTAAGAAATCACCATGAAAGCCTTACTCAGAACCAGTTATTCATCACATCAATTTTTCATTTCAGGTTTGAAACCTGAATAGGATGAGAACTAGCACCTGTGCTATGAGGGCAACCAAAAAGTTGTTGTTTGCCTCAGCATGGTAAATACAACTTTTTGGCCACAGATAAAACACTGAATTTCTTGGGGAAGTACTTGAAAATGTGACATGAAGATAAGGCCTGCTACTCTTCCAGCAACACAATTGTTTTGAGGATGTTTGAGGAGACATTTGATCAACTAGTCTAATTATATCCTTTAGGGTTTGTATATCTAAGGCTCTAATATAACCATTACTTTACTTTGAGTTGAAAAACAACAACACACATTTTATTTACCAATGGTTATAGTAAGCGTTTTGAAGAATGTAAATCGTGGCGTGATAATGCTTTGAATTTAAAACAGCAGATAAAATCAGAGGAACAAAACACAAATCCATAAGTGCGCATGACAACAAACCAGCTATTGAGATCGATTGCTGCTTACTTTCTATCTGTCTCTTACTTGAGTTCAGTATCTTCTGCTTTATGGAATATATTGACTTGCTCGCTTACTCACAAAATTGGATTCCTGATGATCCTTGTGATAAAATGCACAGCAAACATGGAGCTGGGTGGCAGTTAAGCAAACCTCACAGTAATTTAGTCTACTAAACGTCAATTTGCACAAAAGAAGGAAACGCTTTGTGGTCCAGTATTTGAAAGTTCAACAAGAATAAATATTCAGAATAATCAGTGGAAGTGATTGGCTGTTAGTTCCTTTTCCAGCTCTTGTATTGAAAATTATCAGGCAAACTACTGTTGTCAATTTACGAACAGGTGGATGCACAGCCTGGACCCCGAAATGATTTAAATAAGTAAATAATAATAATTAACAATAATTTTATTATTTGTATCCCGCCCATCTGACTGGGTCCCCCAGCCACTAGACACATTAGAACTTAAATACAGTGGTACCTCGGGTTAAGTACTAAATTCGTTCCAGAGGTCCGTTCTTAACCTGAAACTGTTCTTAACCTGAAGCACCACTTTAGCTAATGGGGCCTCCCGCTGCCGCTGTAACAGCCTGTAAGGGATGTGGGTGGCACTGTGGTCTAAACCACAGAGCCTAGGGCTTGCCGATCAGAGGGCTGGCGGTTCGATTCTCTGCGACGGGGTGAGCTCCCGTTGCTTGGTCCCAGCTCCTGCCAACCTAGCAGTTCTAAAGCACACCATAAGTGCAAGTAGATAAATAGGTACTGCTCTAGTGGGAAGGTAAACGGCGTTTCCGTGCACTGCTCTGGTTCACCAGAAGCAGCTTAGTCATACTGGCCACATGAGCTGTACGCCGGCTCCCTCGGCCGGTAAGCAGAGATGAGGGCCGCAACCCCAGAGTCGTCCGTGACTGGACCTAACGGTCAGGGGTCCCTTTACCTTTACTGTAACAGCCACAAGCCTTTTTGAATGAAAAGATTTAACGTATCTTCCATAAAGTTCCATAAGGGAGAAATGCACATGGAAGCTGTAGCATCTGTGTCTTCTACTGTGCTGGAACATGGCTTGAGGTTATTTCTCTGTGCCATCTTAAACTGAATATAATATTTAAGTATTGCTTAAGTTCAAGATTTCCTGCACACATATTTAAAGTAGATCCTATATTAATTACTTTTACTGCAAAGGATATCTTCCAGGGCAATCTTACTGATCCTTTCCTACCATCTAGTGTTGCAAATATGTATTAATTTAAGTTGCATTATTTTACTACATGTGATTCGAAACTTTTTCACCTGCAGACTTCATTGCTTTTGATGCAGTTAGGAATTGAACTACATGCCCTCTCTGCTTTCGCAAGTAAACAACAGTGGGTAGCTCCCAGCTACTAAAATTTTTAAATTACCTAAATAAAAAAAATTCAGAAAACAAACAAATATTAAGGCAGTAGAAGCATGACAAAAAGCACAGTAGAACACAGCAGGTAAAACAAGCAAACCAAATAAATAAATAAATAAATAAATAAATAAAGGAGGATAACACATCAGCAGGCAAATACGGCAAAGGCCTGCTAAAACTGCACGGTCTTAAAATAGAGCCTAAAGTGTATTAAAGAGGCAGCTCAGCAGATCTGCTCTGGGGAAAGGATATACTGGGCATTGCCATAGAAAATGCCCTCTCAAATATCTTGACTTCCAACCAACTGTATGTCTGGTAGAATGAACCTCCTTCAATGATTCATGACCCCAACTTGACTGCAGATTTGAAAAGCATTCCTCATATTCTGCAGAAAACCTAAAATAATAGCCAAAGCTATGCTGGTAACACATGTCACATAAAATGCACCACAGTGCCTGTCATAGTCTCCCTCCTGGACACAGATCCCAGGACAACACTAGTTTTCTGTTGTTTGCTGAAGCATACATCAAGCAAGCCTGAGAGCTAATATCTCAAAATGCAATGCCTCAGAAGAAGATCTCCAGCCAGTTAAATAAGACTGTATATGTTGTGATCATCTACTATGGCCAAGCAAAGATTTCTAGAGCTCTTTTTTAAATGGACAAGGGATTTAAAAAAAAAACACCCCTCCATCCCATCACAACAGCAACATAGATCATTATTATTTTCATGCTATACTTGAGGACGATCCATTTTCACCTTGTCTAGCTGGCTCACCAAACAGGAAAATAGACGCACACATAAGGATTCCTTAAAACGGCATCTTCCTTGCATCTTAGGCAGGGCTGTTCTTAGGCAGTGATTGCATCAGGTGGAGTGTCAGTCTTTCTCTACTTTAATTTTTAGCAATGAGGTATTTGGGTACATGGAGCTGCAAAAGTATTTGAAAGAGTGTGCACAGTGTTTGGTGAAATCTCAGAAGCCAGAATTTCCAGCAATAAATATCCTGAATAGCTCTTTAATCTTTACCATTAACAGCATGAATAGAACAAATTGTGCATATTTCCTTAGCTTGTGTTTTTGAAAGAAAAAAAAAGGTACAAAGAGTGAAGTACCATGAACTCTTGCTAGAAGAGTGGTTCTTAAAAATAAAAAACAGTCAAAGAACGAAAAGTAAGATCTGAACTGGCCCCACCCTGCTCAAAAGCAGAGCAAACACTTGTACATGATTGATGGGAATTCCTTTCCACCCTTGCTGCAGATATGTGGGATTGTTACATGTCACATGTCTGTTTACATTCCAGCACAGATTGCTGGAGTCCCATGAGCGGAACATGTATTGCTTTTGTTTTCTCTCTCTGAGAAGAACGACAAGGAGAGAGGCCATGTTTTTCTTTGTCCTGATTTATGTATAATAAATGCGTAGTTTAGTATAGAATCCACACCTCAAGCCTGATCTGTTGTGTGTTTACTCTGCTGAGTCATGTGTGCTCTTGCATGTACAGCAGCATGAGTCGCAGACGTACGTTGGAGAATGACTGATGGATCTCCGCAGCGGCAAGGCTGAGAAGGGAGACATTCTGGCTAGGGCCAAGACAGCTGGCTTTCCATCCCACGGTTCCGACAATGATATCATGAAAGACCCAGTAAAACTAATATACTAAGAACAATAACCCCCACATGCAGCGTTCAAGAGACCATAGGTGGTATAATTAGCCAAAGGCCTGGGAGAAGAGGAATGTTTTTGCCTGGAGCCTAAATGTAGCAAAGGTTCCAGGGGAGCCTCCCTGGGGAGAACATTCCACAAACGGGGAGCCAGCACTGAAAAGGCCCAATCTTATGTTGCCACCCTCTGGACCTCTCACAGAGGAGTTACACAAAGAAGGGCCTCGGGATAGTGATTGCAGGATCCAGGTCAGGCAATCCTTGAGGTATTACAGTCCTGACTCATTTAAGGCTTTATTGATCAAAAACCAGCACTTAGATTTGGGCCTGGTAACTAATTCGCAGCCAGTGCAGTCGGGCCAGGATTGGCATTATATGCTCAAACCATCTTGCCCCATTACCGAGGCAAGACAAGTCCAGCACATCCACTGCCACACCTGTAAAGAAGAAGTAAAGCTGTGTGCCGTCAGCATACTGATGACAATGTACTCCATATGACCCCAGAATGGAGAGGAGAGTATGCAAGGTCAATGCAGGAACACACAGGAGGAGCCCAGAGTTTCCCATTCTTTCCAAATTGGCTCTGTGAGCCCCTTCTTACATGGCTGGCCACCGGAATCTGCTTGAAATGGCCTGTTTATAGGGACTAGATACAGAGCTGCGCCCCTGGGCCATCCATCCTCACATGGGTCCTTACCTATTCCTGGCAGTAGTGCCAGTTTCAAGCTGCCCCGCCCATGTTGCAGAGACATATTATGTATTCAGGATAGCACCTGAGGTAAGATGCAAAGATGAAAGTGAATGTGGATGACAGGTTTGATGAAGGAGTAGCATGGATGGAAGGCAAATGCATTTTCCAGTAGCAGGTTTTTAAAAGTGAGAGCTGCCTTGCTGTACAGAAAAGGGGGGGGGACTGTGACACTCACAAGGAGAATAATGAAAGAATGCACAAAGGGGAAGAAGAGAACAAGAGGGATGGAAGAAATCAAGCAATTTTTGCATCTCCACATTGATTGTAATACTGCAGGATATATCAGATACAGCGCTATAATGCGAAGAAGAACAAAGAGATGAAGCATACAGAGAAACAGTCGGTTCCCCAAATGTTTGGATGGAAATGAAACATTTCGCACAACAAGGTGAAAATCCTTTAATAAAAAGCTTTCTGTAAACAGCAGGCAGAACCAGCCTTATATTATATCTGCAGCCTCTAACAGTAGCCTACCTGGGTCTTCTGTATTAATAGGGATGTTTTTGTAATTTTTTTTTTTACTTTAATTTATTGATACAGAACCTAACACCTCTTTGATCTCTGCTTTGATCACAGGTATAATTTGGAAGTAATCAATGACTATGAAACAGGGAAGAAAAATGGAAATCGTAATTGCAATAAAGCTGAATATCTTATTATCGGATAAAACATACGCCCAAATGGCCGAAAATGAAACATGCAGAGGAAAATTGTTACAAAAGAGCGAAAGAGATTTGCTGTGCATTATTTGGCAATGTAATTAATTTTCATGGCCTTTCTTGCTGGCTGCCCTACACAGCCTTACCAGCAGCTTCCTTCCCTTAGACTCCTGAGCCCCGTTGTCATGAAGTTGTGCCTGTAGGAGCTAGTTGCTTGCATTAATCTCAAACAGGAAGGGACTGCTCTTGCTCCTGGGAGAAAGTAGTGGAAGGGGGCTTCCAGCCTACTGCTATTTTCAGGTGGGATTCACTCACATATCAGCAAATTCAGGCTGCACAATTGAAGTTGGATTTGAGGTTTTGTGCAACAAACCTGCCTCCCCAAAAGAGTTGACTTATTGCAATAAGGAAAGACATGCCATGCAATCATAGCTGTCAACTTACAGATTTGAAAATAAGGGACCAGCAGCCAAAATAAGGGATTTTTGGAGCACAGGTATGTTCAACTTCTGAGCCCCTCTGAGCCAAAGGCAGAAAGCCCAGACAGCAGCCAAACAAAGCCTCAAGCAGTGGTTCCCACAGCGCAGCAACCCAGCAAAGGGGATGCAGCAAGGAAAACCTCCGTCACCTCTCCGCTGGGAAGCGCTGAGCAAAGGCGAGTCCCCAGGCAATGCGGCCGATTTGATCGGCACAAGGCATGCAAGCTCCATCCCCCAGTCGTTCTTAGACTCCTTAATGGGTGAGCAACGCAGCCAAGCAACACAGTTGGAGCCTCCCTCCTCCCTGGCCAGCAGGGGGGAGGGAGAGGAGCTGCTTCCTTTGAAACCCGGGAAATTTAAGGGACATTAGCAATAAGGGACAGCAGCGGGACACAGTGCTGGGATAAGGGACTTTCCCGCCAAATAAGGGACGGTTGACAGCTATGCATGCAACTTCTCCACAAACAAATAGGAATGCATGCTCAATAAATAGTCGGTGCCATCTAATCTCTCCACAAACAAATCAGGATGAATGCTGAAGAAACAGGTTGTCTGGAAGTGACCTAATAATTAACTGGACTGCAACTGGTCCTCCTTCAACAGAAAGGGCAGAAGAGGTTTCTGAATTCTGGGGAAGCAACGCAGCTCATTCCAAGCCTACCTGACATGGCTGGAGTAAAATGTTTCGCTCAAAGCTCTGCAAAAGCTGGACCCCTTTATACCAATGAATCGATATATCCACATGCTATCTAACATTTCTGTTCTGTACAGTACCTCTGTGTAACAGCTTCTCTAAGACAATTCTCAAGTGCTGGAGGATGAGTGGTGAAACTTCATACTTGTACACGTCTATCACTGGCACCTGTTGACATCTCCCAAATACTCCATCTGGAGAAGGTAAAAAAAAAGGGGTGGGGCATAAGGTAAAAGGGTGAATAAATCACATTGTTCTATGACATACCTACATACACAAAGAAATTTGCAATATGTTCTGTTACTATGACAGTTGCACTAAACATGGTAATGAGAAAGAGATACCTCCAGTTGTACGAAACGTGGTAATGAGAAAGTAATTGGTCACCTTCCCTTAAAAACTGCTTCACTTTTTGATACATCCTTTCTAGTAATGCCAAAGCAAATAAATAAAGCAATAAAGTGGTACCTTGGGTTAAGTACCCAATTTGTTCTGGAGGTCCGTTCTTAACCTGAAACTGTTCTTAACCTGAAGCACCACTTTAGCTAATGGGGCCTCCTGCTGCCACCCTGCCACCGGAGCACGATTTCTGTTCTCATCCTGAAGCAAAGTTCTTAACCCAAGGTAATATTTCTGGGTTAGCGGAGCCTGTAACCTGAAGCATATGTAAACTGAAGCGTATGTAACCCAAGGTACCACTGTAACTCTCATGAAAACCAGACTGCCCAGGAAACATGTATGTTAGTTTGCAGAGAGAGGGTTTCTTTCCCCCGCCCCCACTCCTTTTAATACAGGAGCTATGTAGTAGTAAATGAGTGGTGAATCGATAATAAGCAGCCAAGGCTAGTTTAATGTAGTACCCTCTAATGAATGCAATAAAAGGGAGCGGCTCATGCAACAATGAGATATTAATGGAACCTAATTTATTTAGCGCCATTCCATTCATCTAAAATGACAGACCCTTCTCATCAAGCTCTTTTCATATCACACCTTCTAATTAATTTAGGTCCTAATTAGTCTTTATTTAGAGAATTGTTCATTTCAAGACAAGCTTCCTGTGTGGGAAGAAGAAGATAGGCAGAGGAGGGGGAGTTCAAACATTCAAATTACCTTTCTCCCTTCCATACAAAAGACTAATTTAGAACTCGGGTGCTTATAATATCCTCTGACCATCTGCAGCGCTAGGCTTCAAAAAAATGGGTGCATTTATTGTTGTCTTCACCTGTACACAGTGATCCACAGAAAACTATTGAAAATGCAAAAAGTTTAATTAGCATGCTATTCTTCATACTGCTTGTTTTAATTCAGTAATTACTGCAGATATTGCATTCATAATCAAAAGGGACAGTGCAATTTGACTAATAGAACATAATATTGTGAATTAATTTGGAAGTACCTATTTATTTATATGGAGCTTCAACAAGATGAAAGAGTAGATAGAGGGGGAAACAGCTGCTCTCAACATTCAAACAGTCCGTCTATGGTATTATAGAGTACACACCTATATCAAAGTCATTTAATTTACATTATAAACTGGAATATTTTATATTATATTATATAACCTAGACTTGAAGAGATGCAGTTAAAATGTTTTTTAAAAAAAAAAAAAAAATTCTGCAAATTTTCAAGTGTGATTTCTTCCTAACAGTTGAGCAACGATTACTCCACACAAAAGATTTCTGCCACACCACCATATATTTTGAGTTAGCTTGGATTTCATATTTCTCTGTCCTACAAAATACTGAGTTCTGAAGCTATGGATAGCTTCTAAAGGGATACACGGACGTGTGGTGATGTTTTCCTTCCTGGCGAACACATGCTTGCTCTATTCTCTACACACACTTACAACAAAGCAAGCTGGTCTGATGAAATGCTTTATCTATTTTGTGTTTCTCATCCCCGGAGATAAGCCTAGCAACTGCCTTTAAGTAGCTACAAAACAGCACGGTTGTTCAGAGTATCCCAACCCGTTTTTGTTTTCAGATGTTCATTCAATGCATGTGAGGAGCAGGGCTGCATATGCCATTCCCACCCTCCATCTATGCGCATTCCCGGAGAGCTTGGAGAAACCTTGGGGAAGGGCTGTGGCTTAATGGTGGTACAGCATCTGCTTCACATGCAAAAAGGTCCGGTTTCTACAACAGCAGCAAGAATACTCACTGCAAAGTATTGGAAGACACAAGATCTACCCACACTGGAGGAATGGCAGATGAAATTGATGGACTACATGGAATTGGCGGAAATGACTGGTAGAATCCGTGACCAGGGAGAAGAGTCGGTGGAAGAAGATTGGAAGAAATTCAAAGATTATTTACAGAAATATTGCAAAATTAATGAATGTTAGAATGATGGTGGATTGAAGTTAAGTGGTTTCTAGCTGTACAGGCACAAAAGAATATGGAAAAATTGGTTTTTAATATGTAAAATGTAAAATTTAAAGTTATATTATATCAAGATTAAAAATTAGGATTAAAAAGGAGGGAAAGGAATTGTTGGATTAACATATTTAATTAGAATACAGAAGAGGGAGGTAAGAGGAGGTCCGGGAAACAAGTAAACATAAAAGAAGTGAGGAAAAGATGAAATTGTTTTAAATTGTTTTTTCTTTTTACTTTGTATTTTTTCTTTTTATTGTTAACTTTTTCTTTACTAATGTGGTTTTTTTTAATTTGTTTTTCCTGTGAAACTTTAATAAATATTATTTTTTTAAAAAAAAAAAAAGGTCCGGTTTCAATCCCTGGCATCTCCAGGTAGCGTTGGGAATGTCCCCATTCTGAAACTGGCCACTACCTGAGTGTAGACCCAGGGTCCCCAAACTATGGTGCATGGACCATCAATGGTCTGAAGAACACTTACAATTTGAATTCTATAGAATTCTATGGTGCTCAAATTTTGATATAGCACAATACAATGCAATCTGAGAAACAGCTTCTCATTTCTGACAGTAGTTGCTCACAGTATGCCAGAGGCATACTAGGGGTTGGTGAAATCAGCCCCTGCCAGGGGTGCAGGTCTAGGGGCATGTGCAAAAAACCCCTATCAGACTATGGAGTGCATGATGTATATGTGTGTGGCAATGCGCGGCTGCTGTCACACATAAAATGTAGTAATTGCTAATGTGGCTATGGTAAAGTGTGTGTGCTTTTTATGTGGTGCAGAGCACAAGGGACCCTAAATACACCTCTGCACAGAGGTCAAAGAGAATGCTGACTTCATGAGGAAGAAATCCTCTTAGGTTAAACTTTGAAAGCATCAGAAAGCATTCACATGTGAATCAAAGAGCAAAACTGAAAGATTATATAGGAAGGATCTAAATGGCAATAATTTCTCTCCCCCCGTCCCACGTCCTCTCCATCTCTCCCTGAAAGGAAGAAGCTATAGTTTGGGTTTTCAAAATGATTCCTTAATGAGGGGAAAAGAGAGGACTATAGAGTCTCTCGATAATAAAATGCTTGATAAGAAAATCAGTTTTAGGGCTTGCCAATCAGTTTGAATCCCCACAACGGGATGAGCTCCCGTTGCTCGGTCCCTGCTCCTGCCAACATAGCAGTTCGAAAGCATGTCAAAGTGCAAGTAGATAAATAGGTACTGCTCCGGCGGGAAGGTAAATGTTGTTTCCGTGCGCTGCTCTGGTTCACCAGAAGCAGCTTAGTCATGCTGGCCACATGACCCGGAAGCTGTACGCCGGCTCCCTCGGCCAACAAAGCGAGATGAGGGCCACAACCCCAGAGTCGTCCGCGACTGGACCTAATGGTCAGGGATCCCTTTACCTTTACTTTTAACTCCGCTTAAGAGAACACTGTTTTTGCTTATCTTCTTCCCTGATACAGCGTCTACTGTGGCACTCGCTAAGTTGATTTCTTCAGACATCTTTCTCCGTGTCTGAAAAGGTTCTAGCTGCACTCATTTCATCTTTCCAGGCTTGGGAGAACTCATTACAATTCAAAGAAGTAAGTTCTACTTTTATGTAGTGAAGGAGCTGTTTTAACATTTGTTTTACCAGCCTGCCCCCTGGGAGCTGTTGTTCAGTTTAAAAATAAAGAAGGATCCACTATGGAACCATGGGCTGCATCTGCCTACTCCAGCAGCCAAACTGCACCACATCATAAGGACACTATCCTGCAAAAAGAACAGCAGCCTACTTTTTATGTGATATGATATCTCACAAAGCCAAAGACAGTTGCTCTGGTGCACAGGTGGGGAATCTCAGGCCGGGGTGTGTGTGGGTGTGTGTGTGGGTGTGAATTGTAGCTATCCAGGCCTCTGTATCTTCCCAGGGCACATTTCTTCGTAGTCCAGCCTCGTATCTCCAGGCTTCACCCCTCAATAGTCCTGGCTCTGTACCCTCTTCAAATCCTTTTGCCTGCCTGGAAGATGTGCTTGAACTGTGGTAATGCCTCATGTTTCCCTGCCTGGAGAAAAGAGGTGAGTGTAGAAACCTCTCAATTTTGCTGTACAAACATAACAGCCTCACCTGTTGCTCCTCCTATTTTTGCCTCCGGCCCAGCGCACCACAGGCATGTGGCCTCCGAAAGGTTGCCCATGAGGGAATGTGGCCCCTGGGCTGCAATGGGGCTCCACCCATCCTCTAATGTAAATGTCTCTCTCCCTTTTAAGGGATCCCCTAAATTCTACGCAAAGCTGAAAGTGAAATTAAGGTACCTGAAGTCATTCCTAAAATTGTGGGATTTGAGGATAGTTCTATGCCACAGCCCTTGACACACTTCTTTTCATGTTCCTTAAATTGGCTGACTTGAAATTGCATTCAGTGACCTTTAAATGGAAGGGCAATGACGTCTGCTTCTAATAATGCAGTTGCTACATTGAAGCACTTAAAACACAGTTACTGTATGCATTAGCGCTCCCTAAATTATCGGTAGGCAAATAAAGGCCCGCGGGCCAGATCAGGCCCAATTGCCTTCTGGATCCAGCCCACGGATGGTCGGGAATTGCCGCGTGGATCGCCAGCATGCACGTTCTTTCCCTCTCCTTCCCCCTCCCTCCTCCCCGCCCTGCCTAGAGGAGGAAGGGGGCTGGGCTTTGTTGGTGCCAGCAGCAGCAGTGCTTGAGCGGCTGCCATTTTAAGCAGCCCCTCTCTGGAGCCCTTTTGTGCACTCATTGCTCATTGTCCCTCCACCTCCGCCAGCCCCTGCCGCTCGGAAGACACGGGTAAGCAGCCACTGGGGCTCGTGGTGCTCTTGCATCACTACCCCCCCCCCAAATCTAGTCTGGCCCCCCACAAGGTCTGAGGGACAGTGAACTGGCCCCCTGCTGAAAAAGTTTGCTGACCTCTGCCCTACATGGATTAGCCTTCACTGCAAGTTTTTAACCACTGGACTTGGCACAGTGTGAGGAGGGGGAAGGCAATGATCTTATGCCAGAATGGCGTCCTGCACAGAGCAACCTCCATGGCAGTCGCTTTCAAAGAACTGGTCACCAATATGTCTAATATACTAATATTTTCTGAGTAACTCAAAGCCAGGTGAGTTGACTGTGGTTACTCTCTAAGCTCATTCAGACAACCCCTGAGTGTGTCATTCCTCCTTTAAATAAGAGACAAGGCACCTCCAGCTCTTGAAATGATGTTGGTCTTAAACTCCCATCAGTCCCTAGAAAGAGGAGAGGTGAAAGACCACAAGTTCCCCATCCCTGCTGTAAATGAACACAAGAAGTGTGGGGAATCTAGTCCAGCACTGCTCAGCGTAAGGTTGCAGTTTCCTCATGGGAAACTGTTCCAGCAATGGCTCCTCCCTTGGCTCAGATTGTGATTAAATAGAATGAATGGCAGTTGTACCCAAAGGTGATGCTTGCTCAACCAGTTCGCTACAAGCAAACTGTAATCTGGCCCAATAAGGAAAGCCAGATTCATGCTTAATACTCCATATATAAAGAATAATTTCTCACCAATATCCAAGCTTGTCAATTTTTTTAAAAGTTTGTATATAACCTTCATTTTCTGATTGATTAATCTTGACAGGAGTTCCTCCACAAAGCCCTATGTACAAGTTCTTCACACATTCAAAATTGCACATGGGAGAGATATGCCATCATGGAACAATATCTATATTAGTAGATTTTTCAGCTTATTCTTCACTTTGCACAGCCATCCATAGCCTGTGGGGGGTTTCTGTTAAAAATCTTTTCCCAGAATCTCTCTTCATTAGAGCTAGTTGAGGTGTTTGGGTTTTGCTTTGTTTTTTGCTTCTTCTTCTCATGTTCATTCTACTACAGTGGTAGCTGGTGAAGGCGGTTTCTCAGTAGAAACCACTGTTATATTGTGGTAATTGAGAAGGGACTGACCACACTGGCTGCTGTACTCCCTGCCTCCAATAACACATCTTGGCATGTGAAGTTGTGTGTAGAAATTCCCTCCTCTATTGCCACACAATGGAGGATTTGACTAGCGAGCTGCCTCATCAGCCACAAGTGTTCTGTTGCTTTTTTTTCTACCTTAAATTTAATTGTTCTAGAGCAACAGCAGACAACCCATGGCCCTCCAGACATTGTTGGGACTCCAACTCCCATCAGCTCCAGTCAGCCTAACCAATGGTCAAAGATAGTGGGAGTTGTAATATAGCAACATCTGCAAGGCCATAGGTTTCCAACTCCTCTTCCAGATAGCGGAAGCTAATTTCAGACAGACATCATCCCCATTCCACATACTCCCAAGAGACACTAACCTTTTTTCTGATTTGGCTCATTTCCCCCCAGCAACGCTGCAAATAATCCTCTCAACTGTCGCAGTCACTTATATACCAATTTTGCCTCTCATTTATTTGCAAAACTGTCATTTGAAGCTTTCGAAACCTCTCCCACGAGGCAGCTCTCAGGCTGCTTGTGTTCACACTGCTTTTGGTTAGAAAATAACTGTGGGTTTCAAATTTTATTTTTTATTTTTGTGTAGAGCTCACAATAGTTTGAGAACCTCTTTTGTAGACTCAAACAACTGTAGTTGGGCAGAGAGATACTTCTTGAATACTGTGCAACCCTAATGAGACTGAGAGAGATTTCTTTTGAAGTGGGTTCGGTATGTTGTTAAGCAGACCACATTTTTATGATGTGAAACTATTAGGCTGCTTTGAACAGGTGGATGCAACCACCAGTTGCAGTTGTAATCCTGTTACTATTATGACACAGTACCACATTTTATATGAGATTACTCTGGAGTAAGTTACATTAGGGTCACCAACTGAGGATAGAGAACTCCAGCTTGGCCCCAGAATGATATTGCACAGTAACTGGTGGTTAAATGTTTATTTTTCATTCTTTCATTTGTTGCAAAAGGAATTCCAGAGCCATGTTTTCTTTCCAACATCCCATTAATCTGGAAAGATCTCAGTGGCACCAGTTGGACTACCCTGAAGTTAATGATTTGAGGCTTGAAGTTTAAGGATGCAGACGGAAAACAGCACAGATGCCTTCTTATCGTGGGCACCCTTCCAAAAAAATAAATAAAAGTATTTACTCTAGAACAAGGGAAGAACTTAAGCCACAATGCACTCAATTTAATGAAAGTAAAGGGGGTTTTTTGGTTTAAGTTACTACCGTAAACCTGTCAAGCAAACTTGGTTCGCAATAAAGCTCATTCTCCCCAGCTGCAGTCATATTTGGAACTACCTGTTAAGGGTGGAAAGATGAGCAGCAGGGCAGCAAAAAGGAGGTTTATCTATGGCAGCTAATCTCCTCAATCAACAGCACTCTGCTCTGCTCAACAGCCGTTGCCAAGTAACAGGCCAGAGCTTCTCTTATCGGCTTCCTAATGTTTCATTGACTATTCAGACAAGAATAGAAAGCTGTGACATGGAGGGTTATATGCAGCACAAAATGAAAACGGCACATTATGTGGGAAGAAAAAGAGAAAAATTTTAGTCCTTTTTAAAAAATAAAAAATAAAATATCTGGATAGTCAGTGGCTATTGTTCGTGTCCTCCACCATCACCTCGCCCACCAAGGTAATTTTCTGCACTGCTCATTCTAAACCACAAAAAACAAACAGGGGGAAGTTATAAATTTGCATGCATAAGACTCTTTTGGTCTTTCTTGGTAAAAGCTCAGCCATTCATTGACATCACCAATTCCCTCTATAAAGGAAAGCAGCCATTTCTCAGTTGCACGTTCCACTGGCAGATCAGAGTACTGGTGGCAAAGATGAAGGGGATTGGAATCTTTGTACATTATGCCCTGCTTGTAATAAAGGCAAATGCATGTCAAATTGGCAACGTTAAAATTTTATCTACAGCAACATCTCTCACGTACACAGAGAAGGATAGCAATTTCCAACCGGATCATTACTCATACAGCCTCTGCGCTTGTTTCCCATTCACATTCCAGGTTAGGCACAGGAAATTTCTTGTTTTAATACTTTAATACTTTAATAAAAATCCGATTTTCAGTGCAGAAGCATTTAATTAAAAACCTTAATTATGAGATGGAGTTTAAAAACAGGATCTTCTGTCATTCTCTCTTCAGGGTAATAAATAATCAAAAATTCTTATGCTTATCTTGCTAAATGTTACATACTACTTGGTAAGCACGTGGTATGAATACTTCCAATCTAAAACAAAAACCTTATTTTGTAACATGTATTTTATATCACATTCATAAATATTGGCTGCACAGGAATTTCCTCAAAATTCGCACTTCTGTAAAGGAAGACATGAACACAGAACCAGAATATTTCACTAAACCACATGGATGCAATATGTGATTTATTGACATATTATGCAAATACATACTACATAGACAGAACCATATCTCCCATTACATTTCAGAGGCACACATGAAACACTTTGGAGTAACATATTCCATGTCATATAGGATCGGAGAATCACAATGTATACTTATATCACAGAGTGAAGGCCAAGAAAGCTAAGTGCACAGGAAGCATCATTTGCAACAGAAGTTACTATCTTGACTTAGGGCAGAACTACATGTTATGAATTGCATTGTTGTTCCTTTAGAAGATTATTTTTGTCAGGCATTGAAATCTGCAATTTGAAGTGGAAGGCCAATTTTTTTTGGGGGGGGGGGAGAAAGAATAGGCTTCTTAATACTTTTTCCTACATGATCAAACCTTTACTACAAGATCAAACCTATCCATTCTTAAGGAAATCAGCCCTGAGTGCTCACTGGAAGGACAGATCATAAAGCTGAGGCTCCAATACTTTGGCCACCTCATGAGAAGAGAAGACTCCCTGGAAAAGACCCTGATGTTGGGAAAGATGGAGGGCACAAGGAGAAGGGGACAACAGAGGACGAGATGGTTGGACAGTGTTCTCGAAGCTACCAACATGAGTTTGACCAAACTGCGGGAGGCAGTGGAAGACAGGAGTGCCTGGGGTGCTCTGGCCCATGGGGTCACGAAGAGTCGGACACGACTAAACAACTAGAGAAGCTGCTTCCACTACTAATGAAGAAAAGATACAAGTAGCAGCACCTTTCCCCCCACCTGGAGTTAAAGAAATCGTGGCACAATTTTCAGATGAAAAATAGCTCAAGGGAAAATGGTTAAGAAGCCTCTCTGCAACACACTGGGCAAACTGCAGCTGCATTATAATTTATAAGTACGAGCAAAACTATAAGAAACTATCTTCTAGTTACTTCACAACTTGAGTATCATCAAGCAAGTAACACCAAGCAAATGACAGATAGATACAGATACAGAAATAGTTACAGACAGAAGCGATGATAGTGGAGAAATACAGCTATAGAAACAGATATAGACATATGTCTGTATCATAAGATGTAATCCATTGTGGTACTAACCACTGTACAGAACACAAAAGTGACAAGCAGATGGACAAGATTAGAGTGGGTGGAAACTACTTCAAAGTAATGGAGAGGCTGGATTATATATTTCCCACTTACATGTAGTTATGAACATCAGCACAAATTGACCCAGTTTGTTCTCGTATTGTGCTGCTTATACCTCACAACCCAGGGGAAAGTGTTGCAAAGCTCATTAGAAGAAAATGTGCGCTCAGACTGAAAACACACAAAAAACACTTATAGCTTTCAATGACATCTAACTGAAAATTATGTGCCTGGGACAGGTTTCTGTGTTGTTCACCACAGCACAAGACGAGCATCTCAATTTGAAAAACCATTTAAATAACCTTTATGGACAAAAAAACCCAACAAGTTGTCCTCTGATACCCAGCCTTGTTCCAGAGAATACTTTCGTTGTTGTTGTTTACATTTGCATTACCATCCCTAAGTGGTGAATTTTCCACAGCCTGTGTCCACAGTTACCTGCAACTACAAGAAGCCCATTTCCTTCTCAGGCGGTCTTAAGTCTGGCTTTGGACCTGACTGGGGAGCAATCAATCAAAACCATCTCCACAGGTGGCATCCCAACAACCAGCTTCCTTACATCCTGCTCTCTTCTCCTTGCTGCTGCTGCTGCTCAATGTGGCGCCCTCAGTATCAGACATGACATTCCTGACTGCATCTGATTCCCTCGGTCCCCTTTCCCTGTCCACATCCATCACACATGTGCTGCTCCCTGTTGCCTTCATATGGCCCCAGCCCAACACCAAACCTACCAATTGAAACAGCAGGTTGAAATTGCTATTTATAATAATATAATAATAATAATAATTTATCATTTATACCCCGCCCATCTGGCTGGGTCTGCCCAGCCACTCTGGACGGCTTTCAACAAAACACTAAAATACAATAACCTATTAAACATTAAAAGCTTCCCTAAACAGGGCTGCCTTTAGATGTCTTCTAAAAGTTTGGTGGTTATTTTTCTCTTTGACAACTGGTGGGAGGGCATTCCACAGGGCGGGCGCCACTACTGAGAAGGCCCTCTGCCTGGTTCCCTGTAACTGGGCTTCTCGCAGGGAGGGTACCGCCAGAAGGCCCTTGGCGCTGGACCTCAGTGTCCAGGCAGAAAGATGGGAGTGGAAATGCTCCTTCAGGTATACTGTTTTTCACAATACCTCGGTATTCACAATAAATAAAACTGGAAATTGATATCACCCCTTACGAAAAGCCCACCATGAAAGATCTTGCTCTTTCATACTTTCCTATGTGCACATGCAGATACAGACATTCTCGTGCACCTAAAAATGGGGAAAGGTCATGGAGGATAAAGGATAAGTGACTATGGTCCGCCCACTGGTATGGATGCTAAGCAGTGGCATGTCAATGAATATCCAAACAAAATGTGTGGAAGCTTATATGCTGATCACACACACCAGATCTGAATGCAATGCAAGGTCTCCATCTGGCAGCACCCTAACTTAAGTCCATTGACTTCAATAGGTTTATCATGACTATGACTTAGCTGGATACAACCCAGTAAGCTTGAAGGACGACATTTTAAAGTGTTGTAGAAAGGGACTGCCTGGCAGTGCATGCAGTGAGCTTTTTTGCACACCTGCTACTGCTGATATAAACACAGACACTCTTAGTGCAATAACCACACTTATCAATTTATTTTCATTTTTTCTGCCACTTAACAGCAGTTCTGCGAATGAGGAAATTGTTCTGTGCTGTTTGAATTATTGAACAGATCCAACAAGACATCAAGCAGTTTGGAGGGGAACCAATCAAATTATTTTAACAGTATTTTGTAGCAAATTCATGTGGGATGCAACTGTTTTCTCTTATTATCTTCAACAAGGCCCCGTTAGCCAGACATCTATTATCTGCCCCAATTATCTAAATTCCCGGTATGTTCATATGTAGCACTATGTCAAGACATACCAACAAAAACAGCATTCTTGCTTAACCAAACATTTAATTATCTGAATGTTTTCAGTTGCTTTCCTGACAATTTGGATAAACAAGATTGGACTCGTGTACAAATCAGTGCCACAAATATATACCAATAACTAAGAACCAGCAGGCCTGTCAATTATAACAAAGTAATACAGCTTAATGGGAGGGTGCGGAATAATGTAGGTCTTTAGGTTAGCTGGTTCTATTAAGCCACCTTTCCTTTCATAAACAAACTAAAACACTTTCAATGGGGGTGGAAGGATGCAATGTCTACATATTGCAATTCTTCCTTGTTGCACTTTGGTTCTGGTGTTTTTAAAGGCTTCAGAATAATTTCTGTAAAACCAACATGGATCATCTTTAATTACTATGTTGCAACCATGGTTATTTAAAAACCCGGCTTCAGAATAGTAGATGACAAACATTAATGAGCAGTAATGCACACATGGTATTGTAAATGAAAGGATAATGAAAGCAATTTATTTGAAAATTAAAATATGATTAAGAATGGCAGTCTGAACTAGGGCGCAGATGCGTGGAGGGGGAAAAAAGCAACCAACATGCAACCAGACTCTCATTAATTTAGGGACTTTGTGAAATTGCTTTTCTTTCTCTGACAGTTTTTAATATAGAGTAACTTAACTAGCAGGCCGGGTATGTAGCCCAGAATCCTCAGCCTTTTTAGAGAGGTTCAGAGGAGTTGGAGTACAATACTAGGGAACAGTATATATATATATATATATATATATATATATATAAGCTGCCACCCAACACATTCTTTTAGGTTGGGATACCAATAGTTTAATCGGTAACACAAACCAGTTAAACCATAGTACTGATCTATAGGGACACAGGTGGCTCTGTGGTCTAAACCACTGAGCCTCTTGGGCTTGCCAATCAGAAGGTCAGCGGTTCGAATCCCCACGACGGAGTAAGCTCCCTTTGCTTGGTCCCAGCTCCTGCCAACCTAGCAGTTCGAAAGCACACCCCAAAGTGCAAGTAGATAAATAGGTACCACTCCAGCAGGAAGGTAAACACCCCGTGCGCTGCTCTGGTTCGCCAGAGGCGGCTTAGTCATGCTGGCCACATGACCTGGAAGCTGTCTGCGGACAAACATCGGGTCCCTCGGCCTAGAGAGCAAGATGAGCGTGCAACTCCAGAGTCGTCTGCGACTGGACCTAACAGTCGGGGTACCTTTACCTTTGCCTTTACAGCTCATTATATCTGTGTTCAAGTATCTGAGACACATATCAATAAGAACTCAGAAGGGCTTCAGAATATTGGACCAAAGCAGTTCTATTTCCAAATGCCTCCAGGCAATCATGAACAGGGCTTTTTTCAGCCAGAACTCAGGAGAACCCAGTTCCAGCACCTCTCATGTGGGCACCATTGCCATCCTAAGAGAATGAGGGAGGCGTTCTTGGCAAGTTCTGGCACCTCTTCCCACCCCCCACCCCCCAGAAAAATAGCACTGGTCATGAAGGTAACAGCCCTTCCATATTGTATGCACTCAACAGCTGGTATTCAGGTTAATACTCCATCTGAACATATTTAGGCCAAATATGGGTGGAAGATCTCATATGTAGCTTGTGATTCTTTTTCAGACTTCTTTCCTTCTTTATATGCATAGTGCAGCCACTGGGGCTGAAATTTGAAATGGAAGGCTTCCCCACCCCACCCCCTTTGTGTCATTCCCCTACTTTAAAACTAAGCTATATAGGTATAGTTCGTGGTTATTATGGGTGGGTACTGTAGCAATTTAAAATTGTAAAACGGCATGTGTAAAAGGGCCAGTTCAAACATTAGACACTGCCATCTATGGTCAGAAACCTGGATCACACTGGAAAGTCTTTAAATGTTGCCATTCTCTCTCTCTCTCATCAGGAAAAAATACCACAATATACCGTAATCTTTTCAATCAAAAGAAGAGAAGCAAAGCAGGAAAAAACATTTTTAGATTTTTTCCAGATAGGATTTCTTATCTATTAGCACTGTTAAACAATTTTAGCACTCTGGATGCTCTCTCAAGAAAGTGGTATATATATAGTAAATGTTTCATTTCTAGCCTGTTAGCTGCACTACACTTGACATATTAAAACGATATAAAAGAATATCAAATTATTTTTTAATAAAACAAAACCCAACAATAAATCCTAATTAGAGGCCACATTAATCAGAGCACTTTTTCAGCGAGAAAGATACCGCCTTGGCCGGGGCTTAAGGAGCAAGGTCAATGCAAATTCTATTTTAATGATAATTATTTCAGAAAAGGTGGGAATTTGTCAGATGTCATTTATGACTGGCCAATTCCCTCAGCATAAAAAAGAAAAGAATACCATGCTGCAAACAAAAAGTTTCCCTGTTTGGCCATAGTCAAAACAGTTGTATGAGCTTGCCCATGATTTACTGATCCCAGCATTGCTAGTTCTGTCCATACTGAGACATAAAAATATTCACAAGGTGCTCATGAGGTAAAGTTTAAACAAACTTTACCTCCAAACCTGAAACAGAAACCCAGTTTGAATTATGGTTTACAAGTCTGATTTGGAGGCAAACTCTGGTTTGTATTAATCAATTGGACCAAACTTTGTAACCCAAAGCAATGAAGGGATTCTTTTTTTAAAAAAAAAAATTATTGCTCAATTTCCACATAACAAATTATCAAACCATATAATCGCCTACATAATTTACCCCCTTTTCCCCCTCCCTCCCCCCCACCAAAGACTTTCCTCAGCTCCTCTCTCTGATTTCGCTGCACATATTTTCTCTGCATATTATAAAATTGTATATATCCTTACATATCTGTGCATCATGTTATCAACAATAAATTTGTGTATGCTTATTCAAAACCTGCCAAGGAGTCCAGTTCATTTTGTTGTGTTTTTAAAGCAATGAAGGGATTCTTCAGCTACCTTCATGCCTCTCACCTTGTCAACATGCTTTCCTACCACTGTATGTAGTTCAACTCAACTACACATACTATCATCTAAGTCCATTTTAAACATACAATAAAGTAGGTTCTTCCCTGTAAAATCCCTTGTGAATAACAAGTTAATCTTTAAAGGCACACAGAATTGTTTGTTTCTTAGTTTTAACAGTGGGGCCATACTATGTTTTAAAAGAAGATCAAAATCATATGTATAGATAGAAAATCTGTTTCACTGTTAGGCATTGAAGTTTGAGGTATCCTCGGCTTGTGGTGAAAAGAAACATTTGTTGTGCAACTTTCCACTTTTTAATAATATGGAAGAAAGCAATGCAAGTACTGCAATCTTGTGAACAAACCATTCTGTGAGTTTAATATCTTACTGTAAATTTAGAGTCTTAATGAAAAGCTTTTCCATGGCTAGAAGAAACCACAGAAATTGCGTCAAACTATTTCCCAGGATGCTCCTACATTTTAAAAGCATGAGTGAAGAACAGCGTCAAGTTGGTGGGCCAACTCCATCTCCAACTGCTGCAGGCAGACTTTTGACCTGCCAATCACCTGGTGTAGTTATGACATTAGCTGACAAGTTCAAAGGTACTTGCTTTTGGTACTAATCAGCTGATTGGTGCCGAGAGCAAGCTGCTTTGAAGGCACACTCAAGGATCCCTTTGAAGTCGGTTTGCAGGTACAATTTGCATTCAAACCATGCCTGCAAGCAGAGAAAAGCATTTCCATTTGCAGGCGCAGTTTCAATCCACCACTGCAAATAGATTCTCCTTTCAGGAAAAGCTGGTGCAAAGCCCTGCCACACCGCCAGGTGCAGAGGGGCGAGATCTCCCCCTCTCACCAAGCGACAAAGCTGGGAGGTGGAACGGTCAAATCAGCCCTTATGGGTGCCGCTTGAGAAAGCTACCTCATCCTGCCTCATGAGTGGACCAGCTCTGGGCAAGGGCTTTCCAAGCACCACCAATCAAAAGTTCAGGGATTTAAAGGCACTGCTCATCAGCTGATGCCCCATATAGTATATGCTGTCAGATATAGAGTAAAGGACCCCTGACCGTTAGGTCCAGTTGTGAATGACTCTGCAGTGCTCATCTCGCTTTATTGGCCAAGGGAGCTGGTGTACAGCTTCCAGGTCATGTGGCCAGCAGGACTAAGCTGCTTCTGGCGAACCAGAGCAGCGCACAGAAGCGCCGTTTACCTTCCCACTGGAGCAGTACCTATTTATCTACTTGCACTTTGACGTGCTTTCGAACTGCTAGGTTGGCAGGAGCAGGGACTGAGCAACAGGAGCTCACCCCATTGTGGGGATTCGAACCGCCGACCTTCTAATCGGCAAGCCCTAGGCTCTGTGGTTTAGACCACAGCACCACCCGCATCCCTTAGAGCAGAGAGATACGGCTTAGCAACTAGCAAATAACCTCACAGGCCTGGTGGGGAGGCCCTAATTAAAGCCGTGGTCCAGAGAATGCCCATCACTGCTTTAAAGTATTGTTCAAATGTTCAGGTTCTGAACATGGGTGTATATACTGTATGATAAACACACACACACACACACACACACACACCTGTCACTCAAGACAGACACTGATGAAATCCAGCTAAACAAGAGCAAAACCTTATTTGAGTAAATGAGAAGGAATAAACATGAGTAATAAATTGGACCAAGGTCTGGTCCAAAAGTATATGAGACTACCAGTGTGGTGTAGTGGTTAAGAGCGGTAGTCTCCTAATCTGGTGAACCGGGTTCACGTCTCCGCTCCTCCACATGCAGCTGCTGGGTGACCTTGGGCCAGTCACACTTCTTTGAAGTCTCTCAGCCCCACTCACCTCACAGAGTGTGTGTTGTGGGGGAGGAAGGGAAAGGAGAATGTTAGCCGCTTTGAGACTCCTGAAGGGGAGTGAAAGGCGGGCTATCAAATCCAAACTCTTCTTCTTCTTCTATGTTAAAGCTATGTAGGTCTAGGTGTGGTCAGTGCCTACATCAGTAAACACACTGAGTGGGTGAACACTTGGGAGTGTAAGCTGCCTTGGGTTCCATCATGGCACAAAAATGGCACAAAAATGTAGCAAAGTGTTTTTCTTTAAACAAAAAACAAAATGTAGACATATAAGTATAGCATAAAGAGATTCTTAACATTACTTAGTTCTTAACAATACCCTTTGAGATAATTACAAAGGATGCTGTTTGTCTATAAAGTAAGTTCTGCCTAAAACTCATATGAAGGAAAGAAGGCAGCTCCAAGGAAAATGCCAATATGCCGCAGAACAACATTATGGAAATAGAAATTGGACACCACATTGAGCTGACCTTGAAGACTTGGCTTATCACAGATGAAAATGACTTGTGAAATGACAATTTGGCCATAATTGACTAATGCTCTTCTGAAAGAAGGCTTCCCCACTTCTGTTGACTAAGAATGCTTTTTACCTCAAAGCACTGAACAGGATGTTCTTAAATTCCACTATTTTAGTACATTAAAATTTTGAGCCTTTTTCTTAAGCTTTAGGGAAAACAAAACCATACTTATGTTTCCAATGAAATGTGAGCAAGAGCAATGAATAATATTCATAATAAAAGAGTTGTTTCCTTACAATTTATTCTTGTGCTCACACAGAGAGAAGAAGATTGCTATTCAAGAGTATATGTGCTTTTGCCCTTATTGCTTCACCATTCATTTGCTACACCTCTGAATCAAAGGCACATACAGTTATCTAGAAGGGTTGGTGTAGACCACAGAGGTCTATTCCCACATGTGAAATGCCCCATCCACTTTTGCTGATGCAGTGACTCATTAAGACCAGCATTTGCGAACCCTCCACTGTTGCACCCTCAAGGGAGAAAGGTACCAAAATCTATATTTTTCGCTAAAAGCTTCTGTCACAAATCCAAGGCATCGTAGCAAGCCTGTTGAATTTGAAATATGCCCCGTCTCTAGTAGAAGAGATTGCACAGAGGGAGACAGTACCTTGTATCCTGCTAGTGGGTTTCTAAGCAGAGAGACAGAAAGGTTTGTTCACCCTCTTAGAAAATCACCCCCTTGAATAAGGCACAAGACAGGCATAGGCAAACTCGTCCCTCCAGCTGTTTTGGGACTACAACTCCCATCATCCCTGACCACTGGTCCTGTTAGCTAGGGGTGATGGGAGCTGTAGTCCCAAAACATCTGGAGGGCTGAGTTTGCCTGTGCCTGGCATAAGACATGAATTGTTAACTTTTATTGGAAGTCAGATAGTCCTGACTTTCAAAGGGACTTCAGCTAGGCCACTGCTTAGTGGTTGAAATTCATGTGATTAGCTGTCTAGTGGAACCAGACAAAGATGATTAGGGTTGCCTCCATTCTAATGAAACAAAGCTCATTGTGGTAGATTTTAAAAAATATATATTCAATCATGGGATTGAATTAGTAGTCTGCCAGGAGGCAAGCTACTGCCTTGGAATGCCTTGGAATGCATATGCTTTAAGTCTTTGTCAGTGCAGTCCGATACATCTACTCAGAAGAAAGTCCTGTTGAATCTCTGCATGGTAGCCTTCTGGACTATAGCTCATGGTTAGTGAGGAAAGAGCTTAACCATAAGTCCTGGTTCAGCCAACATGCTAAGCCAAACTTTGTTGGCACAATGCATCAGTAAAAGGGACGGGGAGGAGCAATATGGCTGTGGATGCCTCTCTGAGACCTCACACATTTACAATGCCTTGATATAGTTTGGCTTTCCATGTCATCTAAAGCAGCCCAATTTGTTATAAGGTGCACCTGTCCACAGAAAGCAGGTACCATACAAAGAAGAACAGAATTTACTACTGGGAGAAATTACTTTTCACTTTAAGAGTGCTGTTCAAAAAGATGAAAAACACCAAGAAGTTGCCTCTGGTTTTTCAAGGTTTTGCTATCTTAACTGAAGCCAGCTCTCAAACTAAAATAAAACTGATAATTTCTTAGCAAGCTGGGTGGGGGCAGGGGAACCAATAACATAAAAATTGTCAAAATGAATAGGACTTAATGAAAGTCTCGATTCTTTTTTTCCTGTTTGGAATACTTAATTAACATATTTATTGAATTACATCGGCAATGTAGACAGGAATACATTGAAATGCATTGATTTACCCTTCTTCCTCTCAACTTAAAAGCAGCACAGATGCACAACAGCTCCTCATCTTGTTTCTGTCACCTCCTTTTTCAAGAGCCCCCCCAAATTGGCAATTTAAAACTTATTAATTCTATATCCAGTATGTACTGTTAATGACATTAATGATGCGCAGAGCACATCAGAATGAGGTACGTTCAAAAGAAGGTCACGTGCTGATCTTACAAATTTTAAATCAAACAAGGAGCTCTGTAGACCTCCCGACTCTTCAGGCTGTTTTAACAACTGAGCACTAGAGATCATTCTGAATGTCATTATACATCAAAAAGATGAAAGATGTGCCTCCCCTGTCATATCTGATGTACCATTTGCAGAACACAATTTAATTGTATGTTATAGCAACGCCTGCCAAGAAACACTATCATTGAGGATAAAACGTATTGGCACTGCCTGCTGCAGCAAAACTGGAAAAGGTGAGGAGAATGGCAGGCAAAATGGTGAAGGGTACACACACAGGAGTAGCTCTTCAGTGCTGAATGAAGGAAGCCTAAAGATGTGTCTGAAAAGCATGAAAGGTTGAGAAGAGCTGAATAGGGAACAGCTGTTGAGCCTTTCCTGTCATTCACTAACAAGGCAGCAGGAACGAAACGAACGTAAGCAGAGTTCAGAGCAGCAGACTTATAAATAGTAAACAAAAATAATTGAGTCGTCCCCCCCATCCTCTCCCCTGAGCAAACTGAACTCGGTTCCATGGAACATGCAATTGTACACTCCCAGTTTATTTATTTATTTAAAAAGGACTTTTAGAAATTCAAGAAAATGTTAGGAACAACATCAGGGAGTAAGGACACTGCATGCAGTGAAGAAGAACTGCAAAAACATGCTGCCCTGCTGATCTCCTTCTAAATACCTGAAATAATATTCATAGGCACAGATAACTGGTTCAGAGCGAGTCACTGGACCAATCCGTCCAGGTCCTTGTCTAAAACAACTGCTGCCATTTCTGGTTAATTGAGGAGTTAAAAACAACAACAACCTACCATAGAAATGAGGTGCAGGGACAGAGATGATGAAGCAGGAAACTGGAGAAGATAAAGAGTGCACAACAGTTTTTACGGTTAGTGTTATGTACTGAAGTTCTCACCCTGGGCCAGCAGGGGGATACTGTAGATAGTTATGCAAATGAAGGATCGAAAGTGATGTTCAGTGATTGGATAGTTTTAGAAAGTTGTTACAGTAACAAGGTACTGGAGCTCTATATAAGCAGGCTGACTGAGCCCTTCAGCTCAGTTCTGTTCTGGCATCTGAATAAAGAAGAGCTGTTTGAAGAATCGCTGTGTCGTCTGATATGTTCACCCACGACTTAACAGTTAGGTTAAAAATATTGTGTAACAGGCCTTACGTCAGAAGATAGTTTAGAATCATTAAACTGAGAAATATTGGTATGTGTCTGTAAAGCTCAGAGAATGGTCTAAAGGCAACTGGTGTGGCTCCATTGTCTCTGGAGCTAAGCCTGACAGGCACTGTGTGTACCTCAGAACTACTAAGATCGTATCGCCTGCTTTGGTGTGTAGTGCCCAGGATCAAACTTGCTTGGTCAGGCCCCTGGAGTGCCCCTAAATATTTGGAGAGTATTTCTACATACTTGCAAAGAACAATTAACAGTATATTTTCTGTCCTGGGCAGCAGGATGCCTGCTTGCATGTTTTCACCTCCTGCAGAGAGTTGCAAATTGCTGTATAATGCCATCTCAGAAAGGCGTATCAGTTAAAGGTGAGCCACTTCAGCTGGTAGGCAGGTGCTAATACATTTGCAGGGACATGTGCGTGGAGAGCTGAAAAAGGCACACAAAGCAGGCTGATGTACCTTTTCAATCATCCTTCTGGCATTTCAGCCAACAATTATATTTCTCATTAGCAACTGCTTTTTTACACGTTCTCTCTCTGTTTTCATTTTGTGCAACTCCAGTTTTTGTTCCACGGTGCCTACTTCAGAAGATACAGGTCTCTGCTTATTTTTAGCTTTCTACGCAATCATCTGCTGCTTACAAAAAAATGCTCTGCACTTTAAAACAGCCTTTCTGCATGTATGGGTTAAACTAGGCAATATATTAAATGTGTGATCACAACCAATGTTCTAAGAATACACGACTGGCTTGTTAACCATTTAATCTTGAATCTATCCAAGCATGGGCATATGAATCTTAGTTGTCACAAATCTTGTGTCTCACTTTAGCCCCCAACCCATACTCCTGACATCTGAAATACCACGCTAGGCATTGCAGTGTGTAGTACTTAAGACCTACATCAATTGATGAAAGACCTTTATTAAATAACTATTTATAACTTTAAGCATTGGTATTGGGGAACAGCAGGGCACTTATGCTTTAACAGCTGTGTGGCAAGCAGAAATTCAACAAATTTAGCCTTTTCTATTAAAGCAATACAATCACGGGGAAAACGTCACCTGTTGGTATTCTTTCTGTGTTGCTATTTAGCCTTATTCCAGGACTGCAAAACTTTTTGCTGCTATTGTTTTTAAAGTTAAGTGTACTCCCAACACAACATCTTTAAAAAAAACCAGTCCAATAGGCATCTGGTAGGGTGTGGTGCTTGAGGATGAATGAAAACTGAGGGGGTTTTGGGTCATCTGGACCACTAGTAAGTTATGATACAAATCTGCATATGACATGGCAATTTACCCCCTCTGCTGTGGGTGGGGCAAAGGACCCAACTCACAGACAGGGCACCAGATCCAGAAGACCCTGCTGGCAACCTTGCCATCAACTCAACCTCAACCTCCAATAGCCCAACGCCATTACTGGTCTGGCAGCCCAACTGCAAATTCCATCAACTTTAGACAGAAAGTGTATCACGTTGCTTCATCATTCAATTATTTTGAATGGGAATCTTTCTCTGCAGGGCTCCTCGGAATTCTGAATTCTAGGTGGAACTACAGAAAAGCTCCTTTAGGTAAGTTGCCTGTTGAATATTTGGCAGCCCTAAAATACTCCCCTCAAAGAATAAGGTATTATTATTATTATTATTATTATTATTATCATCATCATCATCATCATCATCATCATTATTAAATACTTGTATTGTTTTGAGAAATGTTCAGTATCATTTGCAGAACAAAGATTTACTAATGTTTTGGAGCAATCTTTTTCATTACCTATCATATTTGTTGGCTTTTAACCTGCATTCTTTTTACCTTTCAGCAGACATTCTGCAGCATAAATCCAAGACTGTAAAACTTGGGGGAGTTGCTACTGGGAGTCTAGTTCTGTGAACTTTTTTATTAAGAAGTGAGAAAGGAGGCTGGTGGGGTTTAATGCTCTCTTCTCATGGGTCTGGACTAAAACCAAATAATATGTTGGTGTCCCAGCAAATGGATTTTACGGAAGTGAATTCTGCAGCCTGGTCTCAATTCGACACCACCATCCATACAGGTCTCTTGGTTCCCATAAGAGCAATATTTTGGCTTACCTGATGTGATGCATTTACTGACACTGCTATTTGAATAGTCTCTTTGCTTTCACCCTATCCTGTTGCCTTAGTAACAGCATCACACTACAGCCGAACTCCCTACAGAGTCAGACATGTTGAAGCATTTCTTCGTGTAGGTGTGTTGAGATTAATCCAAAAGCTGTGAGTGTAATTTGAGAATGAACTGCTGTTCTGCTCTGTGTTCTGCCTTGGCAATCCACAGTGCTGTAGCTATAGGGCTATATGGCTATATGGGCTGTACCCAGTCATATAGGAAAAGTAGGGCAGATTTAAATACTAAAGTCAAGGACTACAAGAGATATGGAATTCAAGTTCTAAAGTCTTCCAGTTCTGTGGACATCTTCAGTTAAATTCAGTAATGAACATTTTCCCCTAGATGCTGTAAGTTTTCAAACACTGCTAATGCAGATCTCATAAACAGCTTCTTGATAACAAAGAGATGTTGCTTTTCAAATGTGATATTGTGCTTGAAAGTGCGGTGCAATTACAGCATTACAAAAGAACCTATAGTAGCTGTTGCGGAGCACTGAATTTGAAAAATATATATAATAATTTTACACAGTTTCAGTACATGTCTTTAAAATTCATGCAAACTATACGAAAGTCTGCTGTATGAAATAGGTAAAGGTGAAAGGTACCCCTGCCCATACGGGCCAGTCTTGACAGACTCTAGGGTTGTGCGCTCATCTCACTCTATAGGCCGGGAGCCAGCGCTGTCCGCAGACACTTCCGGGTCACGTGGCCAGCGTGACAAGCTGCATCTGGCGAGCCAGCGCAGCACACGGAACGCCGTTTACCTTCCCGCTGGTAAGCGGTCCCTATTTATCTACTTGCACCCGGGGGGTGCTTTCGAACTGCTAGGTTGGCAGGCGCTGGGACCGAACGACGGGAGCGCACCCCGCCGCGGGGATTCGAACCGCTGACCTGACGATCGGCAAGTCCTAGGCGCTGAGGTTTTACCCACAGCGCCACCCGCATCCCACGCTGTATGAAATACAAGACATTAATTCAAAACAAAAACAAAAGCTGGTGGCACCATTAGGTTAATTTGTTGTCCAGTTCCAGAAGTTAACTTTTTTCATCAGACACTCATTCATTTTCCTGAAAATATTTCCCTTTGCAGTGTTGT